>NC_059214.1:28660649-29325649 GCF_020615455.1 Coregonus clupeaformis
AGGAAAAGCAGACAACAAGCGCTCAGCATATGTGGGAACTCCTTCAAGACTGTTGGAAAAGCATTCCAGGTGAAGCTGGTTGAGAGAATGCCAAGAGTGTGCAAAGCTGTCATCAAGGCAAATGGTGGCTATTTGAAGAATCTCAAATATAAAATATATTTTGATTTGTTTAACACTTTTTTGGTTACTACATGATTCCATATGTGTTATTTCATAGTTTTGATGTCTTCACTATTATTCTACAAAGTAGAAAATAGTAAAAATAAAGAAAAACCCTTGAATGAGTAGGTGATCTAAAACTTTTGACTGGTAGTGTAGTTGTGGGGACTTCTGATCCCCACATGAATAGTAAACTAACACAAAATGTACCAACTGGAGACATTTTGTTAGTCTCCACAAGGTCAAATGCTATTTCTAGGGGGTTTAGGGTTAAGGTTAGAATTAGTTAGGCTTATTTTTAGGGTAAGGGTTAGGTTTAGGGTTAGGTTTAGCGTTAGAGAAAATCGGATTTTGAATGGGACTGAATTGTGTGTCCCCACAAGGTTAGTTATACAAGACTGTGTGTGTGTGTATGTGTGTTTGTGTTGTAAGATATACAATATATTGTGTAAAACATTTACCTGTGTACATTTTTATTACTAAGATCTATTTCTGCTCATGAACAATGGGCAACAAAAATGTGTAAAGAAGAAATGTGTATAAATAAACATAACATATAAATAATAAATACATGCCAAGTCCTTTTGATTAATTTGAACTGAAATGTGGGGTGGGGCGTTCTACTAATCTATATGGATTTTTTAAAGAAGGGCATACCAAGAATCATTTAGTTATTTGATTTTGAATTTTAAGACCTCATTAAGTATCAAAAATTATATTGTAAAAATATTTGATGAAAATATATTTTTGGCCTTATTGCTATTAGCCCATACAAACACATTGAATAACAGATTCACTACATGGAACAACAGATTGTCTCACCTGTATAAAAGACACCTGTCAACAGAAGCAATCAATCAATCAGATCCCAAACTCTCCAAATGTATGTATGTGTATATATATATATATATATATATATATATACAGTGGGGGAAAAAAGTATTTAGTCAGCCACCAATTGTGCAAGTTCTCCCACTTAAAAAGATGAGAGAGGCCTGTAATTTTCATCATAGGTACACGTCAACTATGAAAGACAAAATGAGAAAAAAAATCCAGAAAATCACATTGTAGGATTTTTAATGAATTTATTTGCAAATGATGGTGGAAAATAAGTATTTGGTCAATAACAAAAGTTTCTCAATACTTTATTATATACCCTTTGTTGGCAATGACACAGGTCAAACGTTTTCTGTAAGTCTTCACAAGGTTTTCACACACTGTTGCTGGTATTTTGGCCCATTCCTCCATGCAGATCTCCTCTAGAGCAGTGATGTTTTGGGGCTGTCGCTGGGCAACACAGACTTTCAACTCCCTCCAAAGATTTTCTATGGGGTTGAGATCTGGAGACTGGCTAGGCCACTCCAGGACCTTGAAATGCTTCTTACGAAGCCACTCCTTCGTTGCCCGGGCGGTGTGTTTGGGATCATTGTCATGCTGAAAGACCCAGCCACGTTTCATCTTCAATGCCCTTGCTGATGGAAGGAGGTTTTCACTCAAAATCTCACGATACATGGCCCCATTCATTCTTTCCTTTACACGGATCAGTCGTCCTGGTCCCTTTGCAGAAAAACAGCCCCAAAGCATGCTTCACAGTAGGTATGGTGTTCTTTGGATGCAACTAAGCATTCTTTGTCCTCCAAACACGATGAGTTGAGTTTTTACCAAAAAGTTATATTTTGGTTTCATCTGACCATATGACATTCTCCCAATCCTCTTCTGGATCATCCAAATGCACTCTAGCAAACTTCAGACGGGCCTGGACATGTACTGGCTTAAGCAGGGGGACACGTCTGGCACTACAGGATTTGAGTCCCTGGCGGCGTAGTGTGTTACTGATGGTAGGCTTTGTTACTTTGGTCCCAGCTCTCTGCAGGTCATTCACTAGGTCCCCCCGTGTGGTTCTGGGATTTTTGCTCACCGTTCTTGTGATCATTTTGACCCCACGGGGTGAGATCTTCCATGGAGCCCCAGATCGAGGGAGATTATCAGTGGTCTTGTATGTCTTCCATTTCCTAATAATTGCTCCCACAGTTGATTTCCTCAAACCAAGCTGCTTACCTATTGCAGATTCAGTCTTCCCAGCCTGGTGCAGGTCTACAATTTTGTTTCTGGTGTCCTTTGACAGCTCTTTGGTCTTGGCCATAGTGGAGTTTGGAGTGTGACTGTTTGAGGTTGTGGACAGGTGTCTTTTATACTGATAACAAGTTCAAACAGGTGCCATTAATACAGGTAACGAGTGGAGGACAGAGGAGCCTCTTAAAGAAGAAGTTACAGGTCTGTGAGAGCCAGAAATCTTGCTTGTTTGTAGGTGACCAAATACTTATTTTCCACCATAATCTGCAAATAAATTGATTAAAAATCCTACAATGTGATTTTCTAGATTTTTTTTCCTCAATTTGTCTGTCATAGTTGACGTGTACCTATGATGAAAATTACAGGCTTCTCTCATCTTTTTAAGTGGGAGAACTTGCACAATTGGTGGCTGCAGTGGCGGCTCCTGAAAAAATTCTCAGGAGGGGCAATTTTTCTGATGATTTAGGTGACCTACACACATTTAAAAAAAGATATGTCCAGCAACAACATGAAGACAGGGGCAGCATATAAGTCAATACCAGAAGCATTTATTGACTGATCTCAAAAGTGTTGGCTTACCAGGGTTGGTGGAGCCCTCAGTTTCATCTTTGCCTCGCAAAGCTAACTCAAACACTCCGCAAAACTTCACACACTGGATTAGCCGGCTGAGGATGTGGCGGTTCTTGCTAATGTCGTAGTAAATATATTTGTTATAGTGAATATGGAATATGATATGTTGAGTAAAATGTTGTGCTAAGATCTATTTAGGTCAGGAGCTGGTTATAAGTTATGTTCCTATCCAATAACAATGGACAAAAGGGTCCTATCTTGTCAGCCTTGTCAGCAGGTGGCCAAGGACAACACCCACGCCATAGGCCTCTCAGTTCTTCCAACTCACGAGTTCTTGCTCTGAGGACACACACACACACAAACACACACACACACACACATCATCACTGTTAAACACACACACACACACACATCATCACTGTTAAACACACACACACACACACACACACACAAAAAATCCCCTCTCTTAGGCTGAACATTTGAAGACAGAGAACCCGACTCAGAGCCAATGCAACAGTGACAGTAGCCTGGAGGGGACCTCGCCAACTCATCAGGACCAATCAGAAGATCAGAACTACTAGATTGAACCTACTTCATTTATTGCATAAAATGTCTGCACACAATGTTTCGGGCTCTCTTCAGATAATAATAATAATAATATATGCCATTTAGCAGACGCTTTTATCCAAAGCGACTTACAGTCATGCGTGCATACATTTTTGTGTATGGGTGGTCCCGGGATCGAACCCACTACCTTGGCGTTACAAGCACCATGCTCTACCAGCTGAGCTACAGAAAGTGGATACTCATGGATGCGCATTGCAATTGTAAAATGTCAACACAATTGGAGACACCACGTCATTTTTGGAGACATGTTATTGACAGTAAACTATTGTAGATGCGACTGCTAACTAAATAAAACATTTTAGCTGGCTAGCTAATCATCTTAGCTAAATGTGGGGCAAACAATTCAGTTATTTACCGTTAATTTGAGGGATTGGGGTGAAAGAAATCGAGTTACATAGTGATACTTTACGATATACTGTATTGACAATATCGCAATATTTTAGCGCTAGTTGGCTGTACCTGCACCAAAACACCATTATTGTTCCTTCATAGCTTGTTCTCAATCTTTTCACATTGGGAGCCAATTTGTTTTCAGCACTTTTATTTCCATGACTGATCAAAACTCGTTCTCATGGCTTTCTGATCCCTCTGCAACAGACATATGGTGCGCAATAAAATCACAGTATCGAATCGCAATACGTATAGAATCATGAGACTCGCAATGCTGATGCATATATCTTATCGTGAGGTTCCTGGCAATTCCCAGCCCAAGTTCATTTGCCACAACAAATCTCTTCGCTAGCAAACGCAATGTGTCTCCAGCAATGTTTACTTTTTTGACGTTCTATGGCATCTCCACTTTCCAAGCATATATGACCACATGTAATATTTTGGTAAGTGATGCAAATAGTGAACTATGTAGGGCCAGGATGTAAAATATATGTAGCTGCAGCAATTTCTCTTATCTGATATGGTAAGTAATGGGGCTTGATTTATAGCTCCCTAAGAGTTTGACGAACGGGTCCGTGAACGCGATTGCAGATATCTTTACCTCTGAATAAACTGCCTTATATTATACAATTATCCACCTTGTCCAAAAGTCTCTACTTTTTCTCCGTTCTCCAGTAAACTTGTTTTATCAACAATAGTAAGGTTCAATGACACAGAAAGCAGTTCAATGTCGGGGTACAGTCGCTCTCTTACCAGGATCGCGGTCCGCTCTGACCAGGGTGAAGGTGGCCGGCTCCACCTCTCTGCCAGCAGCGTTTTCATTATTTAGTCCGTTCGTAGCGGGTATGTACACGATCAACAAGATCAGTCCAAAACCGAAGATCAGTCCAAAGCAGAATGTTTGCAGAATGTTTGTAAACTAAGTCTACAAATTAAAAACATAAAATAACGCCACACTGCAGGTCGCAACATAGACGCTGATAGCCGCCATTGTCTTAGTTACGTTCAACGTTACGTCACGTATGACGAAAGCGCGTAAGTGCATGCACACAGACACCCATAGAGAATGTATTGAAAGCTTTGAAATGTGAAAAAAATAGATTTTACATGACAGGCTATGAGAGACTTCTGGGCGATTTTCAACCTGACTGAAATCGCCCAAAAAACGGGCGGGGCCATTTGAAGCACGACTTTAGCCTGATTTGACATTTAGTGGCTGGCAGATCAGACGTGAACACTGATAACTGCTGTTGCCGTGATATAATTTTTTATAAATTTATAAAAAAAAATTATAATTTTTTTTTTATTTTTATAATTGATTAGAAAAAAAATCCCTTCCTTTTCCCGTTTGGCAGTGCGTCGCCCATATCGCCCTATTGAACAAGCCGTCCCTGGGTGGCAGACTAAATACTTTTTTCCCCCACTGTATATATATATATATATATATATATATATATATATATGCAAGAAATAAAAAAACATATGGGGGATTGAAAGTGATGCAGACAATTACATTGATGGACGTTACAATCTATCTGCAATATTAAAGCTGATCTAGCCCCCAAATAAAAAAAACTGCTCTAGCTCTGTCACCTTTCACCACAGACCCGGAAGTGTGACATACTTAGGCGGATCCAGTGGAGTGAGACGCATCCAATGCAAAACAACTGATATCTCTAGCTATAACTGACAGGTTTTTATGGGGATATTTTTATTATGCTAATAAAATTTCCGCGGGGGTCCGGACATCGACATTAGGGGGTGTTAACCCTTTACAGACCCTTACCTAAGTGTTACCTAATTTATTTTTGTAACTCTTGTTTTATGTAACTTAAAGTGATGCTGGAAAGGTATGGTATATTTTCTGCCAAAACGTGTTCCCGAAAATTGTGAACAACGTCATCCGTTAAGTCTTGAAAAAATATTACCTGCAATTCGTATGATATGTTAAGAATTACAAATGTGTTAAATATGTTAAAAATGTGTAAGCGCTTAAGATCCCGTTCAATGTCCTTAAGAGGAATTACAAAATGTAAATATTATTGATGTATTTTTTATCTTTTTAAAATAGAAAATACAATTTAAAGTTTTGTAACAGTTTCTCTAGTATCATGATTATGAACCACAAAGGTTTTGATTATGTATTCACTGGTTAGGAATGTCAGTCTACGATAAGTCAGCACACTGTGAACAAAACATGAGTAATAACACATCGTTTAACCTAACAGGTTAACCCCAGATTTTCACTCTTAAGTCAAAATGTGTGATTTCCTCTACTATAACATTGAGTCATTATACCAACATGTAATAAAAGGCATCTTTCAAATAAGATTAAAAACCATAGGAAAGTATTGCACGATGTATGGAGAACCTTCCATTTCAAGGCTGTTACTAACTGTTGTAAACTCTGAAAAGGCTTTGTTACTTTGTTTGCGAAACAGTCAATTGAGAAACAGTCTTTCTAAAGACTGAGGGACCCAGTCCCTGAAAATGTGGACGTAACCTCTGTAGCCTCAGTAGGCCTCTACAGCATGATGCTGATTCAGGGGTTTGAACAATGGAGCTAGAGATTCTTTAGGTTTGGTCAGGTATAAAAGAAAGGGTTAAACCAGGTAGGAAGTCAGTTCAGGAGCAGCAACCAGCAGCACAGTGAGCAAACATGTCCAACACCAGCATGAACATGGGCAGGGTAAGCACTGGCAAGGTTTCTTAGAAGTTTTTTATATATACTTTAAATTTCATAGAGCTCTAATGCTCTAGCACCCCAAACTATCACAATAACCTGGTTACCAGTAGTGTGACTGAATAGCAATTCTAAAATGTTTGTTTCATACAATTGTTTAATTCATAGAAATCTTTCCCTTTTATTTTCAGGCCACCTTCTACGAGGAGAGGAACTTCCAGGGCCGCTCTTATGAGTGCAGCTCCGACTGCCCTGACATGTCCTCCTACATGAGCAGGTGCCAATCCTGCAGAGTTCAGAGCGGCTGCTTCATGGTGTATGACCGCCCCAACTTCATGGGAAACCAGTTCTTCATGAGGAGGGGAGAGTACTCTGACTACCAGAGTATGATGGGAATTACCGATGGTATCAGGTCCTGCCGCATGATCCCCATGGTAGGTTGAAAATATGTCATCTTAAAATAGACTTATCTTGTCATTGAAAATAAAATTATCTTATTACAAAGGTTTATATATAATTTATCTGATCAATGAAACCTGTTCTTTCCCACTAACAGCACAGAGGAAACTTCAGGATGAGGATCTATGAGAGGGAGAACTTGGAGGTCAGATGCACGAGATGATGGATGACTGTGACTCCATCATGGACCGTTACCGTATGTCCGACTGCCAGTCCTGCAACGTGATGGACGGTCACTGGCTGATGTACGAGCAGCCCCCACTACAGAGGCAGGCAGATGTACATGAGGCCTGGAGAGTACAGGAGCTTCAGAGAGATGGGCATGGGAATGGGAGGCATGAGCGGTGGCATGAGGTTCATGAGCATGAGGCGTATCATGGACAACATGACTATGTAATTTCCTCAAAGGTTGTACGAAAATTGTTGATTAAATTTATTTAAAGCTAAATTGACTTCTTTTTGTGATTGTTTTACTCAGAGCACTCCATGTTTAAGCATTTCACTATTTCACTCCCTACATCTTTAACATTTCAAAGTTTCTGTGTAGATATGATTGTGTACAATAGATGTATGCTGATGTAAAATAATATCCAGTGATATTTCAAATCTTTAATTTAGAAAAGATTACTTGATCCTGCCATATTATTTTTGCAATGCACAATTTTAAGGATTTTCAAATAAGAGTTATCTAAAATAAGAATTATAGGCTGGGAGGAAGGTTAGCAACAATTAATTTGTATATCTATAAAACCACGTCAAGGTGTAATTACACATACAGCAAACAAGTATAAAAGTTGTACTAACAATGTGTACCTAAATGAGTACCTAAATACTTATGTATTAATGTGCACTTGTATTAGAAGAGTCCTGTGTAGCTCAGTTGGTTGAGCATGACGTTTGCAATGCCAGGGTTGTGGGTTCGATTCCCACGGGGAGCCAGTATGAAAATGTATGCACCCACTAAAACTGTAAGTTGTTCTGGATAAGAGTGTCTGCTAAATGACTAAAATGTAAGAATGCCAATACAAGTGTACATTGTTAAGCAACTTATTTTCACAACTCATTTATTTACTGTTGTATGTTATCATAATCAACCATATAGGCAACAACACAATATATATATTTGTAAACTATAGACGTAAGAAGTGAAGAATAATAAGATGGCGCCTACAGAGATGGTCGACATCTTACGTGTTCCAACCCCACATTGCTATTTTGTGACTTTCTTCGTGTTTATCCATACTTTTTCTGTACAGAAAGCTCACACCATTATCACCTATGACAGCCAAGACACTTTTGAACTACAAATCGACAGCTACTAACCTCGACTTCGACCTCGATTTCGGCTCCTACTTTAACTCCGACTCAGCTGTTCCCTTTTTTACACTGGACCCTACTCCATTGTTCGGGCTACCAAAGCGCAGCAAGTGATGACGCGGGAGGAGGGCTGGAGTCATTGTTAGACTCAAACGCAGACAAAATCGTCGGGCACTCCCTTCCGTTTAAGTGGCAAATGTCCAGTTACTTGAGATGAGGGAAATAAGTATTTGACCCCCTCTCAATCAGAAAGATTTCTGGCTCCCAGGTGTCTTTTATACAGGTAACGAGCTGAGATTAGGAGCACACTCTTAAATGGAGTGCTCCTAATCTCACCTTGTTACCTGTATAAAAGACACCTGTCAACAGAAGCAATCAATCAATCAGATTCCAAACTCTCCAAATGTATGTATGTGTATATATATATATATATATATATATACAGTGGGGGAAAAAAGTATTTAGTCAGCCACCAATTGTGCAAGTTCTCCCACTTAAAAAGATGAGAGAGGCCTGTAATTTTCATCATAGGTACACGTCAACTATGAAAGACAAAATGAGAAAAAAAATCCAGAAAATCACATTGTAGGATTTTTAATGAATTTATTTGCAAATGATGGTGGAAAATAAGTATTTGGTCAATAACAAAAGTTTCTCAATACTTTATTATATACCCTTTGTTGGCAATGACACAGGTCAAACGTTTTCTGTAAGTCTTCACAAGGTTTTCACACACTGTTGCTGGTATTTTGGCCCATTCCTCCATGCAGATCTCCTCTAGAGCAGTGATGTTTTGGGGCTGTCGCTGGGCAACACAGACTTTCAACTCCCTCCAAAGATTTTCTATGGGGTTGAGATCTGGAGACTGGCTAGGCCACTCCAGGACCTTGAAATGCTTCTTACGAAGCCACTCCTTCGTTGCCCGGGCGGTGTGTTTGGGATCATTGTCATGCTGAAAGACCCAGCCACGTTTCATCTTCAATGCCCTTGCTGATGGAAGGAGGTTTTCACTCAAAATCTCACGATACATGGCCCCATTCATTCTTTCCTTTACACGGATCAGTCGTCCTGGTCCCTTTGCAGAAAAACAGCCCCAAAGCATGCTTCACAGTAGGTATGGTGTTCTTTGGATGCAACTCAGCATTCTTTGTCCTCCAAACACGATGAGTTGAGTTTTTACCAAAAAGTTATATTTTGGTTTCATCTGACCATATGACATTCTCCCAATCCTCTTCTGGATCATCCAAATGCACTCTAGCAAACTTCAGACGGGCCTGGACATGTACTGGCTTAAGCAGGGGGGACACGTCTGGCACTGCAGGATTTGAGACCCTGGCGGCGTAGTGTGTTACTGATGGTAGGCTTTGTTACTTTGGTCCCAGCTCTCTGCAGGTCATTCACTAGGTCCCCCCCGTGTGGTTCTGGGATTTTTGCTCACCGTTCTTGTGATCATTTTGACCCCACGGGTGAGATCTTGCATGGAGCCCCCAGATCGAGGGAGATTATCAGTGGTCTTGTATGTCTTCCATTTCCTAATAATTGCTCCCACAGTTGATTTTCTCAAACCAAGCTGCTTACCTATTGCAGATTCAGTCTTCCCAGCCTGGTGCAGGTCTACAATTTTGTTTCTGGTGTCCTTTGACAGCTCTTTGGTCTTGGCCATAGTGGAGTTTGGAGTGTGACTGTTTGAGGTTGTGGACAGGTGTCTTTTATACTGATAACAAGTTCAAACAGGTGCCATTAATACAGGTAACGAGTGGAGGACAGAGGAGCCTCTTAAAGAAGAAGTTACAGGTCTGTGAGAGCCAGAAATCTTGCTTGTTTGTAGGTGACCAAATACTTATTTTCCACCATAATCTGCAAATAAATTGATTAAAAAATCCTACAATGTGATTTTCTGGATTTTTTTTCCCTCAATTTGTCTGTCATAGTTGACGTGTACCTATGATGAAAATTACAGGCTTCTCTCATCTTTTTAAGTGGGAGAACTTGCACAATTGGTGGCTGACTAAATACTTTTTTCCCCCCACTGTATATATATATATATATATATATATATATATATATATATATATATATATTGCAAGAAATAAAAAAACATATGGGGGATTGAAAGTGATGCAGACAATTACATTGATGGACGTTACAATCTATCTGCAATATTAAAGCTGATCTAGCCCCCCCAAAAAAAAAAAAAAAAAAAACTGCTCTAGCTCTGTCACCTTTCACCACAGACCCGGAAGTGTGACATACTTAGGCGGATCCAGTGGAGTGAGACGCATCCAATGCAAAACAACTGATATCTCTAGCTATAACTGACAGGTTTTTATGGGGATATTTTTATTATGCTAATAAAATTTCCACGGGGGTCCGGACATCGACATTAGGGGGTGTTAACCCTTTACAGACCCTTACCTAAGTGTTACCTAATTTATTTTTGTAACTCTTGTTTTATGTAACTTAAAGTGATGCTGGAAAGGTATGGTATATTTTCTGCCAGTAGTGCTCACGAGCCAAAACGTGTTCCCGAAAATTGTGAACAACGTCATCCGTTAAGTCTTGAAAAAATATTACCTGCAATTCGTATGATATGTTAAGAATTACAAATGTGTTAAATATGTTAAAAATGTGTAAGCGCTTAAGATCCCGTTCAATGTCCTTAAGAGGAATTACAAAATGTAAATATTATTGATGTATTTTTTATCTTTTTAAAATAGAAAATACAATTTAAAGTTTTGTAACAGTTTCTCTAGTATCATGATTATGAACCACAAAGGTTTTGATTATGTATTCACTGGTTAGGAATGTCAGTCTACGATAAGTCAGCACACTGTGAACAAAACATGAGTAATAACACATCGTTTAACCTAACAGGTTAACCCCAGATTTTCACTCTTAAGTCAAAATGTGTGATTTCCTCTACTATAACATTGAGTCATTATACCAACATGTAATAAAAGGCATCTTTCAAATAAGATTAAAAACCATAGGAAAGTATTGCACGATGTATGGAGAACCTTCCATTTCAAGGCTGTTACTAACTGTTGTAAACTCTGAAAAGGCTTTGTTACTTTGTTTGCGAAACAGTCAATTGAGAAACAGTCTTTCTAAAGACTGAGGGACCCAGTCCCTGAAAATGTGGACGTAACCTCTGTAGCCTCAGTAGGCCTCTACAGCATGATGCTGATTCAGGGGTTTGAACAATGGAGCTAGGGATTCTTTAGGTTTGGTCAGGTATAAAAGAAAGAGTTAAACCAGGTAGGAAGTCAGTTCAGGAGCAGCAACCAGCAGCACAGTGAGCAAACATGTCCAACACCAGCATGAACATGGGCAGGGTAAGCACTGGCAAGGTTTCTTAGAAGTTTTTTATATATACTTTAAATTTCATAGAGCTCTAATGCTCTAGCACCCCAAACTATCACAATAACCTGGTTACCAGTAGTGTGACTGAATAGCAATTCTAAAATGTTTGTTTCATACAATTGTTTAATTCATAGAAATCTTTCCCTTTTATTTTCAGGCCACCTTCTACGAGGAGAGGAACTTCCAGGGCCGCTCTTATGAGTGCAGCTCCGACTGCCCTGACATGTCCTCCTACATGAGCAGGTGCCAATCCTGCAGAGTTCAGAGCGGCTGCTTCATGGTGTATGACCGCCCCAACTTCATGGGAAACCAGTTCTTCATGAGGAGGGGAGAGTACTCTGACTACCAGAGTATGATGGGAATTACCGATGGTATCAGGTCCTGCCGCATGATCCCCATGGTAGGTTGAAAATATGTCATTTTAAAATAGACTTATCTTGTCATTGAAAATAAAATTATCTTATTACAAAGGTTTATATATAATTTATCTGATCAATGAAACCTGTTCTTTCCCACTAACAGCACAGAGGAAACTTCAGGATGAGGATCTATGAGAGGGAGAACTTCGGAGGTCAGATGCACGAGATGATGGATGACTGTAACTCCATCATGGACCGTTACCGTATGTCCGACTGCCAGTCCTGCAACGTGATGGACGGTCACTGGCTGATGTACGAGCAGCCCCACTACAGAGGCAGGCAGATGTACATGAGGCCTGGAGAGTACAGGAGCTTCAGAGAGATGGGCATGGGAATGGGAGGCATGAGCGGTGGCATGAGGTTCATGAGCATGAGGCGTATCATGGACAACATGACTATGTAATTTCCTCAAAGGTTGTACGGAAATTGTTGATTAAATTTATTTAAAGCTAAATTGACTTCTTTTTGTGATTGTTTTACTCAGAGCACTCCATGTTTAAGCATTTCACTATTTCACTCCCTACATCTTTAACATTTCAATGTTTCTGTGTAGATGTCACGAGTTACAAAGCCAGAACCCAGAAGCAGACCAGGACAAGGTAAGTTGAAACGAAGGTGAGTGTTTATTTACAAATTCAAGAGTGATGCTGAATAATCCAGGGAACAGAGCGGGCGGCGTTGATTAGTTGTTGGGGGTGCAGTGGTTGATCCCATCATGGCTCGGCAGCCGCCGACCACCAGGCAGAGGTTGGATGAAGGTTCCGGACGAGTGACTGCAGATGGAACAAAACGGAGGTAAGTAAACAACAAACCAACAAGGTGCAAAACAACAAAACTAACGCTAGAAGCTCTAAGACTGATACTCTGGTAAACCTACTGTTCATGGCTAACGATCCGGCAGGGAATGGATGTTAGGCCAGAGCCTAAGAAGGGTGATGATCAGGACCAGGTGTGCAGATTGCTGATGGGATGCAGGTGCGGAAATCAAGAGAGCTCCCCGGGAGCGTTCCAGAACCCTCGGGAAACTGGAGATCACGAGCCGAAAAACTAGTCCACAGACAGGACCCGACTCAGACTGCCGGGATCGTTACAGTACCCCCCCTCCGACGAACGCCACCGGGCGGACTCCCGGAGCGCCAGGATGGAGGCGGTAGAAGTCACGAATGAGGTCAGCATCTAGGATCTGTCGCCGCGGAATCCAACTCCTCTCTTCAGGACCATACCCCTCCCAGTCCACGAGATACTGGAAACCCCGGCCCCGCCGTCTGGAATCCATGATGCGTCGCACCGTGTAGGCAGGACCACCTCCGATCATCCGAGGAGGAGGAGGAGGAGGCGGAGGAGGCAACAGAGGACTGAGGAAAACAGGCTTGAGGCAGGAGACATGAAAGGTGGGATGGACTCTGAGCGTCCTCGGTAGTTTGAGTCGAACTGCCACTGGATTGATCACCTTCTCCTCAATCTTCCACATAACTGCTCCCACGACGCAGTTCCGGGGGAGAATTGTCTCGGTCTTGGACCCACTCTCCTCCGTCTTGGAGAACATCCGGGACAAGGCGTCCGCCTTGCCGTTCTTAGATCCAGGTCGGAACGTCAGGGAAAACTTGAATCGTCCGAAAAACAACGCCCACCTGGCCTGACGGGAGTTGAGACGTTTAGCCGATTGCACGTAAGCAAGATTCTTGTGGTCAGTCCAGACAATAAACGGTTGCTCCGCCCCCTCCAACCAGTGGCGCCACTCCTCCAAGGCAAGTTTCACCGCGAGAAGCTCCCGGTTACCCACATCGTAATTCCTCTCCGCAGGCGAAAGGCGACGAGAGTAGTAGGCGCAGGGATGGAGTTTACTGTCCGTGGAGCATCGCTGCGACAGGATGGCGCCAACTCCCACATCAGACGCGCGTCCACTTCAACGACGAACTGACGGGCCGTGTCCGGTTGAGAGAGAATCGGTGCGTTGGTGAATCGCCTCTTCAAATCCAGAAACGCTCGATCCGCCTCCGGATTCCACTTGAAGGTCCTGATACTGGAAGTCAAGGCAGTTAACGGAGCGGCCACACGGCTGTAATCCCGGATGAATCTGCGGTAGAAATTCGCAAACCCCAAAAATCTCTGGAGCTGCAATCTCGTACCGGGCTGGGCCCATTCCAGAACCGCTCTAACCTTCTCCTGGTCCATCCTAATCTCTCCCCTGGAGATGATGTACCCGAGAAAGGATGTCGTGTGGGCGTGAAACTCGCACTTCTCGGCCTTCACGAACAGGCGATTCTCCAACAATCGCTGCAGAACCTGCCGGACATGCTGGACGTGGTCGGAAGGTTCCTTCGAGAAGATCAGAATGTCATCCAGGTAAACAAACACAAAGAGACCGATCATATCTCTCAGGACGTCGTTTCACCATACTCTGGAATACCGCTGGAGCATTGGTCAGTCCAAACGGCATCACCTGATACTCGAAGTGACCCATCGGTGTATTGAAACCCGTCAACCACTCGTCCCCCTCTCTGATCCGGGACCATGTGATACGCATTGCGTAGGTCTAGCTTGGTGAACACCGTAGCACCCTGTAAGGAGTCGAAGGCAGAACTCATCAAGGGCAGGGGATACTTGTTCTTGACCGTGATGTCATTCAACCCCCGATAATCAATACACGGTCGAAGAGAGCCATCCTTCTTACCCACAAAGAAGAATCCTGCCCCCCAGGGGGTGATGACGAGGGACGAACGAGACCAGCAGCTAGGGACTCCTTGATGTAGGTCTCCAAAGCCTCACGTTCAGGTCGGGAGATACTGTATAACCTTCCCTTGGGGTAGACAGCTCCAGGGAACAGGTTGATGGCACAATCATATGGTCGGTGGGGAGGGAGTGACAGAGCCTTCTGCTTACTGAAAACTTCCCCCAAATCGTGATATGTCTCGGGAACCAGGGACAAATCTGGGGGTTTAGCCTCAATCACCTGACTGGGAACCGAATGGGGACAGGCAGTCTTGAGACAGTTAGCATGACAATCAAGGCTCCAACTCGTTACCTTGCCCGTCACCCAATCGAACGTGGGATTGTGTTCCTTCAGCCAGGGGTATCCAAGGACCAGAGGAACATGGGAAGACGGCAGAATGAAGAATGAAATCATCTCAGAATGATTCCCCGACAACAGCATCTTAACCGGTTCAGTCCTCATCGTGATACGTGCCAGACTACTGCCGTCCAGAGTGGTAGCTTCAATGGCTTCCGGCAATTGCTCCTTGGAAAGCCCCAGCTGTTCCACCAACTCGGCATCAAGAAAGCTTCCATCGGCACCTGAATCGATAAAGCGTTAATCGCTAAGCTCTGATTCCTGTTCATAAGGGTAGCCGGGAAACGGGGTCTGACAGAGGTATTGAGAGAGTCGAAACTGGCTCGCTAAAAGTCCTCCCAACTTTAGCGAGCCGCGCAGTTTGACGACCGCCGGGAACCAGTGGCGAGGTAATGTCCCGAACCACCACAGTAGAGGCAACAGTTAGTCCTACGTCTGTGTTGGCGCTCCTCCTTGGTTAACCCGTGCCGCCCCACTTGCATGGGTTCAGAATCGGAGACAGAACCTCTCCACTAATCCTGTGTGGTGGACGATGATCGACGTATTCTGATCCAATCCCCGACCCGACTGGAACCTGAGAAGCTGATCGGTTGGACGGAACCCATTGCTTCTCCCTCCTTCGCTCTCGGACTCGATTATCCACCCGAATAGACAAGGCTACCAAGCTGTCCAGGTCACTAGGCTCCGGATAGGAGATCAACTCATCCTTGAGCTGCTCCGACAGACCCTGGTAAAAGGCCGCTTGCAGAGACTCCTCATTCCACCCACTCTCCACAGCCAACGTCTTGAACTCGATCACGAAGTCGGCCACGCTGCGAGTTCCTTGGCGAAGCGAAAACAGGCGCCTAGCTGCGTCCCTCCCTCGGACGGAATGGTCGAAGAGCTTCCTCATCTCGGCCGTGAACCCCTGGTATGAAGCCATGCAGGGATCCTGTCGTTCCCAAACGGCTGAAGCCCACTCCAGCGCTCGACCACGCAGCAACTCAATCACAAAGGCTATCCTAGCCTTGTCTGTGGCATAAGAGTAGGGCTGTAGATCGAACACTAATCCACACTGCATAAGGAAGGAACGGCATCTTCCCAGCTCCCCCTCATATTTATCCGGCGTCGGAACCTTGGGCTCACGGAAGGACACAGCTCCAGAAGCGGCAGGCGAGATGGGTGAAACCGGTAGTGGATCCTCCACCGGAAACTTGCGTTGGTTCTGGACCTCCGTCAGACCGGGTAGAAAGGTTCTGAACTGACAACGCGATCTCCTGTAGTACCGTGCTATGATGGCCCAACATCTTCTCCTGATGGGTAATGGCATGGCGAACAGAGTCCAGGTCCGCTGGGTTCATTACTGGCCGGATCGTTCTGTCACGAGTTACAAAGCCAGAACCCAGAAGCAGACCAGGACAAGGTAAGTTGAAACGAAGGTGAGTGTTTATTTACAAATTCAAGAGTGATGCTGAATAATCCAGGGAACAGAGCGGGCGGCGTTGATTAGTTGTTGGGGGTGCAGTGGTTGATCCCATCATGGCTCGGCAGCCGCCGACCACCAGGCAGAGGTTGGATGAAGGTTCCGGACGAGTGACTGCAGATGGAACAAAACGGAGGTAAGTAAACAACAAACCAACAAGGTGCAAAACAACAAAACTAACGCTAGAAGCTCTAAGACTGATACTCTGGTAAACCTACTGTTCATGGCTAACGATCCGGCAGGGAATGGATGTTAGGCCAGAGCCTAAGAAGGGTGATGATCAGGACCAGGTGTGCAGATTGCTGATGGGATGCAGGTGCGGAAATCAAGAGAGCTCCCCGGAGCGTTCCAGAACCCTCGGGAAACTGGAGATCACGAGCCGAAAAACTAGTCCACAGACAGGACCCGACTCAGACTGCCGGGATCGTTACAGTAGATATGATTGTGTACAATAGATGTATGCTGATGTAAAATAATATCCAGTGATATTTCAAATCTTTAATTTAGAAAAGATTACTTGATCCTGCCATATTATTTTTGCAATGCACAATTTTAAGGATTTTCAAATAAGAGTTATCTAAAATAAGAATTATAGGCTGGGAGGAAGGTTAGCAACAATTAATTTGTATATCTATAAAACCACGTCAAGGTGTAATTACACATACAGCAAACAAGTATAAAAGTTGTACTAACAATGTGTACCTAAATGAGTACCTAAATACTTATGTATTAATGTGCACTTGTATTAGAAGAGTCCTGTGTAGCTCAGTTGGTTGAGCATGATGTTTGCAACGCCAGGGTTGTGGGTTCGATTCCCACGGGGGGCCAGTATGAAAATGTATGCACCCACTAAAACTGTAAGTTGTTCTGGATAAGAGTGTCTGCTAAATGACTAAAATGTAAGAATGCCAATACAAGTGTACATTGTTAAGCAACTTGTTTTCACAACTCATTTATTTACTGTTGTATGTTATCATAATCAGCCATATAGGCAACAACACAATATATATTTGTAAACTATAGACGTAAGAAGTGAAGAATAATAAGATGGCGCCGACAGAGATGGTCGACATCTTACGTGTTCCAACCCCACTTTGCTATTTTGTGACTTTCTTCGTGTTTATCCATACTTTTTCTGTACAGAAAGCTCACACCATTATCACCTATGACAGCCAAGACACTTTTGAACTACAAATCGACAGCTACTAACCTCGACTTCGACCTCGATTTCGGCTCCTACTTTAACTCCGACTCAGCTGTTCCCTTTTTTACACTGGACCCTACTCCATTGTTCGGGCTACCAAAGTGCAGCAAGTGATGACGCGGGAGGAGGGCTGGAGTCATTGTTAGACTCAAACGCAGACAAAATCGTCGGGCACTCCCTTCCGTTTAAGTGGCAAATGTCCAGTTACTTGAGAGCATTTCCTACCAATGGGACGTGAAAAACTGTAATATTATATGCTTTTCAGAAACTTGGCTGACGGGCGATATGGACATAAAACTCAAGGATTTCTCCATGCTTCGTCGCAACCGGACAGCGGACTCGGGCAAAATCAAAGGGGGAGGGGTATGCCTTTTTGTAAAAAACAACTGGTCAGCTGCTTCAAGTGTGAAGGTAGTCTCGAGCTTTTGCTCACCTGAACTAGAATACCTCATGGTAAATTGTATACTTTTTTATCTACCAAGAGAGTTCTGTAATCATCACTGCTGTCTACATCCCACCACAAAATGAGAATGGCACTAAGCAGGCACTCAGCGAGCTGTACACGGCCATAAATAAACAAGAAAACACACACCCAGAGGCAGCATTTCTAATGGGCAGAGACTTTAACGCTGGGAGACTGAAATGCATTTTGCCCCACTTTTACCAACACGTCTCCCTCACGATAAGATGCGCTAACACTCCGGACCACCTTTACTCTACCCACAGAAATGCATACAAGGCCCTCTCTCGACATTCCTTTGGAAAATCCGACTACGACTCCATCTCCTGCTTCCTATTTACAAGCAAAAACTCAAACAAGTTGTCCGACGAAGCGGACGCTAAGCTACAAGCTTCGCTAGCACAAATGGGAATATGTTCAGGGATTCATCCAATAACATTGAGGAGTTTACCACATCAGTCACGGGCTTCATCAATAAGTGCATTGACGATGTCATCCCCACAGTGACTGTACGTATGTGCTTTAACCAAAAGTCATGGTTTACAGGCAGTCTACCGCTTTCAAGGAACGGGACACGGACATGGACACTTACAAGAAAGCACGCTACTACCTCCGACAAGCCATCAAACATGAAAAAGGTCAATATAGGACTAAAACAGATTCCTACTACACCTGCTCCGATACTCGTCGGATGTGGCAGGGTTTGCAGACTATTACGGATTACAAAGAGAAACCGAGCCGTGAGTTGCCCAGGGATGCAAACCTCCCAGACGAGCTGAATGCCTTCTATGCTTGCTTCAAGGCAAACAACACTGAGCCAGGCATGAGAGACCCTGCTGTCCCTGACGACTGTGTGATCTCGCTCTCTGTGGCCGATATGAGTAAGACTTTAAAACAGGTCAACACTCACAAGGCCGCTGGGCCAGACTGAATACCAGGGCGTGTTCTCAGAGCATGCGCAGACCAGCTGGCAAGCGTCTTCGCTGACAATTTCAACATCCTTGTCCCAGTCTGTAATCCCAACATCTTTCAAGCTGACCACCATTGTCACTGTTCCTAAGAACTTAAAGGTAACCTGCCTAAACGACTTTCGTCCCGTATCACTTACATTTGCAACCATGAAATGCTTTGAAAGGCTGGTCATGGCACACATCAATGGCATCATCCCAGACACCTTGGACCCACACCAATTCACATACCGCCTCAACAGATCCACAGACAACGCAATCGCTATTGCACTCCACACTGCTCTCTCCCACCTGGACAAGAGGAAAACCTATGTGAGAATGCTGTTCATTGACTACAGCTCAGTGTTGAACAGCATAGTCCCCTCCAAGCTCATCGCCAACCTCTAGACCCTGGGACTGAACACCTCCATCTGCAACTGGATCCTGGACTTTCTTCCAGGTGGTGAGGGTAGGTAACAACACAACTGCCACGCTTTCCCCTACTGTACTCCCTGTTCACCCACAAATGTTTGAACACGCATGGCTCCAACACCATCATCAAGTTTGCTGACGACACGAAGATGTTAGGCCTGATCACTGATGACGATGAGACAGCCTACAGGGAGGTGGTCAGAGACCTAGTAGTGTGGTGCCAGGACAAAAACCTCTCCCTCAACGTCAACAAGACAAAGGAGCTGATTGTGGACTACCGGAAACGGAGGGGCGAGCACACCCCCCATCCACATCGACGGACCTGTAGTGGAGTGGGTCGAGAGTTTCAAGTTCCTTTTGTCCACATCACCAAGGACTTAACATGGTCCGCTCACACCAGCACAGTCGTGAAGAAGGCATGACATTGCCTCTTCCCCCTCAGAAACTGAAAAGATTTGGTATGGCCCCTCATATCCTCAAAAAGTTATACAGCTGCACCATTGAGAGCATCTTGGCTGGCTGCATCAAGATTGGTATGGCAACTGTACCACCCTCGATCACAAGGCGCTACAGAGGGTGGTGCAGATGGCCCAGTACTTCACTGGGGCTGAGCTCCCTGCCATCCAGGACCTCTATACTAGGCAGTGTCAGAGGAAGGTCTGGAAAATTGACTGTGTGTGTGTCTGTATGTGTGCGTGTGTGTGTGTGTGTGTGTGTGTGTGTGTGTGTGTGTGTGTGTGTGTGTGTGTGTGTGTGTGTGTGTGTGTGTGTGTGTGTGTGTGTGCGTGTGTGCATGCGTGTGTGTTGTAAAATATACAATATATTGTGTAAAACATTTACACGTGTATATTTTTATTACTACCTATAAACATTTCTGTTCATGAACAATGGCCAAAATAAATGTGTAAAGTGTGTAAATAAATATCATATGTAAATAAATAAATAGCAAGTCCTTTTCATCAATCTGAATTTATATTATGACATTTCAGATGTAAAGACATATCTGATATTACGAAGGTATTTTAAAGTGTATGCATCATTGACGTAATTAATGTGACTTTGTGTTTGCTAGGTTGCTAGCTAGCTACTTAATTAAAATCAAATCACATGTTACACAGTTTACAGCAGATACACTCTTAGAAAAAAAGGTGCTATCTAGAACCTTAAAGGGTTGTTCAGCTGTCCCCATAGGAGAACCCTTTGAAGAACCCTTTTTGGTTGCAGGTGGAACCATTTTGATTCCAGGTAGAACCCTTTTGGGTTCCATGTAGAACCAGGGTTATACATGGAACCCAAAAGGGTTCTACCTGAAACCAAAAAGGGTTCTCCTATGGGGACAGCCGAAGAACTCTATTGGAACCGTTTTTTCTAAGAGTGTATAAAAGGTGCAACGAAATGCTTGTGTGCTAGTTCCCTCATTTCTTGGAGGACAAGGAGCTCGCCCAGTGGTGTATTGCGGCGTCCGCAGCACTATCTGTAGAGCCTTGCGGTTGAGGGCTGTGTACTGTAGTTGCCGTACCATCAAATCAAATCAAACGTATTGGTCACATTCACATGGTTAGCAGATGTTATTGCGAGTGTAGTGAAATGCTTGTGCATTACCATGCAGTGATGCAGCCGGTCAAGATGCTCTTGATTGTGCAGCTGTCGAACTTCTTGAGGATCTTAGGGCCCATGCTGAATTTCTTCAGTCACCTGAGATTGAAGAGGCGCTGTTGTGCCTTCTTCACCACGCTGTCGGTGTGATTGGTCCATGTCAGGTCCTCTGTGATGTTATTCTAACAAGGAAGGAAGGATAAGCTAACCAGCATGGCAGTGTAAACAATCTGCTAAGTCACTGAACAAATGTAGCTGATATACTGTACTGCCGAGGGACTCGCTGCACAACCCCATATTTAACAATCACAACGCCAAGAAATTAGCTTTATGAGCAGCAGTGGGCGGCCCCAGAACCAACTTGTTTGCTGAGCCACAAGGTGTCCCTAGAGCCACTGCACAGCATTACAGTGCTGTGGGCAGGAGCTGACACAGGAAATACAGAGGCAAACAGTTTGTCCCAATGCCCTAATTGAAAGATTACCAAAATACACACTTTGTAGCTATATTTCAGTGTTCAACGTGCTTGATAAGAAGCCAGACAAAGTTGCTTTCTAGCTAGCTAGTCTCGTAACATTTGCTATCAGATAGCTATCTAATGTTAGCTATTATAGCGACATGATTTATAGTTCAGGATTAGATTTAATCTTTGACCAGGATCCCTGTTGGTGTCTATCTGTGTGAGGTATCATGCAGAGAATCATTTTAATATCCTGAATTTTAAATATGTTTTATATTACTTCTGTGTATTTATAGGCTTTAAAATATTCCTAATGTCATTTGGGTCCTTTACTTTACGGCACAGAAATAAACAGATCATTGCTTAGAAATTATTTTGTAAAGTGGTATCTTTGATATCCAGTATTACTGGGTACCATGTGGTACCAGGAAGTTCAGTTAAATTAAGGAAGTAGTAGAGTACCCAAATAAAGTGCTACAATAATTTCTACATAGATACTAATATGAAATCCTGTTCACACTTTACAATAAGTTATTCCTAAGACATTTACAGGTGGTGGTAACTTATTTTGTGGTTATAAACGACTTGACTATTTTACTTGCAATAACTACAGTCTTTTTTTGTAACTCTTTTTTTGTAACTTAAGGTGATGTTAGAAAGGTTTTGGAATGGGTGGCATGAGCGGCCACATGAGTGGCTTGAGGTTCATGAGCATGAGGAGTATCACTGATATGTGCTAGATATCTTATGTTGACCATATAAAAGTGATTGGTAATCCGTAACAATTGCGTGTGCTACGTCATTTCAATATTTGGGCGTGAGGATCATGAGCACCAGGCGTATCATGGATTCCTGCTACTAAATATTGCTTGATGTACCCATAGCAAGAAAAGCCATTGAATAAAATATTCACAAAACTATTCAAAATGATAGTGCAAGATTTTGGCAATTAAACCCTTTTTCTACATACCCAGAGTCAGATGAACTCTCGCTGATGAAGCATGCTAGCTGTTCAGTTAGACCTCCAGTCATTTGCCCTAACGCTATTGCCCTAATGCTAGTTCAACTACCTTCAACTTCCTTCAAACTACACACAGAGACATAAAAATGGTATCCATGATGATCTGACTTTGGGTAAGTAGAAAAGGGCTTAATTGCTCAAATCTGGCACTATCCCTTTAATGTCTCATTTTTTAAGTGTGACAACACATGAACCTACAGCTTTCTTGTTCACACACTTGCACCCCTTTGTCATATAGCTGAGACCAATTATGCTAACAAAATACAATATACAATATCTAGTGGCTCATTGACAATATGACTAGCTGACCAGCTTAATTGGGTTTCAAAGACTTTTGGGTATCACTTTTTTTAAAGAGTTCCTAAATAAGGACTTCATCAGAACACATGTATAAACCATTTGTAACATATTCCTTACATTAAACGTTTTTCTATAGAATAATACATATACAAGATTTTGGCATTAAATCAGGATTTTCCCAGGAATATGAAAGGCTACATGGTTGGCCCCTCTTTGAGAAACCATTCTGCACAGTTCCTCGCTGAGCTGCAAATAATTATTATTGTTGAACTGAGAAAAATAAATAAACTCAAGATTTTTTACAAATGTTGACTATTGTTGAATGGAAACAATATGAAATCATAGATTGTTTATTGTTTTGTTAGAAATCATTGTTTTTGTTCAATGGGAAAACGATTAAATCATATTTTCATTAAATTATTATTGTTTATATTTATTTTATGGAAGCATTGATTTTTGTACAAATCATTATTCTTGATGTTTAAAATTTTTTATAAATACAATGTTTCCACAAATAACTATTATTGTTGAATTTTTTTCAGGAATAAAAAAAATAAATGAACCTGTTTATGATATTCCAGTTGGCCCTGTATTAGTTCTGGCTAAGTAAATAACACAATTTCCATATTCACCTCTATGTATTTTGAATTACATCTGAGAAATCAGGTGTCAAAACCAACCTTATAATGTTAGCTAGCTAGTTTTAGAGTGAAGACATTGGCCGTGTTCGAGAGGATCAAAACCTTAATGTATCACTGGTAAATTGTGACTGACTGACTGATCTACAAATAATAATGAGTAGTTATTTATGATACAGGGTTCTTTGTAGATCAGTCAGTCGGCAGTCGCCTGCACTGTTGGCTGTTATGTCAAACAAGCTAAAACAGCCAGCGGCAGGTATTGCTAACAACTGCTCCTTTGGTGATTATGTCAATGCCATCAAAAAGCCATATCCTAACATTAGGGGTTTTAATAAGGGTTTTTAATGTTATAAAAACAGTAGTATTTGATATCCAACTCACCAGCATCCAGCATGGCACATTCTCAGTCCCAAGTTTTCAAATGACACTTAACTTGATGGCGTGACTGCAAAAAGTATATATTTGTCTGATTGATGTAGCTAGTTATGTGTGTTGTAGTCCTAATCAGGCAACTTATAATGTACATTGTATCTCCTCAATAAGTGAAATATAACTCTTAACCTGTAAAAGCATGGAGAATTAGGGCTACCATAGACACAGGGAATGTAAATAAATTGTGGTTGTGATGTACTTAGCAAATCATAATTTTAACCCAGTTAGCCACAATCTGGATAGACGAACTGAGTGGTACTGATCATGAACATTTTGAAACACAGTTGTCAAAAAAAGTTGTTGAGTCTCTGTTCATTTGATTCTCATCAAATTCTCTTCAAATAAATGTTTAACTTTTCTGAATCATATAGCTGATGTCATGGTGGACATGGGATTCATATCTGATCCAGAAACAAATAATATTGACATCAAATTAAAGTTAAATAATTTATGGAGTGAGAAGATTCCATTTTATGGTTGACACAAAAGTTTAATTTAATTGACTTCACTGAATGAAAGAGATCATGAGGGAATATGAATCATATGTTGAAATATAATTAAAATTGTGTAACTGATTTGTAGACTTTCTATTAAAGGTTTTGTGTTACCTGTTCCACAATGAAAAAAGCCTTTTTAAGTCTTCTAGGGACCCAGTCACATGGAAATATGACTATGGTACTTCAGCACTCTATAGGCCTCTATACTGTTGCTGGGTCAGGGGTTTACACAATGGGGCCCACAGATTCTTTGGGTTTGGTCAGGTATAAAAGTAAGGGTTAACACAGACAGGACATCAGTGTAGCAACAGCAGCAGCAGCAGCTCAGTGAACAACAATGACCACCATCGGCATGAACATGGGAAGAGTAAGCATTATTTAAAAAATACTTAAAATACATGAATCTCTATATTATCTTTATATCTTTACAAACAAAACTAAAAGCTTCTTATATTTGTTGCATTTATTATATATTGAGAAATAATAAATAAATACCTTGTGTTTTCAGGCCACCTTCTACGAGAACAGGAACTTCCAGGGCCGCTCTTATGAGTGTAGCTCCGACTGCCCTGACATGTCCTCCTACATGAGCAAGTGCCAATCCTGCAGAGTTCAGAGCGGCTGCTTCATGGCATACGAGCACCCCAACTACATGGGAAACCAGTTCTTCATGAGGAGGGGAGAGTACTCTGACTACCAGAGTATGATGGGAATTACTGATGGTATCAGGTCCTGCCGCATGATCCCCATGGTAAGCCATATGATATTCAGGCTGCTGTAACAGTCCCACTAGAAGTAGCTATGTGATGTCCATAATCACACAAATCATATTAGCCCTGTGAGCTTGTCAACAATCTGGTATAGTCAGTCATTAATTCACATATTTGTATTTCCTCCTAACAGCACCGTGGAAACTACAGGATGAGGATCTATGAGAGGGAGAACTTCGGAGGTCAGATGCACGAGATGATGGATGACTGTGACTCCATCATGGACCGTTACCGTATGTCCGACTGCCAGTCCTGCAACGTGATGGACGGTCACTGGCTGATGTACGAGCAGCCCCACTTCAGAGGCAGGCAGATGTACATGAGGCCCGGAGAGTACAGGAGCTTCAGAGAGATGGGCATGGGAATGGGAGGCATGAGCGGTGGCATGAGGTTCATGAGCATGAGGCGTATCACTGATATGTGCTAGATATTTTATGTTGACCAAATAAAAGTGATTGGTAATCCGTAACAATTGAGTGTGCTACATCATTTCAGTATTTGGGTGTTTTGTAATTACGTCTGTAGGTATGATATAATATATTATATTATATAATTGACGCCTGTCACTAGATATGGCATAAACACATATGTTAAAGAGGCATTCATCATCATCATTCAGACACTTCTATTTAAAATAGTTGTTTTCCTGGCATTTTTACTAGAAAGATATGAGTAACATTTAACTTGTACCCTATACGATAAAGCCAATGAAATGCTGTTATGGGCATTACTTATTGACTGTCATAAAGCATTTCAACTCATGTCCTTTAGATGATAAAGAGGGATTTTGATGTTAACACTAATGCATTAGTCAACAAACTTAGCTAATCATACACAATGCGCTACTCCACAAACATCCCATCAACCTTCGTCTCCAACATGAGCCAGTCTCCAATAAATACTAAAAGATATTGATACAGTTTACTTTTCTTTACATCATTATAAAACTTCAATCACAAAGGTGCCATGGTAATTGTCAATAATCAGAGTAAGAAAGTGTATATGGTAATTGCATATACAGCTTTTTCCCACATACATTTAAAGCAGAGGAGAAAAATATTCAAATAAAGACAAAATAAAGATTTTTTTTCGGTTTAAATTAAGAAATAGAACAATTAAGAGACTTCAGTTCGATAAATTAGCCTCTACAGCCATATTATTGGTTCCGTGTGGCTCAGTTGGTAAGAGTGTGGCGCTAGGTTCGTTATTATTTTTATTACTATTGTTATTATTATAATGAAAATATGTAACATTAGCAATATTAGTGTGATTTTTATTGAGGCTCATGTTGCAAGTAATAATTGTTCATGGAAAACATCCCACTCTGTAACATTTTCAATTTAAAAAAAGAGTTATTTCAATGTAATCCTTGTGAGAGCTTCTATTTGTGGCCGCAATACACGTTTCATATACAGTGGGGGAAAAAGTATTTAGTCAGCCACCAATTGTGCAAGTTCTCCCACTTAAAAAGATGAGAGAGGCCTGTAATTTTCATCATAGGTACACGTCAACTATGACAGACAAAATGAGGAAAAAAAATCCAGAAAATCACATTGTAGGATTTTTTATGATTTTTTTGCAAATTATGGTGGAAAATAAGTATTTGGTCAATAACAAAAGTTTCTCATTACTTTGTTATATACCCTTTGTTGGCAATGACACAGGTCAAACGTTTTCTGTAAGTCTTCACAAGGTTTTCACACACTGTTGCTGGTATTTTGGCCCATTCCTCCATGCAGATCTCCTCTAGAGCAGTGATGTTTTGGGGCTGTCGCTGGGCAACACGGACTTTCAACTCCCTCCAAAGATTTTCTATGGGGTTGAGATCTGGAGACTGGCTAGGCCACTCCAGGACCTTGAAATGCTTCTTACGAAGCCACTCCTTCGTTGCCCGGGCGGTGTGTTTGGGATCATTGTCATGCTGAAAGACCCAGCCACGTTTCATCTTCAATGCCCTTGCTGATGGAAGGAGGTTTTCACTCAAAATCTCACGATACATGGGTCCCATTCATTCTTTCCTTTACACGGATCAGTCGTCCTGGTCCCTTTGCAGAAAAACAGCCCGAAAGCATGATGTTTCCACCCCCATGCTTCACAGTAGGTATGGTGTTCTTTGGATGCAACTCAGCATTCTTTGTCCTCCAAACATGACAAGTTGAGTTTTTACCAAAAAGTTATATTTTGGTTTCATCTGACCATATGACATTCTCCCAATCCTCTTCTGGATCATCCAAATGAACTCTAGCAAACTTCAGACGGGACATGTACTGGCTTAAGCAGGGGGACACGTCTGGCACTGCAGGATTTGAGTCCCTGGCGGCGTAGTGTGTTACTGATGGTAGGCTTTGTTACTTTGGTCCCATCTCTCTGCAGGTCATTCACTAGGTCCCCCCGTGTGGTTCTTGTGATCATTTTGACCCCACAGGGTGAGATCTTGCGTGGAGCCCCAGATCGAGGGAGATTATCAGTGGTCTTGTATGTCTTCCATTTCCTAATAATTGCTCCCACAGTTGATTTCTTCAAACCAAGCTGCTTACCTATTGCAGATTCAGTCTTCCCAGCCTGGTGCAGGTCTACAATTTTGTTTCTGGTGTCCTTTGACAGCTCTTTGGTCTTGGCCATAGTGGAGTTTGGAGTGTGACTGTTTGAGGTTGTGGACAGGTGTCTTTTATACTGATAACAAGTTCAAACAGGTGCCATTAATACAGGTAACGAGTGGAGGACAGAGGAGCCTCTTAAAGAAGAAGTTACAGGTCTGTGAGAGCCAGAAATCTTGCTTGTTTGTAGGTGACCAAATACTTATTTTCCACCATAATTTGCAAATAAATTCATTAAAAATCCTACAATGTGATTTTCTGGAGAAAAAAACCTCAATTTGTCTGTCATAGTTGACGTGTACCTATGATGAAAATTACAGGCCTCTCTCATCTTTTTAAGTGGGAGAACTTGCACAATTGGTGGCTGACTAAATACTTTTTTTCCCCACTGTATATACATTACCAGTCAAAAGTTTGGACACACCTACTCATTCAAGGGCTTTTCTTTATTTTTACTATTTTCTACATTGTAGAATAATAGTAAAGACATCAAAACTATGAAATAACACATATGGAATCATGTAGTAACCAAAACAGTGTTAAACAAATCAATATATTTTATATTTGAGATTCTTCAATTAGCCAACCTTTGCCTATATGACAACTTTGCACACTCTTGGCATTCTCTCAACAAGCTAAACCCAAACAAGATGGGATCGCTGCAGAATGCTGTGGTAGCCATGCTGGTTAAGTGTGCCTTGAATTCTAAATAAATCACAGACAGTGTCACCAGCAAAGCACCCCCACACCATAACACCTCCTCCTCCATGCTTTACGGTGGGAACTACACATGCGTAGATCATCCGTTCTCCCACACCACGTCTCACAAAGACACGGCGGTTGGAACCAGAAATCTCCAATTTGAACTCCAGACCAAAGGACACATTTCCATCGGTCTAATGTCCATTGCTCGTGTTTCTTGAACCAAGCAGATCTCTTCTTCTTATTAGTGTCCTTTAGTAGTGGTTGCAGCAATTCGACCATGAAGGCCTGATTCACACAGTCCCCTCTGAACAGTTGATGTTGAGATGTGTCTCTGACTTGAACTCTGTGAAAAATGTATTTGGGCTGCAATTTTTGAGGCTGGTAACTTTAATGAACTTATCCTCTGCAGCAGAGGTAACTCTGGGTCTTCCTTTCCTGTGGTGGTCCTCATGAGAATCAGTTTCATCATAGCGCTTGATGGTTTTTGTGACAGCACTTGAAGAAATTTTCAAAGTTCTTGAAATCTTCCGGATTGACTGACCTTCATGTCTTAAAGTAATGATGGACTGTTGTTTCTCTTTGCTTATTTGAGCTGTTCTTGCCATAATATGGACTTCGTCTTTTACCAAATAGGTCTTCACTATTATTCGACAATGTAGAAAATAGTACAAATAAAGAACAACCCTTGAATGAGTAGGTGTGTCCAAACTTTTGACTGGTACTGTATATATACTGTATATATGTATACAGTGCCTTCGGAAAGTATTCAGACCCCTTGACTTTTTCCACATTTTGATAGGTTACAGCCTTATTCTAAAATTGATTAAATTGTTTTCCTCATCAAGCTACACACAATACCCCATAATGACAAAGCAAAAACCGTTTTTTATAAATTCTTGTTAATTCATTAAAAATTGAAAACAGAAATATCTGCAGACAGGTGTGCCAAGCTTGCAGCATCATACCCAAGAAGAATCGAGGCTGTAATCGCTGCCAAAGGTACTTCAACAAAGTACTGAGTAAAGGGTCTGAATACTTATGTAAATTTATTTTTAATAGATTTGCAAAAATGTCTAAAAACCAGTTTTTGCTTTGTCATTATGGGGTATTGTGTGTAGATTGGCCAGACGGGTGGCACAGTGGTCTAAGGCACTACATCGCAGTGCTTGAGGCATCACTACAGCCCCGGGTTCGATCCCAGACTGTATCACAGCCGGCCGTGACCGGGAGACCAATGAGGCTGTGCACAATTGGCCCATTGTTGTCCAGGTTAGGGGAGGGTTTTGGCCGGTCGGGATTTCCGTGTCCCATCGTGCTCTAGTGACTCCTTGTGGCGGGCCGGGTGCATGCAAGCTGACTTGGACGGTGTTTTCTCAGAGACATGTCTTCCGGGTTAAGCGAGCAGTGTGTCAAGAAGCAGTGCGGTTTGGCAGGGTCGTGTTTCGGAGGACGCATGGCTCTCTCCCGAGTCCGTAGGGGAGTTGCAGCGATGGGACAAGACTGTAACTACCAATTGGGGTGAATAAGATTGATGAAAAAATATATATATTTGAATCCAATTTAGAATAAGGCTGTAACGTAACACAATGTGGAAAAAGTGAAAGGGTCTGAGTACAAAATTATAAACACAACATTCAACAATTTCAAAGAGTTTACTGAGTTACAGTTCATAGAAGGAAATCAGTCAATTTAAATAAATTCATTAGGCCCTAATCTACGGATTTCACATGACTGGGCAGGGGTGCAGCCTGGGGAGCCAGGCCCAACCAATCAGAAGTAGTTTTTCCCCACAAAATGGCTTCATTACAGACAGAAATTCTCCTCATCCACACCTGTCAGGTGGATGGATTATCTTAGTTAAGGAGAAATGCTTACTAACAGGGATGTAAATACATTTGTGCACAACATTTGAGAGAAATAAGCTTTTTGTGCATATGGAACATTTCTGGGATCTTTTATTTCAGCTCATGAAACATGGGACCAACACTTTACATGTTGCGTTTATATTTTTGTTCAGTAATACTTCCAGGGACACGTTCATCTAAATTATCTCCAACATTGCTTTTAAGGCAGAAAATTTTGCCCCCTGTTTGACTGTACATAATAACCCATTCCCATCTGTGGTGACAAACAGTGGGAGCGACCATAGCATAGCATGCAGCTGACTCATGTGTTTCATACAATGGAACTGTAGATTCTTTTGATGTCACATCAGGTATAAAACAGGCTGCAGACCAGCATAGCTATAGCATCGCTCAAAATAACCGTAAACATGCACGGAAAGGTGAGTTAATTTGCAGTTTAGAGGTCAAATGATCTGATTAATACTGTACATACAGTAAGTTTTATAGCAATATATACAGTAATTACATTAATAACACTATGCAAACTGCAGTCCAGTGAGCCATGGTATTGTAACCAACAAAAAAGGGAAAGTTCTAGAAAGTTCTGAACACATTCTGGTCACATATTGTTCTGGCTAATTGCAAGAGTATTTGTTGCAGATCATCTTCTACGAGGACAAGAACTTCCAGGGGCGTTCCTATGAAACCAGCCAGGACTGCCCTGACATGTCGTCCCACCTGAGCAGGTGCAACTCCTGCAGGGTTGAGAGTGGCTACTTCATGGCCTACGATCGCAACAACTACATGGGAAACCAGTACTTCATGAGGAGGGGCGAGTACCCTGACTACCAGCGTATGATGGGTTTCAATGACTGCATCAGATCCTGCCGTAACATCCCCATGGTATGAACCACCATGACAATTCTCACACAACAGTTTAAGTTTTTAATAAACTAATCCCATGTTCAAAATGTATGTTAACAGCACAGAGGAAACTACAAGATGAGGATCTATGAGAAGGAGAACTTCGGAGGTCAGATGCATGAGATGATGGATGACTGTGACTCCATCATGGATCGTTTCCGCATGTCCGACTGCCAGTCCTGCAACGTGATGGACGGTCACTGGCTGATGTACGAGCAGCCCCACTACAGAGGCAGGATGATGTACATGAGGCCTGGAGAGTACAGGAACTTCAGGGAGATGCAGGGACACAATGGAATGAAGTTCAGTTCCATCAGAAGGATCACCGACTCCTGTTAAATTCACAGGACCACCTGTTCAATGAAACAGTTGATTTTTAAATAAAAATGTGTTTTTCTTATTTAATATCAAGTTTTTTGTCTTGTTCTGCAAAAATCTAAAGTTGCCCAACACAACACATTTTCACCAGTCCAGTCCTGTCCTGCTCTGTCATGATTCAAATATTTAAATGTAACTTTCCATGAGTGGTCGAAACTACATTGATCCTATACTCTTTTTACTTTTGAATAAAATCACAAAATTAGGCAAGGCACACCATAGTATCACTCTACTACTGGAGCCCAATTGTGTCAAACTAGAGTCCCATGATTAGATAAAAACAAAGAGTATTGGAAAGTGTTGGAAGTGGTAATATAACTATCAATGCATAGCTTTTACCTAATGAATGTAGCTAAATGTTATTTTATATACATATATTTTACTTTTTATTGTATTTTTGGTTGCATTTCCTTCCATATTCCTATTTAAAAAGGTTAAATGACCCAGTACAGTGTCTGACCTAAAACCTGACCCTGTAGGGACAGAACATGACCCAGTGTCTGACCCAAAACATGACCCTGTAGGGACAGAACATGACCCAGTGTCTGACCTAAAACATGACCCTGTAGGGACAGTACATACTGAACACAATTTGACATATGACATCAGTGTGGCTTAACATTTCTGAGAAATTGCATTTTAATGCACTGATTAAATAACAGAGTAACTATATCATGTATTTAATGGTAAAATAGTATTGTGTTGTGTGTTCATGTGCGATTAAAGGTTACTATGCCTTAGAGTATGCCAAATCTTCAAAAAATATTAAACGGAGGCTATCCCGTTTTTCCCTTGCATGTTTGTTTAATTTTTCATGAATAAATTAATTAATTTGTTTTGCTGAAGGCTCAAGCAATAAAGGCTTTATATATTTAAAACTCACCTGAATGCACGGACCTGGATTTTTCTAACACTTCACACCTTTTTTGTGGGTATACTTTTTCCTGTTCTCCAGTAGCTAATGCACACAACTGCATGTTTGCAAAACCATTGTGAGATAGCAATTTTCTAACCAGATAGATGTGGAAATAATCAGGCACAGCTAATTACTCTGTTTTCTATTTGTAAACATTTACCATTTACCATGCTGAAATACTGAAATAAAACATCAAACTCCCTACACCCATGTCACAAAATACATGTTGCTTTAAACAAGACCAAGCAAAGACTTGACTTGAATTTTGGCTTTGGACCAGTGCTGTTATGAATGACCTCCAATTTCTCTACCTGGGGTTTGACTTCTCCGTTTCCCAGTTCGTAACTCAAGTACCTTGTCTCTTACCTTGCAGATTCTGTAAAGGTGCTTGAGGTGGTCTTCCAAGGTATGTCTGTAAATTGCCATGTTATCCAGATAAGCTGCAGTCCTCACATTAGTCCAGGGCGATGGCTGGTGCATACTGTAATACAACCCGAATGGCATGACTATGAATTGAAACAGACAAAATCCAATGCATAATGCAACACAAACGGCATGACTGTGAATTGAAACCAGCCATCGCTGGTGCAGAATGCTACCCAAATGGCATGACTGTGAATTGGGAACAGACCAAATCTGGTGCCTAATGCAACCCAAATGGCATGACTGTGAATTGGGAACGGACCAAATCCGGTGCATATTGCAACCCAAACGGCATGACTGTGAATTGGGAACGGACCAAATCCGGTGCATATTGCAACCCAAATGGCCTGACTTTTGCCAAGGTCTGTTAATATTGCCGGAACAGGCCAAGGCCTATTAACGAAAGCATCACTGAGCATTATTAGGTGCCAGGCAGTTACCAACTATTTAATGATTTGAGGTAAGTAGAAGAAAGTGTCCATTGGTACCGAATTATTTCCAAATAAATACCAGGTAAATATCAGTGGAAACTGTTATATATACACTCTTAGAAAAAAAGTGCTTTCTAGAACCTGAAAGGGTTCTTCAGCTGTCCCCATAGGAGAACCCTTTGAAGAACCCTTTTTGGTTCCAGGTAAAACCCTTTTGGTTCCAGGTAGAACCCTTATGGGTTCCATGTAGAACCCTTGGGTTCTACATGGAACCCAAAAGGGTTGTACCTGGAACCAAAAATGGGTTCTGCCTGGAACCAAAAACGGTGCTCCTATGTGGACAGCTAAAGAACCCTTTTGGAACCCTTTTTTCTAAGAGTGTATTAACCAATGTACAAACCGCTACTTTAATGTTCTTGGATTCCAGTTATACAATTTGTCAATTGATACATTTTATGCCTAACAGTTTTGTTGGAGGAAAGAAAATGTCAACAACCATCTTATAACATTGGGATTCATTTTGTTTTCATCCATATTTATTTACACTGGGCAAGACCACTTATTATGAAATAATCTTTTTCAGTAATGTGTTATATTTTTCTAATAGACTGATTGATGTTTGAATCATGATGCTACTATTTTTGTGCTTTTTAAATATGCAAGATTTAAATCGTAATAGCCATGAACAAATGTCAGTTAGGTTTGTTGATATCTCTGAAAAGTCTAGATATGAAGAGTTCGCCTTCCTACTGTTATTCAACAGAAACAATAAAGAGATGGGCTCTCCTCACAAATGCACACAGCCGCAAATAATGACCCTTTAAAGGCCACTTTGAATTGTACTGTACAGGGGGGGCCTCTGTGCCATATTGCTCTGTCAGGGGTTTGAACAATGGAGCCACATATTCTTTGGCTGTCGGCTCAGGTATAAAAGCGATAGGGGGACATAAAGAAAATTGTACAATTCTGAGACCAATACAGTAACCGCAACCATGTCTATGGGAAAGGTGTGTGGAGCTTTGATGGAATTTGACTTTTAAGCTTTTTCTAATTTGTTTCAAACAATCAATTGTACTGTACTGTTAGAACTACAACACATTTTAGTAAATGATGGTTTTGTTGTGTGTTTTTAGATCATCTTCTACGAGGACAGGAACTTCCAGGGTCGTTCCTATGAAACCTCCAGCGACTGCCCTGAGCTGACTTCCTACCTGAGCAGGTGCAACTCCTGCAGGGTTGAGAGCGGCTGCTTCATGGTCTACGATCATTCCAACTTCATGGGAAACCAGTACTTTGTGAGAAGGGGAGAGTATGGTGACTACCAGCGTATGGGCATGAACGATTGCATCAGGTCTTGCCGTAACATCCCCATGGTAAATTCATTTCACCTGTTCATTTTGACTCCCATAGGCCATACGGACAGTTCCAGCAAAAGCAATGTGAAGGTATATTTCGCACGATTTGGTCAAACACTTTTCCCATATCCATTTACAGCACAGAGGAAACTTTAGGATGAGGATGTACGAGAAGGAGAACTTCGGAGGTCAGATGCACGAGCTGAGCGACGACTGTGAATCCATGACCGATCGTTTCCGCATGAACGACATGCAGTCCTGCAACGTGATGGATGGCCACTGGCTGATGTACGAGCAGCCCCACTACAGAGGCAGGCAGATGTACATGAGGCCTGGAGAGTACAGGAACATGAGAGAGTTGAGCATGCACATGGGCTCCAACCCCATGAGGTTCAACAGCATGAGGCGTATCATGGATTCTTGTTATTAAATGCACCAATGTCTGACATTTGAGTATTAATAAACTCACCTACCTTTTAAATTAAAGTGTCTTTCATTTTCATTTGAGTCCTTGGTTTGAGGTAAAGGTGCATTCAGAACAGAAATCTGCCTTTTCATATGGTTAGTTTTCCCAGTGCAACAGGAGCAGTACAGTGGGACAGGTCCTCCCCAGGTGATGACATTGTTAAGATGCATGCCATTTCAAAACTTGATGTGGAGTTAATGGGAAAAGAACATGTTCAGATATTACTATCTGTTAAAACCGCTGATCATTACATAAGGTTAATGTTGAATTAAATGTTAGTAAGTACTGTCTATTCTAGTAGAAAGTAAATAATTTGTAGAAAATACTCTGCATCAGTATCAGTATACAGCTCCTGCTTCAGCTGCATCAGCTCTTATTATTCATACTGTAAAGGAAAAACAGGAATTGTGGATTTTTGTTAGGAATGCCTCTTGGGAATGTTTAAACAGCTATGAAACAGTACATTATTGTTTTTTATTGAAGTGGCGACTTCCTGTAATACTCCTCCAAGGCTGTACCATGTTTGCTCCACAAATACTGCCATCCACAAGTCACAGCAAAACCAGGAGAGGGCAGCACCTCCACAGTATAATAGCAGAGTTCTGGATTTTGGGTGGAGACAAAGGCTCAAGGAAAGTGATTCAGTTAAATAACTGTAGCTCAAACATGTACAGTGGGAGGTTTATTAGTTTAACCATTAGATGCAATCCTTATAGATGTCAGACTCATCCAAAGACTGGGAGGCCCACAATATGATTTCTATGATATTTTATATTTATATTTTATATTATAAATGTATATCATATCATATTTATATAAATACAATGTATATATCATAATGTATATCTATGTATTCCTAATGCAGATATGTATAAATTTCTATTAATTAAACAAAGTGTTGACTAATACTAAATAACACATAAAAATAGACTCATTAGATGTAATGAATACCAAACCGATTATTAATATACAGTACTATGCCATGAAGCATTTTAATATTGTTCATTAGGAAGCTCATTTAGCAACCTGTACAGAAACATGTTTCCTAAAAATACAAATAAACTTGGTTATCTAGCTAGAATAAGGCTGCCAACTATCACAAGATTTGATATTGACAAATAGCCTGGGGAATTTGGCCTTGGATCTGCAGCTGTAGTCACTATGTTTCCTTACCTTGAAAATAAAAGCCTCTTTTGGTTTGTTTACGTATTTATAGACATTAATGTTCGATTAACAAAAATAATGGAACCGCAATCTCTCAAATTGTATGTTTAACCTCAAAGTAAGTTTATACCAAGTTGTGATTGTCTATCAACTAGCAGAGTTGTTACAGAGAGGAAGAGCAAGGTGTTGTGGAAGCAGTTTTCTATTTGAATACATTACTGGTGAGCATGTTGGTACACAGTACATTTTAGCAGCTTGGCCTGTTCCAATTCACAGTCATGCCATTCAGGTAGCATTAGTTACTTCTGGAAATGGCTGGAGAATCAGGAAGCAGCAATTCATTACAGTCAAAACGAGTCCCACTGTAAATATTCAAGGTCACTCTCCTGTTGGCCACTGGGTGGTGTATTGTAAAACTCTATCAATACAGTCAATCACATGACCTGAGTTGTTGGCCACGCCAGCAGCCACTCACTTGGCTATGGGTCAGCTGAGACCACAGGTGGCACGAGCACAAGTTTGGCTGGACGTATTCCAAAACCTGACCACTAAAACAGTACCGAAACCACCAGGCAAGGGGAGTCAAATCCCTAATTTTCTTATTATCCATCATACTTGTATTATAGTTTGCTGTGTGTTTGAAATGTTCTTGAATTATATTTATATTTACATTTACATTTTAGTCATTTAGCAGTTTCATACTATGTAGTGCAGCGATGCAGAAAGTAGTAATGTCAGTGAAGGTGATTCATAATAATCAATTAAAGTGTGTCTGTGAGAGCCTACTTTTAAAGATAAAATGAATGCTTGATAAATACATTTTATGTTGGGTATTCTGTCATCAGTTTTGGGTTGAATATTCTGTCATCTGTTCTTTTAGTTACCAGATCTTGGTTTTCCACTGATAAACATGTGTAGAGTACATAATTAGTTACAGTGAGGGAAAAAAGTATTTGATCCCCTGCTGATTTTGTACGTTTGCCCACTGACAAAGAAATGATCAGTCTATAATTTTAATGGTAGGTTTATTTGAACAGTGAGAGACAGAATAACAACAAAAAAATCAAGAAATCATGTCAAAAATGTTATATGTTATTGATTTGCATTTTAATGAGGGAAATAAGTATTTGACCCCCTCTCAATCAGAAAGATTTCTGGCTCCCAGGTGTCTTTTATACAGGTAACGAGCTGAAATTAGGAGCACACTCTTAAAGGGAGTGCTCCTAATCTCAGTTTGTTACCTGTATAAAAGACACCTGTCCACAGAAGCAATCAATCAATCAGATTCCAAACTCTCCACCATGGCCAAGACCAAAGAGCTCTCCAAGGATGTCAGGGACAAGATGGGTATTCCAGCATGACAATGACCCAAAACACACGGCCAAAGCAACAAAGGAGTAGCTCGAGAAGAAGCACATTAAGGTCCTGGAGTGGCCTAGCCAGTCTCCAGACCTTAATCCCATAGGAAATCTGTGGAGGGAGCTGAAGGTTCGAGTTGCCAAACGTCAGTCTCGAAACCTTAATGACTTGGAGAAGATCTGCAAAGAGGAGTGGGACAAAATCCCTCCTGAGATGTGTGCAAACCTGGTGGCCAACTACAAGAAATGTCTGACCTCTGTGATTGCCAACAAGGGTTTTGCCATCAAGTACTAAGTCATGTTTTGCAGAGGGGTCAAATACTTATTTCCCTCATTAAAATGCAAATCAATTTATAACATTTTTGATGTGTTTTTCTGGATTTCTTTGTTGTTATTCTGTCTCTCACTGTTCAAATAAACCTACCATTAAAATTATAGACTGATCATTTCTTTGTCAGTGGGCAAACGTACAAAATCAGCAGGGGATCAAATACTTTTTTCCCTCACTGTAATTAGCACCATTGAAGCCTTTGTGTACATAACAAAAAGGCAATTCACCCTGCTGACAAAGAAAAACAACAATCTTTTGTAATTTGGCAGCCGTGCTGTATTTTCAAAAAGGCTGACATCTAAAGTCAATTGATTAACTTAACAATGTCTCTATTCCTATAGGATATAAAAGGACCATGGCTCGCTTAGTCAGTGTTGCAGTGTGATCACATTAAGCTAACACAATGGGAAAGGTAAGGCATGTTGTTCCGCTGCACATCTTTTGTCTCGTCACACCTTCTTGCTCATTATTTGTCTGACAGAACAAAGAACAATGAACAACTGGCTGCGAGATAGACACTCAGTTGTCTGATCCTTTGTATTGCACAAAACGGAATGTTCTTTCCATTGTCTGCATGTTTACTTCCATTCATATTTTTAGATCATCTTCTACGAGGACAATAACTTCCAGGGTCGCTCCTATGAGTGCAGCACCGACTGTGCCGACCTGCACACCCATTTCAGCCACTGTAACTCCATCCAAGTGGAGAGTGGTAGCTGGATGGTCTATGAGCGCCCAAACTACATGGGCTACCAGTACTTCCTGAGAAGGGGAGAGTATCCCGACTACCAGCGCTGGATGGGCTTTAATGATTGCGTGAAATCCTGCCGCATCATCCCTCAAGTGAGCCCATATTCCTCTTTCCTGGTATACAAGTTAACCCATCATTGATGTAGGTAGTAATACACATGGCAAATAAACATGAAACTTGAAACTTAATAGTAAAGCAGCTGAATGAACATACCCATCTTCTCCTCCTTGTCCTCAGAATCAGGGAGCTCACAAGATGAGAATCTACGAGCGCTCTGACTTTGGTGGTCAGATGCTGGAGTTTGCCGATGACTGCCCCTCCCTCTATGATCGATTTCATTACAATGATATCCACTCTTGCAATGTTATGGAGGGGTATTGGCTCTTCTATGAGCATCCCAACTACAGAGGCAGACAGTACCTCCTGAGGCCTGGCGAGTACATGAGATACAGTGACTGGGGAGCCATCAATTCCAGGATTGGCTCCATCAGACGTGTTGTTGCTCACCCAAACTGAGAGGCAATACATTGTCAACATGAAACTGAGCCTAACATTGAAATGAATAAAAGTTAGGTCCACCCGCCATCCTATTGTCTTCTCTAGTGTTCACTCAATAAGTATGAAAACATACTGTACCCTATACACCTTGCAAAGTTTCAGTAAATTTGTTGAATCGAGGCATCTAATAGTAGTTTTGAGAGAAAACTGCTGGTCATAGTCATCGTCCAAATATTTTTTTTTAAGTTTTTCAAACCATTATCTAAAGACGTAAGAATGCTTACTTCACACACCTAAAATACTTTACTACTAAAGTAAAACCATAAATTCATAACACTCACCAGCAACTCTCAAAATCTCAATGTGAGTGACAGAGAGAATACCTACTCATTCAATGAAAATCAAGCACAATTCTGCACAACATAACAGTTAAAACAGTTAACTAAACTGAATTACTGAAGTTTCTGTATACTGTATAAAAAACTGTAGATACCACACTTTATACCTTGCTCTACATAATATTAGCTCTTTTTATATAATGTTGCTCTTCAAATTTGGTTCTTCATCATCATGAACCACACTCTGTCAGTCAGACTCGCTTGATAAGTAACCTTGCCAGAGACCAGAAGACTTGCTTTAGCTCCCCGAGCTAATACCTAGGCATTATCGCAACAGGCTAACACAGTGGAGAATGGTACCCAGTCGGTCACACACACATAAAACTAGAAGTGTTCTGAGCACATTTCCCTTATTTGTCTTCAACCTCCATTTAAGCCCATTTTGAAATTAACGTAAATACACCTTTATCTCACATTTGTTTTGTTTGCCAATCAGCAGCCCAACACTTTTTATGAGCACCTAAGCAGACTTGAAGCAGACACCTAAGCAGACTTGAAAACTTGGTTGGCATTTGAGGATATGTTCTCAACTGGTTTACTATATAGTCTACTAATCAAACGGATATGAATTTGTGCAGTTAGATAACAAATCAAAGTTGAATTTGGTGTTCTTCAAGGTTTAGTGCTTGGACCCCTGCTAGTTTCTTTGGCTGGAATCCTAACAGAATCTCAGGCTGTTCTCATATGAAATATCAATCCTTGGTGCATACAGGCACCAGATTCCGATTATTTCCATTGCAATTTCCTACAGTCCACTAGGGGAAACGTGAGCGCCTATTACGATCTAGTAGGCTCGCTGCTTGCTAGGGTGTTGTGGATGGAGTTAGAGGAAGGGCTTAAACTGCGAGCTACGGCTCCAAAGATCACAGGTTAAGGCCCAGTGCTAGGCACTCATCTTTATCCCTGTTATTTCTCTGTTTTAACCCTATCCCAAACCTTAAACCTTACCTTAACCCTTCCTAATTAATGCCTAAACTTAAACATAGAGTTGAGTTTCGGTTTCACTTTTGTGCAGTCTGACTGACAGCTTACACACATCAAAAGATTCCTTATTTAATATGACCCCACAGTGCTTTGGTGATTGAGTTGCAGAATGTTAATTTGACCTCAACGCATGATTTACAAAAAAGTTTAGTGCATGGACCTGAGGTTAGGATTTGGGCCTTTATGTACGCTATCCCTTGGTAACATATTCCATAAATATGGTATGCTACTTGTTTGATATGAAGACCAGCTACATCAACAGTTGTGGGCCTCCTGTTGAGACATTATAGCATCATCTTCCCATGTAATGTGTGAAACAAGCACTCTGGGAAATGTGCAAATCAGGTAATCCTCGTAGGAATATTTTCCTCCCTTTAGAATTGTATGGATCGTGCCAGAGTCTGGTCTAGTGGTAGAGCTGCCAACTCCGGACCACACATACTCACTGGCAACAGCGTTATGAACCCCGTCTTCGTCAATCCCCTCTCTCACTGTCTGTATCTGTCTCCTCCTCTACATTCCCTGTCCATAACACGATACAATATCATATTACTAAATACAGTATACATACAGTACCAGTCAAAAGGTTGGACACACCTACTCATTCAAGGGTTTTTCTTTATTTTTACTATTTTCTACATTGTAGAATAATAGTGAAGACATCAAAACTATGAAATAACACATATGGAATCATGTAGTAACCAAAAAAGTGTTAAACAAATCAAAATATATTCTATATTTGAGATTCTTAAAATAGCCACCCTTTGCCTTGATGACAGCTTTGCACACTCTTAGTATTCTCTCAACCAGCTTCACCTGGAATGCTTTTCCAAAAGTCTTGAAGGAGTTCCCACATATGCTGAGCACTTGTTGGCTGCTTTTCCTACAATCTGCGGTCCAATTAATCCCAAACCATCTCAATTGGGTTGAGGTCGGGGGATTGTGGAGGCCAGGTCATCTGATGCAGCACTCCATCACTCTCCTTCTTGGTAAAATAGCCCTTACACAGCCTGGAGGTGTGTTGGGTCATTGTCCTGTTGAAAAACAAATGATAGTCCCACTAAGCCCAAACCAGATGGGATGGTGTATCGCTGCAGAATGCTGTGGTAGCCATGCTGGTTAAGTGTGCCTTGAATTCTAAATAAATCACAGACAGTGTCACCAGCAAAGCACCCACACACCATAACACCACCTCCTCCATGCTTTACGGTGGGAACTACACATGCGGAGATCATCCGTTCACCCACACTGTGTCTCACAAAGACACGGTGGTTGGAACCAAAAATATCCCTCTCGTAGATCCTCATCCTGAAGGATCCTCTGTGCTGTAATGCAATATTTAAAAAACAACAACATTATTTTAGGATGCTTATGTGCTTTGAATGTTGTATATTTAAGCAATAAGGTATGAGGAGGTGTGGTATAGGGCCAATATACCATTGCTAATGGCTGTTCTTAGGCACGACGCATCACGGGGTACCTGGTTACAGCCATTAGCCGTGGTATATTGGCCATATACCACAAACCCCCGAGGTGCCTTATTGCTATTATAAACTGGTTACTAAAGTAATTAGAGCTGTAAAAATTAATGTTTTGTCATATCCATGGTATACGGTCTCATATACCACGGCTGTCAGCCAATCAGCATTCAGGACTGGAACCACCCAGTTTATAACTTCAAATAGGCAATTGCACTATAATGTATCATCTATGAGATAAGATGTCTTACCTGGGGTATCATTCTGCAGGACCTGATGTTGTCGAACATCATGCCCATGCTCATCATGCGCTGCATGTCAGGGTACTCTTCCTCCTCATGAAGAACTGCTGGCCCATGAAGTTGTTGCGCTCATACACCATGAAGCAGCCGCTCTCAACCCTGAAGGACTGGCAGCGGGACATGTAGGGGGACATGTCAGTGCAGTCGCTCATGCACTCATAGTTGCGGCCCTGGAAGTTCCTCTCCTCGTAGAAGATAATCTATAGGAAAAGGGGGACATATAACATTTCCTGAAAATATTAAAAATCATCAAGCATATAGGCTAATTGCATTTTTAGACTCTGGGTAACATTGAATTACTGAATTCCCATAAGTACTGATTCCTCTAACAGTTAGCTAAATAATGTTACTGTACTATTATATTTACAGAATATAGGATGTACATTTCACTTTTGTAAAACTGTAGCCTACATGTAGCTACTGTGAGTCAGATCAGATTACCTTGCCCATGTTGGAATCAAAAATCTCAAATTTGGACTCCAGACCAAAGGTCTAATGTCCATTGCTCATGTTTCTTGGCCCAAGCAGGTCTCTTATTATTATTGGTGTCCTTTAGTAGTGGTTTCTTTGCAGCAATTCGACCATGAAGGCCTGATTCACACAGTCCCCTCTGAACAATTGATGTTGAGATATGTATGTTACTTGAACTCTGTGAAGCATTTATTTGGGCTGCAATTTCTGAGGCTGGTAACTCTAATGAGCTTATCCTCTGCAGCAGAGGTAACTCTGGGTCTTCCATTCCTGTGGCGGTCCTGATGAGAGCCAGTTTCATCATAGCGCTTGATGGTTTTTGTGACTGCACTTGAAGAAACTTTCAAAGTTCTTGATTGACTGACCTTCATGTCTTAAAGTAATTATGGACTGTCATTTCTCTTTGCTTATTTGAGCTGTTCTTGCCATAATATGGACTTGGTCTTTTACCAAATAGGGCTATCTTCTGTATACCCCCCCTACCTTGTCACAACACAACTGATTGGTTCAAACGCATTAAGAAGGAAAGAAATTCCACAAATTAACTTTTAACAAGACACACCTGTTAATTGAAATGCATTCCAGGTGACTACCTCATGAAGCTGGTTGAGAGAATGCCAAGAGTGTGCAAAGCTGTCATCAAGGCAAAGGGTGGCTATTTGAAGAATCTCAAATATAAAATATTTTTTGATATGTTTAACACTTTTTTGGTTACTACATCATTCCATATGTGTTATTTCATAGTTTTGATGTCTTCACTATTATTCTACAATGTAAAAAATAGTTTAAAAAAATAAAGAAAAACCCTTGAATGAGTAGGTGTGTCCAAAGTTTTGACTGGTAGTGTATATGAAACATATTAAAAATGAATTTATATTTATTTTTAAAAAATTGTTACAAAAATACATATTTTTAATTATATGGAATATAATTAATAAAATAATTTTCCAGTTGATACCAATAAAATGTACATTAAGGTAAAGGGCTTTATAAAGGGACAATAAGTCGTTTATAAAATTTTAATTATTAGTTTATAGATGAGATAAATAGCTAAACAGTTATACCAAAATGTTTGAAATTATGTGATTGTTATATTGGTGCTTGCAAAATAGTGAGCTTATATATTTTTGCAATGTTATTGATTACTACTTAAATTAATACTAGTGCAGCCATGTAAGCTTAGGCAACCAGCTAAATGACAAGCACATCATTTCAACCATTCTATTATAAGTATTTATTACTGATATGAAAAACTATCTATGAACTACCGTAAATAACAAACATTAAAAAATAACTTTACAAAAGCATTCAGGTATGACCTGAAACTTGGAGAGCAGCTTGCTCAATTTAAAAGGTTTGCTTGAAGATGTTGTACCATGTGTACCCTACTAGCTACTTAAACTGCACATGCCCATGTAATCACTGTGGGAATATTTACAAAGCTTCAGTGATATTTTAAATATGGCGTGCAATTTGTTTTGCCTTAAGATGAATACTGGCATGAAAATCAGACAGACAATTTAGTTATGAAAGATCTTCAATTATTTTATTACCATGAACAATTAAAGACATTTAATTGCACATATCATTGATACGCTTCATGCTCATGAATCTCATGGATCCCTGGCTCATGCCACCCATGCCCATGCTCATCTCCCTGAAGTTCCTGTACTCTCCAGGCCTCATGTACATCATCCTGCCTCTGTAGTGGGGCTGCTCGTACATCAGCCAGTGACCGTCCATCACGTTGCAGGACTGGCAGTCGGACATGCGGAAACGATCCATGATGGAGTCACAGTCGTCCATCAGCTCCATCATCTGACCTCCGAAGTTCTCCCTCTCGTAGATCCTCATCCTGAAGGATCCTCTGTGCTGTAATGCAATATTTTAAAAACACAACATTATTTTAGGATGCTTATGTGCTTTGAATGTTGTATATTTAAGCAATAAGGTACGAGGAGGTGTGGTATATTGGCCATATACCACAAACCCCAGAGGTGCCTTATTGCTATTATAAACTGGTTACTAAAGTAATTAGAGCAGTAAAAACAAATGTTTTGTCATATCCATGGTATACGGTCTCATCTACCACCGCTGTCAGCCAATCAGCATTCAGGACTGGAACCACCCAGTTTATAACTTCAAATAGGCAATTGCACTATAATGTATCATCTATGAGATAAGATGTCTTACCTGGGGTATCATTCTGCAGGACCTGATGTTGTCGAACATCATGCCCATGCTCATCATGCGCTGCATGTCAGGGTACTCTCCCCTCCTCATGAAGAACTGCTGGCCCATGAAATTGTTGCGCTCATACACCATGAAGCAGCCGCTCTCAACCCTGCAGGACTGGCAGCGGGACATGTAGGGGGACATGTCAGGGCAGTCGCTCATGCACTCATAGTTGCGGCCCTGGAAGTTCCTCTCCTCGTAGAAGATAATCTATAGGAAAAGGGGGACATATAACATTTCCTGAAAATATTAAAAATCATCAAGGCTAATTGCATTTTTAGACTCTGGGTAACATTGAATTACTGAATTCCCATAAATACTGATTCCTCTAACAGATAGCTAAATAATGTTACTGTACTATTATATTTACAGAATATAGGATGTACATTTCACTTTTGTAAAACTGTAGCCTACATGTAGCTACTGTGAGTCAGATCAGATTACCTTGCCCATGTTGGTGGTTGGTGGTTGACAGTGGATCAGCTTGTACTTCTACCGTCATTCTGTGGTCATTTTATACAAAAACCAGCGGTCCATGATGTGTTGTTATTCAAATTATCCAAAGCTGATGATTGAGCAGTATGACGGCTTTCGCTGAACAGGGCCTATGAAGTGTAACAATGGTTTTCATCCATACATTTCTGGCAGTGATGACCTGTGTTGTCTGTTTCATTATAAGCATCACTTTTGTGTATGCTTATCAGTAAGAATGTTCTTTGCATACAGTATGGTCCAATAATGGAGGATGTACAGTAGAGAACTGAGATGAGGTCGATTTCCAGTACACATCTCTGTTGAACACACAGAGACCAATTTTACAGTTATAGTGAAAGAATATGTGAGTTTATGATGTCCTCAATCTAGTATACTGGTCATGTTTGAACAGCACTTTTATAATGATTTTATCTACTTGAAATAATAATATTTTAATATACAACTATATCATCTTATTCATAGCTGTTCTCTCCCTTAGTAAAGGAAATGGTTGTTTAACCTGCCTGTAAATTGCATTTGTCATTGATCATTTGAGTTTATCCACTGGATAGTGTACAGATAAATTAATTGAATAATTTTTGTTTAATGAAATTAGGATATGAATTGGTTTTGATGGGTGATTGATTTACAATGACAACAGTTATAACTTCAAGTCACAAGTGCTTGTATTTCATTCAGTCCAAAAACATAATTGGGACTGAAAGGTGCTGGCGTTTATGTGAGACTTGCATGTGAATGTTTGATTGTTCTGTTAAATTTTGAATTTTCACTAACCAGGATTCCATCCAACCTTTTTATGCCAGTAAAGTACATGTTGGATAAAACATGTCACGACAGGCCTGATGGAAACAGGAAATTTGACGGTAAACTTTCCAAATGTCGACAAAACAAAATACGCTAGACAAGGTGGGATCTTTTTGTGCTGGTAAAATTAATATTGCGAGAAATGGCGATGGAAACGCCTTCATGCGCAAATATTGATATAATAACCATCATATCGAAGTAAACCTGGTGTCACGCAATGATATGTTGTGTGGTCCTCCCACTACGACTCAGGAAAGCACGCAGTTTATTGGGCTACAGATGAAATAAGTTATGATGAACTTCACAGGGTGGTGAAAGTACACGGTGATGAGCTTGATGCTCCTTTCCAATAAATATTGAGGGTCTTATTCTTGTGCCATTTGACAAATACAAATTATCTCGCTCTCATCATGTAGGCTATACCCATACTGTATCTGCGAGCTGTTGGCTAACACGCACATGTCAAGACCAGAGTGGGCACATTCACTATATAACACAACATTTCTTCTGACAAAATCATCAGTAGAGTTGAAAATGTGATGGAAACGAGTGGAGGCTGCTGAGGGGAGGACGGCTCATAAAAATGGCTGGAACGGAGTAAATGGAATGGCATCAAACACATTGAAACCATGTGTTTGATGTATTTGATACCATTCCACCTATACCCTCCAGCCAATACCACAAGCCCGTCCTCCCTAATTAAGGTGTCACCAACCTCCTGTGATGGAAACCCATTTAACTCGTATTTTTTATTGGGTTCATGAGAATTTAACCACAAAAGTTATTTTTATGTGCACTACATCATCACACACAGACTTTTAACAGTCAATTTGATGAAAACACGTCTTTGGTGTGAAGATTTGGTGGGGAAATGCGTATATTACTTTTATGCGAATTTTTGAATATTCACATGAAAGTATTTCACCAGTTGGTTGGAAACCTAGCTAGTAACTTGTTATTTCTCTCATGTCACTTTCATTTTATGCAATATGTGTAATTCTACAGAATTGGTGCAAATTGGGGAACTTACATCACACGTCTTCCAACTCTATGGTCACGGGTAATGGCTGTATTCGCCATACGACCAATGAATTAAGTGCCACATTTTAATGTTATTTAACATAGCTTTTTGTATTATAATAATGAGTTACCAGTCAAAGGTTTGGACACACCTACACATTCCAGGGTTTTTCTTTATTTTTCAAGACATCAAAACTATGAAATAACACATATGGAATCATTTAGTAACCAAAAAAGTGTTAAAAAATCAAAATACATTTTATATTTGAGATTCTTCAAAGTAGCCACCCTTTGCCTTGATGACAGCTTTGCACACTCTTGGCATTCTCTCAACCAGCTTCATGAGGTAGTCACCTGGAATGCATTTCAGTTAATAGGTGTGCCTTGATAAAAGTTAAGTTGTGGAATTTATTTCCTTCTTAATGCGTTTGAGCCAATAATTTGTGTTGTGACAAAGTAGGGGTGGTATACAGAAGATAGCCCTATTTGGTAAAAGACCAAGTCCATATTATGGCAAGAACAGCTCAAATAAGGAAAGAGAAACGACAGTCCATCGTTACTTTAAGACATGAAGGTCAGTCAATCCGGAAAATTTCAAGAACTTTGAAAGTTTCTTCAAGTGCAGTAGCAAAAACCATGAAGCGCTATGATGAAACTGGCTATCATGAGGACCGCCACAGGAAAGGAAGACCCAGAGTTACCTCTGCTGAAGAGGATAAGTTCATTAGAGTTACCAGCCTCAGAAATTGCAGCCTAAATAAATGCTTCATGGAGTTCAATTAACAGACACATCTCAACATTAACTGTTCAGAGGAGACTGCGTGAATCAGGCCTTCATGGTTGAATTGCTGCAAAGAAACCACTACTAAAGGACACCAATAAGAAGAGACTTGCTTGGGCCAAGAAACACAAGCAATGGACATTAGACTGGTGGAAATCTGTCCTTTGGTCTGATGAGTCCAAATGTGAGATTTTTGGTTCCAACCACCGTGTCTTTGTGAGCCGCAGAGTAGAACGGATGATCTCTGCATGTGTGGTTCCCACCGTGAAGCATGGAGGAAGAGGTGTGATGGTGTGGGGGTGCTTTGCTGGTGACACTGTTGGTGATTTATTTAGAATTCAAGGCACATTTAACCAGAATGGCTACCACAACATTCTGCAGTGATACGCCATCCCATCTGGTTTGCGTTTAGTGGGACTATCATTTGTTTTTCAACAGGACAATGACCCAACACACCTCCAGGATTCCATATGTGTTATTTCATAGTTTTGAGGTCTTCACTATTATTCTACAATGTAGGAAATAGTAAAAATAAGAAAAACCCTGGAATGAGTAGGTGTGTCCAAACGTTTTACTGGTACTGTATGTACACTGAATTCTTCAGGGCATAGAGTACTAGGTGTCGAAAGCGTTTCACAGGGACGCTGGCCCATGTTGACTCCAATGCTTCCCACAGTTGTGTCAAGTTGGCTGGATGTCCTTTGGGTGTGGACCATTCTTGATAGAAACGGAAAACTGTTGAGTGTGAAAAACCCAGCAGTGTTGCAGTTCTTGACAGAAACCGGTGAGCCTGGCACCTACTGTCATACCCTGTTCAAAGGCACTCAAATATTTTGTCTTGCCCATTTACCCTCTGAATGGCGCACAAACACAATCCATGTCTCAATTGTTTCAAGGCTTCAAAATCCTTCTTTAACCTGTCTCCTCCCCTTCATCTACACTGATTGAAGTGGATTTAACAAGTGACATCAATAAGGGATCATAGCTTTTACCTAGATTCACTTGGTCAGTCAATGTCATGGAAAGAGCAGGTGTTCTTGAAGTTTTCTATACTCAGTGTATATACTACTCACACACTTTGTTTGTATTGCATATTTGAAATATTTACCTGAATTCCTAATCCACCCCACTCAATTTCTTACTACCGAAACATAGTGGCAAAAGTTGCAATAAAGGGAGAACCATGCACAGTGTGATCATTTAGATTTTCAAAAGCTTTAAATTGAATTTAGATAAATATAATCTATATTGTTCTCTGTAAAATGTTCAATGTTGATTGTATGAATCTGAAACTTGTTGATTGATTGAATTACTTATGCGTCTAATCAATTAAGTTGTTAGATGTTTCAATTATCACTTTACCTATCTTTATTTGGCAAAATAACGTGTTTCTGTGTCGTGTCAATCATAGAGGACTCTAGATGGATATAACGCGCTTTAGTATAGACATTACCATTGAGGGCTTCCAATATTTGAAAGTAATGAATTGGGTGAGATTAAATATTTACATTTTAGTCATTTAGCAGACGCTCTTATCCAGAACAATTTACAGGAGCAGTTAGGGTTAAGTGCCTTGCTCAAGGGCACATCAACAGATTTCTAACTTAGTCGGCTCTGGGATTTTAACCAGTGACTTTTCAGTTATTGGCCCAACTCTCGTAACTGCTAGGCTACCAGCCAATGATCAGAGATTGTCGTTTTCAAATTGATTTGCCTATTGTTTGTAAACCAAAGAAAATGGTAATATCCAGCCAAGACCAAGATTTATACCCGGACATTGGTCTCAAGAGCCAGACCCAGTGAGTTGAGACCATGACAATTTAAAGACTGAATTTATGTGGTCTTGAGTGTTCTCAAGACCAAGACCACTAGCTCAAGAGTCCATGGGCCCTTTCTTCAATTGTAAGAAACTCTAGTAGAGTAAACTCGAGTACAGTACAGTATAGTAGTAGAGCACAGCACAGTAGAGTTCAGTAGAGTAGGGTACAGTAGAGTAGAGTAGGGTACAGTACAGTACAGTACAGTACAGTACAGTACAGTAGAGTAGAGTAGAGTAGAGTAGAGTAGAGCACAGTACAGTACAGTACAGTACTGTACAGTAGAGTACAGTAGTTTATTTGTTTATTCATTTATTAGGATCCCCATTAGCTACTGCACATGCAGCACTCTTCCTGGGGTCCACATAAAACATACAAATACATGACAAAAGTACTGAACTATAATAGACAACAACAACATAACATTACATTAAATAAATACAAATAAAATAAGAGTTATATATAGGAAAGACACCAAGAGACAACAAAAATACTATTTACACACTATTCATATATACTGTACATATTCATATTCAGTAGAGTAGGGTACAGTACAGTACAATACAGTAGAGCATAGTACAGCAGAGTACAGTACAGTAGAGTACAGTAGAGTAGAGTACAGTAGGGTACAGTACAGTAGAGCACATTATAGACGTCTATGTTTTGGCCAAATACTGTAGATGTACATTTTTGGGTTCTCGGAGGGTTGGAGCCCCCCTGCTGGCTAAGCATCTTAATAGTCTACACTTTTTCACAGACGCCATAACGGCACAGATACAAAGATGAGACCTCTATATATCTCTATGGTGTCAATTGTTTCGGTTGTGACCGTTTCGGTTTGGACAATTTTGGCTTATTTTGGACTTTAAAGAATCCCCATTGCTGACATATTAGCTGGCTATTTTTCATTTGGACAGATGTTCTTCCAGCAAACATGTTTTTGTCCTAAAACCGTACGTTTACATATTTCTTATATTTTAGATGTTCGGTAGTGACAAAATACATGAAGATTTACCAACTTGCTCACTAATTTTCTCCAAAATGTTTGCAGACTACTACTCACCATGTGGTCAAGCTGGAGAGGGGTGCAATGAAAGTTATTTATCTTACAATTACCTCATATAAATGTTCTAACATTTGTCAAACCCTTTTACATTTACATCAAACATTTTAGTCCACCAGTGACAGGATCAATAATGGTTGAGGATTCACATAATATGATTTAGTTCTGATTGAAGTGATTACTCAACTGATATCAAGTAATAACTCAACTCGTGTTAATGATAATGATGGTCTTTACTTTTTATGAGGCCTTTTTATACATAGCTGTGTCACAAAGTCCTTTGCAGGACATCAAATCTTTACCATTGTTTAAGATTATTTTAAGATTATTTATAAGTGTGGTCTTTTTTGTATGTGAAAAGCCTTATTATTTTTATACTATACTGGAAGTCTGTATTTCTAAGGCAGTCCCTAGGTACAAACCACTTTTTGTAACAATTTATATTAACTTTCATGAAGAAGCCATTATAAATTCTAAATATGTATAAATGCTTTACAAATTATTATAAATGCTTAGGAATTGTACTACTTGTAATGAGTAATGAAATACTTATTTATTAATATTTTCTTAATGCTATGGTGTTAAACTTTAGATTCAATATTTTCTGAGTTATACTTTCGTTCTTTATTCTTAATGGTGTTTCCTTCTAAACATGATGTTGTCATGCCTGCCTCCTTAGATAGTCATTTATGGTAGCTAAGGCCATTTGATTTTAGTGTCCAAAAGTCTAGTAGTCTGAAAACAGTGACCTCCAGAATTAGTGGGGTATGTTTTCAGGTTTTCAAGTACTCTAGTTGGTCAATAAATGAGATACTGGATTCTAGGCCATAATTAAGTGGTATTTGATTATTGTTTGCACAAGTAATGACCTGACCTTGATTGAATAATTACTGAATATGGTAGTGCCATTTTATACTAACTTATGAGAAACCACAAAAACACAGTGAACATTTAATGAATAATAATTATTTGAATAATGAATATTTAAACAAATCAAAAATCATTCATACACAAAGGGATTAAAAATGGAACCATTTTAATAACTAAGCATGTATTTACAGCAAGTCCATGAGCAGAATGGCTAAAAGTCAGTGACCCGTCTAAAGGAGCCTACAATGGCGCAGGTGGCGCACCATTCGCGGTATCTCCTGTACTCTCCGGCTCTTAGGAAGTACTGTCGGCCCCGGTAGTTGGGATACTCGTAGAAGATCCAGAAGCCGTTCATGATATTACAGGAGTAGACGTGGCGGTGGTGGAAACGATCAGACACACAGGGACAGTCGTCCATGAACTCCATCATGTGGCCACTGAAGTCGGCCTTCTCGTAGATTCGCATCCTATAAGAACCCCGGTACTGTGGAACAACAGGAAGAACAATCAAAATGGCATCCAGTGGATACCGAACAGAGAGTAGATGGACATTATAATTTCAAGACGCCGTTAAATATCCAAATCCATTTCCTGGATAATTCCAGGAAGTTCATAAATCTAAAGCATAAACAGAGATAATTTGAGAGTGATAAATTATGTTCTTATCCTTGCTCCAACTCTCTTGTCTTGATAATAATCTTCAGGTTCCTTTTGTTGCCTCAGTAAAGCTTCCACATATCCGGTCAGAACTTACCATTGGAATCATACGGCATGATCGGATACAGCTACTGAAGCCCATCCAACGCTGATAATCAGGATATTCTCCCCTTCTCATGTAATACTGGTGGCCCATGTAGTTGGGGCGCTCATAGATCATAAAACAGCCGCTCTCCACCCTGATGGAGTTACAGCGGCTGAAGTAGGAGTGCAGGTCTGTGCAGTCATTGCTGCACTCATAACTACGACCTTGGAAGTTCCTGTCCTCGTAAAAAGTAATCTGCAAATCAAGAAAATCCAATGATAAGTTTCACTTTGGGCTGACATGGTGGGGTGGGAAAATATACTGAACACATTATAGAGCAGAGAATAGTAAAATGGTCAGAGTTTACAGTTCATTAGCACAGGGGAAAAGTCCTACCTTGCCCATGGTCTCCGTTGGAGAGATTCCACATGTTTTCAGAGCTTTTTATACTACCTCTTGACAAACAAAGTATTGTTATTCAAATGCTCACATAGTTATAATTCAGGGTACTGGCACATGTTTACCTTTTTGTTGTAGCACAACATTGGGTGAGAAATATGGATTTGTATTTGGGGAAAAAAAGGATAAATAATTACTGGTTTGGTGTTTTGACATGCATAGACAAAGGAAAAGACTAGTATGGTATCCACACGTCCAATGGACAATAGGTACAGAACAATATGGAACAGCCCTTTAGCATTAAATATGTTGCGCAACACTAGAGGTAGCCATTCACTCTCTCTTCTCATCTGCATTTGCAACCCATTTTATGCAAATTAGTACATTTAGAAAGATTGCATCCTGCGTGTAACACATGGACTATTTACAGTACATGATGTGTGAATATTCAATGTGTCATGGGTTACTTACTGTACATGAATCACAACACCAACATGATTAGAAACAGAATATTACTATAACTACATTATTACCAACCACTACCACCACCTTTACCATTACTAGTACACCTCTCCTCCCTGTAGTTAAAACAATTCAAAAGTGAGATTTAACTAATTTTTCCCACATTCTAGCAATTCTTCTCAAACCATAGCATAACTTACCATATCCACTGCCAAGGACAGTCCAAAACCTCTTCCTTACTGGCCCTGCTTAGCTACGCTCTTCCCATGACCATCCTTGACTAATTGCAGCTTGCTTTTATGCAGTAAACAAGCCATTTGTTTGTGTCATTCCTTTATCCCTAGAAATACCAATCACCTCTGTGTTTCAATTTTAGCATGAAAGTAAACAATGACACTGTGCTGGAAAGCTAAATGTAATTTCATGAACATTACATAGGTATCTAGTCAATGGTAGTTGGCTATGCTGTAGGCCTATGTCAATAACAGCCAAGTAATGAAGCGAAGGTTGATATAATATCGTTTGGTTTTTTATGACAGGCCATGTACAAAACTACTTATTATTTTGGCAGGCTGATAGAAAGCTAACTGAAAAGCCACATTTACCCCATAATACGTTTAAGAAACACTTTAATCACAAACAGTACTTGTGACATCCAGATCAAAACATTTAATTGTCCCTAAATACTCATGGTTGTTCCATGAAAGGCCTGAAGGTTCTACCATGAAATCTGTGAATGTTAGAGCCTCGTATTTCACAACTTTGTATAAGAACTGTCTTGTAATGTGAATGGGGATGTGACAGTAGGATATAAAAAATGTCTGGCTTTAGTGTAAACCCAGTGGTCAAAGCTGGTTGAAATGCAGCCATTGGACTAGTTGTAATCTAGTTGTAATGTCATTTCAACCTGTTTTGCCCACTAGGAAGGGTCCAGTTGTACCTCACAAGCCCCAGAGACTAGAAGAGTGTCTAGTTATTGGCCATGCTTTGTTGTCGTCTATAGTTAGTTCATGTGCCCATGCAGAACTGCTGTATCATTCAGAGACTGGGTTCATGCACTGAACAAAGAAGTAGGAAACTTTTCCATCTCACTTCATGAAGGATCCCAGGACATTCGTGGTGCCTGTTGGACATAAATGATCATGTGACCTATACATGTCTTATCCATTACTTTACTTTACTTTTGGAACTTTTACATGAACATTGTGAATGTTATCTGTTATCTGAATCTGTCTTATCTTACTCCACATCTTATTGCTTTATTACTTGGCTGTTAAACACAAGATTACTTTATGTTGGGGGGAGTAAAGTGTGTCAAGCTGTGACAACATGTGGTACCACTACGAAGACTGTGGTAAGTGGAGCAGAGAGTCAGTTAGGTTTATTGGTATGTTAAAGAATTCTCAAGACGTTTAACGCACACTATGTAGTCGCTATACCAAGACAAAATGCAGCTTAAGAAATATTGCCCTTAGAAATATTGAAATAAAAATAATTGTCTTTTAGAAATATTGTTGGTTATAGTACATAGCTCATTAAACTCAGCAACTAACCAGAGAATGATCTAGTTTCCTTATATTATTTTCCTTTCCTTGGTTTTGTTATATCTATATTATCGATTATGTTATATATTTTTATATTTCTATTATTTGATAGGAGCATTCTTGTAAACAAGCTGCATTCATATATAATTAAATATGCCATATACATAAGATCAAATGAATAAATAAGATCAAAACGACCTTATAAAAATCGGATTCTTATCTTTTAACTATAGCAGGTACAGAGAAAGCAAAGGAAGTGATTAACAGGTATCTGAATTATGGTTTATCAATACATTTTTATGATACATGATAATAATTGTATATGATTTAGGCACAGTTAAAGTTCCAATTCCAGGAGGCCAATGTGACTCATCATTATTGATGGGATGCCTCAAATTCACTACGTTCTCCAGTCAGCACTATTGTATACAGTCTACTTCTTTTAGGATCATGGTGTGGATCAATTCAGCCACAATACATGTACAGCTGGCTAATCCCTTATGGGGCACCAAACAGGGAGAGAGTGGATTCATGCTTTGTCTGTTTAACAGACCAAAACACACTAGGCCAAAGTACAAGAGCGATAGCTGTAGCTAGACCTACATTATTTTGCCAATAAATGTATTTTCCCACTTATAATGTGGTGTTTAGTGATCAATCTCTACTTTTTGACATGAGTTACCAGAACAAAAAAATATTCTAGTAATTAGGTGTTTTTATATGTAACAAGGAACGTACATGGTTGTGGTGCTGTACTGATTTGTGTGGGATTTAGATATATAGAGCCTACTGTAGAACAAGAAATAATATATCTCAAATGCTCTATCAAGAAACGCATTTGGACTGCATAATGAGGTTTATTGAAATCAGCAAACTTTGTATGAGTTATCAGTGAGGGTTTCTAGCAACGGGGTTGAGTTCTGAGAAGATACCAATGGCCTTCTCAAAGAGAAGTAAAAGACATAAAACAGAGTTTTTTTTTATTACGAATCAAAGTTTATTGTGGACAGTGACAGTTGATAGTTCAAAATGGAGCTCTAGTTTAGTTGAAGTCGGTGATCCTTCTGAGGGAGCCGATCTTGGGGCTCAAGCCTCCCCAGTCGCTGAACCTCCTGTACTCGCCGGGCTTCACATAGTACTGCCTGCCCTTGTAGTTGGGCTGGTCGTACATCAGCCAGTGGCCATCCATGACGTTGCAGGAGTTGATGTCAGACATACGGAAACGGTCCTGGATGTTGGGGCAGTCGTCGCTTAGCTCGTTCATCTGGCCTCCCATGTCAGGACGATCGTACATTCTCATTCTGTACTGGCCACGGTGCTGTAAATGGATCAAACAGGTGTTGCATAGTTATTAGACAGTAACTGTATAGTTATTACATAGTTACTGCATAGTTATTACATAGTTACATCGTTTTTACATGGTTACTGTATACTGAAATGCAGTGTAATTTATATATTTCTTACATTTCATTAAATATAATGGTGATTTTAGAGATACATGTTGCTAAAGGCTTTAGTTGTGATTTAGATGTATGTTATATTCAACAAATTTGTGACTGATTAATCTGATGGCAGCTTCATGTTATATGTAGGTAGCTTATTTATGCACCACCACTCTCTCATAATTAATCAATAAAATACATGTAATATAATTGCAGAATTGAAATGTATCTGGTTATGACTTTGGCTCTACTATAAAACTAAATGTATGCCATATATTTGCATAATTCATTGATCAACTGTTACTTTCCTTCAAACCACTTTACAACATGTTGGCCCTAGATGTATTACATGTATTACTTGTATTTGTTTTACTTGTATTTGTGTTACTTGTATATGTAGTACTTGTATTTATGTTACTTGTATTTGTAGTACTTGTACTTGTGTTACTTGTATTCGTGTTACTTGTATTTGTAGTACTTGCATTTGCATTACTTGTATTTTGAACCTCACTCACCATGGGGATCATACGGCAGGACCTGATGCAGTCGTTGATGCCAATCATTTGCTGGTTATCGGGGTACTCGCCCCTCCTCACGAAGTACTGGTTTCCCATGTAGTTGGGGCGCTCGTAGACCATGAAGCATCCACTCTCAACCTTGATGGAGTTGCAGCGGTTGAAGTAGGAGTGCAGGTCGGCACAGTCGCTGCTGCACTCATGAGAGCGACCCTGGAAGTTCCTGTCTTCGTAAAAGATGATCTGCAACCAACCACAACATCACAGAATATCATTATCCCTAGAACTACAGGACTACTGTTGCTAAACTGCATGAGATATGTCTGCTAAACTAGTTGCATTATTTTATGTATTTGTAGAAACTGTGCATGTAACATTTATTAAATACTATAAAATATTACTGTAAAATTGTTTCGTTTTAATGCATACAAATCTGGAAAGTTGTAAAACCATGGCCTTCTTTCTTACCTTTCCCATAGTCATGTTGGCGGTGGATGGGGGTGACGGCTCAATGCTCAATGTCCCTCAGTCCAGCACTGTCTTTTATTTAAAAAAACACAAACAGGGCAGCTGTGTGATTGCACAGCACAAAGTATTGTCATTCAAATATATCCCTTAGTCATAGTGATGATGTTTCAATGGTGGGGGTGGGTGAAAAAAATCTGTTTATGTATAGGTGGCCATGCGTAACCAGTTATTGTTCTATCCCCCATGTTCATCACAATTCTCAGAAAACACTACAGTATACCAGACTGATACAGTACACTGCACAGCATCAGCAAAACCTATCACCACCATATGAATTATACAGTGGTAGCCAGCTACATGTTAGACAGCCAATACACAGGCCATGAAATGAGAATCCACTTAGCCTAGTTTATTCATCTAATTCAATCTTTGTAGAATAAATACATGGTAATTATCAATTTAAAGTAGCATATGTATTATATACTGCATCTAATCAGAGCGATGAACATGGCCCACACAAGACATAGATCTACCTTTACCAACATGGTCTTACCTGTCCTCGATATTGAGAAGCCATCCATGGACACCTTTGCTTTATAAGTCACTGTTTCATAAAGTCAAGGTTACAACGCATAGGGACTGCAGATGAAAATAAACTAGGTAGCTCAAATCTGGTGAAACATTTGTTGTGCATGGTCCCTGACAAATATACCAATAAGATAAATAGCCAAACAATAGAGAGATCAGAATATGCATCTCTATAATAAACCCATATCTGGCAGACATTTTAATTGTGTGATATGCCATCTGGTAATTGTGGTGGGATTATTGAATAGTTAATTACTAGAATATCCGAGTTCCATGTTTCCATTTGTTTATTGTAGCATTGAGTCATTGGTCAAGAACAGAGCCAGAGACTTGCTACCATTTGCAGACTGAATGTGATCAAATGATATAGTCAGTGATCATCATTGATAAGTATTGGTCCATCAGATACAATTGTCAATATTACATCAAAGTGAAAATATTTTGTTGAATCTGATCAGCTGAACATGCCATAAAAATACAGGCAATTTAAAATGGTGAAGAGTGCATTGCATTGGTCCTCTTTGTTTTTGTCTGAAGATATTCCAAAGTATCATTTTTGCCCATAGGCTTTGTTATCAGTTGTCTCTCCTTGGAACAACTTATATCCCATCATGTCGTTGAGGTTTGTTCGACATCTTCTCTGATTTCATTTTCACCTTCTCTATACTTTTATGTTTGCATTTTATCCCAAGAACAGGAAATTAGATTATCTATTAATGTCCAGTGATGGTGGGGTATACGATCTCTTGACTTCAGTGATTGTATAACTCAAATGATAGCAAGATGGCTTGATATCGGGTTGATGTTGGGTTGAATATTGATATTCAAAGAGTTATTGTCGCACCATGATTCCTAGCTATCCGCAGAGGAGGTAGCCACAACGTCCAATGAATTGAGAGGAGGGTATGTTTAGTAGTCCATGATTCGTCGAATGGAACCCACTCTGGCACTCCTGCCGCCCCATTCGCTGAATCTCCTGTAATGCCCAGGCTTTATAAGGTACATCCTTCCCCTGTAGTTTGGGTGCTCGTAGAACAGCCAGTTTCCTCCTTTCACATTGCAAGAGAAAATGTCATTGATGTGGAAACGATCCATGACGCTGGGACAGTCGTCCACCAGATCCATTATCTGCCCACCATACTCTATTCTCTCAAAGAGACGTATGTTGTAGGATCCAGGCACCTGTTATTGATTTGAGAAGGTGAAAAAACTATTATAATTGTGCAATCTTAGAACTTCTATCTTTATGTGATAATCAGAGGAGCATTACAAATCATTATGGTTACACACCCCCACCCCTGCACACACACACCTACACCAACTTGTTACACGTGTAATAAGTGACATTTAATCACAAGACAATTTAGCAATGATCTCTCAGGAGCATGTTTACCCAGAATTCCACACACATTATAATTTGCATAATTTCCACCCCAAATTAGAATGCTCCAAGTTTACTTTTTGAGAGTGAAATATATACAGAGTACACTATACTTATATCTGAACATACTTTTATAGCAAATGTACTATTTGTACTATATGAAAGTGAAATAAACATATAATACAAGTAAATGTTTTGCTTTTAGTTCAGGAAAAAGTTAACTGGTGCAATATACATTTATGAACTTTTGATAAACTGTTGATAAATACACATTTATTAACTTAATTTTCATAAGGGCAGTCATACAAACAGAGAGCTCACCAAGGAGATGATGTGGCACGAGTTGATGTTGTCATTGATGCCCATCCAACGATGGTAGTCAGGATACTCTCCTCGACACAGGTAGTACTGGTGGCCGGTGTAGTTGGGCTTCTCAAAGATCATGAAGCATCCACATGTCACCTTGATGGAGTTACACCGGCTGAGAAGGCCAAGCATGTCTGTGCAGTCACCACTGCACTCAAAGTGACGGCCACCATAGTTCTTGTCTTCGTAGAAGATGATCTAGGCATAAAGTTGATATCATGTTGTTAATATTCATAAAGACAGAACATTAATCAAGGATTGATACAAAGAATAGATGATCAAGGATAAGATTCATCCTTTCAATTCTAATAAATGGTGGTACAAGAATACCAGAACACAAAAACACCCACATGAATTCAATGGGAATGCCTGAAATTGATATTGCCATCAACACCCTTTTTACTATCCTAGTCTATGTTGACTTGGTGTACATAGCTGTTTTGAAGGCTTACCTTCCCCATGGTAGCTGGGCTGGTTGTGCCTTGTCGGTGTGGTCTGCCCAGCCCTTTGAAGACTCCACTTGTCACATATATAGTGAACGTGAATTGCAGACTCCGCATGTGCCATTCATATTGTAATACCCAGTGGTCTTTTGCACTTAGTGTCATTGTGTGGTCCTGAAGAGGTCAATGGGGAGGAGAAAATGTTGGGAACACTTTGTTCCCAAATGGACAGGTTATGGTGACATTTGGCTATGACCAGGAGATCATGTAGCTTTATTTTGTATGTACTCAAACATGACCATGAATGACAAGGTATCCATTGGTTGGTTTGGTTTCTTTCTTTTAGATCTGTGCCAGCCAATTATTTATGTGTCATTAGTTATAATTATTTGAAGTTATTCACTCTTTATGAAATATAGATTTCTCTATTAAATATATTATGTTATTTAATGTATTTTTGTGAAATAATTATATTTCATGGATTCTACATTCTACATGTTCACATTCTGTAATCACAACCATTACACTAAGTAAACCCATAGTAAAATATTTTAATGATAGACTAGAAAGGTTCATCCTATAGTGAATATCCCATACATCTTACCATGATATAATGAGCCAGTAATATAATAAGTAGGATTCACACAAGGAAAGATTTGGCCTGTTTTGTCTTTTTCACCTTTTTTATGATTCTGCTTCTCTTCTAATTGAAATGTGATGTTCTTTCCAATGTCTCCTCTACATAACTATACTTTCATGATTGGGTTGAACTGAACTATTTGGGATGGGGGGAATCTATCACACAGTTTTTTTTCTTCAGTATATAGTATAGGACAGTTTAGGTTTTTTTCAGTATAAAGTATATGACAGTATAGGTTTTTTTTCAGTATAGGTTATCTAAAATTATGTTTTTTGTTTAGATTTGTAATAAGTATGTTATTATCTGTACTATTATTTTGCAACCCTCAGTATAGAAATAGGACTACAGTGGGAGATCCTATTTCAAAAGCAGTTACAGAAATCCCAAATTGCCTGTCTATGTAGCTTGGCACTTAAAATATATGAATTAATGTTGTATTTTCTTAAATTAAATGTTATTATTTAATATTTTATTCATTAAATATTAAATATTAAGACTAAAGAGTGATGGTGGAATTGAAATACAAGTGTGATGTATGTTTACAAATGCATCTCTCAAAATGTTAAACTTAATGTGAGTGACATTTGTATATTACTTGAAAAGTATTAGAATTATTGTTTCAGTTATATAGGATAGTATGCTTACAATCAAACCCTTCACCCTATCCTTAATATCTATACAAACCTCTGATTTCTTTGTTCGATTCAGTTATTTGTAAGAAATTGTTCTTATATTTACTATTCTCCAAACAGAACATGTTCTCCAATAGCATTAGAACACTACTCGCTACTAGTTAGTATGTAATCAGACATATGAGCATACAAAATTGACTAACTATGATAGTTTATGCATAGACAAGATAGTTCTGGCCCTTCAAATATTTAGCTCTATAGGCTTCACATATCTACACCCTTGGCCTCCAGTGGAAGCAGGGAGGTCCTGATGCCTTTGAGGCCTAGAAGAGATAGCCACATAGTACCTTGTTACATTAGAAAGTGCTTTATGAATGCATTTATTGTGGATGTGTTACTCTGTGCAGCAGCCATAGATGCACAATATGGGGTAAAGTATGTTAATTCCATAAAGGAGGATAAACTTTTCACTTGAATGGCCTTTGTGTTTTTAAGCCATCTCAGAGTATCATTTTCTTATAAATCACTGGCTTTTAGACCGCTTTGAACTTTGGAACTTGTTTGTTTGGTTAACACTAAACAGTCAATTACATGAGGGTAGAGCATGAATGATCCAATACGGTATAATAGAGATCACGCCTTGACTCCTGTCTGATCAATGCCAATACTGCAATTGCTTTATTGAACCCTCTAAGCAGAGCGAGGATGTCGGGCATCGTGGTGCCACCCCTGCTGCTAACATCCACACTGGAGAGCAGGCCTGCAATGCTCAGAGAGCAAGAACAAAACTGAAAACACTTGAGCACTGACACCATTTTATTCAGTGTGTGAAACAAGGCATAAAGTAAACATTTTACAAGGACCCTTCCTTCCTTAGAGGTCCATAATGCGCCTGATGGAGCCAATCTTGGAGCTCATGCCTCCCCAGTCGCTGTATCTATGGTACTGGCCGGGCCTCAGGTAGTAGTGGCGTCCTCTATAGTTGGCCTGGTCGTACATTAGCCAGTGGCCGTCCATCACGTTGCAGGAGTTGAAGTCGGACATACGGAAACGGTCCATGCAGTTGGGGCAGTCATCATCCAGCTCCATCATCTGGCCTCCCATGTCAGAACGGTCGTACAGCCTCATCCTGAAGTTACCACGGTGCTGGAGGGGACAGAAAAGAGAACAGGTTATATTCCATGATAATCTGTGTTCTATATATAACTTTTCTTCATTGTTAACAAGCTTTATGAATCGTCAATACAAAAATGACTATTTAGATGCTCACAGAAAGGCTAGTAAGATGCAAAATGTAAATCTTAACGATTTAAGGAATTGAAGATTGATTATGTAATTGTTTGATATTGATGATTATCCACTAAGGATAACATGATACACCCCTCATAGATGGCTTGGTGATATACTATGATCAAAATCTAGATTATGTGTAAGTAATCTCAAATAAACAATGATACAGTAAGTAGATCATATGTGTTTGAGAAATAATATGAGGATATCAATATCCTTTAGAATAATCTTGGACAGTTCCCTTACCATGGGGATCATGCGGCAGGACTTGACACAGTCATTCATTCCCAGCATGCGCATGTAGTCGGAGTACTCTCCCTTCCTCAGAAAGTGCTGGTGTCCCATGAAGTTGGGGCGCTCGTAGATCATGAACATACCGCTCACCACCCTGATGGATTGGCAGCGGTTGAACATGGAGTGAAGATCAGCGCAGTCACTCATGCACTCATGGTGACGGCCACCGAAGTTCTTGTCCTCGTAGAAGATTATCTGATGGAAGAACAGGAATCATTTTCAAGTAGCATTAATAAGAAAATCAATGGAAAAACAACAAAGTAAAGATGTGATATTAGGCAGCCAACAGATATACTGTATGATTAAATTACTCTAAATAACAACTTATATGTGGTTGTATGTTTAAATATACAATGTGTTTGTATATTTAGTTTCTGTAAATGTAAAATGGCCTAAAACACTAACCTTTCCCATCATATTTGCGGCTGGTTGGTGAGCTGCTCGTTCTGCTTGCTGTGCTGTTGGCCAATGAGGTGGCTTATCTTTATATACATTCCCGTAGGGGGAAAGGTAGCAAAGGTGTTGTTATTCAAATCAGTCATGGAAGCATGTCAGCACAAACACGACATACAGGAGTTTTGCTACTCTTGTTGTCATATCCAATCATGGTGATGGATGTGTTCACATCCTAGCGTCCAGAAAAAGCCACACACATCATTGACAGGCAGGCACTGGAAAGATCAATGGTCTGATGCCACAATTGCTAAATCAGACCAATGTTAGCAAGCAATTGAATTAAATGAAGTAATTTGCTGTCATATTGAATTTGATATTGTGTACTCAAATCATCACAAATGTATGCATGTCAATCACTTAAGGTTGATGGACTAAGTTTTTTATGTAATATAGCTATACTTTGTTGGTATAGTCAAAATACTTCATAGCCATCTAAAGTTGTATAGTCATCTTATAAAACAATTTGATCCGTGATTGTACATGTTTAGTTGGGTTGGTATGTTGATTGATAGATCTGAAAGCCATTTACTGTATATGATGAGTATATAGTTCTCTTTACAGGAAGTTACCAAACATGTGTTGCGATGTTATGTGTTATATATACATAGTAGGATGAAATGTCATGCTTTGTGTGTGGCCCATTTTTCTGATTGGGAGCTTTGCCAACGTGGTATGTTTTTACAGTGTGATCCTGTGTCACCCTATGTGGCACTTTTGAGCTTTACATGTGTGGTCCTATCTATGGCATAGAACCCTGGGTGAACTCATCTATAGGAGAGAGGCAGCCAATAGCACCCAGACCCCGCCCACCATCCGTCCATCCACCCTTCTCTCTAAAGTTGTGCAGAAGAGTGTTGTGTCACTGTCTTCAGAGGAGTAAGCAGACTTGATATCAGAATGGGATGGGATGGGATATGTTTGTATAAGCTGTACTCTATTGTACATGTCAGATTTCCATATACTGTATATGCCATTAGCAAATCATATTTTTCCTCTTACTTTGATCTGAGAGAGCGCACAACTTAAGACCATAGTATACTCCTGAACAAATGATTTATATATACACTAGATCACTGATAGGAGGCGCTGTGTTGAAGCCACAGCGCTTCCATCTTCGCACTCCCCCAACATTGTAAGTACACTATTTCCATATCAACCGGGTCCATAACAAACTGGTTCCCTTCCAACTGGTTTATCACCAAACTGCATTTACAGTATGTGTGGCAGTAAATTGGTTTCGACTTTACCCAAATTGTTTAGCTAGCCTATTCAAAAGAATTATGACAAGAAACATTCACAATAGATTCATTTATTCAGAGTCATTCAGAGTTACCTTTGTAACTTAATAATGATCTATTTCAAATTCATGAAATATTTCAAATTCATGAAATATTTCGACACAGTCCTGTGTGTTAGAATAGCCATACTCTTCTATTGACAAGCCAGTGCCAACTAGAGACAAGCTGCGTTTAGGGAGGCAGAGAAGGTGTTCTTATCTAAAATTCGGTGATCCTACGGAAGGAGCCAGTGGTGGCGCAGGTGGCTCCCCAGTCACTAAACTTCCTGTACTCTCCAGGCCTCATGAAGTACTGGCGGCCGCGGTAGTTGGGGTGTTCGTAGAGGGTCCAGTAGCCCTCCAGGACGTTACAGGAGTAGACGTCACGGCTGCGGAAGCGTTCCTGGACAGACTCACAGTCCTCAGCGAACTCCATCGTCTGGCCCTGGAAGTTGGGGCGTTCATAGATGCGCATGCGGTATGGGCCTCCGCTAGTCTGCAGGAAGGGAGATAGGAATCAGGGTGTTCAGGGCATTCTAGATTATTGCTGTATTGTGATACTGTGTTGCTCCATGTCATTCACTATAATAACCGTCATGTCCTACCAAGGAGATTCACCCACTCAATCAGGTTCTCATCACAGAACCTAGGACTTTGCTGTTTTTTTGTAAAGAAGAAACCCACATTTGTTGCATTATCAACCTGCCCTCAGAAGGGATTTGAACATTCATAAGCACACATAATGTAACTAGTGACACAACATGCCCACCTATCCTAGAACATCAATCAGAAGGTAAACCCATTCACTCCATAGGTAAAATATTCTATGTTCAAAACTTCGTCATCGTTTGATTGATGTCCGAAGTATTACTGAATGGAGTAGCAGCCTGGCAGGGTATCCAGGTAACACGGCAAGGCCTCAAAGACAATTAGGTTGCTCACATAGGAGAAGGTACGGCAGGAGCGGATGCTGTCATTGTATCCCATCCAGTGCTTGTACTCTGGGTACTCTCCCCTGGTCAGCACGTACTGATAGCCTGTGTAGTTGGGACGCTCGTACAGCACCCAACAGCCGCTATCTACCTTGATGGAGTTACAGCGGCTGAAATGGGGGTGCATGTCAGCGCAGTCCGCATCGCACTCATAAGAGCGCCCCTGGAAGTTGTTGTCCTCGTAGAAAGTTATCTGTAGTCGGAATGGGAGGCAGGAGAGCACACAATTTAAGACCATAGAATATTCCTGAACCAGTGATTTATATATACACTAGATCACTGATAGGGGGCACTGTGTTGAAGCCACAGTGCCTCCATCTTGGCAGTCCCCCACAATTGTAAAAAAGCTATGGAAGCTATAGAATGCATTTGTTAATGTCTACATTTGTTTTTGCTACATTTATTCAATTACAGACACCTTAATGCATACTTTTAAATTATATTATGTGAGCTAAACATACAAATAAAAAGTATAAAAATGTAAACATTTTTCTTAAAGTATAATTTTCTTAGATTACTAATGTTACTGTCCACACTACAACAAATAAATACATGTTATTTTGTCCTTGCAACATTTAATTGAAATACTGTAGAATTCCATTCATTCATATGGAGGAATGCTTCTACTGGGGAGTGCCAATATGGCCGACCGGTGGCTTCAAAGCCTCTCAATGGCCAATACATAGAATCAGCAATCCAGGGTTTATATACATCATGGTCCTGAACACCACAATGGACTCAACTGCCATATGTTGTTAAATGCATGCATATGATTTGTGTAATTTCCTCTGTCTAATCAACTGCACCAATTTCAACACAAAGCCAATGTTTCCTCATGTAATCAAAGTCTAGGTAACGACAATAAATGTGTGGCCTTACTGTCCTGTTCAGAGACAGTTTGACCCAGGGGCGCCATGCCGTAAGTCCGGAGAATTTTGCATTTTTCAAACACCTGAAACAGCTTTTTCCTGCAATCTAGAGCCATAATCATTATGATTCATTATATGTAAAAAATTATAATAATTAATATATTTTGCTGCATATCTAAGCATACCTCTTGAGCTGTCTGCATCCTCCTGACTGGTGGTTCTTTTGTTTAAATAAACTAAATATGCTTCTCTGCTCAAATCTGGCTAAAAGATTGAAAGGAATGAGTCTTATTCAGTGCATTTAGTTATTGGTTGCTTTTCTAAAGTCTACCAACCTTGCCAGCAGGCATGCCAGCTCCTGTGGTCCTCTGTAGCTCAGCTGGTAGAGCACGGCGCTTGAAACGCCAGGGTAGTGGGTTCGATCCCCGGGACCACCCATACACAAAAATGTATGCACGCATGACTGTAAGTCGCTTTGGATAAAAGCGTCTGCTAAGTGGCATATTATATTATATTAAGATAGTTAGACAAGCTAGCTACTCTAACTTGATTGATAGCCTGAAATGGCTTCTTGGTAGCTAGTTATGAGGTTGGGAACCTATCTGGGCTAGCTAAAGCCAACTTCATACAATTGCTATGCGGCTAGTAGTAGCCTATTACAGAGAAAAAACAAACAAAGTGTAGGCCTAATTGTTTTTAACAGGACAAATCTGAGGGGGCATGTGCCCCCTATGGGCATGACGCCTCACTTTTACCTAATGTAGTTCTGCATTGATGCATGTTTAGGCTGTGGGTTAAGTTGCATTGGTTAGCAGAGGGCTGGGAGGAAGTCTACACTGGTCCGGCCCACTATCTTAAAATGCAATAGAGACAGACAGTGAAAGTGTCCCCTCCTCCCAAGGTCTTACCTTACTCATCCTGATAAATCTCTCTGGAGCCCGTCCTCTACAGGAGTGATGGTCTGGCTCACCAGGCCCAGGGACCACTATATAAACCTCAATCGACGGATAGGCTGATCCCACTTTATTTGTTATTTTAATGACCAGGGATTTGGTGACCTGGCTGCGCTGCCAAAAGTCTTGATCCTGGGCATACAGTAGAGTTAAAAGCCCTGATTCATCAGTGCTAAAAGTCCTAGCAGGCACATTACTGACCAGATCTGACCCTCACTTTTTTTTTTATATGTCCAATCAGAGCGACTGTACATGTTTATCCACTGATCCACCAAAACGTGATTAATGTTTACCACACAGAATGTTCGAAGTCATCACAAAGGCAAAGCAACCAGGTGTCTGTCTAACCATCTGGTGACAGAGAGGGTGAGAGATGGGTACATGTAGTCAGGGGTTAAACTGGGGTGCCCTATTTGGGGGGAGGGGCTCTCAACCTAACCCTCCGGCTCAACCCTAACCCTAACTTCCATGTCCAGACCCCGGCTCAATCCTAACCTAGTCCTCACCCCATTTCAACCTTAATCCTAGCCAATGCCATAAACTCAACCCTAACACTAGCATAATGACCACACCTCCGCTCAACCCTAACCCTAGCCATAATTTAAATCCTAACCCTTATTTAATGTCCACATCCCGGCTCCTGTTCCAGCATCCCATACTACCATATTCAGAATTAGGAAAATGTACGCCTTTCCTAGGCACTGGTATTCAGACTTACCTTATGCAGGTGCGTAGGGCTTTGCAGGCATGGTTCCCTTGTGCGCGCTTAATAATGCCTCGTTCACGTCATGTCGGAAATTCGGGACATCAGAGTTAAAATGAACGTTAGTTATTTGCGTAGAGCTTCCCATTGGTTGATTCTGGTACCTCCCAAGTGGGAAATTCGAGATCCAACTCTCCGCCTAGGTTAGCAAGTCAGTAATGTCTGAGTTTCCGACATGACGTGAACGCGGCATGAATTGTATTCAACTGCTGAAAACCCTCCCACCTGCTGGCCAACAGATTTTTCAGTACATTTATCTAAAGTCATCCCTTTAAATTTAATTTGGTGTACCTTTAATTAGAATTCTCTCGACAGACTCACTAGAATATCAGAATATTAGGGATCAATTAAAGAAAGCCATGTAAATACATGCATATTTGTCTCCTTTTCAGCACCAACTGGTAAATACTCTGATCTTGCATAGTACTTAGGGTTAGGAAAGTATTTATGAATAATACTAAAAACTGGTTTGGAGAACCTTCACGCACTAAATATATACAGCGGTTTGATTAATCCTGAAAGTTGCCATATTACATTTTCAACCCATGAAATATTGAAAGGAGAGAAAAGTGTACAATAGGTGTTGAACAGTAATCTATATAGTAGTCTATAAATCTACCCTAATGATCCTCACTAATCATGGAACTGTGATGACAACAGTCCAGTCGTCGTGAACCGTGCTCCAGGCACCAGGTTTAAACTGCTACTGATGATCTGTGTTCCATAAGGTTACATGTCCCAAATTATTGCACAACTTGCAATACATTAGCCTAATATGATCCACTATTGCTAGCGATCCTCATGAACAACCACACAAACATGACAGAGGAAAGAAAGGTAAACCAATGATGCAATGGAACGATGCAAAATATAAGGAAAACAACACTAAAGTGACAGTTATAAATGTATGTGGGTATAATTGGTGGTGGCTACCAGATAGTGGCTAATATTTGACACAATATAAATTGTAAGAAATACTGTGTAAGGTCCGGGCATATAATTAAAACATTCTAGAAATCATAAATCAACTCGGTAGGTTTGGCGCTATACTGTCATTTGATTGGGTCTCCAAATGTCATCCCTGCAAGTTATTAGGCCACCTTTTCACTGTGGAAAAGGTGATATGTTGAAATGCTTCAGTTTGCTGCCATATGACTGGTTTCACATTTGTCTCCAGCGATCACAAAGTAAAATATAGTAGATCTAAAACAATTGTTATTTACATTTGCAATCCCCTTATCCAAACTGTTTACTAATTTACCTAGTTTTTATCAATAGCTCTTACCAATTTGTAAATTACAGTGCATGGAGAATTATGTTATTTCTATCGGGAAATGTAGATGTTGTTCCACTTGGAACCGACAGGTTGCTCACGTGTACAGGTAGTGGAATTATGATGGAATTAAGTCAATGTCAGAATGCAGCGTATCCGTTGACACACCTCCGCCACACCTTCCTTTCTTTGATCTCCACCCCAAACGAATAGCGGGTGAAAAGCATGCTATTCTCAAGGTCAGAATAGAGAAAAATGTGCATAAAAAGGGAATTACGTTCCTTTTAGGCGCGATTAAACAATACATGCCTGATTTCCACATAACTGATATACATATGTATTTGTTACAGACAGTTAATGGTTTATTGTACAGTAAAGTATGTACAGTAATGTCTATGATGTAGTCAAACATTTGTATTGCTTATAGATGGACATGGCCTGACCTACAACCAAATATAGAGGAAACCCCTAGTGATATGATTACACACTGGAGGATTGATACTACTATTGGCCAGGGTTCCTTGAATGTGAAGGCCCAGTAGTACCAGCTTATAAGAGGGACATCAGAATTTTCACCCACAGTGTAATAACATTTTTAACCCAGGAATAACCCTGTAATAACCCTGTAATAACGGTGAAGTAAGGTAGAGGATGAGAGGACTTTCCTTAATCCTGCAGAGATTCTAGTGATCCTTCATAATGCTCTGTTTGTTCCTTCAAGGACTCACCACTGTCCTGTGTAGGGGACAGAAAACATGGACAGTAAAGAGAACTTCCAGTTAAAAACACAAGATGGCAGTAGAGTCCCTTCCAACAGTATTCTTCAACTTTATAACAAGGTTGGGATGTTTGTTGAAATGATCAAATTCACAACCGCTTTAAATGTAAAGTATTCTCAGAGTCAGAGAGTTAAACTTAACCTTTGTGGGCTGAAATGGCATGCATGGGTACATGCTATTGTCACTAATGATTTATATAAACAATATGTGAATATATACACTCCCCAAACATATTTATTTGGAAAGTGAAGCTAGAACTTTTAATTTGGCTCTATACTCCACCATTTTGGATTTGAGATCAAATGTTTCATATGAGGCGACAGTATTTTCATATTGTTTTACAGTTTAGAAATGAAAGGACTTTATGTATCTAGTCCACGCATTTGAAGGTGTCATAAGTATTTGGACAAATTCGCTTATAGTGTATTACATTTAGTCAAAGGTTTAGTGTTTGGTCCCATATTCCTAGCACGCAATGACTACATCAAGCTTGTGACTCTACAAACTTGTTGGATGCATTTGCAGTTTGTTTTGGTTGTTGTGCTCAATAGAAATGAATGTTATAATGTATTGTGTCATTTTGGAGTCACTTTTATTTTAAATAACAATAGAATATGTTTCTGAACACTTCTACATTAATGTGGATGCTACCATGATTATGGATAATCATGAATTAATCATGAATAATGATGAGTGAGAAAGTTACAGATGCATAAATATCATACCCCCAAGAAAAAACTCCCCTGTTATTGGTAATGGTGAGAGGTTAACATGATTTATTGGATTTTCCATGTGGTCTATATTAAAAGGGAACTTCATTTAATATAACAGGCTTTTAAAATTCAATATTGGTGCACAATTTCTACTTAAAATATCAAAGGCACTCTTCGTGGAACGACCCTGCTAGGAATATGGGACCAAATACTAAACTTTTGACTAAATGTAATACACTATAAGTGAATTTGTCCAAATACTTATGACACCTTCAAATGTGGGGACTAAATACATAAAGTGCATTCATTTCTAAACAGTAAAACAGATATGTATGAAAACACCCTCAAATAAAAGGTGACATTCTTTACTGTCGCCTCATGTAAATAATTTGATCTCAAATCCAAAATGCTGAAGTATAGAACCAAATAAAAAAACGTAGCTTCACTGTCCAAATACATAGGGGAGTGTATGTCTATGATTGCCACTCACACTGAGGAAGGAGTTAGATGTGGATGAGGAGGACTGCACCAAGGCCCTCCGTCCAGCAGGGGCAGCACCTCCTTTACCCTGCACAGACAGCCACCGCTTCAATTTCTGGGCTGAAGGAAAATAATCAGAGAGGAGCCAATACTGGTCAGGGTTCTTACATAACTTGTTCTATAGACTACTGTAAACACAAGTGAGGAAGGGCAAGTCACATGTGAGCGAGGTAGAGGGAGACTGGCATAGTTGATGTGTTAACGAATGGTAGTGTAGGATGAACACACACACACACTGACATACTGTGCTTTCTGGAGTGGTCCACGGCCTTGAATGAGCCCAGCATGGCAAACGGGTGGTAGGACAAGGTGAAGGGATGAACAATGGCGCTCTGTAGAGACAGTCATCAGATCTATTTTTCTATTTTTATTTTAAGACCTTCTCATTAATGTCTTACAATGCAGTGGTACATATAGGCCTACATAATATGTATACAGAGCAGCACTGCATTATACCACTGCACATGATCATTATAGACCAGATAGCACTACACTGAGGCTGATGGCCTACTTACTTACTATACACTGAGTGTACAAAACATTAAGAACACCTGCTCTTTCCATGACAGACTGACCAAGTGAATCCAGGTGAAAGCTATAATCCCTTATTGATGTCACTTGTTAAATCCACTTCAATCAGTGTAGATGAAGGGGAGGAGACAGGTTAAAGAAAGATTTTTAGGCCTTGAAAAAATTGAGACATAGATTGTTTTATGTGTGCCATTCAGAGAGTGAATAGGCAAGACAAAATATTTAAGTGCCTTTGAACAGGGTATGGTAGTAGGTGCCAGGCGCACCGGTTTGTGTCAAGAATTGCAACACTGCTGGGTTTTTCATGCTCAACAGTGGGAAGCGTTGGAGTCTACATGGGCCAGCATCCCTGTGGAATGCTTTCGACACCTTGTAGAGTCCATGCTGCGATTAATTGAGTCTGTTTTGAGGACAAAAGGGGGGGGCAACTAAATATTCGGAAGGTGTTTTTAATGTTTTGTACACTCAGTGTATGTTATATATTATATCCCCTTATACTGCCTTCCCACACAGACAAGGCTAGGCTGTAGGATTAGGCTATACTAACACTGGGGAGAGAGAAATGTGCAGTATTCTAAACTCAGTCTACCTTGTAGTGCTGGTGAGGGTAAGCGGCAGACGGTTTGGTGGTGTAGAGGGCTAGAATGTCTTTTACAGGCAAGCTATTCTGGAGCAGAGAGGACAGCAGAACAGAGGTTAGAGCAGAGGGGAATATATAGTTAGTAACACTTAAACCACAATAATCATAAAAGGACCAGTTACATGGTCAACCCAGTGAAAGATCATGGACTAGGTAATGCTGCCCAGTTTGAAATATACTGTTGCACCTGACTTAGAGACTGAACGGGAACGGGATCTTAAGCACAACAAATTTGTAACATATTGTACGAATTGTAAGCGTAACATACTGTATCATACGAAATAGATTACGTAGTACACAATTGTGCACAATTTTCAGAGACCTGTTTTGGCTCGTGAGCACTACTTTCAAAACTACTGGTTGAAATTATACAAAACCTTTATAACGTATCTTAAGTCAAAGTTTAGCAACAGAGGAGCATGGCTTTGGAGACTGGTGATTCATTGTGTAGTAACAAGGGAGGTTAGCCTAAGGGTCATTGACACTTTGGACTGAGCTGTGGTACTAGACTCCCAACTCCACCAAACGCCTCTAGATTACAAGGACGACTAAGGGTCAGTAAGACTACAGACTGAGCCGTGCTAGACTCACAACCCCTGGCATACTGTATGCCTCAGTACCCGGACTACTCACCAGGATCATCCCAGCGAAGGAAGAGAGGATCATGGCTTCTCTCTCCAGGTGGTTGGGGTACTGGTCATTATACCCTGGGCTGCCCACTCCACTACAGGGAACAACAAAGTCAATCAATCAAATGTTATTTATAAAACCCTTTTTATATCATCAGTTGTCATAAAGGGATTTACCAGGGTAGCTTAGAGCTAAAACCAAGGTATTAGGTAAGGAAGAGCAGAAGTCTTCAGCTCTCAGACAAGGTTACTCAGGACATGACACAATCAAGTGTTATTGTGTTTGGAAGTCAATGTTTCATCAATGTTCTTACACGATGTCTCTGTCCATCACATCATGTCGCTCCTCTTTCTCCAGCCACCAAAGGGCAACACTTATGGCCAAGTCATAATGGGCCTGGATGGAAGCACAGACACATTAAGTAAAGGGTTCGTAAAAATGTTGAAATAATCATAAACACAGTCGACCGTTTAACTGTATACAACATCCCACATTAACCCCTGGTGGAGGATGGTGCACTCCAGAACAATTTGTGTTGAGATTCCTACCAGGTCATCCAGCATGCTAGTGGATCCTTTCCCCTTGGGGTCGAAGCCATTCTCTCTCAGTTTCTGACCAATATAATCTCCCCTGTTCAAAACACAAAACTCTCTCAAGTGCCTGAAGAAATATAATAAATGATTTCCTCTTCCCACACCACATCATTGCTCTAAATTTATAATTTATCATCCACAGAAAGCAACTCACAGAAGGGCTTCTATGTCTCTTCTCAGTCGCCTTGTCTCCATTTCTCTGAGGTAGCGTTACTCATGCAGAGGGTTAAGTCCTTGGTGGTCCTGTAGCCTACACAAAACGAAGTTTGCAAATATGATGTCAAAGTACTCAACAATGACCATAGTAGTTTGCACGGCAGCACAAACAGATCTGGGACCAGGGTAAGAAATAGGAGGAAGGGAAGTTACATGGTAGATAAAGGATGGAGATGGAAAGAAATCGTCAGGTGATGATATAGTATGATAGCAGTGGTTATGCAAACAGACCTGCACTAACTTCCACTGGGGTTCATTTACTACAGTAAGACAGGGTAGTCTTGAACCTGGCACCTCTCTGGCCCTACACAGGGTCCAGGAAATGTGATACAAGCCATTCAACTCACATCCAGCAGAACACAAATATGTTTTTAACTAAAGCAACCTAATCACTGAAGATTTTTACGCAGCCTGAAGTGCTACAGCAAGGCAAAAGCAAGGTGATTAAAAGTAGGCAGAGACATTTTCTGCCAATGATTTGGCCTCACAACCTTTTCCCACTAGTCTCCAAAATGAGATGTTGACCTAAATATGTCATTGTTGATTTACATAATATTTTATGTAGCATGTGCCTGGTAAAATATGTGCTTATTCAAATCTGAGTTACATGATCAAACTGGCATTCTCAGCAATGCATTCTATCTAAATCCATATAACATTACAGTTGGTCGTATTTTGAATAAAGAAAGACACATTCATGGTGTAAAGCAATCTGTACTTACCACACAATGCAGAATTATCAGCAATGGTTACACCCAAAAACTGCAGTACTACTCTAAATGACAGCGTATCACAATCACGAATATGTTTCATGTAAATAAACCCCCCAAAAACACACTGCAAACGGTAGCCGTTTCAGGTGACACCTGCCTGCGGGAAGGCTGTATACAGTAGAGACCGAGGGGAGCAGAAAGCCAACCACAGCCTCCTAGGTGAACAGCCTACTCTGAATAATTCACACAGGGCCTCTAGTCAATCACTCCAACAATACGGGTCCAGATTATTTTAGAAACATAAGGAGGTGCGTTGGTCGGCACTTAACCATGATGAGATACAGCCATAGATTAGCTGGATGGTGCAGTCAGCCACCTAAGGATGAGTTGAACACCCTTACGCAATTGCTAGTTGCCCCCAAGGGTATAATTAAAGTTGTGTTGCAACATTCTCCGTCTAATCATGTTGCAACAACTTTAATTATACCCTTGGAGGCAACTAGCTATTGCATAAGGGTGTTCAATTTATCCTTAGGTGACTGACTGCACCATCCAGATAATATATGGCTGTATCACATATCTGTTACTGTCACAAAACAGAAAATGTGCTATTTCTTACAGGCTTATTAAATTATTTATTTCTTCATGACTAATAAAGTGGGTGCTAAATTAACAAAAACCTTTTCAACATAAAATGTATTGACATTTTATTTGTAAACGTATAATATTAAAACAAAGGGCAAAACAATAAAGGCATTGGAAATATGTGTAAGAATGAAATTACACCGAATAAAGTCAATTAACTGAATGTAGGTTCTCCAAACTGTCAGGTTTGTGTGTTTTCTTCTGTTGTTGCTTTTTCTTCTTCTTCTCTTTAAAAATGGGAGAACTCAGGTACTTGGTGTCTGAGAACTTATCTCCACGTCTCATTTTGCTGTTAAAAGAAAGACACAACAATTGAATAATCAAGTGCTGGTATCACAGCCTAGTAGAACGAACCTGACCACTAGTAAAACCTACCTGATCACTGTGCAAGCTACTGATATAATAAAGATTTAGTTTCATTTCCAGGGCAGTCCTCACCAGTTGATGGGTGGCAACTTGTAGCTCACAGCAGCCCCCCGTCGTCTGGTCCGTCCTGTGTCTTCATTATCCGTCCAGTTGGTATTGGTTAGTGACTTCAGGGCTCTCTCTGCTACTGTGGGTAATACATAAAATAACAATTAGAATATCTACATCTCACACAAATAAAAATAAAAATACTGTCAACAATAAAAAGCTTTGTACCTGTTCCTGGAGATCTTTCAGCCATAACCTCAACCGGCTCTTTATATACAGCAACCTTGTGAGCAGAAGAAGCAACCCTTTTAGGGCTTGAGGCTGGAGTGTCAAATCCAGTCTCAATTGAACAGCTGACATCCATGAAGGACTCCCATGGAGGCCTTTCGTCCATGAGCAGCTCCCTCAGGCTCTGACATACTGCCTCACCACTGTCAGGAATTTCTGTGTGGGTCTCAACAGTTGATAATAATACATTAGATGTCCTGCTGTTTGTGTCATCATCCTCAGACAAGGAGTCAGGAACAACGTAGGTCTTCCTGTTTCTGGTGGAATCACTAAAACTATTGGGTATGACAAAAGTGCCTCTACATCTCGGTTTAGGGCCCTGGTTGGACCGGGGCTTGAAGCTGCTGACTTTGAAGTCTGGACTCAGGACCTCAAGTGAAGACAAAAGTTCATGAGTTTCACAGCTCTCCTCAGTGGCAGAGCGTGTGATGACTTGCAACACTTCGGGATCCGCCACAGGCTGTACTTCTGCATTTTGTGCTGCAGTGCTTATACCTATACTACTCTGGCTATCCAGAGTCTCACTAGACAAAAGATAACCTGCACCCCCAGGCGCTACTCCTTTACTGCTGCTACTTTTTTTTTTTTTCCTTTCCTTCACAGGGGCAAGACAGTCACCCTTCTGTGCATCCTTCTTCATCCTTGATTTTGCAGTCTCCACTCTCCTGGCTTTCTTGGGCTTTTGCTCCACAGCAACTGAAATGGGGTCACTGATCTCCCATGGGGGCATTTCTTCCTCAACACATAAGCTTTCTAGGCCCTCTGAATTCCCTGCAGGTTCCTGGGTAGCCAGCCATGGACGTTTAGAGGAGGCATGAGTCTCTTCAACCACAGAGTCTGTAGTCTTGCGCCTAGCAGCTAGACAGTGATCTGGGTGTGGTCCAGTCAGGTGCTCCTCTATGCTTTCATCCCTGACCATTTCTGACTCTTCTTCGGCAACAAAGTCATACACTGTAGTAGGAGTGCACACCAGCTTTTCTGCCCAAGCATCGTCTAATATTGTACTGTTCCCTGAGGAGCTGTCCCTGTTCACCGAGACCACAAACGTCCCTCTGCCTTTCACTCTGGTAGGTCTCTTACTGCTCCGTGCAGTGGACCGAGGTCCGGAAGCACTGGAAGAGCTGCGTGATTCCCTGTATTCATGCAGGGTGGCATCCATGTCTACATAGGCTGGGCACCATTCAGAAGAATGACATTCCTCTTCAATGAGAGATTGAGGCAGAAGGAATATATCATTTTCTGCTTCAATGTCTAATTCATGGTCCACCATGACAGGCTGTGCTTTAGTCTTCCTGCTTGCTTTGGATTTCTTCTGGCTCTTTCTAGATGTAGGTTCATTAGAAATCACAAAATTAGAAATCACAAAAGTCTTGCGACCTTTAGTTTTAGAGCCTTTGTCCTCTGTGGCATCTATGACCAATGGGTTTGCCCCGTCTAGTTTAAATACAGAGTTCTGAGCTTCAGGGTCATCAAAAAAGTCATCTTCAAATGGGTCAGGTGAGACATTTCGATGGGATTTGGATTGGAGAGGGACTACAAAAGTTGTTCTTGGGTCAAACTGTTTTGGAACATCTTGTGTTGTTTTATGGGATTCTCGGGTAGGTTTTCTGTGTTTGGTGATGCGAGAGGTGACATGAGTCTTCCTGCGGGCAGCAAGGGATTCTATCTCTCTGGCTGAGTTCTCTATGAAGTCCTCTTCTCTATGTTCAACATCCACACCCTCCGCTGTAGGGTTGTCTGTTTGTAGTGGCGTTGCAGAAAATGCCTTTTGTATCTCTGTCGGCAGCTCCACGTTTAAAGCAGAGCTCTTCACCTCTAGATTTTCAACAACACTTGTTGGGCCACTGTTCTTATTTCCAACCTTCACTAATAGACAAGGGATCTTTGTCTTTGGCACCTTCAGTTTCTTCAGTCCACCAGCTTTCTTGGGCTTGGTCTCCACTGTAACGATTTCAGCAGCGCTGTCCCCAATAGTTATCTCCATCTCTGTGTCATTGATGGTGGTCTTCTCTCCTTCTCCGACAGTTGTCGTCATTGCAAGCGCCAATGTGGTCTCCATCTTTAAGCTGTTTGGATTAAGCACAACTTTATCAGTACCAGAGGGCTGTATAGTATTAGTTATGGAGACAACAGCGGGCAAGACTGCTGGGATAGGGTCGAGTCCAGTGTCAGAATAAATCTTTGACCACTTTTCCACCTCATTTTTTAGGCTGCTGGATTGTCGGGATGTTCTCTTTTGGGTCGATTTCAATGTATTGTCCACCTGTAGCTCCATCTTATTCATGCTGTCTGTAAGATAAGAATACATGTGAGTTACTGACCTAATCAATAACCAACCTAATGCTGAAAAGGTCATGCATACCAAAATGTGGGGTAGTTCTGAATTCTCCATGTTCCAGCCCCCTTACCTTTACTGGCACTGGACTCTGATGATCTACTTTGGGTCCCAGAGGGATTTGTGGATGTGGTTCTTCTGTCATTTACTACAACCTCCTGGCTCGTGCTGGTCTGTTTTGAGGGACACACCAAATCCCTGGACTGCTCTGCTATGACAAGAGGTATCTGAACCGCTACCCTAGAATGAAAATAAATAAGGGGGGGAAATGTGTGAACAGAAATAATTGACCATAAGACAGTATTGCTGTAACTGTAAATATTAATAGGAGTCTCATTATTACCTCTCAATCTGATTATTTTCATCTTCTTTATCGGGGGGTCGCTTATTACGGTCTTCAGGTACTTCAGGGGCATCCTTCTTCAGAAAGAAAAACAATTTAGCAGGGCTCTACGATGACACTAGGAGCACGTGCTCCTAAGTTGAAAAATGTTGAAGCACACAAAGAAAATTAGGAGCACAATGAAAGTATTTGAGGAATAAGAAATGTGTTTTTATCATAAGAAATAACTAAAAGTGCATGAATAAAAGGTTCCATGTTCAATCAAGTACAATGTACCCTCACATATTTGACTCACTTGTGAGACAAAAACCATCAGCTGCCCCTTTAAGGGGCGTGAGCCATTACCTGATAATGGTGGGACTCCCACTCAAAATGAGATTCTCCAATGTCCCTTCACTAACAGTTGAGAAAGCTCAAACTAACATTGAAAAACAAGCTAGCGTCTGAACAAAACGATGTAAATAGCCAAGAAACACGAGAACAAAGTCACACTTTAGTAGACTTTTGGGTAAATTCAACCAACTTTATGCCTGTGTGCTTCAAAAAAAAAATATTTCAGCACTACACTCACAGAGTCCCAGGCACTGTTGCTGCTTCCCAGATATTACTGTATGAGCAGAAACTGTTGCTGTCGCACGAGGTGAGATAGGACTCTACATAGTTATTTGTGTGATTAGCTACCAGTTATCAAACAAAAACGGCAGAAATACTTTTGAAAATAGCTACGGCAGCAATTTCTTTAGCTATAAATCACAACTCGCACGTGCTCATCCTTGACTTTTCTTCTACTTTTAGGCGCATATGCGAGTAAAATGGTCGCACAGCATAGAGCCCTGTTTAGCATTGTAAACCGTGACATAGGCTACTTATACTTATCTGATACCATAGAATCAGAGGACATACTGGAAGGGGACTTACATTTTCATCAGAGAAGAGGCCCACAGCCCTTTCCAAGTTATCCAAAGTGTTGCGTTGAAGGTCTTTCAAGATGAGAATCTGTAAAAGGATGTTGTTTTTAAATTGCTTGTTTTTTGTTTTTGCTTTAAAGCGCTTAGAGATTCATTTATGTAATGAATAGCACTATAGAAGTTGAATAAATTATTATTTGCATTATCACCTGTCAACAACTCCCATGCTTTTATGTCATAAACTAACACTGAAGTCTGTGAGAAAATAGATCATTATTGTTACAAATAGCATCTCTAAATATGACCCGGTTAGGTGCCAAATTTAGATCACACTATGTCTTATCCCTCTCTAACCCACCAGTTGGTTGTGCTTGAATCTGCGAATAGCCAGGTCAAAATTCAGAGACTCCACTTGTTTCCGTAGGCGCACAGTTTCCACTTCAAGTTGTCTGCTTCTCTCCCTCTGAGCCACCAAGGCCAGTGCCAGAGCCTTGTTGTTAGTCTTCAGGGAGACCTTGAAGAACGAGGATGTGTCTAGAAAATACATCAAGCAGAAAATCTAAATAAACATATGATAATGCAGTATGACTTACCAAGTGACCTGTCATTAACCAACAACAGGCTATTACAAATTAAAAGGGAATCCACCTTTTACATCAATTTAGTGATGACAGCTGTATGCTACTTACTGAGAATCTTGGTCTTTATCTTCGATGCCACTGTTAGTGAGTTATGTTTAGCAGCCTTCGAGGGCATAGGTTTTTTCCCTGGTAACATAGTTGAGAGGAGGGTCCTTCCCTCAGCTGACGCGTTCATCCTGATCCTGGAAGCATAAAAAGGAGAGTTGATCACATTACTAGCCTTTGGTCGACAATCAATCTACTAGTAGAAGGTGCATGCGCCTCCAAACTATCAAAATTAATATGCAAATCACAACTGCACAGTTTAGCTACTAAAAATAACTATGGCTTGCTGGCTGAACTAACGTAACCTAGTTAGTTACAGCAATGATACTTATTGCCATTTCATATGTTATCATAATTGTTGACTACAACTTGCCTAGCTTACGTAAGCTAGCTAACTAGATAGCCACAATTAAGAAGTTAACGTTAGTTAGCATAGCTAGCTTACGTTAACTTGCTAACATTACTTACCGGGCGTTATGTCTTCTTTCTTATTTAAAGTAGACGAATTTGCTATAGCAATGTAATTGAAACGTTAATATAGCCGGTAAAAACGTTACCTAGTTTTATTTGCGTGCTAGCTAGATTACCAGTGGCTCAGCTCAAATATAAACATTCTAGCAACCAACCGGCGCCGCTGTTTCAAGTCAAAAATAGGCGTGCCCTTTGGACTGCAACGAGCTAATCACAGCTGAGATAGCTAATTCTAAACGCTAGCCCTGTCTGGGTCTAGACCAATAATGTCTATAAACTCTGAATAACTTCCAGGGGGCGCTTTATTGAAGCCACAGCGCAGCCGTCTTGGTACTCCTCCTCAAGTGTAAAAAGGTTTTGGAAGCTATAGAAATGCAATTATTAATGTCTACATTCGTTTTTACACGTTTATTCTATTACAGACACTTTAATGCATACTTTTAAATTATATTATGTGAGCTAAACATACAAATAAAAAATGAAAAAATATATTAAAACATTTTCCTTAAAGTAATATTCTTTAGAGAGTACTAATGTTACTGTCCCCACTACAACAACAAAAAATACTTAAATACATTTAATTTTGTCCTTGAAACATTTAATTGAAATACTGTAGAATTCCATTCATTCCTATGAAGGACTGCTGCTAGGTGGGAGTGCCAATATGGCCGACCGATGATTTCAAAGATTCGCAATGGCGAATACATACTGTCGGCAATACAGTGTTTATATACGTCATTGGTCTAGACTAGCCAGACAAACTCAAACTAAATTATTCCGCTGCTCTGTCGTTCGTTACAAATTTGCGGAGAAGAATCGAACGTCCGTGGGGCCTGATCGAAAAAAAATAAACAGGGGTGTGAAGAAGATAATGTAGGAAGTAACAATAGTGGATCAATATATTAATAATAAGCCTTGCAGTATACACAGATGGTTCAGGTGTATTTATTCCTGAGTTCAGTGTTAATCTATGCAAGAGACTAACAAATGATTGCAAGAGACTAGCAAATTATTAATGTGTATTCGACAGAAATGGTTGCTATAATTGTTGGATCCAATTGATAGAGGGGGTGCAACCAAGAAGAGTGGTAACAGGGCCAGCTCTAGCCTTTTGGGGCCCTAAGCAAGAATTGGTTGGGGAGGCAGCAAATCATTTTTGTGGCCCCTCTCTTGACAGCAGAGAGAAACATTTATGTGTTTTAAGTACATTTCCTGCAATTGTACACATTTTTCCATGAGGCAGAGAGAAACATTTAGCAATTTTATAACAAATGTAACACAATTTTGCCATGGGGCAGAGATAAAAAATGTGCAATTTTGCTGCTTATTTCCTGCAATTCTACCAATTGCAATGGGATGGAGAGATATTTTAGCAGTTTTAAACGCCCACAAAAGCTAAAGAAAATAAAAAATATCAGCTGAAAGACAAGCTTATCCATGATGTTGCAAAACAATTAAAGTCAATAAGTAATCGTTCAGGTCGGCCTCCCGAGTGGCGCAGCGGTCTAATGCATAGAAAAACCAGCTAAATTATCCATATAAGTAAGACCTTTAAACAGGTTAACATTCACAAGCACGCAGAGCCAGACGGATTACCAGGATGCGTACTCAGAGCATGCGCCGACCAGCTGGCCAGTGTCTTCACTGACATTTTCAACCGCTCCCTGACCCAGTCTTTAATATCTACATGTTTCAAGCAGACCACCATAGTCCCTGTGCCCAAGAACGCCAAGGTAACCCGTCTAAATGACTATCGCCCCGTAGCACTCACATCTGTAGCCATGAAAGGCTTTTAAAGGCTGGTTATGGCTCACATCAACACCATCATCCCAGACACTTTGGACCCACTCAAATTTGCACACCTCCCCAACAGATCCACAGATGATGCAATCTCCATTGCACTCCACACTGCCCTTTCCCACCTGGACTAAAGGAACACCTACGTGAGAATGCTGTTCATTGACTACAGCTCAGCGTTCAACACCATAGTCCCCTCAAAGCTCATCACTAAACTAAGGATCCTGGGACTGAACACCTCCCTCTGCAACTGGATCCTAATGGGCTTCCCCCAGGCTGTGAGGGTAGGCAACAACACATCCGCAACGCTGACCATCAACACGACGGCCCCTCAGGAGTATGTGCTTAGTCCCCTCCTGTACTCCCTGTTCACCCATGACTGCGCACGACTCCAACACCATCATCAAGTTTTCTGACGACATGACGGTGGTAGGACTGATCACTGACGATGATGAGGCAGCCTATAGGGATGAGGTCAGAGACCTGGCAGTGTGGTGCCAGGACAACAACCTTTCCCTCAACGTCAGCAAGACAAAGGAGCTGATCGTGGACTACAGGAAACGGAGGGGCATGCATGCCCCCATCCACATCGAGAGGACTGTAGTGGAGTGGGTCGAGAGCTTCATGTTCCTCGGTTGTCCACATCACTAAGGAATTAACATGGTCCACACATACACCACACAGTTGTGAAGAGGGCACGACAGTGCCTCTTCCCCCTCCGGAGGCTGAAAAGATTTGGCATGGGCCCTCAGATCCTCAAAAAGTTATACAGCTGCACCATTGATAGCATCTTGACTGGCTGTATCACCACTTGGTACAGCAACTGCAAGGCACCCGACCGCAAAGCGCTACAGAGGGTGATAAGTACGGCCCAGTACATCACTGGGTCCGAGCTCCCTGCCATCCAGGACCTCTATAGCAGGTGGTGTCAGAGGAAGGGCCAAAAATGTTTCAAAGACTCCAGTCACCCAAGCCATAGACTGCTATCTCTGCTACCGCATGGCTAGTGGTACAAGTGCACCAAGTCTGGAAGCAACAGGACCCTGAACAGCATTTACCCCCAAGCCATGACTGCTAAACAAGACTGCTAAATAACTAATCAAATGGCTACTTGGACTACCTGTATTGACCCTTTTTGCACTAACTCTCTTGCACTGACTCTATGCACACAAAATGGACTCTACCCACACACTGACACCCCGAAACACACACATACACACACACACACACATAACATGCGCACACATGCATACTGACGCCACACACACTTTCACTCTTACCACATACACTGCTGCTACTACTACTGTCTATTATCTATCCTGTTACCTAGTCACTTTACCCCTATCTACTGTATATGTATACTGAACAAAAATATAAACAAAACATGTAAGGTGTTGGTCCCATGTTTCATGAGCTGAAATAAAAGATCCCAGAAATTTTCCATATGCACAAAAAGCTTATTTCTGTCAGATTTTGTTTACACCCTGTTAGTGAGTATTTATCTTTTGCCAAGATAATCCATCCACCTGCCAGGTGTGGCATGTCAAGAAGCTGATTAAACAGCATAATCAGTACACAGGTGCACCTTGTGCTGGGGACAATAAAAGGCCACTCAAGAATGTGCAGTTTTGTCACACAACACAATGCCACAGATGTCTCAAGTTTTGAGGGAGCATGCATTTGGCATGCTGACCGAAGGAATGTCCACCAGAGTTGTTGCCAGATAATTTAATGTTCATTTCTCTACCATAAGCCGCTTCCAACGTCATTTTAGAGAATTTGGCAGTACGTCCAACCGGCCTCACAACCGCAGACCAAGTGTAACCACACCAGACCAGGACCTCCACACGCGTTCGTCTGAGACCAGCCATCCAAACAGCTAATGAAACTGGGTTTGCACAACTGAAGAATTTCTGCACAAACTGTCAGAAACAGTCTCAGGGAAGCTCATCTGCATGCTCGTCGTCTTCACCAGGGTCTTAACCTGACTGCAGTTCGGAATCATAACCGACTTCGATGGCCACTGGCACGCTGGAGATGTGTGCTCTTCACGGATGTATAATGATTTCAACTGTACCGGGCAGATGGCAGACAGAGTGTACGGCCTCGTGTGGGCGAGCGGCTTGCTGAAGTCAACGTTGTGAAGAGTGCCCCATGGTGGCGGTGGGGTTATAGTATGGGAAGGCATACGCTACGGACAACGAACACAATTGCATTTTATCGATGGCAATTTGAATACACAAAGATACCGTGACGAGATCCTGAGGCCCATTGTCTTGCCATTCATCCGCCGCCATCGCCTCATGTTTCAGCATGATATTGCACGGGCCCATTTTGTTAGGATCTGAACACAATTCCTAGAAGCTGAAAAGGTCCCAGTTCTTCCATGGCCTGCGTACTCACCAGACATGTCACCAATTGAGCATGTTTGGGATGCTCTGGATCAACGTGTACGACAGCGTGTACCAGTTCCCGCCAACATCCAGCAACTTCGCACAGCCATTGAAGAGGAGTGGGACAACATTCCACAGGCCACAATCAACAGCCTGATCAACTCTATGCGAAGGATATATGTCGCACTGCATGAGGCAAATGGTGGTTACACCAGATACTGACTGCTTTTCTGATCCACACCCCTACCTTTTTTTAAAGGTATCTGTGACCAACAGATGCATATCTGTATTCCCAGTCATGTGAAATCCATAGATTAGGGCCTAATTAATTAATTTAAATTGACTGATTTCCTTATATGAACTGTAACTGTAAAATTGTTGCATGTTGCGCTTATATTTATACTACCTCAGTTACCTCGTACCCCTGCACATCGACTCTGTACGGGTGCTCCCAGGGCCGTAACCAGGGTTTGTGTTTTAGTGAGGTCCGGAAGATTTTCACAGGGGACCCCACATGGAGCCCAGACCCCAAGTTTGGGAAGCACTGTACTAACCTCTCACTCTGCTTGCTTCCTCTCTCTTTCTGTCTCCTAAGTTTCCTCCTGCATGCATTGCAGCCTGCCTCAGCCTCACCACTGAGCGCCACATCACTGTCTGTCTCAGTAGCCTACTCTCTCTGTAAAGCAAAGTTATTATGAGAACCTAAGGCTGGTTTACAGTCCGTCTAACGACATGTCTGTAGACAATTGTCGTAGCGACATAATGAACATTCTATTGTCGTCCGAAATCTAACTTATCATTGTCATTATGAAAACACATAAACACAAAATGACATCCTCTGCATGACATCAGCAGCCCAATGCTCCAGATAGCATACTTTTTCTATTTTAACACCAATAAACTCATCCGTTTAAAAATGAATTAAGTAAATGTCAACCTAGCAAGTCAGGCAACTAAAAGCAATTTTCTAAACAATAATTTGGTTCGTTGCTAGCTAGCCAGCTCAAATAATGACCAGAGTAACGTATAGCTGACAATTAAAATCTTAACTTTGGCAACTTTTTATTCATTATTACATCATCATTATTTACAAGGTAATGGCGAGCTTACAGAAAAGCTTACTGCCACAGTTGCTAGGTTTCCATCCAATTGGCGACAGATTTTCATGCGACTATTCAAAAATCCACATAAAAACAATATGCATTTTCCCATCAGTGGAGGCTGCTGAGGGGAGGACAGATCATAATAATGTCTGGAACGGAGCGAATGGAATGGCATCAAACACATGGATGTGTTTGATGCCATTTGTTGGGTTCTATTTTTCTCATAATTGGATCTGTATGTGATGAATAGCTTAGAAGGAATGCATTAATGAGGAGCATAGGTTTGAACTATACTGATATAAATTGTTTCACATAACAGGCTGTGATTCATGTGAGGAACGTTAGGGGCTAGGATGAGATAAAACTTGCATTTCTTATAGATAAGACTTGTATTTCTCACAGATACGAACACTGCCTCTTTGTTGTCTGTAAACCGTCCTTGAACGTAGTACAGTGGAATGGTGTCTTTTGGGTGCTGACTCCACAGGTTGTTATGATAAACTTATGCCTGGCAACAGTGTGCAACAAATGGAGCGCCGAGGGGTTGGGACTAACCCGTGCGCCAACGGATTGGCTGAGTAAAGTCTAAACCACACTCAGTCCTTTACTCTGATTGGCCAACAGAAGAGGTGGGAACTCTCTGTCAGAGTATTTGAGAAAGAACCTGTAAACAATGGTTTAGTTCTCTGTCTGCCCTGCGTGGTTTTTCAGTGAGCCCGTATACGAACCTTCATACTTATCATACATACATTTTGCATATAATAAATTTAGCTTGGATTGAAGATCTCTTGATTCTTATTCCAATACCAGATTTGAATTACGCAATTTCTAACACATTCCATTCGCTCGGGTTCCAGCCATTACCACGAGCCCGTCCTCCCCAATTAAGGTGCCACCAACCTCCTATGTGTTTCCATCAAATTAACTTGTTGCGGATAAAAGGCTGTGCGTGATGACGTAGATAGCCAGAGTGAATTTACGAACACACCCTATGCAGTGTTGCCAACTTAGCGACTTTGTCGCTATATTTAGCGAGTATTCAGACCCCTCTAGCGACACATTTTCAAAAAATCGACTAGTGACAAATCTAGCGACTTTTTCTGGTGTTATTGGAGACTTTTGGAGACTCTTACGTGAAAGCACGTATCGTTCTTACTCTTCTCAACGAGCAGCGGGTGCTGCCGTGGGCCCCACCCCCGTCTCAAAGCACTCACAGGCGGCCCAGTCCTCGCGCAACAGTCCCTCCCAGCTGCAGTCAGAGCAGGAGATGTTCACCCCTCTGCGTCCAGACTGCAAATGAATCGCGCATGCGGGAAGCCGCCACTGGCTGATCCCACCCTGGCTGTAAATGTAAAATGTTCTTTGTCTAAAATAAATCACTGCATTTGACTCAGCCTCAGTCACTTACTCACCTCGTCCACTGTGTGTGTGCGCCTCTCTGTGACATAAGCTAAACATCTAGCTGGCTAGCTCATCATGTCTCAGTCTAAACTGTACACTCAAAAATACAGAAAGGAGTGGGAATCAAACCCTGAATTCAAAGGCTGGTTGAAGCCGTTTATTGGAGATGATACACAGGCATACTGCCTTTATTGTAAGGCTGATTTCTACGCCAAACTTAGTGATGTAAAAAAACACATGACAACTCAAAAACATACTCAAAAGGCAAAGCCTTATAACAGTTCCACCCAAAACAAGCTGCCATTTATGGTTAAAAAAATTGACTGCAAAAAGGCTGAGGCCACCATGGCATTAGCTATCGCTGAACACTGTTCCATGCTGGCATGTGATCACATTGGAGAAGCATGTAGAGCTGCTTTCTCAGACTCCACTGCTGCTACCCACTTCAAAATGCACAGGACAAAGTGCACAGAAATGATTAATGGTGTTCTAGCACCATACTTTCTGAAAAAGTTGGTTGCAGATGTGGGTGACTAGCGTTTCAGCCTCCTCCTCGATGAGTCCACGGATGTAAGTGTTTCCTGTACCTGGGGGTTGTGATAAGGTACTTTAGTGACACCAAGCAGACAATTGTATCAACATTTCTGGGGCTTGTTGAGTTGGAGGGAGGAGATGCCTAATCTATAGCCCGTGCTGTTGTGGCTTTCCTCGAGAAGTGTTGTCTTAAAAAATAGAAACTCCTGGGGATATGGACTGACAATGCCTCTGTTATGACGGGGATTAACAATGGGGTCCATAAATTGCTGAAGGAGGAGTATGGCCTCAAAGATCTGGTTCTTATTCGCTGTGTGTGCCACTCTCTGCAGCTTGCTGTAAGTCATGCTTCCAATGACACCATCCCCCGTAGTGTGGAGTACTTGGTACGAGAGACTTCTAACTGGTTTTCAGTGTCTCCAAAGGGCAGGGAGGCCTACAAGGCCATATATGAGACCATCAACTGTGGGGAGAAACCTTTACAGATAACCAAGGTGTGTGCCACACGTTGGCTCTCCGTTGAACCCGCGGTTTCACGCATTTTGGACCAGTGGGAGGAGCTTAGGCTGCATTTCGCAGTCACCAAGTCCAGTGAACATTGCTACAGGGCTGATGTTTTATACTCCATGTACAGTGATCCTCAAAACATATTGTATTTGACTTTTCTGAAGTGCTGGGTGAGGTACAGTTGGCCATCAAGGCTTTTGAGGGAGAGCAAGTAGATCCTCTTAAACTACTTGACAGCTTGGTTAGCCTGATGAAGTCTGTGAGCAGCAGGGTGCTGAATCCACTGGCAAATGTTGATGTACTCAAAGGGCCAATAGATTTTTTTGACTCAAAAGCAGCTGAGCTCCACTTTGCGCCTGAGGATGAAAACAATGTCCGAAAGCGGTGTGTAGCCTTCACCATCTCCCTCACTAATGAGTTGAGGGTGAGACTGCCGGACAACATCGAAGCATTGCAGTACATGTCAGTTTTCAATGTGGAGGAAACTAAAGCACAATAGGAGCCCTGGAGAAATAGAAAAAATAGCCAAGCTCCTTGGCTACTCCCCTGCAGAGATAGACAAGATTGTCCAGCAATGGTGTGCCATCCATCTTAGTAAATGGAATGAGACAAAAAACACACTGGGCTTCTGGAGTGAGATTTGGAAGTTCAGGGATCCAGCTGATATCAACCCGTTTCAAGAACTTGCCATGGCTGCTGTGTCTGTGTTGTCCTTACCACACTCGAATGCTGAAGTCGAGAGAGTATTCAGCCAGATGAGTGTGGTAAAAAGCAAACTTAGAAATCGGATGTCCTTTTTATTTTTATTGTATTTTTATTTAACCTTTATTTAACCAGGTAAGCCAGTTGAGAACAAGTTCTCATTTACAACTGCGACCTGGCCAAGATAAAGCAATGCGATAAAAACAACAACACAGAGTTACATATGGGGTAAAAAAAACATAAGGTCATAAAATACAACAGAAAACATATATACAGTGTGTGCAAATGTAGCAAGTTATGGAGGTAAATAGGCTATAGTGCAAAATAATTACAATTAGTATTAACACTGGAATGAGATGATGTGCAAATAGAGATACTGGGGTGCAAATGAGCAAAATAATAACAATATGGGGATGAGGTAGTTGGGTGGGCTAATTTCAGATGGGCTGTGTACAGGTGCAGTGATCGGTAAGGTGCTCTGACAACTGATGCTTAAAGTTAGTGAGGGAGATAAGAGTCTCCAGCTTCAGAGATTTTTGCAATTCGTTCCAGTCATTGGCAGCAGAGAACTGGAAGGAATGGCGGCCAAAGGAGGTGTTGGCTTTGGGATGACCAGTGAGATATACCTGCTGGAGCACATACTACGGGTGGGTGTTGCTATGGTGATCAATGAGCTAAGATAAGGCGGGGATTTGCCTAGCAGTGATTTATAGATGGCCTGGAGCCAGTGGGTTTGGCGACGAATATGTAGTGAGGACCAGCCAACAAGAGCGTACAGGTCACAGTGGTGGGTAGTATATGGGGCTTTGGTGACAAAACGGATGACACTGTGATAGACTACATCCAATTTGCTGAGTAGAGTGTTGGAGGCTATTTTGTAAATGACATCGCCGAAGTCAAGGATCGGTAGGATAGTCAGTTTTACGAGGGCATGTTTGGCAGCATGAGTGGAGGAGGCTTTGTTGCGAAATAGGAAGTCGATTCTAGATTTAACTTTGGATTGGAGATTCTTAATGTGAGTCTGGAAGGAGAGTTTACAGTCTAACCAGACACCTAGGTATTTGAAGTTGTCCACATACTCTAGGTCAGACCCGTCGAGAGTAGTGATTCTAGTCGAGTGGGCGGGTGCCAGCAGCGTTCGATTGAAGAGCATGCATTTAGTTTTACTAGTGTTTAAGAGCAGTTGGAGGCTACTGAAGGAGTGTTGTATGACATTGAAGCTCGTTTGGAGGTTTGTTAACACAGTGTCCAATGAAGGGCCAGATGTATACAAAATGGTGTCGTCTGTGTAGAGGTGGATCTGAGAGTCACCAGCAGCAAGAGCGACATCATTGATATACACGGAGAAAAGAGTCGGCCCAAGATTTGAACCCTGTGGCACCCCCATAGAGACTGCCATAGGTCCAGACAACAGGCCCTCCGATTTGACACATTGAACTCTATCTGAGAAGTAGTTGGTGAACCAGGCAAGGCAGTCATTTGAGAATCCAAGGTTATTTAGTCTGCCAATAAGAATGCGGTGGTTGACAGAGTCGAAAGCCTTAGCCAGGTCAATGAAGACGGCTTCACAGTACTGTCTATTATCGATCGCGGTTATAATATCGTTTAGGACCTTGAGCATGGCTGAGGTGCACCCATGACCAGCTCGGAAACCGGATTGCATAGCGGAGAAGGTACGGTGGGATTCGAAATGGTCGGTGATCTGTTTGTTAACTTGGCTTTCGAAAGGCAGGGCAGGATGGATATAGGTCTGTAACAGTTTGGATCTAGAGTGTCACCCCCTTTGAAGAGGGGGTTGACCGCGGCAGCTTTCCAATCTCTGGGGATCTCAGACATTACGAAAGAGAGGTTGAACAGGCTAGTAATAGGGGTTGCGACAATTTCGGCGGCTAGTTTTAGAAAGAGAGGGTCCAGATTGTCTAGCCCAGATGATTTGTAGGGGTCCAGATTTTGCAGCTCTTTCAGAACATCAGCTGTCTGAATTTGTGTGAAGGAGAAGCGGGGGGCATGGGCAAGTTGCAGCGGAGGGTGCAGAGCTGGTGGCCGGGGTAGTGGTAGCCAGGTGGAAAGCATGGCCAGCCGTAGCAAAATGCTTGTTGAAATTCTCGATTATTGTAGATTTATCGGTGGTGATAGTGTTTCCTAGCCTCAGTGCAGTGGGCAGTTGGGAGGAGGTGCTCTTATTCTCCATGGACATTACAGTGTCCCAAAACTTTTTGGAGTTAGTGCTACAGGATGCAAATTTCTGTTTGAAAAAGTTAGCCTTTGCTTTCCTCACTGCTTGTGTATATTGGTTCCTAACTTCCCTGAAAAGTTGCATATCGCGGGGGCTATTTGATGCTAATGCAGTACGCCACAGGATGTTTTTGTGCTGGTCAAGGGCAGTCAAGTCTGAGGAGAACCAGGGGCTATATCTGTTCTTAGTTCTGTATTTTTTGAATGGGGCATGTTTATTTAAGATTGAGAGGAAATTACTTTTAAAGAACAACCAGGCATCCTCTACTGACGGAATGAGATCTATATCCATCCAGGATACCTGGGCCAGGTCAATTAGGAAGGCCTGCTCGCTAAAGTGTTTTAGGGAGCGTTTGACAGTGATGAGGGGTGGTCGTTTGACCGCGGACCCGTTACGGACGCAGGCAATAAGGCAGTGATCGCTGAGCTCCTGGTTGAAGACAGCGGAGGTGTATTTAGAGGGTAATTTAGTCAGGATGATATCTATGAGAGTACCCATGTTTACAGATTTAGGGTTGTACCTGGTAGGTTTATTGATAATTTGTGTGAGATTGAGGGCATTTAGTTTGGATTGTAGGATGGCCGGGGTGTTAAGCATATCCCAATTTAGGTCACCAAGCAGTACGAACTCTGAGGATAAATGGGGGGCAATCAATTCACATATGGTGTCCAGGGCACAGCTGGGGGCTGAGGGGGGTCTGTAGCAAGCGGCAACAGTGAGAGACTTATTTCTGGAAAGGTGGATTTTTAGAAGTAGAAGCTTAAACTGTTTGGGCACAGACCTGGATAGTATGATAGCCTGCAGAGCTCTAACTCCACCCCCTTTGGCAGTTCTATCTAGACGGAAAATGTTGTAGTTGGGGATGGAAATTTCAGAATTTTTGGTGGCCTTCCTAAGCTAAGATTCAGACACTGCTAGAACATCAGGGTTGGCGGAGTGTGCTAACGCAGTGAATAACTCAAACTTAGGAAGGAGGCTTCTGATGTTAACCTGCAGAAAACCAAGGCTTTTACGGTTACAGAAGTCAACAAATGATAGCTCCTGGGGAGTAGGAGTGATACTGGGGGCTGCAGGGCCTGGGTTAGCCTCTACATCACCAGAGGAACAGAGGAGGACTAGAATAAGGATACGGCTAAAGGCTTTAAGAACTGGTCTTCTAGTGCGTTGGGTACAGAGAATAAAGGGGGCAGATTTCTGGGCGTTGTAGAAAAGATTCAGGGCATTATGTACAGACAAGGATATGGAAGGATATGAGTACAGTGGAGGTAAACCTAAGCATTGGGTAACAATGAAAGAGATAGCATCACTGGAGGCACCGATTGAGCCAGTCTCGGCGTGTATGGGGGGTGGAACAAAGGAACTATTTGAGGCAGTTTGAGAGGGACTTGGGGTTCTACAGTGAAATTGTATAATAAGAACTAACTGGAACAGCAATAGGCAAGGCATATTGACATGGGAGAGAGGCATAAAGCAATCACAGGTGTTATTAGAGAGAGCTAAGACAACAACTGGTAATGGCGATAAAGTTTGGGCTGAGGCTAAACAGAATAAACAGGACAGGGTACCGTGAAAAGGAACAGTCCAACAGGCATCAGCTGTGCAGCTGAGTGATCATAAGGTCCAGTGAACAGCAATGTGAGTCCGAGAGCAAATTGGTGTTTCAGCACAGCGAGCAGGAAGCATGGTTGTAGTTTGCGTGTGCTAGCGGGCCGGGGCTAGCAGATGGATCTTCGTGGTCGTCGCAACGGGAAGCCTGTTGAAACCACAGACGATTACGTCGGCAGACCAGTCATGATGGATCGGCAGGGCTCCGTGTCGACTCTAGGAGGTCCCGTCCAGTTGAGAGAGAGGTAGATAGCCGGGAGATGTGCCTGACTCAAGGCTAGCTCAAGGCTGATAAGCCAACAACAACGTTCATTTGGTTGCAGCTAGCTAGTTGCGATTATCCAGTGTTAAAGGTCCAGTGATTCAGTGATTCCGGCAGAAAATCCGATGTTCTGGGTGAAAACCTGCTAACGGTGGCTAATAGCAAGTAGCTAGTTAGCTAGTTAGCTGGCTGGCTAGTTTCAACTGGAGATTCTAGATAAAGGTGAGTAAATAATAGAATCCGTTCCACATTGAGTGAGGCGGGTTGCAGGAAAGTATATTTAGTAGAAGGATGAAAAGTGTGATAGGGAAATATATACGTAAAATACAAAAATAAATTTAAAAAACAGGCTATTTACATGGACACACAAGAGAACACGACCGCACTGCTACGCTATCTTGAATCGATCTTGAATCCTTGCAGACCCTTAACTCCATCCTGTCCATTCGATATGGACTGAAGCTGTCTGGTGAGGCTTGCTATGAGCACCACCTGCCTGATAATGTTTTGCAGCTTTTTGGCACATCAGCTGCTTACTCATTTAAGTCAGCTCCCTCAGTTGCTGAACCTGCCATAGAGAGCCTTGACCAAAATGACGATGACCAACTCTTTCTGTGAGCCAGCACAGCCTGTGTGTGTGGATGGGGGTCTGGAAGAAAAAAATAAAATTAACCTGAATTAGGGCAAGACTAGTTACCATCATTTTCTCACATTGCCATTGACATTTTTTTCTATTGTCTCTGTTTGGACCATTTAGATTGTTAATGTAGATTGTATACAAAAAAATATGTCCAAAATGTTATGGTTAAAAATGTTCATGTTTTACTGTGGCTCCTAAGTGGACCATAAGGTTGAAAACCAAACCAAACTTAAGAAAACTAATCAAATCAAAAACTAAGTAACTCCGCCAGAGTGTCTCTTTTGGGTCACTTTTGCCGGTCCCAAGCCCGGATAAAGGAGGAGGGTTGGAATTGTGACATTTAAAAAAAACAAGAATCGACAGAAGAAAGTTCATTTGTAGTTCTAAACATATTTAGGCAGTTTTTTACTCACTTTTTGTCTCTCCCACAACGTTATTCCTCTCTCCTACAGCATCCATCACAATTCTTCTTCTTCTTCAATGAGGTTTAACAGCGGTTGGCATCCAATTTGTTGCATTACCGCCACCTACTAGACTGGAGTACAACTCCCTTTTCTTTTCCTTGAAAAATAAAATAAAACAAAGCAAAGAAATACCCTACCATCTAACACTACACTCACAAATTCAAAACTATTACTAAAAATTAACCCCACCCTTCTCCACTATTTAAATATACTCACTCCTACCTCATGCCCTCAACCTGAAATGATGGGACATCACCACTTAACACTCCCTGTAACTCTTCTGCTGTCAAGTCTCGTGTAACAGTACTCTTCTTGCGTTGTGTACAATCAATCATCAACACGAACTCCATCTTGTAACACCAGTCATGGAGCTTTATTCTGATAGGAACAGCACAAAATTGCACGTCATGCATTGCACGGCTCACCATCCAACTCTGCACTCACGCACGCTGGTTTGGTGCTTGTTCACTGGGCTTGTAGTTACCAAAATAATACAATTACAATATAATATCTTTAACAATGTACCTGATAGGAACAGCACAAAATTGCACGTCATGCAATGCACGGCTCACCATCCAACTCTGCACTCACGCACTGTACAAAATATACAAACCCCCCACCAGACACAGTAAGTTGCTAGCTAGTATTAGCTGGAATTCTCTACAACAAAATGCACAACAAATATTCACCAAAAAAACACTGCATCTTATGTGTGATGTTCGAATAACATTTACAAACAAATTGATATAAATTATACATTTACATAATCACTTGGGAGTATAAAAATCACTTTTGACGTACAGTGCTTTGCAACCAACAACTTACCGCTGGTTTGGTGCTTGTTCACTGGGACGATACTAATTGAAACATCCTCCCTCGTAAGCAAGCTACGCCAACCAACCAATAAGATGCCATGTTGAGTAGGTGAAGGCAAGACAAAACCAAAAACCCATTGGCTTAACAATAAAGTGGCAAGGGGAATCACCAATATAACCCTGTTACACTTGCACACCCAAATATCTCTCTGCAGCTGCCACCACAACCTCAATTTTCTTCGACTTGCAGTACAATTAATAACCATTGCTATAAACGCTAAAAATCAAATCTTACTGAAACATATATCACTTGCTTGCCTATCCCACTGTACTGTTACATGTCTCCTACTCTCACCACTCTCCCCCCTTGACCCATCTTCCTCTACTTTATTCTCTACTCTTACCCTGGAAACCTCAACCTGCTTCTCTCGCACTGGACATGTCTGATCCCCAGCCCCATGGCCACCCCTACAATTAGCACATACCACCACTTTCCCCACTGCTTCACACTCCTTTGTCTCATGCCCTTCTGCACACTTCTCACACCTTGGAATCTCCCTCCTACATACTGCTGCCACATGCCCATAAATTTGACACCTGTAACATCATAATGTACTCGGCACATAAGCTTGCACAGGATCTTCCATCACAATTACATGCACATGGCAAATTATGCAAATTAGGCGATGACGTCATTCAGCGACTTCTAGCGACTTTTACGACAGCCAATAGCTACTTTCCTTACTGAGGAGTTGGCAACACTGAGTAAGGGATAATCAACCACGCCTTGGTCCAAGGCTATGAGTTCTATGGAAAATAATGAATGACTTGGCAGGTGTTCCACGAAGCGCTAGCGAAGTGCAACAGACCTTCCACAGAGATGCATTATTTTCCAGAGAACGCATAGAGCCCCGAGTTGATTATCCCTTTCATACCATGGCTATAATTTAACGCAACTCCGTGGAAGATCAGTTCCACTCCTCTAGCGCGTTGTGGAACACACCTTCCACATCATTCATTATTTTCCATATAATTCTTAAAGCATAGCCCCTCGTTGATTATCCCTTACTTGTCAAACGGCAGCCAAGCCTCGATCGTCATGTAACCAGAATAAGACCCTCGATATTTATTGGAAAGGAACATCAACCTTATCACCGTGCACTTTCAGCACCCTGTGAAATTCATCATAGCCTAATAAACTGCATGCTTTCCCGACGAGTTGTAGTAGTGGGAGGATCACGTCATCGCTTAACTCCAAGTTTACTTCGATATGATGGTTATTTTTATATCAATATTTGCGCATAAAAGGGTTTCCACCGGCATTTCTCCCATAATTTACTTTACCGACACAAAAAGATCCCACCTTGCCTAGCATATCTTGTTTTGTCAACATTTGGAAAGTTTACCGAAAAATGTGCTGTTTCCATCAGGCCTGCCATTACATTTTTTATCCAACATGTACTTTCCTTGCATAAAAAGGTTGGATGGAAACATTTTACATTTACGTCATTTAGCAGACGCTCTTATCCAGAGCGATTTACAGTTAGTGAGTGCATAATTTTTTTATTTTTTTTTATTTTTCATACGGCCCCCCGTGGGAATCGAACCCACAACCCTAGCGTCGTGTAGAATGTGATTGTATGCAATAGCATTAAGAACCATGAAAAACAGCCCCAGACCATTATTCCTCCTCCACCAAACTTTACAGTTGGCACTATGCATTCGGGCAGGTAACGTTCTCCTGGCATCTGCCAAACCCAGATTTGTCCATTGGACTGCCAAATGGTGAAGTGTGATTCATCACTCTAGAGAAGGCGTTTCCACTGCTCCAGAGTCCAGTGGTGGCGAGCTTCCCACCACTCCAGCCGAAGCTTGGCATTGTGCATGGTGATCTTAGGCTGCTTCAAAGTAAAGCAGGGATGGACTCTGTGCGCTCATGGCTACTGGCCTAGAACAGCAGAATAGCCAGGCTCAGGTAGGTTATCTTTGGCATACCTCAAGCAATACTCTGAATAAAGTAATTGTGGAGATAAGCAATCATTTATTGCTACATATTAGTGCATGGGGCACTAAGGACAGAGAATATATTTATTTGACAATAAATGGGGACAAAAACGTCCACAAGTAACACAACTTAGGTGGTCCTCTGTAGCTCAGCTGGTAGAGCACGGCGCTTGTAACGGTAGGGTAGTGGGTTCGATCCCCGGGACCAGCCATACACAAAAATGTATGGCTGTCTGCTAAGTGGCTTATTATTATAGGTATACTAAAGTTTTCACTTATAGCTAAATGACATGGCAATTGTTGTTCTCTGAAAGTGTCTGTTCACAAGAAACTAAGTAAAACACGCTATGGTGGATGCAGGGAACGATTCATGTCAATCGATTAAATAGGTAATAGATGGGCGCTGCCTTGTTTTGTGATCACAACGCTGTAGTGGAAATCAAGACTGTTCTCAGGGCGGGTCTGCCGGTTTTGACTAGCATAAGTGAATTTTCGTGGCAGAATTAGATCAAGTTTAGGAAAAGGGTTACGGTTAGTTAAAATGCAAAAATTGTCCCATCGCGATTCCAACATACTGTATCTAGCTACAACCAGGTCTGCCCTGAGAACACTCTTGGTTTCCACTAATGCGATCACAACAGTTGATCGAACTGTTGTGATCACGATTCGTCCTGTCTTGCTCGGGACTAGTCTGACTGTGCTTGAAATACATATCTGAAGATAGGGCGGCTACGCGACTTCGCAGGAATTTACCTAATGCAATTTATTCATACAGGGATGTCCAAGGAGACCAACACACAGGTAATTTGTGTTATTTAGTGGAAATTCAATTATATGAGTGTTCACTTCACTCTTCCTTCATTTAGCTAAATACAGTGGGCCTGCTAACGTTAGCTACTAGCTAACGTTTGCTCACTGACTCGCCAGGCACGGTAGCTGACACAGTTTGCTACTGTAGCTAGTATGTGACAGCTATTCAGATCATTTATTTTTATTTGACTATACTGCTTTGCAGGTTAGTTGGGTTGATTTATGTTTGTCTTCTTGCATGGCAGTGATAGCAAGCGAGCTATCTAGCTGTGTTAGCAAATATTTTTTATAACTAACCCTATATGTGGTGTTACTGTAGCTAGCTACTGCTGCTTTGATGCTAGTTAGCAAGTTAACAATAGTCAGCTAGGCATACTGTCACTTACTGTTAGTGTATATTACTATAAACTATGTAGTGTACACACATTCACATAATTGCCTCCTTAGCTGAAGGTGAGGTCGTGGGCATTCAAGGCTGTTGTTGATGGTTAACTCAGCTGCCACCAGGCCTATGGGCACATTACAGGGTGGAAATTATGCTGGTGAGGTTGTCATTTTCCTCTGGTCCATCCCTCCACCGGTGGTAACTACTGCTGTCAAGAGCAACAGTTTATCTTCGTTTGAAGAAAAGAGCAAGAGTCAGATATGACATGTATTACAGGTCCCATTGTTTTGATCAAACAGTAGCTTATGTTTTGTCTTATTTACATTTTATAAACTTAGGCAATCATTAAACTTTCCTTAGTTCAGTGACTGTATTCTCTCTCTAATTCTCTCTCGCTCTCTCTAATTCTATTTCTTTCTCTCTCTCGCTCTCTCTCTCTGTAGTGGTAGGAAAACAAGATTGGCAACATTCTCTTTAAAAAGGACAGGTTTTTCTTTCTTACTGTTTTTTCTGATATGTTGCACAGTGACAGTTTTTCTTTACACCTCTGAGAACCTCTTTCCTCTATTATAAATACGCTGAGCGTGAGAATAATCATGTGCCTCCTTTGAGGGTAAGCCTGTAAAACATGTGGTTTGCAACCAACAGTAGCTCTTGGCTGTTCTGCAGTTATTGAGTTTCTTAGAATGATGTCCTACCTAAGCTATGGGCTCAATTTTATCAAACCAGAATTGCTGCTTTCCGTGGTCAAATAATCACATAATTATTTTGGGTACTTAAAAAAACCTGCCACCAAAAATATTTTCAGTTTTAGTAGAAATAAGAGTAGTTCAGATTATTTTGTTGTTGGTTCTCAAGAAATGACTAAATGGGCATTGTGGAAAGGTGAGTGGCTGAAATGAGTAGTAGAAGAACTCAGGTCAGAGGCTGAAATGTCTCACTTGCAGCTCAGTTAGACTACTGAGGAATCATTGAAATTACTTATTTCAGACTAGAGGAACAAATCACAGGTAAAATGTTCCAAAGTAATGGTTTGAATAGCAATGAAAGTGTAGCTTATTTACCATGATCATTGAAATGTTAAGGAGGCGATGGCTCTGTTTAGGCCTACCTGTTGACATTTACATTTACATTTACATTTTAGTCATTTAGCAGACGCTCTTATCCAGAGCGATTTACAGGAGCAATTAGGGTTAAGTGCCTTGCTCAAGGGCACATTTACGTCATTTAGCAGACGCTCTTATCCAGAGCGACTCACAAATTGGTGCATTCACCCTATAGCCAGTGGGATAACCACTTTACAAATTTTTTTTTGGGGGGGGGGGGGTAGAAGGATTACTTTATCCTATCCCAGGTATTCCTTAAAGAGGTGGGGTTTCAAATGTCTCCGGAAGGTGGTGAGTGACTCCGCTGTCCTGGCGTCGTGAGGGAGCTTGTTCCACCATTGGGGTGCCAGAGCAGCGAACAGTTTTGACTGGGCTGAGCGGGAACTATGCTTCCGCAGAGGAAGGGGAGCCAGCAGGCCAGAGGTGGATGAACGCAATGCCCTCGTTTGGGTGTAGGGACTGATCAGAGCCCGAAGGTACAGAGGTGCCGTTCCCCTCACTGCTCCATAGGCAAGCACCATGGTCTTGTAACGGATGCGAGCTTAAACTGGAAGCCAGTGGAGTGTGCGGAGGAGGGGGGTGACGTGAGAGAACTTGGGAAGGTTGAACACCAGACGGGCTGCGGCGTTCTGGATGAGTTGTAGGGGTTTAATGGCACAGGCAGGGAGGCCAGCCAACAGCGAGTTGCAGTAATCCAGACGGGAGATGACAAGTGCCTGGATTAGGACCTGTGCCGCTTCCTGTGTAAGGCAGGGTCGTACTCTCCGAATGTTGTAGAGCATGAACCTGCAGGAGCGGGTCACCGCCTTGATGTTAGCGGAGAACGACAGGGTGTTGTCCAGGGTCACGCCAAGGCTCTTCGCACTCTGGGAGGAGGACACAACGGAGTTTACATACGGTTAAGCAGAGGATCACCATGTAACCACAATGTTCCGGTCTCACAAAGTGATAATTTGTCTTTCCAACAGGAGCAGTGACATGGCTGCTGACGACAAATCCTCCTCCTCGTCCTCTACACTGGATTGGAGTGTGGAGCCTCCTATTTCCCCTGGCAGCCCATCCCACCTGACACACTTCAAACCCCTGACTCCAGAGCAGGACGAGCCCCCGCTCCGATCAGCCTACAGCTCCTTCGTCAACCTGTTCCGCTTTAATAAAGGTAATTACCAAGATAACACACGTGATGCGCATGGTAAAAGCAGACAAGATTTAAGCGATTGCAGACAGTCACTCAAACTTAAATTACACTCTTTGTAATTGTTTTGAGATGGTTGACAGTCATTAGAAATGTTTGTCATCTAGTAAGCCTATACATTAAGATAACGAGACAAGTCAAAAAAGCTGAATAATTGAGTCCGAGGGCAGCACATTCTCTATTAATGTTGTTTTGTCACACTGTTATTCCTTATTCTGTGGAGTGCCCTATAGCAGCCTATACTATGCAGTACTGTACAGTCTAGACTACTGTACTGTACCCTAGGATGCAGGGAAAGGTACTGTAGCCTTGACCACCAGCCGGGGTTACAGTCAGAATTAGTTTAAGATTAACAGGAAGCGGAATGGAACGGAATGCAACTTGGAGCAGATCCCATGTCCCATGAGGTCATGTGATGTGAAGCTGCCTGTTGGCTAGGTGCAAGGTTGGGGGCCGGCCAACCACATGGTCTGTCATGTGTCTCCCTCTCTCCAGGCCCCGCCCTTACTGGCAGGCCCCTCACCAAGGCAACAGGGCTCTGCTCATATACAGTGGGGAGAATAAGTATTTGATACACTGCCGATTTTGCAGGTTTTCCTACTTACAAAGCATGTAGAGGTCTGTAATTTTTATCATAGGTACACTTCAACTGTGAGAGACGGAATCTAAAACAAAAATCCAGAAAATCACATTGTATGATTTTTAAGTAATTAATTTGCATTTTATTGCATGACATAAGTATTTGATACATCAGAACAACATAACTTAATATTTGGTACAGAAACCTTTGTTTGCAATTACAGAGATCATACGTTTCCTGTAGGTCTTGACCAGGTTTGCACACACTGCAGCAGGGATTTTGACCCACTCCTCCATACAGACCTTCTCCAGATCCTTCAGGTTTCGGGGCTGTCGCTTGGCAATACGGACTTTCAGCTCCCTCCAAAGATTTTCTATTGGGTTCAGGTCTGGAGACTGGCTAGGCCACTCCAGGACCTTGAGATGCTTCTTACGGAGCCACTCCTTAGTTGCCCTGGCTGTGTGTTTCGGGTCGTTGTCATGCTGGAAGACCCAGCAACGACTCCATCTTCAATGCTCTTACTGAGGGAAGGAGGTTGTTGGCCAAGATCTCGCGATACATGGCCCCATCCATCCTCCCCCTCAATACGGTGCAGTCGTCCTGTCCCCTTTGCAGAAAAGCATCCCCAAAGAATGATGTTTCCACCTCCATGCTTTACGGTTGGGATGGTGTTCTTGGGGTTGTACTCATCCTTCTTCTTCCTCCAAACACGGCGAGTGGAGTTTAGACCAAAAAGCTCTATTTTTGTCTCATCAGACCACATGACCTTCTCCCATTCCTCCTCTGGATCATCCAGATGGTCATTGGCAAACTTCAGACGGGCCTGAACATGCGCTGGCTTGAGCAGGGGGACCTTGCGTGTGCTGCAGGATTTTAATCCACGACGGCGTAGTGTGTTACTAATGGTTTTCTTTGAGACTGTGGTCCCAGCTCTCTTCAGGTCATTGACCAGGTCCTGCCGTGTAGTTCTGGGCTGATCCCTCACCTTCCTCATGATCGTTGATGCCCCACGAGGTGAGATCTTGCATGGAGCCCCAGACCGAGGGTGATTGACCGTCATCTTGAACTTCTTCCATTTTCAAATAATTGCGCCAACAGTTGTTGCCTTCTCACCAAGCTGCTTGCCTATTGTCCTGTAGCCCATCCCAGCCTTGTGCAGGTCTACAATTTTATCCCTGATGTCCTTACACAGCTCTCTGGTCTTGGCCATTGTGGAGAGGTTGGAGTCTGTTTGATTGAGTGTGTGGACAGGTGTCTTTTATACAGGTAACGAGTTCAAACAGGTGCAGTTAATACAGGTAATGAGTGGAGAACAGGAGGGCTTCTTAAAGAAAAACTAACAGGTCTGTGAGAGCCGGAATTCTTACTGGTTGGTAGGTGATCAAATACTTATGTCATGCAATAAAATGCAAATTAATTACTTAAAAATCATACAATGTGATTTTCTGGATTTTTGTTTTAGATTCCGTCTCACAGTTGAAGTGTACCTATGATAAAAATTACAGACCTCTACATGCTTTGTAAGTAGGAAAACCTGCAAAATCGGCAGTGCATCAAATACTTGTTCTCCCCACTGTACTGTAGCATGGAGCATTAACATTCCATTTCACATTTTTTAAATAACTTTTTGATGGAATTATTAGAGGGATGGTGAATCACTTTACGCTAAAAAGATTAGATCTAGAGAGAGCAAGGGAATATTTATGGACAACAACAATTCATACAGTACACATTTAGACACAATACATTGTGTATTGCATAAAAAGCACAGACCCTCACCCGACACACCAGAGGCATGCAATAACGTCCTTCTGTTTTTGGTATGGCATTTATAAAGGCTGTAGGATAAACTGAGTCAACAATGACCTTTTTTTACGTTAAAGATGCATTCCAGGTATTTTTGAACTTTTCCTGTTGAAAAACTATGTCCCACATATAAATACAATAATGTACACACACTTAAAGCTGCAATATATAACTTTTTGGGCGACCCAACCAAATTCACATAGAAATCTGAGTTGTAGATCTGTCATTCTCATTGAAAACAAGTCTAATAAGCGGTAGAGCTCTTCTATGTGCACTATTTCTATGCCTTCCGTTCTTACGTTTCATTTTTGCGTCTTTTACTTTCGGTTTTGTACACCAGCTGAAAATACAATATTTTTGGTTATGGAAAATATATTTCACAGCGGTTTAGATGGTACAATGGTTCTCTACATTATACTTGCTTGAAATTAGGTGAAGTATTAGAATTTTAGCTACCAGGAAATGGCGGCGCGATTTCTGCATAGTGCACCTTTACGGGCAAAATAGTGTTTTGTTTTAGACACAAATGCAAACTTCAAGGAGTAGGCCATTTAAGGAGTTGGTCTGATGGTGCCCTCTGATGTTATCAACCTCCCCCCTTGCTTGTTGGAACAATAGAGCTTGTAGTCCTAAAAAACAGAAATGAGTTGCCTCTGATTCGTTCAGCCATTCCTATGGGGAAAGAATAGGGTTTTGGGATAAACCCGGAAAATAAGGTCTGAGGTTAACACAGGCTTAGGAGATCTTATACATTTTTTTCTATTAGATAAACCTTTCTGAATTATGAAGCCTTTATCTGCTTATTTTAAAATTACATAAACCCCCCCAGTTGTGCCATGTCATGAGGATACCTGGGCCATCTATTGAGATGTGCCTTTTGTTAAGTAAATCAGGTGTTAAATGAGGTAAAAAGGAGAGTGGAGTGCCACTTTAAATGACCTGTTCTAATTGGTCTGCGTGTACAGAGGAGGGGCGGCCACCCTCAGTGACAGAGAAACCGGATGTGGCTGTGGCGTCACCCACTGGGGAGCGTAGGAACTGGACCAGCCCAGCACACTCCATCCACGGCTCTGGGGCCCATAGCAAACAACACCACGATCTGCTACGCAGGACTTCTACTGCCTCAGGTACCACACACACACACACAAAAAACACATTCTCACTCACACACATTTCTTCTAATACATCAGATGTACAGTACCAGTCAAAAGTTTGGACAAACCTACTCATTCAAGGGTTTTTCTTTATTTTTACTATTTTCTACTTTGTAGAATAATAGTGAAGACATCAAAACTATGAAATAACACATATGGAATCATGTAGTAACCAAAAAAGTGTTAAACAAATCAAAATATATTTTATACTTGATATTCTTCAAAGTAGACACCCTTTGCCTTGATAACAGCTTTGCACACTCTTGGCATTCTCTCAACCAGCTTCATGAGGAATGCTTTTCCAACAGTCTTGAAGGAGTACCCACATATGCTGAGCACTTGTTGACTGCTTTTCCTTCACTCTGCGGTCCAACTCATCCCAAACCATCTCAATTGGGTTGAGGTCGGGTGATTGTGGAGGCCAGGTCATCTGATGCAGCACTCCATCACTCTCCTTGGTCAAATAGCCCTTACACAGCCTGGAGGTGTGTTTTGGGTCATTGTCCTGTTGAAAAACAAATTATAGTCCCACTAAGCGCAAACTAGATGGGATGGCGTATCGCTGTAGAATGCTGTGGTAGCCATGCTGGTTAAGTGTGCCTTGAATTCTAAATAAATCACTGACAGTGTCACCAGCAAAGCACCATCACACCTTCTCCTCCATGCTTCACAGTAGGAACCCTACATGCGGAGATCATCCATTTACCTACTCTGCGTCTCAGAAAGACACAGCGGTTGGAACCAAAAATCTCAAATCTGGACTCATCAGACCAAAGGACAGATTTCCACTGGTCTAATGTCCATTGCTTGTGTTTCTTGGCTCAAGCAAGTCTCTTCTTCTTATTGGTGTCCTTTAGTAGTGGTTTCTTTGCAGCAATTTGACCATGAAGGCCTGATTCAGTCTCCTCTGAACAGTTGAGGTTGAGATGTGTCTGTAACTTGAACTCTGAAGCATTTATTTGGGCTGCAATCTGAGGTGCAGTTAACTCTAATTAACTTATCCTCTGCAGCAGAGGTAACTCTGGGTCTTCCTTTCCTGTGGCGGTCCTCATGAGAGACAGTTTCATCATAGCGTTTCATGGTTTTCGCGACTGCACTTTGCGGATTGACTGACCTTCATGTCTTAAAGTAATGATGGACTGTTGTTTCTCTTTGCTTATTTGAGCTGTTCTTGCCATAATATGGACTTTGTCTTTTACCAAATAGGGTTATCTTCTGTATACCACCCTTACCTTGTCACAACACAACTGATTGGCTCAAACGCATTAAGAAGGAAAGAAATTCCACAAATTAACTTTTAACAAGGCACACCTGTTAATTTAAATGCATTCTAGGTGAGTACCTCATGAAGCTGGTTGAGAGAATGCCAAGAGTGTGCAAAGCTGTCATCAAGGCAAAGGGTGGCAACTTTGAGGAATCTCAAATATAAAATATATTTTGATTTGTTTAACACTTTTTTGGTTACTACATGATTCCATATGTGTTATTTCATAGTTTTGATGTCTTCACTATTATTCTACAATGTAGAAAATAGTAAAAATAAAGAAAAACCCTTGAATGAGTAGGTGTGTCCAAACTATTGACTGGTACTGTATACTTATACAGTGGGGGGTTGAATACTGCACTGTTGGGTAGAGCTTGCAAGTTAAGCGTTTCACTGTACTCATGCATGTAACAAATAAAACTTGAGTGATTCTTTGTGCTTTCATTTACATTTGGAGTGATTACATGAACTGTCTCTCTGGCTTGACCTGATAATGATGATGAAAGTTTCATTATGATGGGATTAGACATCAGTCAGAGATCAGAGACACTGGAGGCATTATAACCCCTAAGCAAGCTTAAGGGAGAGGTGCTGTCTTTCTATCATGGGCTAGACTGCGTATTGGACTACTGCTCATTTTGTGAGGGCTATACATTTTATAGTTTTAAGATAGCGACGTGCAGAGAAGAATGGATGCACAGTGTGAGTAACATGACATCCATTCAAAAAGCTGATGTATGTCTTTTCTTTTTGCAGTGGACTGGCCATTATGGCCTGGTGAGGGTGAGGGCCTTCTATACCGTGTGTGTGCTAAGAATTCTAAAATGTTTTTGTGCTTGATTTTTAACAACCTGGTTTCATAGAGTGGGCGGCTAACCCAAGCACATGAGTGGTTTTGGTGTGAGTGTTGAGCTAGCTACCTTTTGGCATGTATCGATTAAGTGCCTTCTGATGTTATTTTGTTGCCAACACTGATATTTGATAAGTTGTATGTGTTTGCATAATGATATAAGAACTAACATCATACTACCTTTTTGGTTTCTTACTCAATGGCATTTGTCTTGAAGTACCAATTGCGTTATCTGTATAATTTTATTCATAACCATAATTGTTCACTAGAGCCTAGTTTATGGCAACTGATATACTGGTAAGCTTCTGTTGTGTTATTGTGCAATCCTTTTTTAACTTAACCTGCCATTATCAAAAGCAAATCCTTGTAGACATATTCAATTTCCATGCCCGTATTGGGCTACAACCTACAGTCACCTAAGAGAGGTATAAAAAATGTGCTCTCCCAATCTCCCTCCTTTACCTTTCTGCATTTTATTTGCATGAAAAGGGAGCATTTGCATGACATGAATGGTTAGATGAAATCTGCTATGAAGTGTATGCTAAATGTTTGCACCGTGTGTGTGTGTGCTCCTAGAGGGCCGTAGGAAATCGGAAACCCCCCTGGGCACTCACGATCCCCGTACGGCTGTTCAGCTCCGCACCGCTCTAAAGAGACTCAAGGAGATCATGGAGGGAAAGAGCCAGGTATCTACCATACCTTTTCACCATCACACTGCTGCTGCTGTTTATTGTACTTCACATTACACTGCTGTTGTTTTACACACCGTTACTCTAATGCTGCTTGTTTTTACTTGGAGTAATATAGCCTAGCTAACTATCACAGTCACACACAGGCAACTGTTCCAAATATAGGATAACATGTGAAGACACATTTACATTTACATCATTTAGCAGACACTCTTATCCAGAGCGACTTACAAATTGGACACCTCTTATTCTTTAAAAGTAGGCTGTTATTGTTTCATCTAACCGTTTGATTTCAGTGAAATATAGTTTCCATATACTTTGAAAAGATTGCTTCAGCATTACTTTATACCACAGTGCTAATTGGTCCACTAAATAAAGAAGGCATATTGCAGGACAGTGACCTGAAGCAGTACTGGATGCCAGACAGCCAGTGTAAGGAGTGCTACGACTGCAATGAGAAGTTCACCACCTTCCGCCGCCGCCACCACTGCCGGCTCTGTGGCCAGATCTTTTGCAGCCGCTGCTGCAACCAGGAAATCCCTGGCAAGTTCATGGGCTACACGGGTGAGTGCTTTGGGGACTCACAGGAGGGGGTGGGGGGGGGGGCATGAACCCAAGACCATGCCCACCCTCTGCCTGCCTGCATCATCATCATTATCCCTAGAGACCTCCTGAGGAGAGGGGAGACAGCCCCTAAAGAATTAACCCAAAGCAGGGTCACAATGTGTTAGTGAGGTCCAATGGAAGAGATCTAGGAGAGCCACCGCTGGGATCATATGTATGTACAGAGGTCTATGGGTTCTCATAGCATGGTGTGTGTTTTTCTGCTGTGGTTGTGTGTGTTACTTAAGTTGGACTTGGGTAAGTTGACTGGTTGACCAGTAGCGTTTGAGCTAGCGTTTGAGCTAACATTGCTGTGATGTGAGAATCTGAGACCAAGAGATCTAATCAATAGCATGTTTGTCCTTTGATGATGTGATGTGACCTAACCATGCCATGCAGTGACCACATCACAGTAACCACAATACTGCCTCCATCCTAGCTCATTGCAGGACCTGCTCTTCCTCTCACTGACTCCTACCTTTCTCTCTGTCTCCCTCCCTCCATTGTCACCTCTCTCTCTCTCTCTCTCTCTCTCACTCTCACTCTCTCTCTCACTCTCCCACTCTTACTCTTACTCTCGCTCTCGCTCTGTTACTCTCCAATTTGTAAGTCGCTCTGGATAAGAGCGTCTGCTAAATGACTTAAATGTTAAATGTATAGGAGACCTGCGGGCCTGCACCTACTGCCGTAAGATCGCTCTGAGCTACGCCCACTCTGCAGACTCTGGCTCCATAGGGGAGGACCTGTCTGCTCTGTCTGACTCCTCCCCCTGCTCCACCTGTGTCCTGGAGCCCAGCGAGCCTCGCACCCCAGTCGGTGGACGGAAGGCCAGCCGCAACATCTTCCTAGAGGAGGACCTGGCCTGGCAGAGGTAAACTACGGCTGCATCCCAAATGGCACTCAGCCTAAGAACACAGACGGAGAGGAAAACCATAGAGATAAATCAATATTTAAATCATAGATTTAACTCTGTGGGAGGAACCCCATGCATGCACTCTCCAGTCTTTTGCATCCTTCCTCTAGTCACTTTGTTCCCTTCCCCTCCCGTCCTGTCCTACGAACGATGCATGCACTCCTCCTTCGCATTGACCTCTAGTCTTTTGTTGTCTTCTCTTCACCTCTTTTGTCATCAGTGTTTTCTTTCTCTCAGTGTATATCCTGCATGATTCTCTGTATCCCTACTCTCATATCTTTGTCTTTTCCTCCAAATGCAGAGTTGAAGAGACAGAGGAGAGAGAAACATTGAGCGTTCTTCATCCCCCATATCCTCTCCTCTCCATGTCCTGTCCTCTCCCTCCCTGCCCACTCCATCCTTCTCCTGTCTCCTCCGCCTGTCCTCCTTTTCATCACTTGTGTACTGGGTGCGTTCCTTATCCCTGCTTGGTCCACTTTCACGGGCACGGTTTTATTGGCCCTCTACTTCTTCCTAACCAATCATTCGTATTACCTTTGAGAGGGGACCCTTTTGAAAAACAGGGATTTCTAATAAATTGTTGACTTTTGATACAATGATTACCAAGAGGTATGCCATATTATTCAATTGAAAATACTTTTTCCTATTGTGTTTTTCAGACATCCCTTTGTTTGATTTTGACAGGGAACGCATGCTTTTATATCGTTGGTTAGCTCTACTAAAATGCCATTCCTTTGAACTATATAACCAGCTTTGATCCAATTATCAGTGTGCTGCTCTTGCTCAAAGAAAATATTTCCCCCCTTCTCTCCTGGCATAGAAAAACTCCCATTGGGATGAGAAAGAAGTGAGTCCTGCTGTTATTTTTATTAACTTTCCAACTTCTCTGACAGCTTGTAACAGTTTTGTCTTTCTTTTACTTTTGAGTTGAGCTTTACCATTCGAGCCCTACCATATTGAGACTTCTGCATGCGTCTACCATAGCAAGTTACGGGAGTGTTATATGGACATCAAAGATGGATGTAAAATTATTTAGTTCAGGAATGAATTGGTTTGTATGTCTGTGTGTGTCAGTTTGATTCACCAGGAGTCTCAGAACAGTGGCATGAATTCTAGACGCACCACGCTACAAGAGGATGGAGGCAAGTCACCAATAAGGAAGCGGTGAGTGTCTGCTTTTGGCCCAACAGCTTTTTATAGAACCCTTTTACAGCTACTTTTACATTATTCCAGCTAGGTTTAGGGCTTGTATTTTGGTGCCCTATTCTCTGATGGTGCATCCCACAGAGAGAGATTTATATGAAGTTCAAGGTTGGTTTCTTTTACAGAAACAAAGCATGTCTGACTTTTGTTAATAGGAAGGAAATTGTCCAGGCCATTTTTGTCTATTTTAGATTCTGGGGATATTATCTATATGCATGCAGCAGCATCTACACTTAAACCACTAGATGCTGTTTTCCATTGTGCCCTCAGGTTTATTACTGGTGATGGTTATAGAATTCACCACTGTGTTTTGTATCAAAAAGTGGGTTGGGCCTCATTGTATGTAAGGAGAGAGCAGCATTTTCTTGTGTTTATCTACAAAGCACTCATGCAGAAACTTTCTATCATCATTAATTCAATTTAGACTTCCAAATGACCAAACCCGGTCTCAGGCTTGGATAACACTGGAGGCCCTTTTGGTCTCCACACAGTTGGGTAAAGCTGCTTTTAGTTTTTTTGCGCCCTTTATGTGGAACAACTTACAGAGCTCTCTGAAATTAGATGTTCTGGTCCCCATTGGTCAGTTTAGAGTAATGATCAGAGACCTCTATGTTGATAAATGTGTCTGTTTATCTGTCTTGTAATTTTGTATATTGTATATGTTTGATGTATTTATGCAGGTCTCATCTGTAAAAGAGACCCTAGTCTTCCCTGTCAAAATAAAGGTTAAATAAAATATAGAATAGTTATAATAGTGTGTTCATTCTATTTCTGTTGCACCCTTTTTGACATGTATTACCCCCCCCCCCCTCCCCCCTTCCACACTTTAACAATGGAAAGGCTTTGTCTGAAATGAAATGTAATTATCTATGTGACATCGAAACATAGCCTACAAGGACAGACATTACATTCCAATTTTAATAAAACTACAGTTTTATTACATTCTTTATGAGTGCGCCCCATTAAAAAAAAGACGGTATCATACACACATTTCGCACGTGTAGCTTGTTGTTATTGTCATCGAAGTCATAGGCTCAATGTGTAGCAAGTGAACTGGGAGATTTGTAATCAATGCAAAATGGAATTATAATTACAGAATTAAATTGGCTGAAGGAGTAGGCTACAATGATCCACCAACATGTAGGCTGTTGTTTAATATGAATGGAGTTGTTGTAGACAAGGACAGGGAGCGCAGCAAAATAGCCTCAATTAGCCAGCCTTGCTACTTTAACTAGCTAGCTTCTTTACTACGATTTGATGCAGCCAAGACAGACACTACCAGATGGTATAAAATATAACCAATGGCAGCAACAAGTTTGTCTAACTAGCGCGAGTTGGTTTGGCTACTTTATCTCTCTCTTGCTCCCTCCGTGCCACACACAGACTGCCACACACCAGCCCCTGCTCCTCTCTCGCACCTCCCCCACCCTTCTGCTGAAACAAGCGGAGCTCAGCGCACCGGTTTTCTCCCGAGTCGCTCGAGCAAGTAAAAAATAAATAAAAAAATCCTTGTATTTAAACTATCCAGATTTTTATTTTTATTTTATTCGAATAGTGAAATAATTTCAAATACCGATGCCTTTTCCACAGACACACACACACACAATAATCAACATACAAAGTAGTTAGAGAAATAGAATGAGAAGTAAGGTACAGAATGAAAATGTGTTGTTGCATCTATTGAGTGATGGTCCTGTAATGCCAGCCCTGTCTTATCCAGGTCAGCCAGTGTGACCAACCTGTCCCTGGACCGGTCTGGCTCCTCCATGGTGCCCTCCTATGACAGCTCAGTGAGCCCACAGACCAGCAGGGCCATGCCCAAACCTGACCACAGCGAAGAGGAGAGGAAGATACTGTTGGTAATGATGCTCTCTTACTTTCATTCCCTCTTTTCCCCTTATTCTATCTCACTCTGAATCACGCTTTCTCACTCTGAATCTCTCGCTCGCCCTCTCTCTCCATCTCACCGTTACTCTCTTTCGCTTTCTCTCGCTCTCTCGCTTCCCTCTATCCTCTATCTCTCCCTCTATCTTGGTCTGTATACTTTTCTCTCTCCAATTTACAATCCATTGTTGACAAAGCAAACACAAAAGTCATTTTTGACTGACTGACTGTCATGACATGTAGGACTCGTCCCAGCTCAAAGACCTGTGGAAGAAGATTTGTCACAACAGTACTGGTATGGAGTTCCAGGACCACCGCTACTGGCTCCGTACATACCCCAACTGCATTGTGGGGAAGGAGCTGGTCAACTGGCTGCTAAGGAATGGAACCATCTCTACCAGGTAAAGACAGACATCATGGCTAGCTGAGTGAAAACCATTGTGGAAGTCTGAGTAAGCATCCTATTGTATTAAGCAGAGGTTACATTAGTTACTAAATGTTCTTTCTCCCTCATCTATCCTCTATTCTCTTTCTCGCTCTCTCTCTGTCTCTGTCTCTCTCTGTGTCTCTCTATCGCTCACTCACACTCTTGCAGGGCCCAGGCGATAGCCATTGGCCAGGCTCTGGTAGATGGTCGTTGGTTGGACTGTGTCACTCACCACGACCAGCTGTTCAGGGATGAGTATGCTCTCTATCGCCCCCTCCAGGTGAGATACTGTTTTGTGGGAATAAGGGGAAGAGGACACTGATATTTTTAACAATGCTGATGGGGGTGGTGTTGGTGATGATGGTGGTCATAATTGTGAGGATGATGATCATGACAATAGTGGTGTTGATGATGATGATGCTGTTGCTGCTCCTGATGATGACGATGATTGTGAACATTATGATGATTGTGTAGATGATGATGGTTGATTATGCTTTTTCTGATGATGATAATGATGGTGGTGATACTGTTGCTCATGACTATGGTGATGTTGATGAAGGTGTCTTCTCTTCTCACAGAACACAGACTTCTCTGAGACCCCGTCTCCTGACAGTGACAGTGTCAACTCTCTGGAAGGACACTCAGAACCTTCCTGGTTCAAAGACATCAAGTTTGACGACAGTGACACAGACCAGGTGGCTGACGAGAATGACTATGTCATGCCGAGTACGCCCAGTAAGTATCCCAGCATGCCTTGTGACTCTGGCACTCTGGCTATGCATTACTACAACTAGCCTCATGTCCATGTCTGTTGTTTTCCTAAATAATAGGTAGTTGAGTCCTTCTGTAATATCTCTGAGATGTTTCTTAGTATTTCTCAAATCAAATCAAATGTTATTTGTCCCATACACGTGTTTAGCAGATGTTATTGCGGGTGTATCGAAATGCTTGTGCTTCTAGCTCCGACAGTGCAGTAATATCTAACAAGTAATATCTAACAATTTCACAACATATACCCAATACACACAAATCTAGTAAGGAATGGAATTTAAGAATATATACATATATGGACAAGCAATGACAGAGCGGCATGGACTAAGATACAGTAGAATATTATTGAATAGAATGCAGTATATACATACAGTGAGGGAAAAGTATTTGATCCCCTGCTGATTTTGTACGTTTGCCCACTGACAAAGAAATGATCAGTCTATAATTTTAATGGTAGGTTTATTTGAACAGTGAGAGACAGAATAACAACAAAAAAATCCAGAAAAACGCATGTCAAAAATGTTATAAATTGATTTGCATTTTAATGAGGGAAATAAGTATTTGACCCCGTCTAAATCAGAAAGATTTCTGGCTCCCAGGTGTCTTTTATACAGGTAACGAGCTGAGATTAGGAGCACACTTAAAGGGAGTGCTCCTAATCTCAGTTTGTTACCTGTATAAAAGACACCTGTCCACAGAAGCAATCAATCAATCAGATTCCAAACTCTCCACCATGGCCAAGACCAAAGAGCTCTCCAAGGATGTCAGGGACAAGATTGTAGACCTACACAAGGCTCGAATGGGCTACAAGACCATCGCCAAGCAGCTTGGTGAGAAGGTGACAACAGTTGGTGCGATTATTCGCAAATGGAAGAAACACAAAAGAACTGTCAATCTCCCTCGGCCTGGGGCTCCATGCAAGATCTCACCTCATGGAGTTGCAATGATCATGAGAACGGTGAGGAATCAGCCCAGAACTACACGGGAGGATCTTGTCAATGATCTCAAGGTGGCTGGGACCATAGTCACCAAGAAAACAATTGGTAACACACTACGCCGTGAAGGACTGAAATCCTGCAGCGCCCGCAACGTCCCCCTGCTCAAGAAAGCACATATACAGGGCTGTCTGAAGTTTGCCAATGAACATCTGAATGATTCAGAGGAGAACTGGGTGAAAGTGTTGTGGTCAGATGAGACCAAAATGGAGCTCTTTGGCATCAACTCAACTCGCCGTGTTTGGAGGAGGAGGAATGCTGCCTATGACCCCAAGAACACCATCCCCACCGTCAAACATGGAGGTGGAAACATTATGCTTTGGAGGTGTTTTTCTGCTAAGGGGACAGGACAACTTCACTGCATCAAAGGGATGATGGACGGGGCCATGTACCGTCAAATCTTGGGTTAGAACCTCCTTCCCTGGGCCGTGGATGGGTATTCCAGCATGACAATGACCCAAAAAACACGGCCAAGGCAACAAAGGAGTGGCTCGAGAAGAAGCACATTAAGGTCCTGGAGTGGCCTAGCCAGTCTCCAGACCTTAATCCCATAGAAAATCTGTGGAGGGAGCTGAAGGTTCGAGTTGCCAAACGTCAGCCTCGAAACCTTAATGACTTGGAGAAGATCTGCAAAGAGGAGTGGAACAAAATCCCTCCTGAGATGTGTGCAAACCTGGTGGCCAAATACAAGAAACGTCTGACCTCTGTGATTGCCAACAAGGGTTTTGCCACCAAGTACTAAGTCATGTTTTGCAGAGGGGTCAGATACTTATTTCCCTCATTAAAATGCAAATCAATTTATACAATTTTTGACATGCGTTTTTCTGGATTTTTTTGTTGTTATTCTGTCTCTCACTGTTAAATAAACCTACAATTAAAATTATAGACTGATCATGTCTTTGTCAGTGGGCAAACGTACAAAATCAGCAAATCAACTTTTTTCCCTCACTGTATGAGATGCAAGATATATAAACATTATTAAAGTGACTAGTGTTCCATTTCTTAAAGTGGCCAGTTATTTCAATAGGCAGCAGCAGCCTCTAGTGTGCTAGTGATGGCTATTTAACAGTCTGATGGCCTTGAGATAGAAGCTGTTTTTCATTCTCTCGGTCCCAACTTTGATGCACCTGTACTGACCTCGCCTTCTGGATGATAGCGGGGTGAACAGGCTGTGGCTCGGGTGGTTGACGTCCTTGATGATCTTTTTGGCATTCCTGTGACATCGGGTGCTGTAGGTGTCTTGGAGGGCGGGTAGTTTGCCCCTGGTAATGCGTTCGGCAGACCGCACCACCCTCTGGAGAGCCCTGCGGTTGCGGGTGGTGCAGTTGCCGTACCAGGCGGTGATACAGCCTGACAGGATGCTCTCAATTGTGCATCTGTAAAAGTTTGTGAGGGTTTTAGGTGCCAAGCCAAATTTCTTCAGCCTCTTGAGGTTGAAGAGGCTCTGTTGCACCATCTTCACCACACTGTCTGAGTGGGTGGACCATTTCAGTTTGTCAGTGATGTGTACGCCAATGAACTTGAAGCTTTCCACCTTCTCCACTGCGGTCCCGTCGTTTCCTGAAGTCCACGATAATCTCCTTTGTTTTGTTGATGTTGAGTGAGAGATTATTTTCCTGGCTCCACACTCCCCAGAGCCCTCACCTCCTCCCTGTAGGCGGTTTCGTCATTGTTGGTAATCAAGCCTACTACTGTTGTGTTGTCTGCAAACTTGATGATTGAGTTGGAGGCGTGCTTGGCCACGCACTCATGGGTGAACAGGGAGTACAGGAGGGGGCTGCGCACGCACCCTTGTAGGGCCCCAGTGTTGAGGATCAGCGAAGTGGAGATGTTGTTTCCTACCTTCACCACCTGGGGGTGGCCTGTCAGGAAGTCCAGGACCCAGTTGCACAGGGCGGGGTTCAGACCCAGGGCCTTGAGCTTAATGATGAGCTTGAAGGGTACTATGGTGTTGAATTCTGAGCTATAGTCAATGAACAGCATTCTGATGTAGGTATTCCTCTTGTCCAGATGGGATAGGGCAGTGAGCAGTGTGATGGCGATTGCATTGTCTGTGGATCTATTGGGGCGGTAACAAATTGAAGTGGGTCTAGGGTGACCGGTAAGGTGCAGGTGATATGATCCTTGACTAGTCTCTCAAAGCACTTCATGATGACAGAGGTGAGTGCTACGGGGCGATAGTCATTTAGTTCAGTTACCTTTGCTTTCTTGGGTACAGGAACAATGGTGGCCATCTTGAAGCATGTGAGGACAGCAGACTGAGAAAGGGAGAGATTGAATATGTCCGTAAACACACCAGCCAGCTGGTCTGCGCATGCTCTGAGGACGCAGCTAGGGATGCCGCCTGGGCCGGCAGCCTTGCGGGGATTAACATGCTTAAATGTCTTACTCAACTAATGAACTAATAATTAATTCTAAGAGCCCTTTTGTACTGTCTCTGATATGTATCTTAGTATTTATTCCCCTCCATGCTGCTATGTATCAAGAAGAGAAATTCCATTTTTATTACAAGACTAATAAATAAATAAATAAATCCCCCCCCCCCCCAATCAGACTCGTCCAGTCCCAGTAAGAGGACGTCAGTCAGCAGTTTCCAGTCAGCGGTGGACAGTGACTCAGCTGCCTCCATCAACCTCAATATGGAGCAGGACAATGTCAACTTCCACATTAAGAAACAGTCCAAGTACCCGCATGTACCTCCGCACCCTACGGAGCAGAAAGGTACTGAGCCACACACACACACAAATATTGATTGGTTGCTGTTGTCTTGCTGTAGGCAAACACCTTTACTAAGGCTGTGTTTACACAATCACCCAAAATCTGATGTATTGTCCTATCTGATACCTATCTTATCTTTTCTCCGTGGAATCTGGTCTGTTGAGTTCACATTTGTATGGCTGCGTTAACACAGGCAGCCCAATTCTGATCTTTTTTTGACTAATTGGGCTTTTGACCAATCAGATCAGCTCTTTAGCCCATAATTGGGCAAAATATCAGAATTGGGCTGCCTATGTGGTTCTCAATCCTAATACAATTCCAATGTTTCATATGCAACCTCAGTCTGAAAGCTCAATTCAGATTTATTTTGCTCTAAAGTGGGATTTTTGCACCTGACCTGCTGTTACAACAACAACCACCCCAACGTTTAAAGGAACTGTGACAGGAAATAAGTGTGGCGGTCAGAAAAAAATATAGTATAGCACACAAAGAGGAACATAACCTATCTGTTGGCATTGCCAGTTCCCATAACAGGTACCGGTATATGTTTTTGGAAGGTGGAGTTGTGTGTGTTGATGCATTTCTCCTCTTTCTCTCTCCTATCAGAGTACCTGGTCTCAGAGGACGGAGGACAGAATATCTCCATCAGCGACGCCTTCATCAAAGGTAGGAGGGTCGTTCCACCAATTCTGTGTCTTTTGAGAAGTGTTACTGTCAACTGGGGAGTTGTCATACTGTCAACAAAGCAGCATGACTGAATTAAGTATTCAGATTACTGGTTGTTTCTTTGGGAAGATTTACAGTTGAAATCGGAAGTTTACATTCACCTTAGCCAAATACATTTAAACTCAGTTTTTCACAATTCCTAACATTTAATCCTAGTAAAGATTCCCTGTTTTAGGTCAGTTAGGATCACCACTTTATTTTAAGAATGTGAAATGTCAGAATAATAGTAGAGAGAATTATTTATTTCAGCTTTTATTTATTTCATCACATTCCCAGTGGGTCAGAAGTTTACATACACTCAATTAGTATTTGGTAGCATTGCCTTTAAATTGTTTAACTTGGGTCAAACTTTTCGGGTAGCCTTCCACAAGCTTCCCACAATAAGTTGGGTGAATTTTGGCCCATTCTTCCTGACAGAGCTGGTGTAACTGAGTCAGGTTTGTAGGCCTCCTTGCTCGCACACGCTTTTTCAGTTCTGCCCACACATTTTCTATAGGATTGAGGTCAGGGCTATGTGATGGCCACTCCAATACCTTGACTTGTTGTCCTTAAGCCATTTTGCCACAACTTTGGAAGTATGCTTGGGGTCATTGTCCATTTGGAAGACCCATTTGCGACCAAGCTTTGACTTCCTGACTGATGTCTTGAGATGTTGCTACAATATATCCACATAATTTTCCTTCCTCATGATGCCATCTATTTGGTGAAGTGCACCAGTCCCTCCTGCAGCAAAGCACCCCCACAGCATGATGCTGTCACCCCCGTGCTTCACGGTTGGGATGGTGTTCTTCGGCTTGCAAGCCAACCCCTTTTTCCTCCAAACATAACGATGGTCATTATGGCCAAACAGTTCTATTTGTGTTTCATCAGACCAGAGGACATTTCTCCAAAAAGTACAATCTTTGTCCCCATGTGCAGTTGCAAACCGTAGTCTGGCTTTTTTATCGTGGTTTTGGAGCAGTGGCTTCTTCCTTGCTGAGCAGCCTTTCAGGTTATGTCAATATAGGACTTGTTTTACTGTAGATATAGATACTTTTGTACCTGTTTCCTCCAGCATCTTCACAAGGTCCTGTGCTGTTGTTCTGGGATTGATTTGCACTTTTCGCACCAAAGTACGTTAATCTCTAGGAGACAGAACGCGTCTCCTTCCTGAGCGGTATGACGGCCCCGTGGTCCCATGGTGTTTATACTTGCGTACTATTGTTTGTACAGATGAACGTGGTACCTTCAGGCATTTGGAAATTGCTCCCAAGGATGAACCAGACTTGTGGAGGTCTGCAAATTTTTTTCTGAGGTCTTGGCTGATTTATTTAGATTTTCCCATGATGTCAAGCAAAGAGGCACTGAGTTTGAAGGTAGGCCTTGAAATACATCCACAGGTACACCTCCAATTGACTCAAATGATGTTAATTAGCCTATCAGAAGCTTCTAAAGCCATGACATCATTTTCTGGAATATTCCAAGCTGTTTAAAGGCACAGTCAACTTAGTGTATGTAAACTTCTGACCCACTGGAATTGTGATACAGTGAATTAAATGTGAAATATTCTGTCTGTAAACAATTGTTGGAAAAATTACTTGTGTCATGCACGAAGTAGATGTCCTAACCGACTTGCCAAAACTATAGTTTGTTAACAAGACATTTGTGGAGTGGTTGAAAAACAAGTTTTAATGACTCCAACCTAAGTGTATGTGAACTTCCGACTTCAACTGTATAAAGTTATCTGTGCATTTGAACAACAGCATAAATACACCAATTTACTTTTGCATGTAAAAACTGAATCACCTCTGCTGCACATGCTGCCACTGTTTTGATTACCAAAGTTATATCTTTAGAACGAGCAGCTCGCAGCCAGCTCACGAGTGCATCGATGTACACGCACAGGGAAAACGCAACAAGCACAAATGCGAGACGTGAAAACAAATGATCTAACTGGGGATAGCTAGATAGCATGATGAAGTCGGCAGTAACTTTAGTTGGAGTTGATTGCCATGCGAGCTAGCAAGCTAGTTACCGGTATGCTAGCTTTCTGGTAGCTAGTGTCCACTAGATAGCATCTAATGGCAGGAAACAAAAAACAGTGTTTTGCGAATTGGGCACAGAGCAATGTTTTTTTTTGTCCTACCAGATCCGTGAGAAGGTTTTAGCAAGTGTCTGGTTCAGGCCCCAGGCTCCCAAAGACTTTCATGATTATTTATGTACAAGGTCATTTGCAATTTGCTCTTTAGCCCAATCTGTTCAGTACCTGAGTGAGCAGACCCAATAGCAAGCAATGTAATAGCTGGCAATGCAATCCGCGTGCTGGGCGGCAGGCCGGATGCCCGGTGCTGCTGAGGACAGAGCAGTAGATAACTTTAGATTTGTTCTATTTATTGTTTTTCACTTATTTAAACCAATCAAAAGTGGGGCACTTCCCCTAACGCCCTAATGGGTGGGCCGCCACGGTTCACCATATTTAAAATGAAAGTTCAGTTCACATAACAGGGTTGACCTTAAAATGAGGGACAGATGTAAATGAATCACTGATCACATGAAATAAATTATCATGTTCAGAAATGACTTTTTTCAAAGCAACAAAATAACTAGGACTTTACAATGATGTTGAAACTTTGAGAATGTTGGGATTAAGTGGGTTGAAATCTTCTTAGAAGTGACGACACAGGGTTGACAAAGGGAGCCTTTAATAAAAGTTAATTTTATTTAATTTTATTCTCCATGTGGTCTATATTAAAGGGCAGTTAATTTAATATAACAGGCTTTAAAATGCAATATTGGTGCACAATTCCTACTTAAAATATCAAAGGGATGCACGCAAAAGGCACTCTTTTTGTGGAATGACCCTGGAATTCCCCACTTCCTCCCCAAGTATTGCTTCCTTTTCAACTCTTTTGCAGCTGTGTATTCTTTCTATTGAACAAGCAGTTGGTACTGAACCTAATGTATTGTAGCTGTAAGCCAAGCTAACATTCTCTATATCTCGCTCTCTCACTCTTCTCTCTGTCTCTGTGTGTGTGCTGTAGAGTCCCTGTTTAACCGTCGTGTGGAGGAGAAGGTTAAAGAGATGCTGTTCACTCCTCTGGGCTGGCACCACAGCTCCCTGGACCAGCTCAGGGAGGAGAATGGAGAGAAGAAGGCAATGGAGAGGCTACTGTGAGTACAGTCATAACTTAGAGGTTAGAAAGTTGCTCAAATGTTTTTGTCATTCCTCTTATTTATAGGTATGTGGGATGTTTGCCTACTTTAGCCTACTGAAGTGAAGTAGAACTGGAACTGAAGTGGAACATTCTTTTAGATAAAACAACATCTCAGTATGAATTGGAGCATACTATGGTGTTATGTAAAATATTTAGCTGGTGAATCAGCATGGTATACTTGCCTAAAACTGCTGTTTTCTCCCCTCCCTCCCTCCCTTCCCCAGCTCTGCCAACCACAGCCACATGATGGCGCTGCTGCAGCAGCTGCTGTACAGCGAGTCCCTGTCCCTCTCCTGGCGTGACATCATTGTTCCCGTGGTGAGGCAGGTGGTGCAGACGGTACGGCCGGACGTTCGCAGCTGTGATGATGACATGGACATCAGACAACTAGTCCACATCAAGAAGGTAGCTCACTGACAGTAACCTCGTACAACCATCCGGAATTATCGCAAGCTTACATTCTGTAGCACAGCGGTAATCAGTCTGGTAATTACGAGGCTACACTGACAGCGCTCTCATGGAGGTATTCTGACTTGAGATTTGGGTGATTAACTGGACTTTCTGTGCAAGTCTCCATATTGAAGTCAATGAAAGATTTACGCTAAAGTCTGAGTTGCCTGCACTTATCTGAACTCTGAATCAGGTTATTTGTCATTTAGCTGTACTTATACTGCACACACTGTAGGAGTTGACTTTTGAGTAATTTAATGTAACCAAAATGGCATTATTTCTATGTTTCTTTTTTTAGATTCCTGGAGGGAAGAAGTTTGACTCTGCCGTAGTGAATGGTTTTGTCTGTACCAAGAACATTGCCCACAAAAAGGTAGGTTCCCTCTCCTCTCCTGTAACAACAACCACCATCTCTCCCTGTAAACAGAGCCAGAATGACACCGTGTATTGCTTGTCTATGTGCAGATGAACTCAGTAAAGTACTATTTTGTCTTATCTTAGATGAACTCGTACATCAAGAACCCCAAGATCCTGCTGCTGAAGTGTTCCATAGAGTATCTCTACAGAGAGGAGACCAAGTTCACCTGCATTGACCCCATCGTGCTTCAGGTCAGTCAGTTAGACACTCAATCAGTGGTTTGTGGGTTGGGCTGTCATTGGTTTAAAGCACGACTGATTGATGTAGCTAAAATAACAAGATGACAAGTATCATTTCAAATAGCCTAATCAAGGGCTAGGCATTAAGACAAGCAAATTTAGAATAAATATTTCAGTAATTCCAAATTTGCTAGCACCCATCCACAATTTCTAGAAATTAAGAAAAATAAACAAATCTTTGTCTGTCTTTGTTCCCCAGGAGCGTGAGTTTCTGAAGAACTATGTTCAGCGTATAGCGGACGTGCGTCCCAACCTGGTGCTGGTGGAGAAGACTGTGTCTCGTATCGCTCAGGACATGCTGCTGGAGCACGGGATCGCACTGGTCATCAACGTCAAACCAGTCAGTACCTCTCTAGCTCTCTGTACTGCTAGTTACCTTATTAGCTGTGGTTATCAATGTCAAACCAGTCAGTACTGCCCTGCCCTCTCGCTAGCGCTGTGTACTAGTTACCGTACTAGCCTGGGTTATGTTTCCAAACCCAGCTTTTAGCTAGCTTTAGAACATTATTACATACATGTAACTGCCAGAATAAAGGAAACACCAACATAACGTGTCTTAATAGGGCGTTGGGCCACCACGAGCCAGAACAGCTTCTATGTGTCTGGAACTCTATTGGAGGGATGTGACACCATTCTTCCACGAGAAATTCCATAATTTGGTGTTTTGTTGATAGTGGTGGAAAACGCTCTCTAAGGCGCCGCTCCAGAATCTCCCATAAGTGTTCAATTGGGTTGAGATCTGATGACTGAGATGGTCATGGCATATGGTTTACATCGTTTTCATGCTCACCAAACCATTCAGTGACCACTCATGCCCCGTGGGCCTGCCCAGCATTTTTATACATGACCCTAAGCATGATGGGATGTTAATTGCTTAATTAACTCAGGAACCACACCTTTGTGGAAGCACCTGCTATCAATATACTTTGTATCCCTCATTTACTCAAGTGTTCCCATTATTTTGGCATCTACCTGTATGTAGCTGTTGTTAGTTTATATATTTTATAACAATTGTATTACTCTTTATGAGTGTGTCTGTAGCCAGCTGTCTATTAACCATACCTGCTCTCAGTCTCTATTTCCCTCCTCTATGGTTCTCTGCAGCAAGTCTTGGACAGGGTGAGTCGTATGACCCAGGGGGACCTAGTCATGTCTATGGACCAGCTGCTCACCAAGCCTCGACTGGGAACCTGCCAAAAATTCTACCTACACTCCTTCCAGCTGGCCAACAGTGAGGGGAAACGACTCTGTCCTCAACTTCCTGCCTTCAGCTACTTTTAGTCTACATCTTAAATCTCTACTTCTTAGATATTGAAAGCCATTCATAAAACTTACTTCACTTAAATAATCCAACACATGAAACATACTGCAACCAGGTGCTTTCATTCACAACTTCCTCCCTCCTAGTCTAGACTTACCTCCAGGCTCCTCCTTCTGACTCCCCTGAGTGCCACAGCATAACTGTGTAATATGTTCTCCTCTCTCCCCTTCTGCTCTCTCTGTGACAGATGAGTTGAAGTCTCTGATGTTCTTTGAGGGCTGCTCTCCCCAGCTGGGCTGTACCATAAAGCTTCGCGGTGCGTCTGAGTACGAGCTGGCCAGGGTTAAAGATATCATCATCCTCATGGTGTGTGTGGCCTACCACTCCCAGCTAGAGATATCCTTTCTCATGGATGAGTTCGCCATGCCTCCCAGCCTGGCCAAGACCAACTCCTTCCCCTGTCTCCTGGAGAGCACTACCGTCGAGGAGGAGGAGGAGAGCCAGGGCGAGAACCAGGAAAATGGGACCGACCAGAGCACCCTCTCCCAGGGAGGAGAGACTGTGCTGGGGGAGAAGGAGGAGGAGGAGGAGAAGCCTTCCCTTCGGAAATCTGTATCAGAGTCCTCCTCGCCTAAAGATGTCAATGGTGTAAAAGTAAACAAAAACCACTTCCTGTCCTCCTCTTCCTCCCTGGGGGCCGAGGGGCTGGAGTCAGCAGAGGTCATGACCTCCACGCCATTGTCCAATCGCCCGGTGCTGCAACCTCCAGTGTCCCCACCCTATCTCATTGATGACCTGGAGGAGTTGGCAGATGAGATTGGGCCGGGGAAGGGGGAGACTGAGGGGGGGAGCGGGTCGGGGGTTCTGGGGAGGGGTGAGTCGCGGGAGGAAAGCTCGGGTTCGGAGACGCCCCCCAGGCTGTTCAGAGACCCCCTGCAGGATGACACAGGGCTGTTTGTCACAGAGCAGGTGAGGGGGAAAAACGGATTAAGGCTATAGACAGAAACACGTTGGTTTTAATAATAAAGAAGCATTTTGAAATTAGTTTCCATTGTCCTCCAAGAGTGTCCAACAATATCCTCTTCTGTTTTGCCACCGAGCAGGTGGCCTCGACGGACGACCGTCTCAAGACACTTACGGCAGGCTTCAAACAGGAGCTGAAGGACATCATCCTTTGTATCTCCCCATTCATCACCTTCACAGAGCCCTTCCTCCTCACGCCTGCTGGCCTACGCTGCCCCAGCAGAGACTACTTTCCTGAAAAGGTCTGTTGGTTTACATTCACTGAAGGTTTTTCAACCTTTTTTCTATCAAATCGCTCAATGTAGTTCAGTAATGTACAATAGAATATTAGATCATCAGTTTATGTGACCTTCAGTTCCTCTGTACTCAGTTGTTGGTTATAGTGGAGATGTCTATAAAAATGTTTGTTGTAATGCAAATGCATTACGCACATTTCATAACACTTAAGTGCTGGGCGAATGATCCAATAAGATATTTTCATATTTGAGATTTAACATACTAGTTCCTTGTGCAGGTGTACCTCTCCCCGCTGCTCAACAAGGACTTCAAAGAACTAGACTGTCGACGTAAGCGACAACTCCTCAAAGACTCCGCCCCGTCAGGTGGAGGCATCGCAACCGGAGGCCATCCCCCCCGCCCCATCCAGGTGTTACCCTCCCACCACCTTACCAGCGCCCGCATCGCAGAGCAGCTGGGCAGCAGCCAGGACCTGGCCAAGATGCTGGCAGACTACCGTGCCCAGGGGGGCCGCCTCCGACAGGAGGCAGACCCCTTCACCCAGCCCCTAACCCAGCCACCAGTCCTGGAGGCTCCACCGCCCAAGCACCCCGTCAAGGCTGATAGTGAGGACGAGAAGCCAGCGGGACAGAACGACATGACCTGGGCCTCCAAGGTGAGACATGGCGAGGTAGTTAGTACGTCCACACACCACAATATAGGAGCTGGATGGCACAGAGGAGGGAGACAGATCTCCAACAGTCTCTCTGATGTATCTGTGGAGTTATTGTTCTGATGTGTGTGTATATTGAGTGTTTTTCCATTACAGACAACCTAATGTTAACATCTCCCTTAGCCAGTGCTAGTTTACTGATCAGTGTGTTCTATTGATGAGCACACCATCTCACTCACTCTCCAGAGATATTAGGTGAGGTCTGAAGAGGTGAAGTGCGCTCTTGTATTGTAAAGCATATGTGCTTGTTGTTGTTGTTGACCACCATTACTTCTCTGTGTTTTTAGCTGGACTGCCTGAACCCGGTGAACCACCAGAGACTGTGTGTTCTGTTCAGCAGCTCCTCAGCCCAGTCCAACAACGCCCCCAACCCCTGCGTCAGTCCCTGGTAAACCCCACTCAACCCTGGTGGTCTTCAATTCAATACAACTTTATTTATCCCCTTAGGGGCAATACAGAAATCTTGTGAACCCGCTGTGAAAGACCAGCTGACTGAACTCTGAAAGGTCAGCTATTCACAAATACTTATTTGTTCTCAACAGGATTGTCACGATGGAGTTCTACGGAAAGAATGACCTCACACTAGGAATATTCCTGGAGAGATACTGTTTCAGGTGAGGGGAAAACGATCAGAACCTGACAAATTATTTGATTGAATTTACAATAAAATATTTTACGATAAAATGTGTCATTGATATGTAATAAAATGTAACTCAATGAAGCCCTTCTTCTTTGCCCTGCCGTGTCTGTCTGTCTGTCTGTGTGTGTCTGTGTATGCATGATCTAGGCCATCCTATCAGTGCCCCAGTATGTTCTGTGAGACTCCCATGGTGCACCATGTGCGGCGGTTTGTCCATGGCAGTGGCTGTGTTCAGATTGTACTGAAGGAGCTGGACTCTCCTGTGCCTGGATACCAACACACCATCCTCAACTACTCCTGGTGCCGCATATGCAAACAGGTACAGTAACTTGTTAATCTGTGTTTTCTTATCTGTTCCATCACTACCCCCAGGAGTGCACGTTTGCTCTATAGCTAGCACACCTAATTGTTTGCTTTAGTTAATAGCGGGCTCACCTAGTTCAACTAATCAAATGCTTGCTAATCAGATGTGCCAGTTTTTCGCTAGAGCAAAAAGCTGCTGTCCAGGTCTGCTTAGCTTCTATCGCTCACACAGCTTTGATCCTTGGATTCTACTCTGTCTTTCTAGGTGACTCCTGTGGTGCCCCTGTCCAATGACTCGTGGTCCATGTCCTTTGCTAAGTACCTGGAACTGAGGTTCTATGGTCACCAGTATACCAGGAGGGCTAATGCTGAGCCCTGTGGCCACTCCATCCACAAAGACTACCACCAGTACTTCTCCTACAACCAGATGGTGGCCTCATTCAGGTGGGAAACACAGTCCAGGGCTTCTATTTTCATCCATCCAACCTGCCATCCATTCATCCAGCCATACATCTATCCATCATTTATCATTCTTACAATTTTTTGTTACCATTTTTGCATCAATTCAAAACATCTTCAAATGACCTATTTTTTGTATAACACTGGAAAGACAAAATCTCCTGTAGAATTCAGATAAATATCACTAGAGGTATTATTAGTGTAGTAAACTGTATATGCCCATGCCATTCCACTTGTCTAACCCCCAGCTACATCTCAGTGAGACTGCTGGAGATCTGCCTCCCTCCTCCTAAGATCTTCATCAGAAACCAGGGGCCCTCCAAGGGCAGCATGCAGCAGGACCTCAAGGACTTCTCACAGAAGTAACTGTCTACCTGTTGTCTGTCTACCATGGCCTTAAGTAGCCTGGTCCCAGATCTGTTTGTGCTGTATAGCTGAGTCCTATGGTTATTGTCCTCTGTGAGTGGGCAAGACGGCACAAACAGATCTGGGACCAGGCTCCAACTGAAGAATCTAGTTTGACTAGTTTTTACCTTCTATCTAGTTCTGACCAGTCCTTTTCCATTATCTCCCTCTCTTCCCTCTTGTCAGGGTGAATCAGGTGTACCTGGCCATAGAGGACCGCCTCACCTCCCTGAAGACGGACACCTTCAGCAAGACACGCGAGGAGAAGATGGAGGACCTGTTTGCACAGAAAGACGTAGGTTCCTCCTCGAAGGGTGGGAGCTACACTCCAAATATGTCTCATTATGTGTATGTATAGTGCAGTGGAGGCTGATGTTGCATCAGTGTTGTCACTGTAAATCGGAGGATGGGCTCATTGTAATGGATTGAATGGAACGGTATCAAACACATGGTTTCCATCAGTTTCCTTTGTGTGTGTGTTCAGATGGAGGAGGCAGAGCTGCGTAGCTGGATAGAGAAGCTGCAGGCTCGTCTCCAGGCCTGTGGTAGTGACTCTCCCCAGCAGCTCCAGACTGTAGTGGAGTCAGTGGTAGTGAAGAAACAGAGCCTGTGTGAAACACTGCAGTCCTGGAACAGCAGGTGAGAACACTGACATCAGAGCAGCTTTTAATGTTAGGGGCGGTTTCCTAGACACAAATAAAGCCTAGTCTTTGACTAAGAAGCACTTTCAATGGATGAATCTCCAATAAACAAGCTTTTTAGTCTAGTACTAGGATTCATTTTTGTCTAGGAAACTGGTCCTTAGGGCTGAATTCTAACTTGGGATCAGACTTTCACATCAATTGATTGATGTCAGTGGGAGATCTCATATCATGAATTTGTTGAACCATTTAACCTCCAGGCTGCAGGACCTGTTCCAGCAGGAGAAGGGCAGGAAGCGGCTGTCTGTCCCAGCTAGCCCTGGGAGACACAGACAGACAGACGACAGCAAGGTCAGTGCAGTATATACCTGATAGAATTCAGATGATAGGAAGCACTTAGTATATGATAAGCACTTAGTGTATCATAATGGATGGAATGTTACGTTTTTTATTTTGTTTAACAGACAAGTGCTCTGGAGTCCTCTCCACGCAACCCCTCCCCTGTGGTACAAAACGGTGACAAAGGTGAGGGGAGTTGTTCAGCTATTAGTCAGAATGCTATAGTACTTCTCTCATTGGTGGACAGTAGTTGATGGGCGTGTCTGTTATTTTCTTGACAGAGGACCGTCACCTCTCTGCCCTGCCCTCCAGCTCTGGGTCGTCATTGCTAACATTACCGTCACCAGGAGAACCAGGCTCAGAACCCCTCTCGTCTGGACCGTCCTTCCCTGACCAGGACTCCGTCAGCATCCCAGAGGGTGAACACATACACACACACACACACACACACACACCTGTAGACACACACACAACCCCCCACATACGCTTACCATTCACTTTCTGTAGATCTACAGTATGTATCTAAAAACAGACCTCTCCGGTCCCTAACTCATTCTCATTGTCTCCTAGATGTGTTTGATGGACACCTGTTGGGCTCCAACGACAGCCAGGTGAAAGAGAAGTCCACCATGAAGGCCATTCTAGCCAACCTGCTGCCAGGAAACAGTTACAACCCCATCCCATTCCCATTGTGAGTACAGTATGCCTTCACCTCTGAATAAGCTTTTTGCCTGTAGTATAAATTGATTAATGATCAGCCATATAAGATGGCATTTGATATAAATGCCAATGCTATATTGAGCCCTGTTCATTTTCTTACTTTGTTGTAATGTTTAGCTTGAAACCCAGTTTTTACGGGAAAAATCACCAATACCCTTGAGCAAAGCACTTAACCCCTAACCTGCTCCAGAGCACTGCGCTGCTCTGCCGCTGACCCTGTGCTGTTGTGTTGTTTTGTGGTGGGGCTGGGCACTGTGAAAGCCAAAATAACAAATGTCTGTTGTATCCAGGGGTCAGAACCCAAATTATTTTCCAATCGTTTCGTTCTGAACAGAACCATCTTTTTTTGGGGTTCCGTTCCACAGTTCCAATCAGCAAAATAAATTCTGAACCGGTTCGAACCCCAAAAAAGTCATGGTTTATATCATTCCTTTCTGTTCCTTTTTAAACCTCTGAAATATATATATATTTTTTTACATCTAGCACAACATTACATTTCTTCACCAGTAGATACAGCAGCTTGCTATGGAGCGGGCAAGCTATGTACATGCATTGGACAGACAAGTGGAGTGTAGGGTTCGACATGCGGGTGAGGAGAGCACTGGGCATGAATCGCTGGGCATCTTGTTGTTATGACATGCATTATCTGAATTAGGCCCACAAATTATACCTACGGAGGAGCGGCTTCTATGAGGAAACTTTGAAAGTCGTTGAACTTCAGAGAGTTAGTTTAACTGACGTTGGACCAGAGCTAGCCCTTGATCACGACTCTCAGTTCCATTCCATTACCGCTTGCTGTAAAGTCAGGAGCTACAGTAGACTATGCATGCTTCAGAGGGAGAGGCAGGTAGCCTACACACACACTGGCAAAGATGTTCAGCTGGCAGGCAGGCAGTCTCTGGAATACATTTCTGAGTGACAGTGAGGCCTATGCAGAGGTGCTTTGTTGCGTTTTTTGTGGGACTAGAAAAAAATGCCTGGAATGTCAAAGAATGCTATTAACCTGTTCCCAAGCTTTTAAAATAAAACAACAGTATACAGTGAGGGACAAAAGTATTTGATCCCATGCTAATTTTGTACGTTTGCCCACTGACAAAGACATGATCAGTCTATAATTTTAATGGTAGGTTTATTTGAAAAGTGAGAGACAGAATAACAACAAAAAAATCCAGAAAAACGCATGTCAAAAATGTTATGAATTGATTTGCATTTTAATGAGGGAAATAAGTATTTGACCCCTTTGCAAAACATGACTTAGTACTTGGTGGCAAAACCCTTGTTGCCAATCACAGAGGTCAGACGTTTCTTGTAGTTGGCCACCAGGTTTGCACACATCTCAGGAGGGATTTTGTCCCACTCCTCTTTGCAGATCTTCTCCAAGTCATTAAGGTTTCGAGCCTGACGTTTGGCAACTCGAACCTTCAGCTCCCTCCACAGATTTTCTATGGGATTATGGTCTGGAGACTGGCTAGGCCACTCCAGGACCTTAATGTACTTCTTCTTGAGCCACTCCTTTGTTGCCTTGGCCGTGTGTTTTGGGTCATTGTCATGCTGGAATACCACCCATCCACGACCCATTTTCAATGCCCTGGCTGAGGGAAGGAGGTTCTAACCCAAGATTTGACGGTACATGGCGCCGTCCATCGTCCCTTTGATGCGGTGAAGTTGTCCTGTCCCCTTAGCAGAAAAACACCCCCAAAGCATAATGTTTCCACCTCCATGTTTGACGGTGGGGATGGTGTTCTTGGGGTCATAGGCAGCATTCCTCCTCCTCCAAACACGGCGAGTTGAGTTGATGCCAAAGAGCTCAATTTTGGTCTCATCTGACCACAACACTTTCACCCAGATCTCCTCTGAATCATTCAGATGTTCATTGGCAAACTTCAGACGGGCCTGTATATGTGCTTTCTTGAGCAGGGGGACCTTGCGGGCGCTGCAGGATTTCAGTCCTTCACGGCGTAGTGTGTTACCAATTGTTTTCTTGGTGACTATGGTCCCAGCTGCCTTGAGATCATTGACAAGATCCTCCTGTGTAGTTCTGGGCTGATTCCTCACCGTTCTCATGATCATTGCAACTCCACGAGGTGAGATCTTGCATGGAGCCCCAGGCCGAGGGAGATTGACAGTTATTTTGTGTGTCTTCCATTTGCGAATACTCGCACCAACTGTTGTCACCTTCTCACCAAGCTGCTTGGCGATGGTCTTGTAGCCTATTTCAGCCTTGTGTAGGTCTACAATCTTGTCCCTGACATCCTGGGAGAGCTCGTTGGTCTTGGCCATGGTGGAGAGTTTGGAATCTGATTGATTGATTGCTTCTGTGGACAGGTGTCTTTTATACAGGTAACAAGCTAAGATTAGGAGCACTCCCTTTAAGAGTGTGCTCCTAATCTCAGCTCGTTACCTGTATAAAAGACACCTGGGAGCCAGAAATCTTTCTGATTGAGAGGGGGTCAAATACTTATTTCCCTCATTAAAATGCAAATCAATTTATAACATTTGTGACATGCGTTTTTCTGGATTTTGTTGGTGTAATTCTGTCTCTCACTGTTCAAATAAACCTACCATTAAAATTATAGACTGATAATTTATTTGTCAGTGGGCAAACGTACAAAATCAGCAGGGGATCAAATACTTTTTTCCCTCACTGTATATCACTTTCGTTCTCGGTTCTGTTCTTCGAAAATTGTCTTTGTTTTCCTGTTTTCAGTTCTGTTCCCTAAATCGGTTCCAACCCCTGGTTGTATCCTCTGTATAATGGACAGATAAATAGTGTTGTATTATTTACTATTGAGCCCTGTACGTTTTCTGACGTTGTTGTGATCTTTGTTTGTTAGTGACCCAGACAAGCATTACCTGATGTATGAGCATGAAAGAGTGCCCATAGCCGTGTGTGAGAGAGAACCCAGCTCCATCATCGCATTCGCTCTCAGGTAACCGCTCCTCTCCATTTCTTCTCCATTCTCTGCACGTCTTACACTCACTGATGTGTTATGTTGTCTTGTTGTTGTTCTAAAGTTATTATCATTATAGTTATGTTGTTCTAATGTTATTTTAATGACCTCTGCCTAACCTCTAGCTGTAAGGAGTATAAGACCGCTCTGGATGAGCTGTCAAAGACAACGGTGAAGGCAGGAGGCGAGGATACCACCCAAACCATCAGGTACACACACACACTGCTGATGATGACTGTGTGTATGTTACCTGATGTATAATGCCTTGTCTCATCCTGTCTGTGTGCAGCTCTGGAGAGAGCCGGGCCAAGAACAGCCCAGCCAAGCCCAATGAGACATCCTCCTCCCAGATGGGTCTGGGCCGCAGCAGCATGGACTCTGACCCTCTCAGTGAGTAGTGGATACTCAGGGTCAACGGGCAATATGGGAGGGGGGTGCTAGAAAGTCTTGCATTTTTACCTAAGTTCAGCTCTGTTCTAATGTGCAATATGTTTCTGGCATTCCTAGCATCTTTTTCTTTTGCTTTGAACAGAAGATGCAGACATAGGAGACAAGCATAAGAAGTCAGCAGGAAACCCTCATATCGAATTACGTGAGTGTTTCTCATTGGATTTATGTGCCTTTTGGGATGGCGTTACCTGTGAAGTGCTTAGCCCGCAAACTTACTCTCAATAACAAGCATAGGGCCTAGTCAGTAACCTCTCGCTCTCTCTTCTCTCTGTCTCTCTCAGAGTTCTCTGACGCCAATGCTAAGTTCTACTGCAGGATTTACTATGCAGAGGAGTTCCACAAGATGAGAGAGGAGATCATGGCGAGTACGGAGGACGACTTTGTCCGCTCGCTCTCCCACTGCGTCAACTGGCAGGCCCGCGGCGGCAAGTCTGGGGCCGTCTTCTACGCCACAGAAGGTGACCGTCAACACCAGAGTCATATTGTTTTATTTAACTTGTATTTACCAGGAAGTCCTATTTAGGGCAAGATAACGCCTTTAAATATGTGCAGTCCATGTCACCCGCCTGTAGTGCTATTTATTTGTCTGTAGTGGTTATACCTATTGCTCTCTGTCCCTCCCCCTCTCTCTCTTTCTCCCTCCCTCCCTCAGATGACCGGTTCATCCTGAAGCAGATGCCCAGACTAGAGGTTCAGTCCTTTCTGGACTTTGCCCCTCATTACTTCACCTACATCACCGGAGCTGTGCAGCAGAAGGTAAACTACACTAACTACACTACCCATATAGTTACATTGACTTAAATAGATAAATATGAACTATTTTGGTGATAAAAGTCGTATCTACGTTTGCCTTGCTTATAAAGTAATCTATTCGTCCAGATAATTAATTTAATTTGAGGAAATTAGATTTCTTAAATGTTTTTCAAGGAGCTGTGTTATTGTCTGTGATGGATGGTTATTAGGGGTGTAACGATTCGTTTTAACAACGATTCGATTTGTATCACGATTCGTGGTTGTCGATACGATTCAAGGACGATATTGGTTCATTTAGAACGATACGATCCGAAACGATTCAGTGACTTGAAATCGATTCAGTAACCTTTTAGCCAAAAATTCAACCAGTGTGACTGAAATAAATACCTGGTAACCAGTTGCATTTTAATGGCTGGCAATAGTCTTTATATTTTTAACAGTGTTTCATGCCTCCATGCAGACCATCTGGTATTATGAAACTTACCCAGTTCCACAAAGGAGATCCCATTTTCTTCACATAGCTTTATTCAGTGCAGCAGTTTTTTTTGCTCTAGCATCGCTCACACCATCAGCGGGGAGTTACGAGCCAAGTTGCAGTCTGCTGAATTTTGGGGGCTGCTTTTTGATGGATCTGATGTTTAGCTTTATGGAAAGAGAAAAATATTAAACAGAGCTTGCCGCTGTTCTTCATTCAGCTTGTCTCGCCATCTGGCAAGTGGGCGACTGGACATTTATTCTCGGCTAGCTTTTAGCAATGGCTTGCGCCACATTCGTGTGCTCCTTGCTCTTTTCATGTTTGTCAAATAAAGGATGGTTGAAATTCTTTGAGCCTTTATAAAATGCACCTGTTTTGTCTGCTAGATGTGGATTTGAGCGGCAAATCTTGCACCACATTTCAGTGCGCTCATCGTTAGCTTCAAGCCACTGCACATCTTGGAGCCACTTTTCCGAAAAAAGTATTTTCTTCGGCTCTGGCTCCAGTTGGCGTTTCTTTGTAGGTGGCGAAACGCCAAAGAAGCTGCTTAATGTCTGTTGCTTTTTGGACATCCCTGACAGTAGTTGACAAGCAACATGTCATGTGTAAGGTTAGATGAGAAGATCGGTCAAGTACGCAAAGGCGCGTAGTAACACAGGTGGCATTACGCATTCCTGATTTTTGTCGCGCTTGCGTATCTGCGTACCAGTTATGTGCACCCCTGCATATAAAGTCTGACGTGCTTAAATCCAATGGGTTATTTCCTAGTATCGATACAATCGATTTATTACATTTTAAAACGATGTTAGATCGATATATGTTGTCCAAAAGGCCAACTCGCCGAGCACAGATCGATGTAGTTGGATCATATGAATATAAATCGATACATCGATGTAGTAGATGGATCGTTACACCCCTAATGGTTATAGATTACAACACATTCCTATCCTAAACCCCCTGTCTGTCCCACAGCGACCCACTGCCCTGGCTAAGATCCTGGGTGTGTACCGGATCGGCTACAAAAACTCCCAGAACAACTCAGAGAAGAAGCTGGATCTGCTGGTCATGGAGAACCTGTTCTATGGCAGGAAGATGGCCCAGGTGTTCGACCTCAAGGGTTCTCTGAGGAACCGCAACGTCAAGACCGACTCTGGGAAGGAGAGCTGTGAGGTGAGCATGGCGCTAGGCTAGCAACACTGGGTCGTGGGTTCGATTCCCACTGAGACCACACATACAAAACAAATGTATGCACTGACTATACTGTAAGTTGCTTTGTTTATTTATGCATTTATCTTTATTTGACCAGGTATGTCAATGGGAACACGTTCTCTTTTGAAATAACAACCTTTGGATAAAAGCATCAGCTAAATGGCATACATTATTCTATATTAGGTGGTTCTGCTGGATGAGAACCTACTGAAGCTGGTCCATGACAACCCTCTGTACATCAGAGCCCATTGCAAGGCCATCCTGAGGGCGGCCATACACAGTGATGCCTACTTCCTGTCTAGTCACCTGATCATAGACTACTCTCTGTTAGTTGGACGAGACGACGCCACAGACCAGCTGGTGGTGGGAATCATAGGTGAGGGAAAAGCATTAATATCCCTCTTTCAAACGTTCAAATTTAATTTAATTGGCTGTATTTATAAAACAAACATTCCTCCCATTGTATCAGATTACATTCGGACATTCACATGGGACAAGAAGCTGGAGATGGTGGTGAAATCCACAGGGATCCTGGGGGGGCAAGGTAATTCATCATCTGTCTGTCTGACACTAACACCTCATTCCCCCTACGTTAGTCCTTGAAGTCTATTTTAAGATTGCGCTCTTTCACGTTTAGCTTTGAGATCTCTAGTAGTTTAAATATATATATATATATAAAGACCTTTTGATTTCTTCCTGTAAATGAAAAGCGCTATACAAATAAAATGTGTTATTAATATGGTGTATTTTGTGTCGCGCTCACAGGTAAGATGCCCACGGTGGTGTCCCCGGAGCTGTACCGATCCCGTTTCTGTGAGGCCATGGACAAATACTTCCTCATGGTGCCTGACCACTGGACAGGTCTGGGGGTCAACTGCTAACTGACACCAGGGAGCTAGCCTGAGTCCCAGATCTGTTTGTGTCGTCTAGCCAATTACTATGTCATTGTCACGGCACGTTTGGCAAGACAGCATAAACGGATCTGTGACTTAGCTGCTAGCTACAGAACACATGGGCATCAGTTACCAGGGTGGACAGGAGACCACAATGCAGAAAAACCCTTAGCCCTATAAGGAACCATAAAAGCACACTGGATGGATTGATGGATGAAGACGGAATAGAATAGAAGAAGAGTAATGAAAAAAGATGGCTGTAATGCAAAGGAAAGCATGGCCAGTGTACAACGACTCAATCATTCCATAATAATAGTATCTACCACAGACAGAGCTGCATAACCGTTATATCAGCCTGTAAACGAGTGACTCTTCAGTATTATTGGAAGTCATGACTGGGCCCTAATAACAGGCCAGAGTTTATCCTGGCATGGAAAGGAAAGAACTCCCGTCCCTATCATGACATTATTTCCCTGAGGGGATTAATGACCTTGAAGTACCAAGATGTCCAACTGTTTCACGAGGACACAGTGAGATAGCACTGAAAAACAAATCTTACTTGGTGGTCCTAGTTTGGTGAACAAATTAATCGATGTGATGTAAAAGTTTGTAAATGTACAGAGATTATGTAATTAAAGATTATTAACACTGATTTCACAATGTTTTAAACCTGTGTCAATGAGATGTTTTGTTTGTCCTCCCATCTTGTAAAACTACATAGATGAGGATAGAAAGTTATTGTTCATCAAATCAAATTTTACTTATCACATGTCCAGAATAGACTGTAGTCTACCGGTATGTTGACTCCTTACACACTTAAATACAAGCTAGTTTATGTAGAGGTGTTTGAGGGTTCCAAGACTGAAATGGAGGATCCATTCTCAGGTAAGCATTAGATACCCAAAACATAAGTAATGTTTGTTTGTCAACTTGGTATCAAATAGGAAAGTACAGACACACAGCACTAAATTAAAACAGATTTTTATATTATAATTGTACAATTCATTCATTAAAAAAAACAAAGGGTAGCTAACAAACAGCCTTCCGCATTTCATACTGCATCAGGAACTGGTATGAAAATCAATCCAATACGATTGTCACAACTGACTAGTGGTGTGATGCTCCCTCTGGCATAATAATACTGACCCATGGCTGCATCCCAAATGGCTACATTCCCTATTGTGCACTACATAGGGTTCTGGTCAAAAGTAGTGCACTATGTAGGGAATAGTGGGCCATTTGGGACACACACCCAATCTCTTCCTTACTTTCATTCTCAACGACAAGCCTTGAGGCATTAAACTAACACTGTGCTTTTTAAAAGGTGTGTGCTCGGGTTCTCTTTCTCTGTGGTAGAGATAGTTATTACAGACAAGGCTGTGCTTTACAATGACATACAGTTTGTACAAAAGCAGAACTTCATTTTGTTAGACATCTTGTTGCAGACAAACCCCCCCGAGTTAACCAACTCTAATCTCAAACTTTTCCATTCAAAGTCACATACACCCATAATACACAATTTAGGGCTCTATTCAATCTGTAAAGTTGAAGCGTGACAGATTCCGCTATAGAAATGTTAAGGTAATTTCAGATTGAGCCGATATATGCAGTGTTTACCGTGAATTTAGTCTCCACTAAAGCAGGAACATTGCCTTTAAATGTAAAGCTAAACTTCCACGATACGGATTGAATAGAGACCACATGCACCAGGAAAATGTGCATACTCTTTCAGAAGAGTACGCTTTTTTGGAAAATTGAAACAAAAAATGAATACAAAGGTTTAACAAGGCACTGGACAAGTTTGATAGACTGGCACATTGTTGTTGGTAGACAACAGACTAGATGGGAAAGGGGGATGGAGAGAGGAGGGGAAGAGAAGAGTGGTCAAGGTCCTGCTCTCCTTTACATTTTAAGTGCAAGCAGTATTCTGTACCATAATATAAGCGTTAATAAATACCGTACAGGTGTCAACCTCTTCACTGGAGACCTGATCTGACATACTGTATCTAAGCATGTAAACTACTGAAACACTGTTGTCCTGTAACACTAGGGACAGGAGGTTCCTAACTGACCACGTGACAGGATCAGGAACAATTCTGGGTCCGAGTTACCTATAGCCAATAACTACAGCCCAGAGTTTTCCAGGTAAGTTGATGTGGTCAGGAAAAACTAATGGCCAAATGTCTGATTTCTATTGGCGTGGAAACATACAAGGTTGAAATGGTGCCACTTCTGTGCACCAAGGCCAGACTCCGACTCGTGCACAGAGCATTCCATACACTGTAATTAGAGGGTATGCATTCTACCATGTTTCTTTATAATAGGCTTATAAGTGAATTCTAGAATTGTGCTTTAGTTGGTTTGTGCTATACTCACATCACTGGGCAGATAGAGCAGTATGTACCTTTCCATGTATACCTAACCCGACACAAAAATATACATATACTTGTTTTAACTATATGTTAAGTCAATATTTGGTACATCAACCAACCAAAAGAAAAAAGGTTTTTAAAAAGGTTCTTTTCTGGTCCTCTTTTCATACAAACAATAAAAAATGGCTTTAATAAGAAAAGTCTCAGCCGCTGTCATAGATAGCCAAGCTGAGACGGAGTACCTAGGTTGATCTGGAGAAGATGCACCAGCAGGCAGGATCACATTAGATTAGAGGTTGAGCTCCATCCCTCCAGCCATTAGTGGGGACAAAATCCTGTATAAGCCCCCACTGAGAGGTTCTGCTCTTGGGACACGAGCGAGGGATCAGGGGTGGTTGGTGGTGTGAAAGTGTGGCTCTGCAGACATCCAGGTAGTCTGATAAGAGTCAGGGTCATAGGTCATAGTCATAGGGGTCAAAAGGTTTCTGAGTCTGAGTCGTTTTCAGTGGTGCCCTGACTGGCACTTCCCTCGCTGGAGGGGCCAGAGGGGGCCTTGGGGCTACGAGGGTCCCGGGAACCTTTGTCCTGCCTGGATAGGGCCCTCAGGAGGGAACCTGGGGAGGGGACTCCGGAGCTGCAAGGGGAGTAGAAAGGCATCATGGTAGCCAGAATGAGAGCCAGACAGTCAGCCACCTCCCTGCTAGGAGCGCAAGCTAGAGCAGGCGTCAGACCTGGGGGAGAAAGAGGAGGGCAGAGAGAAGGAGAGTGGGCGAGATAGGGAGAAGAGGATGGGGAGCGAGAAAGAGGAGGGTGGGAGAGAGAGATGGTGTGGAGAAAGATGGTAGAGAGAGAGCGATAGGGAGGGGAAAGAAGTAGGGAAGAGGAAGGGAGAGAGAAGGGAAAATGGACAGAGAGAAAGAGGGGGAGGAAACATGGAAGAAGCGGGGAGAGCGAAGCAAAAAACAGAGAGAGAGATGGGGGGACAAGGGAAGGGAGGACAATGGGAGAAAGCAGCATTCCATTAGTACACAGCCAGCCCAGACAGTGCACAGACAACAGACAAGCAGACAGGGAATACATACAACATATACTGCACCTTTACAAGCATTTCACTACACCCGCTATAACAACTGCTACACACGTGTATGTGACAAATAACATTTGATTTGATATATATACAGTACCAGTCAAAAGTTTGGACACCTACTCATTCAAGGGTTTTCTTTATTTTTTACTATTTTCTACATTGTAGAATTATAGTGAAGACATCAAAACTATGAAACAACACATATGGAATCATGTAGTAACCCAAAAAAATTATTTGAGATTTTTTAAATAGCCACCCTTTGCCTTGATGACAGCTTTGCACACTCTTGGCATTCTCTCAATCAGCTTTGCCTGGAATGCTTTTCCAACAGTCTTGAAGGAGTTCCCACATATGCTTAGCACTTGTTGGCTGCTTTTCCTTCACTCTGCCGTCCGACTCATCCCAAACCATCTCAATGGGTTGAGGTCGGGGGATTGTGGAGGCCAGGTCATCTGATGCAGCACTCCATCACTCTCCTTCTTGGTAAAATAGCCCTTACACAGCCTGGAGGTGTGTTGGGTCATTGTCCTGTTGAAAAACAAATTATAGTCCCACTAAGCCCAAACCAGATGGGATGGCGTATCGCTGCAGAATGCTGTGGTAGCCATGCTGGTTAAGAGAGCCTTGAATTCTAAATAAATCACAGACAGTGTCACCAGCAAAGCACCCCCACACCATAACACCTCCTCCTCCATGCTTTACGGTGGGAAATACAAATGCGGAGATCATCCGTTCATCCACACCGCATCTCACAAAGACACAGCGGTTGGAATCAAAAATCTCTAATTTGGACTCCAGACTAAAAGGACACATTTCCACCGGTCTAATGTCCATTGCTCGTGTTTCTTGGCCCAAGCAGGTCTCGTCTTCTTATTGGTGTCCTTTTGTAGTGGTTTCTTTGCAGCAATTCAACCATGAAGGCCTGATTCACAGTCTCCTCTGAACAGTTGATGTTGAGATGTGTCTGTGACTTCAACTCTGTGAAGCCTTTATTTGGGCTGCAATTTCTGATGCTGGTAGCTCTAATGAACTTATCCTCTGCAGCAGAGGTAACTCTGGTTCTTCCATTCCTGGGGTGGTCCTCATGAGAGCCAGTTTCATCATAGCACTTGATGGTTTTTGCGGCTGCACTTGAAGAAACTTTCAAAGTTCTTGAAATGTTCCGTATTGACTGACCTTCATATCTTAAAGTAATGATGGACTGTCGTTTCTCTTTGCTTATTTGAGCTGTTCTTGCCATAATATGGACTTGGTCTTTTACCAAATTGGGCTATCTTCTGTATTCCCCCCCACAACACAACTGATTGCCTCAAACGCATTAAGAAGGAAATAAATTCCACCTGTTAATTGAAATGCATTCCGGGTGACTACCTCATGAAGCTGGTTGAGAGAATGCCAAGTGTGCGCAAAGCTGTCATCAAGGCAAAGGGTGGCTATTTGAAGAATCTCAAATATAAAATATATTTAGATTTGTTGAACACTTTTTTGGTTACTACATGATTCCATATGTGTTATTTCATAGTTTTGATGTCTTCACTATTATTCTACAATGTAGAAAATAAAGTAAAAAGAAAGAAAAACCCTTGAATGAGTAGGTGTGTCCAAACTTTTGACTGGTAGTGTATATAACTCCTTATACATCATAATGAATACAAACCTAAATCCCTGGACATAATGACAAGGGCCTCAAGTTTTTCCTAGTCAGGTGACAAGGGTCAGGAAAAACTCCTGGCCCTAATAACAATACTCGACAGGTGGGACTGGGACTGGGCCAGAGAGCTACAAACCCGTTAGCTGCACCTCTAGCCTACCAGAGCACAGACAGACACAGACCGCTGTAGCTAGCTAATGTACATAGACATGCCAACACCACAGAACCACAGGCAGCTGAAATAATAGCAGCATGCAGTTAGACCCCTTTAACACACTGGTACTGGTTCATGCCCAGACCAGACCTTTAGACCTACCATTCTCATCCAACATCTGAACACTGGCCCCCCTGGACAGCAGGTCCTGGACAGCCTGTTTCAGACCGCTACGAGCCGCTAGGTGGAGGGGCCTGGGAGGGACAGAACAATCAGAAAGTTTGTAGTGTTTCTGTAGTGGGCTAAATCTGCATTTTTTTTTTTTTTGATCTAGACATTTCCACCCTAGAAGTAAATTGAGGTAGCTAGCGGACACAATATTTGGTTCTCGGTTCCGAGATTAACCATGGCCTATCTCTGACGAACACTTACGTCTGCAGTGCTGCGTTTGTGGCACCTATGAGAACAGTGTCCTTTAGCCTCTCCAGGATGAACAGAACACAATCCTCCTTTCCCTGAGAGAGGGTGAGGGGGATGGTGGGGGGGGGAGTGAAGACAAATTAATATATTATGCACTATGATTGTAAATATAGTATTTGTATGTGGTATGTCAAAGAAATAGGGAGCGAAATCTCCCTAGTGGACACTCACGCTACTGCAGGCCAGATGGAGGGCTGTGTTGCCATTCTGGTCGACCAAACCCAGGCTGGCGTTGGCACTGGTCAACAGCACCTCTACAGCTCCCACTCCTCCCTTCTCTGCAGCCATCATCAGCGCACTGCGCCCTGATTGGTCGACAGCATCCACAGGTGCATCATGGGACAGAAGCAGCTGGACACAGTCCACATGACCAGAGAACGCTGCAGCATGGAGTGGAGTCCTGAGAGAGAAAGGGGAGGATGTGTGAGGAGAGGAAAGGAAAACAGAATGAGGAAGAGAGAATAAAACACAGAAGTTAGAGATTGAGGACAGGCTGTGTGAGATACATCCGTATCTGATCCAGGAATGGGCAACTCCAATATGTATCTGAATCAGGTGTGTGATGACTTACCTATCCTTAGCATCCTTACAGCTGGCGATGTCTGATCCCATTGCCTCCAGCAGTAGTGAGGCACAGGATTCATGATCATTCACCCTGAGAAGCAAAACACAGAATGTTAACACTGTTGTCCATGAGGCAAAACACAGTCAACACTGACATCTATAGGCAATACTGTTCTTCATGTATGTGAAGACTTACACAGCACAGTGCAGGGGAGTGAAGGGGTTCCCGTCGATACAGCGACAACCTTTCTGCTCCAGCAGTACCTCCACACAGCCCTCGTGACCTGGACACACACAAGATTATTAGAACATGCAAACATAAAAAGGTATTTCACATAAAATACATACGTAGAGACAAAATCCTCAGGCACATTGATTGGAGATCAAGCCATGGTTTGAGGCAGGCCTGCAGTAGGTAGGTCTAGTGACTGACCATAGTAGCAGGCCCAGTGCAGGGGGGTGTACCCCTGGTGGTCTCGGAGGGGGGGCATGGGTGGTTCAGAACAAGCGATACTCAGCAGCTCAGCGAGCCAGGATGCGTGGCCCCTCGCTGCAGCCAGATGGAGGGCTGTTCGGCCCCTGGAGTCCCCCAGCAACACAGAGGCCTCCTGCTCCAACAGACACTGGACACACTCCTCCTGACCACACAGCAACTGGGAGAGGAGGAGGAAGAAAGAGAGGAGAGAGTGGCGATAAAGGGAAAATGGGAACGAGACAGAGATCACCTTTAAACTTTTAGACTGGACAAAGAGATCATGTTGTTACAAGCTACCCAGAATTCAGTACAATCACACACACATCCATATACACATGACCAGTCACAGTCACACAGTTACAGCCGTACACACACACACACACACACTCACCCCAAGGTGCAGGGCGGTCAGGCCATGGCTGTCTGCTGTGTCTACAACAGCCTCTCTCTCCAGCAGCAGAGACACAGCGTCCACATGTCCCCCTGCCACCGCCAGCATCAGAGGAGTCCTGACAGGGACAGAGAGGGGACAGTCAGAGCGGGACAACCGGATCGGTAGACACATCCCCAATCCCAAATCAACCCCCATCCCGATGTACCAGTATTATAGGTCAGGTGGAATATTCACCATATTACTTACATCCATCCAATCAGACCTGAAAGGATTACATGGGTGTAAGCACTATGGCCAAAATTCTACCTCGCCTATCAGAGAGAAAGGTGAGCACAAGATATTACTATATAATGTATACCTTATCCAGTCCCTTTAGAACTACAACTGAACAAATATATAAAAGCAACATGCAACAATTTCAAAGATTTTACTGAGTTCCAGATCATTTAAGGAAATCAGTCGATTGAAATACATTTCACATGACTGGGAATACAGATATGCATCGGTTGGTCACAGATACCTTTAAAACAAAGTTAGGGGCGTGGATCAGAAAACCAGTCAGTATCTGGTGTGACCATCATTTGCCTCATGCATCGCGACACATTTCCTTCGCATAGAGTTGATCAGGCTGTTGATTAAGGCCTGTGGAATGTTGTTCCACTCCTCTTCAATGGCTGTGCAAAGTTGCTGGATATTGTCGGGAACTGGAACACGCTGTTGTACACGTCAATCCAGAGCATCCCAAACATGCTCAATGGGTGACATTCCTGGTGAGTATGCAGTTCATACAAGAACTGGGACATTTTCAGCTTCCAGGAATTGTGTACAGATCCTTGCGACATGGGGCTGTTTATTATCATGCTGAAACATGAAGTGATGGCGGCGGATGAATGGCACGACAATGGGCCTCAGGATCTCGTCACAGTATCTCTGTGCATTCAAATTGCCATTGTTAAAATGCAATTGTGTTCGTTGTCCGTAGCTTATGCCTGCCCATACCATAACCCCACTGCCACCATGGGCCCTCTGTTCACAATGTTGACATCAGTAAACCGCTCGCCCACACAACGCCATACACGCTGTCTGCAATCTGCCCGGTACAGTTGAAACCGGGATTCATCCGTGAAGAGCACACTTCTCCAGTGTGCCAGTGGCCATCGAAGATGAGCATTTTCCCACTGAAGTTGGTTATGACGCTGAACTGCAGTCAGGTTAAGACCCTGGTGAGGACGACGAGCACGCAGATGAGCTTCCCTGAGAAGTTTCTGACAGTTTGTGATGAAATCCTTCGGTTGTGAAAACCCACAGTTTTATCACCTGTCCGGGTGGCTGGTCTCAGACGATCCCGCAGGTGAAGAAGCCAGATGTGGAGGTCCTGGGCTGGCGTGGTTACACGTGGTCTGTGGTTGTGAGGCCGGTTGGACGTACTGCCAAATTCTCTAAAATAACGTTGGAGGTGGCTTATGGTAGAGAAATTAACATTCAATTCTCTGGCTACAGCACTGGTGGACATTCTTGCCGTCAGCATGCCAATTGCACGCTCCCTCTTGGGACATCTGTGGCATTGTGTTGTGTGACAAAACTGCATATTTTAGAATGGCCTTTTATTGTCCCCTCCACAAGGTGCACTTCTGTAATGATCATGCTGTTTAATCAGCTTCTTGATATGCCACACCTGTCAGGTGGATGGATTATCTTGGCAATGGAGAAATGCTCACTAACAGGGATGTAAACAAATTTGTGCACAACATGAGAGAAATAAGCTTTTTGTGTATATGGGAAATTTCTGGGATCATTTATTTCAGCTCATGAAACATGGGACCAACACTTTAGATGTTGTGTTTATATTTTTGTTCAGTGTACATGAATGGTTACCATATTTCTAAAACCCATCCAATAGATGTACAATAGATTAATAGATGAATGGATTGGTCAACTCACTGTCCACGAGAGTCAGCGGCATCCACCAGGTCTGCACTGTCTTGGTCATCCAGCAGGAGGCGCACACACGACGTATGACCATTCATCACTAAGAACAGAGAGAGAGAGAGTGAGAAAGAGAAAGAGAGCGAGACGGGGCGAGAGAGAGAAAGAAAGAAAGAGCGCACGAGAGGGGGCGAGAGAGAGGAGAGAGAGAGAGGGGGGAGAGAGAAAGAGAGAGAGTGCGTGAGAGAGATAGAGAAAGTCAGACAGAGGAAACGGAGTACAGAACTAGTGCACACGGACCAGTGGAGGCTGCTAAGGGGAGGACGGATCATAATAATGTCTGGAACAGAGCGAATTGAATGGCATTAAACACATGGAAACCATGTTTGATGTTTTTGATACCTTATCACTTATTCCTCTCCAGTCATTACCACGTGCCCGTCCTCCCAAATTAAGGTGCCACCAACCTCATGTGACACGGACCACACAAAAGAGTACTTCAAATTCTCTCACACACACACACAGTGGTCTCCATTACCTGCTAGGTGTACAGGGGTGCGTCCCCTGTTGGTGTCTGTGGTGCGTGGCGAGGCCCCCTGGCTGAGGAGGGTGTGGACACAGTCAGTGTGGCCCCTGAGGGCCGCTAGGGCAAGTGGAGTACGACCAGCCTCGTCACCCTGGTCCACTTCCCTCTCCCCCTGCAGCAACACCTCCAGAGCCTGGGCATGGCCGTGGTATGCCTGGAGGATGGGGAGACATACAGACAGATTACACACACACCAGCTGTTGGCATTCAAAGACACAGTCTATGCAATGTATACTCTGTGGTAATGTTTGTATGGCTGTATATAAGTGATAACGCCAGTTATCCGTTTTTCCTGATCACGTGCCCTGACCATAAAAACAAGTATTTTTCCTGCTCATTCGCCCCCATTATAATGCATGGCAGTGAATGAGAAAATGCATGGCTAGAGTGGATATATGATAATGTATGTCTGCGTATTATAACGACTCACAGCGAGGTGCAGGGGGCTCCTGGCACTCTGAGATTCTGGGTCCTCCTGGTGACTCTCGTCTCGGTCCAACAGCTGAAACCACAACCACAGACCACACAGTTCACATCAAAACAAATCATTCAAATTCGGTAAGTGGTATTTGTGAGCTGTGTGTATTGACGATATCTTTACGATATTCTACACACAGATTCATTGTTAACTAGCAGATGGGGCAAAAGACAAGAGCCATCTCTGGATTATATAACCCAAAAAAATTGATTTCCTCATGTGTGGTTGCACTTGCGCAGATGATTTTGCATAAGCGTGTGTGTACTCACCAGCTCCAGGCAGTGTCTGTGGCCATAGGCTGCAGCATAGTGGACAGGACTATAGCCTTGCTTATCTTTCAGAGAGGCAGTAGCACCACTTTGCAACAGGAACTCCAGACATCTAGTACAAAAACACACAATATCGTCCGACGTAAACACTTCAATATTTCAATAAAGGTTATTAAAAGTGAACAAAGCCTCAGACTGGGAGAGAATATGAGGGAGAGAGAGAGTCAGACATGTTCTACAGACATATGCAAAGGCTATTCAAACAAGCTGAGAGAGACAATGAGAGAAGGTATTGTCTGTCTGAACGGGTCTGTGTACACAGAGTAGAGAAAGAGGGACGTTCTCAAATAGTCCGAACCATAGGCACGGTTTGCACTGAGCCATAGTCTGTGCTGACTGACTACCTGGATGCCCAGATTGAGGCAGTAATACTCATAGAAATAAACTAGTATACTCACAGTGCAGCCTCCTTCTCCTTCTCTGCCTGGACCCCTTCACTCTCTGGCTCCAGAGCCTGACGTCGCCTTTACAACACAAGACACACAGCAGAAAAATATTAAGACATTCGCAATACGCAATTTTTTCTGACAATAGCTTAGGCAAAGATAAATCCTATGGGAAAAGTGGGGTTTAGATGGACTTTCTATTATTCAGGGGTCGTATTCAGGGTCACCAAGCGTTTACAGCTGTGCTAGTCTGAATTTCCTGGTATTAAAACAATCAGGGGTGTGAACACTGAACAGACTTAAGTCTGCTGCCGACTTGGGATGGGCATTTGAAATGATTTCACTATTCGAATAATATCATGACATTTCTTCGGATATCCAGATTGTTTTTTGACTGCTATTCTCCGGTAGTTTTTAGCTAACAGTCAGCAACAGTGACAGAGATCTCTGATGTTCACCGTGATAGATTCCGTTTCAAAAACGTTTCCTGAGTGTTTTGCATTGATCTGTGTCAGATATAGTGGAATCTCCGTTAGAGGCTATTTGAAGTGGGGAAAATACAATAGGCTACCGTTGTCAGGGCTGACTGGAGGTTTAAATCCACTTTGCCTTTTCATGTAAAGCACAACATGAGAGAGAGTGTGATGAGGCGGTGTTGAAGGAGTCAGGCGCAGGAGTGTAAATCACAGAATAACAGGCTTTAATCCGCAAAATACAGGTTAATATAGAAATGCGTCAAACACACTCCAGGGCACAAAACAGGCGCACTGGAAAATACAAGGCGCACTGGAAAATACTCCTGTCGATACAAAATACACGCGCTCCTCCACAATAAACAATCACCCACACAGACAAGGAAGCAGAGGGAACACTTATACCATGACTAATGAGGGAATAAGGACCAGGTGTGTGTGATTGAAGACAAGACAAATGGAGTGATGATAAATGGATCGGCAGTAGCTAGTAAGCCGGTGACACCGAACGCCGAAACCTGCCCGAACAAGGAGGGGAGGCAGCCTCGGCGGAAGTCGTGACAGAGAGAAAATTAACTCGAAAATAAAATAATTTCTTTGTGCGTCTTCAGAACTGTAGGCTATGTTTACAGTGCTAACTATAAAAATAAAAATGCTTTCAAAAATGAATAGTGATCGAATACTAACGTCCGTTCGGATATTCGAATAACCATGCCCATCCCTAGTACGTACAGACACCTAGTTAGTTATCTTTAATTAATCTCTCCTTGTTTGTCTTTCAAGCATCCACATGGGTTTGTATCTTCCTGATATCCAATAAGGAGGGGACTCGCAGCGCGTGGAGCTTCTTAATTAGAACCATGTTGTATTTAGCACTTGGCTACGCAGACGCTCGTTCACGTGAGCGAGCGGTGTGGGTGAAATTATTGAATAACATGTAAGTGTACATTTATTTTGCAACGCTCGTGCACGCAACGTGGCCGGTGTAGTTTGCATGTAAGACAAATGTTCACTTAGTCATGCATTGCTGTATATTGGAGACTAAGTGGGAATTTAACTCTTAAGTGGAAGTTAGGATTCGTCCCTAAGTCTGGTCAGTGAGCTTCACCTCCTGTCCAGGTCAGAGGCAGCTGCGTAGTGCAGGGCAGAGCGCCCCCACTGGTCAGTGGCGTTAATGCAGGTCCCACACGACACCAGGGTCTCCAGGCACTGATAGTGACGACTGGCCGCTGCATAGTGGAGAGGGGTCCTGGAGAGAGAGAGACACACAGACAGATGGACAGAGACAGACGGACAGACACACAAGGACAGTGTTATACGCCAGCACATTGAGATGAGTCACACTTTAGAGTGCAACAAAAATATGAAGCGTGGACTAAAGTGTTGAGTCAGAGGACTCAAATTGCTGTGACCACACAAACACACCTACACAGGAACTGGAGAGAGGAACTGACAGAAATAGACCACAAACGGATGCAGCCCCCACTCTAAGCTCTGTTCTCTTTCTCCATGATGTCCTTTCAGCAGGGTCCTCACCTCAGTAAGAACCAGCTTTCAACTCCTGTTCATCTGCCCCTACTTCAGACTTCCCCCCACCCTTCTACCTGTCCTCTAAGAGAACTCACCTGCCACACTTGTCCCTCCGGTTGTGGTCCCCACCGCTGCTCAAAAGCAACTTCACACACTCCACATTACTGCAGAACGAGGGAGAGGAAGAGGGAGAGGAAGAGGGAGAGGGAGAGGAGAATACATTTTATAATCATGACAAATTCTGTTTTGAATACAGTGACATGAAGAAAGATGTACAGAGACAGAAACAGACAGACACCTGATGAAGCCCTTCTGACAGAAATGGTGAAATAAACTGTACAGGAGCATATACAGCGTGCGGGTATTTCTCTCTCTTCCTCAGACACACACAAACACATAGAGAGAGAGACTCACCCCCCGGCGGCGGCAGCGTGTAGACAGGTCCTCCCCAGTGCGTCTGGGGTGTCGATCTGGAAGCCTGCAGACAGGGCCGAGGATGAGGGGTCGTTACTGAGGGGACACATTATGCTATACCTCCTTCCTAAAGGGGGTGACGTACACAGGGAGAGAGGGAGGGAGGCAACATACAGCCACATAGCAAGGAAGACAGTGGAAGAAAGTGGGAGAGACACATGGGACAGGGAGGTGGAGAAAGAGACAGGTGTTAATGCAGGAAAACACATAGGATTACAAGGTGAGAGACAGGCAGGCTAGAAAACACACAGGATTACAATGTGAGGTAAAGTGAGAGACAGGCAGGCTGAGATATAATCTAATACTCTTACTTCTACACATACTTCTACTCTGAAAGCACACAAAACAGAGGAAGAGAGAAAGAGTGTAGGCAGGGGAAGCATGCTATGAGTTAAGGACTGTTTCGTGCAGAGTTCTATTTGAATCCCCATCACACGTTGGTCCTGCCTAGAATCTGGGTATGCTGGGTCAAACCATTGTAGTCAGTAAAGGGGGAGGGGGGTTAACAGCTATGGATACTGAAGGCTATGAATATTGCCCTTAAACCACCCCTCTAACCCTGTGGTTCAAGCCGGCTGTCTCCTCAGCACAAATAAAACTGTGCAGCTGCACTGAGTGCTCCAGCTCATGTAAATCACTCAACATCAAAGGCCTTCCTTTGTTGTTTTCCTACAGTAGCGGCCTCAGAGCCCTCACAGAGCTCAGTTTCCCCCTACCATATGGGTCTGACCCCACAGTCAAGTGAAACTGCACAGATCCTTTCAAACAGAGCCTGAGATTTCCAGACTAGAGCCAAAATTGTCTCTAGATAGAAGTTTGCCAGTATCTATCAAACAATCAGGTCTCTTATTTCAAGAGGAGCACTAGCTTAGACAAATTCTTGTCTGCAAGGAGAGAAACAGCTAGCAATGCCTGATCAGACCATCTCTGTATGCTGGCCCAATGCCTGTCTGTGTTTGCAGGCCCATTGCCTTGTATTGCTGTCAGAGGAACAATGTGACTCCAATCTGACCAAGGCTGAATAGTTCCCCTGTTGAGGAATTCAGGACTGGAAAGCAGCAATAAGACATTCCTGTTCTTTGTCCAAGGAAGAGGGTGAAACAGAGTACACACAGCCAATGGCTTTGTGCCGGTGCTGGTAGGTTACCTGAGGAGAGCAGCTTCCGGCAGCAGTCTGAGTGGGCGTTCATAGCAGCTAGGTGCAGAGGGAACATACCATGGACCCCTCGTCTGCAGAGAGAGAGAGAAAGAGGTCTTTACTATAAATACATACTGTACCGCTATATATTACACCAAAACAAGTGAAAGAAAAGGGATCCAAGCATCCATTCCCCCACGTGCGCACACACACACACACACACACACACACCACACACACACACACACACACACCTTGTGCAGTCGGCTCCGCTGGTGATGAGTGTGTTAATGAGGAGCTCGTGACCATAGCGAGCAGCGATGTGAAGAGGAGTGTTTCCATCCTTGTCCACACTGTCAATCTCACCACCTACAGTACAGTAAGCACAGTTTAGTCAATAAGGACAATTACAATAATCCTTGTGAACTCACACACACACACACACACACACACGTCTTACCATTCTGGATGAGTGTCTGGGAGCGAGTAAAGCGGCCGTGGACCGCTGTCATGTGGAGGGGGCTCTTCCCATCCCGACTCTGAGAGAGAGAAAAAGATGGGAGTGATACCAGCCGTGGAATAGACTGAAATAAAGACTACCAGGAGAGTCAGTCAGAGAAAGACAGATCCAGAGACAGTCAGTAACCAGGTTTCCATCCAACTATTTTTATGCGAGTAAAGTACCTGTCGGATAAAAAAAACTAATGACAGGCCTGATGGAAACAGCAATTGCCGGTAAACTTTCCTTAAAGCTGCAATATGTTACTTTTTGGGCGACCCGACCAAATTCACATTGAAATTTGTGTTATAGATCTGTCATTCTCATTGAAAGTCTTAAGTTTTGTTTTTGCGTCTTTTACTTTCGGTTTTGTACACCAGCTTCAAACAGCTGAAAATACTATATTTTAGGTTATGGAAAATATATTTCACAGCTGTTTAGATGGTACAATGATTCTCTACATTATACTTGCTTGTTTTGCCACAAACTGAAATTAAGTGAACTTCTGTATTCCAATTTTTGCAACCAGGAAATGGCGGAGCGATTTCGGCATAGTGCATCTTTAAATGTCAACAGAACAAAATAGGGCTGGAGAATTACACAGGGGTGGAGAATTTTTGGGAAGGTGAAATACATCACTCGACAAATGGCAGTTGATAGAATAACCATGTCGCAGTAAACTTGCAGAAACACGATGCTATGTTGTATGGTCCTCCTGCTACAACTTTGAAAAGCACGCACAGTTTATTAGGTTACAGATTAAATAAGTTATGATGAACTTCACAGGGTGGTGAAAGTACACGGTGATGAGCTTGATGCTCCTTTCCGATAAATATTAAGGGTCTTCATTTGTATTCTGGTGACATGATGATCGGTGATTGGCTCCCAATTGACAAATAAAACTGATCTCGCTTTTAATTCACAAGAAGCCAGTTTGATGGAAACATACCGCTGCTGGTAAAATCCTCATATTAGTCTGTGATAAACAGCAAATGTGGCAACTCTGGTCTTGGCAGATGCGCTCCAGCCAACAGCTGGTAGATACAGTGCAGAGGGTACATGATGAGATTATGTATAAGATGGAAACCAAGCTAGTCATAGCATTAATTCTCTCCCAGACAGAAACAGCGTCTATCCCCACCTGGACGTTGACGTCAGCCCCGTTGTTGACTAGGAACTCCAGACAGAGGGCTCCGTGGGTGGAGGCTGCAGCGAAGTGCAGTGGGGTGAAACCCTTGTTGTTGGGCTGGCTGACGTTAGCCCCGTAGTCTATCAGCTCACTGACCACAGCATCCTGACCGTTGAAACATGCCACGTGCAGAGCTGTGTTACCAAACGCATTGGCCTCATCTATCTGCAGTCACAGAGGAGCGGAGAGCAAGTCAACATTCCACATTATGTGTGTGTGCGCGCGTGTGTTTGTGTGCATGCGTCCATTTCTTCATACCTCCACGGCCAGGTTGAGTAGGTGTTTGACCACAGCGATCTGACCATTAGAAGCGGCCGTGTGTAGTGGAGTGTAACCACGTTTATCCTTACAGCTGACCTCTGCCCCCTGGCTGACCAGCAGACACACTACATCCAGATGACCTGCAGAGGGCACACCATAGCACACTCAATGTACAGTCCTCCACTTAAAAATGTTTAGCAACATCAGTAATCTTACAAGAAAGTCACCATTCAAAACCATAATGTTTCCATCAAATGTTCAGCAATATGAGTAATCCCACAATAAACCAACCAATGTTGTTTGGCTCTGTTTTCTGACTATTAGATGACTCATACTATTTCCATTTCACATATAAAGATCTGAATGCCTGAAGCAGACTTGGTACAGAGAGGTACACTCTATAATGTCTATATGTCTCACCCATATATGCTGCCCAGTGCAGGGCGCGGCCATCTTTCTTATCGAAGGCATTAATGTTGGCTCCCTTAGCCAGTAGCAGGTTAACCATCTGAAATGGAGAGGGGAAAAAGATAGTGAGAGACAGAAAGAAAGTGGAAAGGAGGGAGAGGGGAGTGTGTGAGCGGTGTGTTTCAGTGGTGAGTCAGGTCTGTGTGTGTGTACTTCGGAGGGCCAAGAGTGGGCGAGGCTCTTTATGTAACCATTCTAAATATGTAAATCAGACTAGTATTTAAGCAAAAACAACTATTCAAATATGTGCCTGTGTAACTTTACCTTTACTACCTATTATGCTGCTTGTGTGGGCAAAAATATTTAAATACAGTTGTCGTCACTCACTAGCCATTCAGAGGGCAAGATGGCACCATTACCATATTTCCTACACCTCTATCCAAGTCTTTCAGATCTACAACGAACAAAAATATAAACGCAACATGTAGTGTTGGTCCCATGTTTCATGAGCTGAAATAAAAGATCCCAGACATTTTCCATAAACACAAAAAGCATATTTCTCTCAAATGTTGTGCACAAATTTGTTTACATCCCTGTTAGTGAGCATTTCTCATTTGCCAAGATAATCCATCCACCTGACAGGTGTGGCATATCAAGAAGCTGATTAAACAGCATGATCATTACACAGGTGCACCTTGTGCTGTGGACAATTAAAGGCCATTCTAAAATATGCAGTTTGGTCACACAACACAATGCCACAGATGTCTCAAGTTTTGAGGGAGCGTGCAATTGGCATGCTGACTGTAGGGATGTCCACCAGAGCTGTTGCCAAATAATTGAATGTTTATTTCTCTACCATAAGCCGCATCCAACGTCGTTTTAGAGAATTTGCCAGTACGTCCAACTGGCCTCACAACCGCTGATATGGCATCATATGGGTGAGGGGTTTGCTGATGTCAATGCTGTGAACAGAGTGCCCCATGGTGGCGGTGGGGTTATGGTATGGGCAGGCATAAACTACGGACAACGAACACAATTGCATTTTATCGATGGCAATTTGAATGCACATACTGTGACGAGATCCTGAGGCCCATTGTCGTGCCATTCATCCGCCGCCATCACCTCATGTTTCAGCATGATATTGCACGGCCCCATGTCGCAAGGGTCTGTACACAATTCCTGGAAGCTGAACATGTCCCAGTTCTTCCATGGCCTGCAAACTCACCAGACATGTCACCCATTGAGCATGTTTGGGATGCTCTGGATCGACGTGTACGACAGCGTGTTTCAGTTCCCGCAAATATCCAGCAACTTCGCACAGCCATTGAAGAGGAGTGGGACAACATTACACAATTAACAGACTAATCAACTCTATGCGAAGAAGATGTGTCGCGCTGCATGAGGCAAATGGTGGTCACACCAGATACTGACTGGTTTTCTGATCCACAGCCCTATTTGTGACCAACAGATGCATATCTGTATTCCCAGTCATGTGAAATCCATAGATTAAGGCCTAATAAATTCATTTCAAATGACTGATATCCTTATATGAACTGTAACTCAGTAAAATCTTTGAAATTGTTGCACGTTGCGTTTATATTTTTGTTCAGTATACATGGAGTGCCTAGGCCCTAGGCGATTGTCTTACTAGGGGTTGATTGCATTTCACTTCCTGAATTGGGCATTTGTATGGATGTACATAAGAGATATAAATAAAATATGTGATCCCCCAGTCTGTAGTACCTCAGTGTGCCCGTTGAGGGCGGCGTGGTGCAGGGCGGTGCGCCCCCCGCGGTCCGACACGTTGACGCTGCTCAGCAGGGGGATGATGACCTCAGCGCAGCGCAGGGCCTTGTTGGCCGCGGCAACGTGAAGCGGCGTCTGCCAGTTCTTATCCCGCGCATTCACGTCAGCAGAGTGACGGATCAGCACGCGAACCGCCTCCTGTAGACCAGTGTTAGAACAGCATGAGACGTGTGAGGAGAGTAGAGACAGTACAATGTGTGTGTGTGTGTGTGTTCCGTAAGCAGCATAGAGAGAAGAACATGTATACAGGAAATGCCTTTAAACATTCATGAATGTACATGCCTCTGTAAACAGAGACGCAAACATTCAACAACTAGACATAAACCGAGATGCACATATTAATAGTTCATACACAGGCCCACACATTAGTGAGTGAGTCAGTCAATCCTAAACTATCCTAGCCATGTTGAATTACCAGTTTACTCCAGGGGACTGACACAGAGATTTGTGTTGGCTGTGTTGATAAATTGATACGGCTCTGCTATGGATATGGTTCTGGTTTCTATGCTGAATGTGCTACTGACTGACTGGCTCTCAGAGCAGAGAGTGGTGGACGATGGTCAGACTGGTGATTGTAGCCGAGTGTGCTCTCCTCTCCTCTCTACCACAGATCCTGCTGGGCAGCTTAGGCTTGGTTTAGCATCTTACCACCTGTGTCTCAGCATGGGGCCCTAAGAATGTGTCGCCATGCTGTTTGGCCTGTCACTGTATGTCATGAGAAATGCGTGTGTGTGAGTGTGTGTCAGGGCCACAGAACACTCACACATGAGTACATCCCATGCAGTGTGTGTATCCACCGACCTACCTCACTGCGGGACGCCACAGCGCGGTGGAGAGGGGTGAGCCACATGCTGTCTTTGGCGTTGACCCGTGCCCCTAGAGATAGAGACGGAGAGAGATAGATAGAGAGGCAATCTGGCATTAGCAGGGAAAATGAAAGATCTTGGAGCCACATTGTCCAAACAATCTGTGATAAAAGCTACTTTCTACTCCATACATTGTAACCATATAATTTTTTTTTTTTTACTAAGGCTGTAAAGCAGGGGATATTGTGAGAGAGAGAGAGAGAGAGAGAGAGAGAGAGAGAGAGAGAGAGAGAGAGAGAGAGAGAGAGAGAGAGAGAGAGAGAGAGAGAGAGAGAGAGAGAGAGAGAGAGAGAGAGAGAGAGAGAGAGAGAGAGAGAGAGAGAGAGAGAGAGAGAGAGAGAGAGAGAGAGAGAGAGAGAGAGAGAGAGAGAGAGAGAGAGAGAGAGAGAGAGAGAGAGAGAGAGAGAGAGAGAGAGAGAGAGAGAGAGAGAGAGAGAGAGAGAGAGAGAGAGAGAGAGAGAGAGAGAGAGAGAGAGAGAGAGAGAGAGAGAGAGAGAGAGAGAGAGAGAGAGAGAGAGAGAGAGAGAGAGAGAGAGAGAGAGAGAGAGAGAGAGAGAGAGAGAGAGAGAGAGAGAGAGAGAGAGAGAGAGAGAGAGAGAGAGAGAGAGAGAGAGAGAGAGAGAGAGAGAGAGAGAGAGAGAGAGAGAGAGAGAGAGAGAGAGAGAGAGAGAGAGAGAGAGAGAGAGAGAGAGAGAGAGAGAGAGAGAGAGAGAGAGAGAGAGAGAGAGGAATTAAGTTTATTTACCGGAGAGGATGAGAAGCTCAGTGATCTCAGCATCACCCAGGAAGGCTGCAGCATGGAGCGGGGTGCGCTTATCTGCATCCTGACGGAGAGAGATGGAGAGAGGTAGGGAGCTTTATTAGGCCATATATCTGATCTGTATGTGGACAACATCCAGGGGCACTGGTACAATTATTTTCCAGTTCAAACCAACTGAAGTCAGATATTTTAGGCAGAGTTAGGCCAAAGAGCCCAACCCCACTCCATCTACAAAGGCAAGGCAAACATTACCAGAGCCCATTGGTATGACAGTTACCTTGGAGTGGAGAAAGAGCTAGCCTAGCACAGAAGAGGCACTAACAGTTAATATATGAGATGAGCTAAGCATTGTCCTGGTGGCCACTGGCCATTTAGCAGACAAAACAACCCCTCAAATCCAGCCGGCCCGGCCCTCCACTGCCTCTCAAACAAAAAACACATCTAAACTGGAAAATAGCTATGTTTACATCCAATGGCGACATATTTTCATGTGAATATTCTAAAATCCGCATAAAAACAATATGCAAATTTTCCCACCAGAGACGTGTTTGCATCAAATTGACTTGTTGCGGATAAAAGGCTGTGCGTGATGTGCACATAAAATAACTTCTGCGGTTAAATTCCCATGTACTGAATAAAAAATACAAGGTAAATGGGTTTCCATCGCATCTTCAACTCTACTGATGGTTTTGTCACATAATATGTTGTGTTATACTGTATACCAAATGTGCCCACTCTGGTCTTGGCACTAGCCAACAGCTCGCAGATACAGTGCGGGTATAGCCTACATGATGAGATTATTATGGACAAAAGAGCAAGATTATTTTTATTTGTCAAACGGCAGCCAAGTATCGATCACCATGTCACCAGAATAAGACCCTCGATATTTATTGGAAAGGCGCATCAAGCTCATCACCCTGTGAAGTTCATCATACCTTATTTAATCTGTAGCCTAATAAAGTGCATGCTTTCCCGAGTCGTAGCGGACCACACAACATATTACTGCGTGACTGCAAGTTTACTTCAATATTATGGTTATTATATCAATATTTGCGAATAAAAGCGTTTCCACCGCCATTACTCACTGAATTAATTTTACAGACACAAAAAGTTCCCACCTTGTCAAGCATATTTTGTTTTGTCGACATTTGGAAAGTTTACCGTCAAATGTCCTGTTTCCATCAGGCCTGTCTTGACATGTTTTATCCAACATGTACTTTACTGGCATAAAAAGGTTAGATGGAAACCTGGTTACTGACAGCGTTCTCATTGTAGAGCCTCTGATAGCAGCCAACTGCCCATAGGAGACTAAATAACCAGTGAATAAAGAGAACAAAGGTTGGGACCAGCCCATGTCCTGTCCTGCTGGAGCCATTAAGAATATCTCTGGGCTGTTGTAAATAAACATAGGTTTGACCTTTGACCTTTTTGCCCATACTGACCCGACCCCTGGGCCTGGGACCAAGAGGGGAAACAGTACCCGTGCTCCGTTTGCGTGCTCTGGAGCCTGGAAGTGCGGTGAATGGAACATGTCTAGTGGTCTTACCAGAGCGTTGATGTCTTCCGATTTGTAGATGAGCATACGTATCTCCTCAGGGTCTCCATTGAAGATGGCCTGAACCAGCGGAGGCTGAGGGAGAAGAGAGAGAGGAGAAGGGGTCAGACTCTGGGGTCATTCACTAATCCTCCTCTATAGATCCAAGGTCGTTCACCAATCCTACAAGCCTAATAATAGAACAGTAGAGGAAACCTTTATTGCCCTCATATGACATTCAAACATCAAGTGGATACATTACATTTACATTTTAGTCATTTAGCAGACGCTCTTATCCAGAGCGACTTACAGTTAGTGAGTGCATACATTATTTTTTTATACTTTTTTTTCATACTGGCCCCCAGTGGGAATCGAACCCACAACCCTGGCGTTGCAAACGCCATGCATGTCCCAAACACAAGCAGGGACAATGCAAGTCTCCCCAAATACTGATCAAGTCTATCTCCAATACGTGTCTAAACAGTCACCCTAAAATAAATCTCAAGATATCAGATTTATCAGCTGTGTGTAAACAAGGCAAGAGGGGGAGAGGTCCTTCCCACGGTATGGAATTAGAGCATTGCCAACATCAAATACAATTTTATTGGTCACATACACATATTTAGCAGATGTTATTGCAGGTGTAGCGAAATGCTTGTAAATGAGCAGCTGTGTGATGCTTCAATCTGTTTTTAAAAAGCTGGAGAAGTGAGTGTCTGAGTGAGACACTGTAGGTCTACATTTGATATAGGCCTAGTTGTGTAGTTAAGACTGTGGTGGATTTTATAAGACAACTGTATGAGGTTATTTACAAATAGAGGGATATAAAAGTCCTCCAACTCCACAAGGGAACAAACAGTACAGCAGCATTTAGAGGCCATTATCTTAGTCTAGTGAGTGAGGTCACAGTGCCCAAGTCCAAATAGTCTCTCCTGCCTCTCTCTCCGACCTAAATTAAGGTCCCGGACATCGCCGGCATGCAGGCACAAATGATCAGTGTCAATCAGTACTAGGCCTTAGATCAGCACGCTCAGTCAGCTTTCTGAGAAACACAGCAGAAAGGGCTAACTGACTGGAAACAACATGATGGGGACTGGCCAGGACATGATGGGGACTGGACACGACATGATGGGGACTGGCCAGGACATGATGGGGACTGGACACGACATGATGGGGACTGGCCAGGACATGATGGGGACTTGCCACGACATGATGGGGACTGGCCAGGACATGATGGGGACTTGCCACGACATGATGGGGGCTGGCCGACCATAATGAGTAATGGTGATGTTCTAATACTTTTAGGCTGTAGAATAGATGAATTCCTTCCATCCTTCCTCCCTTCCTTGAATAGGCAAGCAGGAAGGCCCTAGAATGTTGAGATACCCCTACCTACCCCTCCCCTTTGAAAGTCACTAGTCACTGATCTGGCCAGGATTGGTGAAAGCAATGTAATGGAAACTCTGCCTTCTTTTTATCCAAGAACACACAGATCAGCGATTACCCTCAAGGAAGGGAGGAAAGAAGGGTGCCCAGTTCTTAAAGTATCCGAACAGGACCTTTCTAGCCCTAAGTCTTTGTGACAGACAAGGGGAGACATGGTTCAGAGACCGAGACAGACTGGTTCCATATTGAAGCTGTTCCTGGGTGCTGCAGAGCAGGCCCTCGTCATGTGATGATGACTGAGAGGGAAATTGTTTCCACAGCCTGTTAGTTACATACAACATAAAAGTTAATGAGACACAGGAAGAGGATTGAGTCGGAGCACTGACTGGCTGAGCCCTATGTACTACGGTAAGACCAGACCATGTTGCTGCATCTTGACTTCCTGTGCCTCCTCCACCTCACCGCCTGACTTCCTGTAACACTCTGTCACCTTCTCAGAATCGACACGCAGAGAGGAAGCCTAGCTAACTCTGCATTTTCAGTTCCGCTTCCAGGCCACACACACCCACACACTAGACTACTGATCCTATAATCTGCAAGGACCTGCACAGAAAATGTGTAGGCCTATATGAAACAGCAGGTGGAGAGACAGAGGCGGGCAGGCCACAGCATAAAACACTACAGCCTCCCCACGGGGATCTAAACAACCCCACTGGCCACTGCCAGAGGAGTAGTGATTTATGGGAATGGGGCTCTCCTCTTTATGGATTGATTCAGAGCGTTTTCCCGCCTTTTCTCGCACCCCCACACCCATAACTAATTTAACTCTACTAAGACAGGAAATGCAACTAATAGCAGGATATGTGTGGCCATGTGGGCGACACAAGTCCTTAAATAGTATAGTTAGGCTAAATATGGTTCACAATCACACAAGAAGTTGAGGCAAAATTTTATAATAATAATAATATGCCATTTAGCAGACGCTTTTATCCAAAGCGACTTACAGTCATGCGTGCATACATTTTTGTGTATGGGTGGTCCCGGGGATCGAACCCACTACACTGGCGTTACAAGCGCCGTGCTCTACCAGCTGAGCTACAGAGGACCTTCTCTTAAGAGAAGAGCTGTGCCTTTAAAACAGAGATGAGAGAGCACTTGGCAGCATATTGCCTTGTTTTTTGCTGTCTCTTTCAAGTACTCACACACTCACATAAACAGCTGGCATCACCTACTGGTCACAAAGCTGGTGTCTGTCACTTTTTGTAATTGCACTGGGGATTTGGGGGACAGTGCTACTAAGGGTTGGGGGGAGGGGAGAAGGGGGGGGGGGGGGTCCTGGCTGAAAGCAAGCAGCCGTCCTGAATGAGGACATTCCCCAACCCCACACCACCACCCCTCCAGGCAAACCAAAAACCTCTAACACTGAGCCCATTGTTGCTGCAGCACAGGCACAGCACACTACCCTCATCCTCCTCCCTCCCCTGACTCCAAGGGCCAATGAATGTTCTCAAAACTACCCCTTTGTCCAATAGGAGAGTGGCCTCTTCCTTGTCTACATTTAGAACACCCTTAGGGCCAGCGTCTTAAATCAACTAGTCCCGTCTCAAAGAGTCCCAATGGAACCAAGAGGGGTCCCCGGCATTTGACAAAACAAATGGATGTTTCCCCCCGGTTTCCCCTTCAATCTCTCTCCGTCTCTCTCTATGTGTTGACCTCATCCTACACAAAATTCCTGAATCTGATAAAAACTCTGTTTTCATTCTTTAATCTGCAAACACACATGCAATCTGGTGCGTCCATGCATGTGCACACTGACACACACACAAAAGCACTTTTTGGGCTTTTCTGCGATTGTTCTTCCATAACATAAGGATGGTGAATAATCAGAGCCGCATTGCAATTGGTGCCCGAGGGTACAGAACAGATCTGAATCTCCACCCTCACAGCACAGCTCCAAAATGAAAAGCTGCTGATGCCGATGATGTCCCACTATAAATGAATTGCAGAATTAAAACCATGCTGTGCTTGACTGTGTTTCTCTCTCCTTCCCTCACTGTTGGCAGCGCCTCACAGAGAGAGAAAGGGAAAAGATAAGTCTGTTTGTCTGTCTCTCTCTCTGTGTCTCTCTCTGTGTGTGTGTGTGTGTGTGTGTGTGTGTGACAGCAAACGCACATATATGGGTCGTGTAGGCGTTTCACCTGTTAAGTAGATATTGCTATCTCAATTCAGGAAGCCCAGCAGCATTCAAAACAAGAAGAGGAAGAAAACAGGAAAGACAACATCTCATGAGCACCCTTCAGCCCCCCTTCTGAACAAACCCACACACAGATGCACACACACACACAGACGAACAACCAGTGGGGATCCAGTAAGAAGAAAAATGAAGAAAAGGGGAGGGGGTGTTAAGACCCAATAACTTCCTGTCCCTTTCCTTTAACACAGAAGAGGGATTACACTGGACAAGACACTCACTGGACAGTACACACACACACATACAGCCGACACAGCCGTACACTTCTATAATCTCTCTGCAAACATACACATCCGTTGGGTGGTTCCATATGATTTAAATCACTTTCTGACCACACCCCTTTTGATTTAAACGAAACCTTCCATACATGTTTGCCCATGGTAGAAGTGGTCAGAAAGTGCCATTTTGGACCTCAATACCAGAACAATCAGGAGATAGAGGTACTCAAAGTTGACCCATTATGCATACGGGCAATTCCATGTTAATGGAATTACACTGAGACTCAGATTCATCACTTTAAAATGTATACCAAACAAAAACCATTGATTTCAAAGTTTCACAAATCATATGCAAAATTACTACTTTTAACAATTTCTAAAATGTTACTAAAACACATTCATAGGAAGTACTGTGCAGATACAAAGTTTGGTAACAGAATACAACTGAGGGAGACTTTACTGTAATTCTGTTACCAAACTTGGCATCTGCACAATTTAAGTAAATGTTATTTTTTACTGTGTAAATTGTTCAAAGTAGTCATTGAGCATAGAGTTGTATGGTTTGTTAAAGGCCCAGTGCAGTCAAACACATGATTTTCCTGTGTTGTATATATATATATATATATATATATATATTTCCACACTCTGAGGTTGGAATAATACTGTGAAATTGTGACAATTATTATAACGCCCTTTTAATGTAAGAGCTGGTTGAAAAGTTTTGATGGGATGGAGTTATGGCCTTCCATGGTGACATCACCATGCGGTAAATTAGTTAAAAGACCAATAAGAAAGAGAATTCCAAACCTCTGCCAATATCAGCTAGTTTTCTGTTTTCCCCTCCCCACTCAGACCATGTCCAGACAGTCCTAGTTCAATTCTTGCTTGAGAAATTGCCCTTTCCTAAGAAGCTATTTTTTATTTTATTTTTTTTGACAATTTTCATTGAAAACAATCACATTAAGGTACTTAATTGTTACCCATAAATGATTTGAGATAAAAACGGCTGCATTGGACCTTTAAACTTTGAAATGTATGTTTTTTGTTTGACCTCTGTAGAGGTTTTATTATTATCCCCTTGACCCTGCCACTCAGCACCTCTAGAACGAAAACAGCCCCCTACATGGTGAACAACCTCTCAGATATGCGTGTGGTGCCAGAAACATTGCATTGTGGCCAATGGCTGTAAAAATATAGTATATGCTCTGATGGTGAAGTTTGAAGTTAAGTGACACAAGTAGGCCATTTTTCTCAACATCCTACTCTTCTTGCTGACTATAATTTATTTATAATTTAGGAGGAAGAAAGAAATGTGGAACTTGATTAGGCAAGCCCAAAATGCAGAACACTGTCTTTAGACAAAATGGAGAGAGTAAAAGTAGCCAGAGAGAGTGTAACATGTATCAACTTGAAATATCATAACAGGAGCAGACAGTAACATTATAATTAGGACACGATAAAGGAATTCACAGCTAAATTCCGGTGGCAGTGATACAACCAGGGTACAGCTTCTTCAGCAGGAGTGCCAGCAGGAAGTAACCCCGAATCCGTTGTCCTAATTTTAAAAAGTTGAACAGAACAAATAACTAAAGAAATACTGCAAAGGCATCTATAAAATGCGATAACACACCGCACAATTTCATTCACTGCGCAAGATGCCAAGCACACCTCGCTCGCGTAGCGGACCACATCTGTTCCTTATGGGCACCAGAAAAACAATTTCCTCTCGCTTGCATGCGATGCATGAGAATAATTTCTTAAATGCAACGTTTACAAAAACATTCTGCTTGCCCAGGAAATAGGACTTACTTACGCATTTCTTTATCAATAGAGTAACCACAATGGTAATGCTTATAGACCATCTAGAAACAACTAAATGTTAATTATTAGTCAAATTGGCATAGCTACCTGCTCGACGAGTTTTAGAACAGCCATAATAATCTCGGTCAGCTTGGTCGGCACATCAACACACTCCCTCAAATATCAGATCATGCAATTGTCTTGGAACAATATTTCAGTTAGAAAAAAGCCGTTTTTTCCTTGATATCGCTCTTGTTTCATGCAGCAGTCAGGAAAGTAAATAATGTTTCTTTTCTCAAGCAACGCAGATCCTCCGTCAGGGCCGGGGCTGTATCACGGCCCCATGGCCAGCTCCACTGACGCTATCTGCGGCGAGGGTGAGTCGAGGCAACCGCCGCCACAGTGCGCAGAAGAAGGAAAAGCTTATCCGACTGATGTAAACAATCTGCATTTACTAATTCTGCACTGAGGACTTTCTCTCTAAATAGCCATACACTCCCTCCTTCTCACTTTGCAGCTCCGAAAATATTCCTGTGTACAGTATGTAAAACGGGTGAACAGAGATTGCACACAGGAAGTTCCAGCCTCTCGCTCTCTCCTCCACTCAGATGCAGAATTTGAGGAGAGTCATCGCCGATTGTCAGTAGTAACGCCCGGTAGATCGCTCCCTCTGCTGCCCTCCAGTGGCTAGAATAGGAAAAACAACTATTCTGAGTAATGGCAGAGATGGGTTTGTAAATTGCTTTGGTAATGTTCAGTGGCCTACAGCTAGCTACACTACAGGTGAATTATCTAGAATTGTAGATTGCACTCCACACTGCCCTTTCCCACTTGGACAAAAGGAACACATGAGAATGCTGTTCATTGACTAGAGCTCAGCATTCAACACCATAGTGCCCTCGAAGCTCATCATTAAGCTAAGGTCCCTGGGACTGAACACCTCCCTCTGCAACTGGATCCTGGACTTCCTGACGGGCCGCCCCCAGGTGGTGAGGGTAGGCAACAACACATCCGCCACGCTGACCCTCAACACGGGGGCTCCTCAGGGGTGCATGTTTAGTCCCCTACTGTACTCCCTGTTCACCAACGACTGCGACACCAACGATTGACTCCAAAACAATCTTTAAGTTTTCCGACAACACGACGGTGGTAGGCCTGATCACCAACGATGATGAGACAGCCTATAGGGAGGAGGTCAGAGACCTGGCAGTGTGGTGCCAGGACAACAACCTCTCCTTCAACATCAGTAAGACAAAGGAGCTGATCGTGGACTACAGGAAACGGAGGGGCCGAGCACGGCCCCATTCACATCGACGAGGTTGTAGTAGAGCGGGTCGAGAGCTTCAAGTTCCTCGGTTGTCCACATCACTAAGAATCTATCATGGTCCAAACACACCAACATAGTCGTGAAGAGGGCACGACAACACCTCTTCCCCCTCAGGAGGCTGAAAAGATTTGGAATGGGCCCTCAGATCCTCAAAAAGTTATACAGCTGCACCATCGAGATAATCTTGGCTGCATCACCTCTTGGTATGGCAACTGCTTGGCATCTGACCTCAAGGTGCTACAGAGGGTAGTGTGTTCGGCCCAGTACATCACTGGGGATGAGCTCCCTGCCATCTACACTCTAAAAATTAGGGGTTCAACAATAGTTATTCTAAGATCCTCAAAGTTCTTTGAAGAACCTTAGGGTTCTTGGCACTGAAAATTGCCCACAAAAGGTTATTCCAAGAACCTCATAGGAGGTGGGGTTAATTGAGGAACCTCCTTAGTTGGTGGGGCTTCTTGCAATAACCTAACTGCCCAACTGAAACATTTGGATTTGAATTTGAAAGGACAGCAGGTGCAGGCACTTACAGTGGGGAAAAAAGTATTTAGTCAGCCACCAATTGTGCAAGTTCTCCCACTTAAAAAGATGAGAGAGGCCTGTAATTTTCATCATAGGTACACGTCAACTATGACAGACAAATTGAGAATTTTTTTCTCCAGAAAATCACATTGTAGGATTTTTAATGAATTGATTTGCAAATTATGGTGGAAAATAAGTATTTGGTCACCTACAAACAAGCAAGATTTCTGGCTCTCACAGACCTGTAACTTCTTCTTTAAGAGGCTCCTCTGTCCTCCACTCGTTACCTGTATTAATGGCATTTGTTTGAACTTGTTATCAGTATAAAAGACACCTGTCCACAACCTCAAACAGTCACACTCCAAACTCCACTATGGCCAAGACCAAAGAGCTGTCAAAGGACACCAGAAACAAAATTGTAGACCTGCACCAGGCTGGGAAGACTGAATCTGCAATAGGTAAGCAGCTTGGTTTGAAGAAATCAACTGTGGGAGCAATTATTAGGAAATGGAAGACATACAAGACCACTGATAATCTCCCTCGATCTGGGGCTCCACGCAAGATCTCACCCCGTGGGGTCAAAATGATCACAAGAACGGTGAGCAAAAATCCCAGAACCACACGGGGGGACCTAGTGAATGACCTGCAGAGAGCTGGGACCAAAGTAACAAAGCCTACCATCAGTAACACACTACGCCGCCAGGGACTCAAATCCTGCAGTGCCAGACGTGTCCCCCTACTTAAGCCAGTACATGTCCAGGCCCGTCTGAAGTTTGCTAGAGTGCATTTGGATGATCCAGAAGAGGATTGGGAGAATGTCATATTGTCAGATGAAACCAAAATAGAACTCTTTGGTAAAAACTCAACTCGTCGTGTTTGGAGGACAAAGAATGCTGAGTTGCATCCAAAGAACACCATACCTACTGTGAAGCATGGGGGTGGAAACATCATGCTTTGGGGCTGTTTTTCTGCAAAGGGACCAGGACGACTGATCCGTGTAAAGGAAAGAATGAATGGGGCCATGTATCGTGAGATTTTGAGTGAAAACCTCCTTCCATCAGCAAGGGCATTGAAGATGAAACGTGGCTGGGTCTTTCAGCATGACAATGATCCCAAACATACCGCCCGGGCAACGAAGGAGTGGCTTCGTAAGAAGCATTTCAAGGTCCTGGAGTGGCCTAGCCAGTCTCCAGATCTCAACCCCATAGAAAATCTTTGGAGGGAGTTGAAAGTCTGTGTTGCCCAGCGACAGCCCCAAAACATCACTGCTCTAGAGGAGATCTGCATGGAGGAATGGGCCAAAATACCAGCAACAGTGTGTGAAAACCTTGTGAAGACTTACAGAAAACGTTTGACCTGTGTCATTGCCAACAAAGGGTATATAACAAAGTATTGAGAAACTTTTGTTATTGACCAAATACTTATTTTCCACCATAATTTGCAAATAAATTCATTAAAAATCCTACAATGTGATTTTCTGGATTTTTTTTCCTCATTTTGTCTGTCGTAGTTGACGTGTACCTATGATGAAAATTACAGGCCTCTCTCATCTTTTTAAGTGGGAGAACTTGCACAATTGGTGGCTGACTAAATACTTTTTTCCCCCACTGTAACTGAAAAAATTGAAAGATCTCAATTTAGGGTAAGGTTTGTCCCTTGGAATTGATATTTTTTTACGATGATACCATCTATCTTTTCATATTTGTGCAAATCTTTCTTAAACAGAAAATGTACATAATTCAATGGATATCAATCAACAAATAGGTAAGAATATGTAGGCTATAAGAATATGTTGAAGGCTAGCTGTATTGGGTGCAGATGACTTAACTGCTCACTTTTGTGTCTGTGTCTGCAGATTTACAGACGAGGAGGCATACAAAGGTATGTCAATTGGTATTGGTATGTTATGCTGATCACATTTACCATCCTCTTCCCTTACCTCTTCAATTAATATCCCATAGGCCTCTACATTATGGACAAGGTATGTGTATGAAAACCATTATCAAAACAGTTTTTTTCATTCACATTTACCACAAAAACCAAGGTATGAATACTGTCATTTGTTAATCATCTGTATAATTACTATTTTGGGGATTCACAGACTTCACCCTCCCTACACCTCTGATGAATATAACAGGAAACCTGTTCGATCACCATGCACTGCAAAATCATTCTGTGTATGGATACGGAGAACATCAACACGCCAGAGGATATACCCATTGGACTTGGAGCTCTGCTGGGAGTTTACCTCATATTTGGATGTTTTAATTCTGCTTTGCCACTAAAATCATAATAAACACTGACAACTAAAATATTGTGTTATTGTTGTTATTGTTATGCGTATTATTATTATTATTATTATTATTATTATTATTATTATTATTATTATTATTATTATTAATAATAATAATAATGGGGGGGGTAGTTATTCAAAAGGTTATTTGAGGATCCATTAAAAGGGGTTCTTTGGACCTCCCGAGTGGCGCAGCGGTCTAAGGCACTGCATCACAGTGTTGCGGCGTCAATACAGCCTGGGGTTCGATCCCAGGCAATGTCATTACCGGCTGTGACCGGGAGTCCCATAGGGTGGCACACAATTGGCCCAGCGTTGACCGGGTTAGGGTAAGGTTTGGCCAGGAGGGGGGCTTTACTTGGCTCATCGTGCTCTAGCGACTCCTTGTGGCGGACCAGGCGCCTGCAGGCTATCTTTGGTCGTCAGTTGAACAGTGTTTCCTCTGACACATTGGTGCAGCTGGCTTCCGGGTTAAGTGTGTTAAGAAGCACGGTTTGAAGGGTCATGTTTCGGAGGACGCATAACTCGACCTTCACCTCTCCCGAGCCCGTTGGGGAGTTGCAGCGATGAGACAAGATCGTAAATCACGAAATTGGCGAGAAAAAGGGAGGTAAAAATTACACACAAAAAAAGGGTTCTTTGAATAACTTATAGGGGATCCCCCACAGTTTCAATTTGAAGAACCCCTAAAGGATACCAGGAATGTTTTCTTTTCAGAGTGTAGGACCTCTAAACCAGGTGGTGTCAGAGGAAGGGCCAACAAATGTTCAAAGACTCCAGCCACCCAAGCCACAGACTGTTCTCTCTGCTACCGCACGGCAGGCGGTACCAATGCACCAAGTCTGGAACCAACAGGACCCTGAACAGCTTCTACCCCCAGGCCATAAGACCTCTAAACAAGACTGCTAAATAATGTAGCTAATCAAATGGCTACCCGGACTACCTGCATTGACCTTTTTTTGCACTAACTCTCTTGCACTGACTCTATGACACACACTGGACTCCACCCACACACTCACACAGACACACACTACATAGGCCCACACACACATAACATCCACATACAGTTGAAGTCGGAAGTTTACATACACCTTAGCCAAATACATTTAAACTCAGTTTTTCACAATTCCTGACATTTAATCCTAGTAAAGATTCCCTGTCTTAGGTCAGTTAGGATCACCACTTTATTTTAAGAATGTGAAATGTCAGAATAATAGTAGAGAGAATGATTTATTTCAGTTCACTTTAAATTGTTTAACTTGGGTCAAACGTTTTGGGTAGCCTTCCACAAGCTTCCCACAATAAGTTGGGTGAATTTTGGCCCATTTCTCCTGACAGAGCTGGTGTAACTGAGTCAGGTTTGTAGGCCTCCTTGCTCGCACACGCTTTTTCAGTTCTGCCCACACATTTTCTATAGGATTGAGGTCAGGGCTTTGTGATGGCCACTCCAATACCTTGACTTTGTTGTCCTTAAGCCATTTTGCCACAACTTTGGAAGTATGCTTGGGGTCATTGTCCATTTGGAAGACCCATTTGCGACCAAGCTTTAACTTCCTGACTGATGTCTTGAGGTGTTGCTTCAATATATCCACATAATTTTCCTTCCTCATGATGCCATCTATTTTGTGAAGTGCACGAGTCCCTCCTGCAGCAAAGCACCCCCACAGCATGATGCTGCCACCCCCGTGCTTCACGGTTGAGATGGTGTTCTTCGGCTTGCGAGCATCCCCCTTTTTCCTCCAAACATAACAATGGTCATTATGGCCAAACAGTTCTATTTTTGTTTCATCAGACCAGAGGACATTTCTCCAAAAAGTACGATCTTTGTCCCCATGTGCAGTTGGAAACCGTTGTCTGGCTTTTTTATGGCGGTTTTGGAGGAATGGCTTCTTCCTTGCTGAGTGGCTTTCAGGTTATGTCAATATAGGACTCGTTTTACTGTGGATATAGATACTTTTGTACCTGTTTCCTCCAGCATCTTAGGAAAAAAGGTCCTTTGCTGTTGTTTTGGGATTGATTTGCACTTTCCGCACCAAAGTACGTTCATCTCTAGGAGACAGAACGCGTCTCCTTCCTGAGCGGTATGACGGCTGGGTGGTCCCATGGTGTTTATACTTGCGTACTATTGTTTGTACAGATGAACATGGTATCTTCAGGCGTTTGGAAATTGCTCCCAAGGATGAACCAGACTTGTGGAGGTCTACAAATTTCTTCTGAGGTCTTGGCTGATTTATTTTTATTTTCCCATGATGTCAAGCAAAGAGGTACTGAGTTTGAAGGTAGGCCTTGAAATACATCCACAGGTACACCTCCAATTGACTCAAATTGTGTTAATTAGCCTATCAGAAGCTTATAAAGCCATGACATCATTTTCTGGAATTTTCCAAGCTTTTTAAAGGCAGAGTCAACTTAGTGTATGCAAACTTCTGACCCACTGGAATTGGGATACAGTGAATTTTAAGTGAAATAATCTGTCTGTAAACAATTGTTGGAAAAAGTACTTGCGTCATGCACAAAGTAGATGTCCTAACCGACTTGCCAAAACTATAGTTTGTTAAAAATAAATTTGTGGAGTGGTTGAAAAACTAGTTTTAATGACTCCAACCTAAGTGTATGTAAACTTCCGACTTCAACTGTATATATAGTCGTGGTCAAAAGTTTTGAGAATGACACAAATACAAATTTTCACAAAGTCTGCTGCCTCAGTTTTGATGATGGCAATTTGCATATACTCCAGAATGTCATGAAGAGTGATCAGATGAATTGCAAAGTCCCTCTTTGCCATGAAAATGAACTTAATCCCCCAAAAACATTTCCACTGCATTTCAGCCCTGCCACAAAAGGACCAGCTGCCATCATGTCAGTGATTCTCTCGTTAACACAAGTGAAAGTGTTGACGAGGACAAGGCTGGAGATCACTCTGTCATGCTGATTGAGTTAGGATAACAGACTGGAAGCTTTAAAAGGAGGGTGGTGCTTGAAATCATTGTTCTTCCTCTGTTAACCATGGTTACCTGCAAGGAAACACATGCCGTCATCATTGCTTTGCACAAAAAGGGCTTCACAGGCAAGGATATTGCTGCTAGTAAGATTGCACCTAAATCAACCATTTATCGGATCATCAAGAACTTCAAGGAGAGAGGTTCAAATGTTGTGAAGAAGGCGCCAGGGCGCCCAAGAAATCCAGCAAGCACCAGGACCGTCTCCTAAAGTTGATTCAGCTGCAGGATCGGGGCACCACCAGTGCAGACCTTGTTCAAAAACTATAGTTTGGTAACAAGACATTTGTGGAGTGGTTGAAAAACGAGTTTTAATGACTCCAACCTAAGTGTATGTAAACTTCCGACTTCAACTGTACATGCATACTGACGCCACACCCACACACACACTTTCACATTCACCACATACGCTGCTGCTACTGTCTATTATCTATCCTGTTGCCTAGTCACTTTATCTCTACCTATATGTACACTGAACAAAAATGAGCATTTCTCTTTTGCTAAAATAATCCATCCACCTGACAGGTGTGGCATATCAAGAAGCTGATTAGCATGATCATTACACAGGTGCACCTTGTGCTGGGGACAATAAAAGGCCACTCTAAAATGTGCAGTCACACAACACAATGCATCATGTTTTGAGGTAGCATGCAATTGGCATGCTTACTGCTGGAATGTCCACCAGAGCTATTGCCAGAGAATTTAATGTTAATTTCTCTACCACAAGCTGCCTCCAACGTCATTTTAGAGAATTTGGCAGTAAGTCAGACTGGCCTCACAACCGCAGACCAGGTGTATGGCGTCGTGTGGGCGAGCGGTTTGCTGATGTCAAAGTTGTGAACAGAGTGCCCCATGGTGGCGGTGGGGTTTTGGTATGGGCAGGTATAAGCTACAGACAACAAACACAATTGCATTTTATCAATGGCAATGTGAATGCAAAGAGAAACCGTGACGAGATCCTGAGGCCCATTGTCGTGTCATTCATCCGCCGCCATCACCTCATGTTTCAGCATGATAACGCACGGCCCCATGTCTCAAGGATCTGTACACAATTCCTGGAAGCTGAAAATGTCCCAGTTCTTGTATGAACTGCATACTCACAGACGTGTCACCGATTGAGCATGTTTGGGATGCTCTGGATCGACGTGTACGACAGCGTGTTCCAGGTCCCGCTAATATCGAGCAACTTCGCACAGCCATTGGAGAGGAGTGGGACAACATTCCATAGGCCACAATCAACAGCCTGATCAATTCTATGCAAAGGAGATGTGTCGCACTGCATGAGGCAAATGGTGGTCACACCAGATACTGGCTGGTTTTCTGATCCACGGGCCTACCTTTTCTTTAAGGTATCTGTGACCAACAGATGCATATCTGTATTCCCAGTCATGTGAAATCCATAGATTAGGGCCTAATGCATTTATTTCAATTGACTAATTTCCTTATACAGTGGCTTGCGAAAGTATTCACCCCCTTGGCATTTTTCCTATTTTGTTGCCTTACAACCTGGAATTAAATTTTTTGGGGGTTTGCATCATTTGATTTACACAACATGCCTACCACTTTGATGATGCAAAAATGTTTTTGTGTGAAACAAACAAGAAATAAGACAAAAAAAAACAGAAAACTTGATCGTGCATAACTATTCACCCCCCCCAAAGTCAATACTTTGTAGAGCCACCTTTTGCAGCAATTACAGCTGCAAGTCTCTTGGGGTATGTCTCTATAAGCTTGGTACATCTAGCCACTGGGATTTTTGCCCATTCTTCAAGGCAAAACTGCTCCAGCTCATTCAAGTTGGATGGGTTCCGCTGGTGTAGAGCAATCTTTAAGTCATACCACATATTCTCAATTGGATTGAGGTCTGGGCTTTGACTAGGCCTTCCCAAGACATTTAAATGTTTCCCCTTAAACCACTCGAGTGTTGCTTTAGCAGTATGCTTAGGGTCATTGTCCTGCTTGAAGGTGAACATCCGTCCCAGTCTCAAATCTCTGGAAGACTGAAACAGGTTTCCCCTCAAGAATTTCCCTGTATTTAGCGCCATCCATCATTCCTTCAATTCTGACCAGTTTCCCAGTCCCTGCCGATGAAAAACATCCCCACAGCACAATGCTGCCACCACCATGCTTCACTGTGGGGATGGTGTTCTCGGGGTGATTTTCCTTGATGGCCAAAAAGCTCAATTCTTGTCTCATCTGACCAGAGTACCTTCTTCCATATGTTTGGGGAGTCTCCCACATGGCTTTTGGCGAACACCAAACATGTTTGCTTATTTATTTCTTTAAGCAATGGCTTTTTTCTGGCCACTCTTCCGTAAAGCCCAGCTCTATGGAGTGTACGGCTTAAAGTGGTCCTATGGACAGATACTCCAATCTCCGCTGTGGAGCTTTGCAGCTCCTTCAGGGTGATCTTTGGTCTCTTTGTTGCCTCTCTGATTAATATCAATCAATTTTATTTTATATAGCCCTTCTTACATCAGCTAATATCTCGAAGTGCTGTACAGAAACCCAGCCTAAAACCCCAAACAGCTAGTAATGCAGGTGTAGAAGCACGGTGGCTAGGAAAAACTCCCTAGAAAGGCGAAAACCTAGGAAGAAACCTAGAGAGGAACCAGGCTATGAGGGGTGGCCAGTCCTCTTCTGGCTGTGCCGGGTGAAGATTATAACAGAACCATGCCAAGATGTTCAAAAATGTTCATAAGTGACAAGCATGGTCAAATAATAATCAGGAATAAATCTCAGTTGGCTTTTCATAGCCGATCATTAAGAGTTGAAAACAGCAGGTCTGGGACAGGTAGGGGTTCCATAACCGCAGGCAGAACAGTTGAAACTGGAATAGCAGCAAGGCCAGGCGGACTGGGGACAGCAAGGAGTCACCACGGCCGGTAGTCCCGACGTATGGTCCTAGGTGCTCAGGTCTCTCAGTTGGCTTTTCATAGCCGATCATTAAGAGTTGAAAACAGCAGGTCTGGGACAGGTAGGGGTTTCGTAACCGCAGGCAGAACAGTTGAAACTGGAATAGCAGCAAGGCCAGGCGGACTGGGGACAGCAAGGTGTCATCATGCCCGGTAGTCCTGACGTATGGTCCTAGGGGCTCAGGTTCTCAGAGAGAAAGAGAGAACGAGAGAATTAGAGAGAGCATACTTAAATTCACACAGGACACTGGATAAGACAGGAGAAGTACTCCAGGTATAACCAACTAACCCCAGCCCCCCGACACATAAACTACTGCAGCATAAATACTGGAGGCTGAGACAGGAGCGGTCCGGAGACACTGTGGCCCCATCCGAAGAAACCCCGGACAGGGCCAAACAGGAAGGATATAACCCCACCCACTCTGCCAAAGCACAGCCCCCGCACCACTAGAGGGATATCCTCAACCACCAACTTACAATCCTGAGACAAGGCCGAGTATAGCCCACAGAGGTCTCCACCACAGCACAAACCAAGGGGGGGCGCCAACCCAGACAGGAAGATCACGTCAGTAACTCAACCCACTCAAGTGACGCACCCCTCCCAGGGACGGCATGAAAGAGCACCAGCAAGCCAGTGACTCAGCCCCTGCAACAGGGTTAGAGGCAGAGAACCCCAGTGGAGAGGGGAACTGGCCCGGCAGAGACAGCAAGGGCTGTTCGTTGCTCCAGAGCCTTTCCGTTCACCTTCACACTCCTGGGCCAGACTACACTCAATCATATGACCTACTGAAGAGATAAGTCTTCAGTAAAGACTTAAAGGTTGAGACCGAGTCTGCGTCTCTCACATGGGTAGGCAGACTGTTCCATAAAAATGGAGATCTATAGGAGAAAGCCCTGCCTCCCGCTGTTTGCTTAGAAATTCTAGGGACAATTAGGAGGCCTGCGTCTTGTGACCGTAGCGTACGTATTGGTATGTACGGCAGGACCAACTCGGAAAGATAGGTAGGAGCAAGCCCATGTAACGCTTTATAGGTTAACAGTAAAACCTTGAAATCAGCCCTTGCCTTAACAGGAAGCCAGTGTAATACCCTCCGTGCCTGGTCCGTGAGTTTTGGTGGGCGGCCCTCTCTTGGCAGGTTTGTTGTGGTGCCATATTCTTTCAATTTTTTAATAATGGATTTAATGGTGCTCCGTGGGATGTTCAAAGTTTTTAATATTTTTTTATAACCCAACCCTGATCTGTACTTCTCCACAACTTTGTCCCTGACCTGTTTGGAGAGCTCCTTGGTCTTCATGGTGCCGCTTGCTTGGTGGTGCCCCTTGCTTAGTGGTGTTGCAGACTCTGGGGCCTTTCAGAACAGGTGTATACATACTGAGATCATGTGACAGATCATGTGACACTTAGATTGCACACAGGTGGACTTTGTTTAACTAATTATGTGACTTCTGAAGGTAATTGGTTGCACCAGATCTTATTTAGGGGCTTCATAGCAAAGGGAGTGAATACATATGCACGCACCACTTTTCCGTTATTTATTTAGTAGAATTCCTTGAAACAAGTTATTTTTTTCATTTCACTTCACCAATTTGGACTATTTTGTGTATGTCCATTACATGAAATCCAAATAAAAATCCATTTAAATTACAGGTTGTAATGCAACAAAATAGGAAAAATGCCAAGGGGGGTGAACACTTTTGCAAGGCACTGTATGAAGTGTAAGTCAGTAAAATCGTTGAAATTGTTGCATGTTGCGTTTATATTTTTGTTCAATATACAATACATAGTTACCTCAATTACCTCATAGCTCTGCACATCGACTCGATACTGGTACTCCCTGTATATAACCATGTTATTTTTACTAGTTATTTTTAATTAGTTATTCACTGTATTTATTCCTCATGTCAATATTTATATTTTTTATCTTATCTTTAACTCTGCATTGTTGGAAATGGACCCGTAAGTAAGTACTTCACTGTTAGTCGACACCTGTTGTCTACGAAGCATGTGACAAATACAATTTGATTTAATATGATTTTTTAACAAACAGGTTTGTTTCTTATCATCAATCTGAAATGCCCTTGTCCTTATGCCTTCATCTCTGTGTACAATATCAACAGAGATGTTTACTGTTGCCTATCTCACTCTCAACACACACACACACACCACCTTTTGTGCAGTCAGCAGGTAGGATACTGTATGTGTTCAGGAAGATGCATTCCTGAGTTTATTGTGTTTTGGAGACCAAACAGAAAATGTGTCTCAGCCATTACCATACCTAGGGCTGGATTGTTAGAGAGAATCAAATAACTCTATATACACGAGAATGGACATTTGGCACAGAACTATGGAGCACAAATGTAGCTTGTCCACTACATCCTATTATTGTTGGGGTTACTGTTCTCTCCTGCATCTCTGATTTACTTCCTGTTGACCAAATCATAAAACCCACCTCCACCCCTATACTAGTAGCCAGCCAGCCACACCACACCAGTCACACCAACCAACCACTACACTGAGCCCTTCAGGGGACATCTGACCTGGCAAAGGCCCCACTAGTGCAAAGTCATTACTAAATGCCCCACCCCCTGTCACGGTTGTCAGAATGGCTGGATATAGCTTTTTTGAGGAAGAGACTCAGAATCTTCTTTAGTACATTTTCCTAATTTCATAGTGTTTGCCAAGCTGTGATTAATGAATGAATGTGATTGTTGCTCATCATCCCTGTCCAGTGCTCACAAGTTTCCCATCCCCCCCTACTCTCTGCCATGGTAGCCAGAATGGCTGCCTTTTGCCTTGAGGGAGAGAATCAAACTTCCTTCGTACATCTTCCTAATTTATGGTGCCATATCAAGTCTGATTCTCGAAAGAGAGCATGATTCACATTACTGATACTTTAGATTCTAACATTGTGGTAACATTTGTAGATTAAGATAATACAAAAAATATAAAGTCAGCCAATACAATACAGGGCCTCTTTCTCATCTCCAACATCCCCCCTACTACCTCCCTACAATGGAAACCCTCCCCCACCACTTACATCTATATACTTCAGCAGTAACCCCCCCCCCTTCACCACTCTGCATAGAGACCCATGCATGCGCTGCCTTTGACCCAGTTTCCAGGCACACTCAGACTCCACCAAGCTCATTGCTCGCTCAGCTCTATGATACAGTCGGAGTCTCTTGAGGATGGGGTGTGTGATGAGAGAGCTGAGCTCAGAGTTCCTCTTATCAGGGCTGAATGGGAGACTGCCTGTGTGTCTGTCTGGGCACTGGTTGCCCATTTCAAAGACCACACTATGAAACGGTCTCCATGAAGCTTTGGAGCTCTTCCTTGGTGATAGGCTGACTATAGCCATGTTACAGTATGGGGACAGGACTAGGTCCACTGCCTTGCTCCACTGGCATTAACCCACACGATGAGTAGCCTATGTACCACTGATCTATTACGAAGGAAAGTGTGCACCTTCTTGAATGATCATCAGACCTTTAGAGCTGTGGGAGTTCTGTTAACAGATACATGAGTAAGTGTTGCTCCTGGCATAAACCTGAGGGTGTCCCACATAAACATATAGGGCCTGTTTCCTGGACAGATTAAGCAGTCCTGAACTAAAAAGCATGTATAATAGAAACTCTCAATTTAAAGTGCTTTTTAGTACAAACAAATATGGTGTCAGCAGTCTTCGCCTACAGCCCAATAGGGGCCTTGCCCTTGATTCTCTCCCACCCACTGACTCTAGCCCAAACATACCCACACACGTCCTTCCCCAGAATCCCCATCGACATATAGCCTTACAGAGGCACGCAAGCATTCGTTTCCACGTCAAAACCACAGAGCTAGCTACCCGGAGCGCTCCTTCTCCTTGGTCTGTTTGTTATGTCTCAGCAGGATGACAGGGCCGATAAGGGGACAAAAGGCATTATAGAGGGTTAATGTTTCCCTTTATAAAAATTTCTGAACAAGCTGTAGCCTTTTGAAATGTAATGTTGCATTTCTGGGTGAAATATAGCTAATTTGGAATGGTCGATGTTCTACGCCTGCTTGTGTACATTTAACTGCAGTACAAAACAATCATTAATCTAAGCCTAGCAGTGCCTGTGGAAAATTTGGTTGTGACATGACAAAAGAAAGGTGGCAAAGGTGATCTGTGTGGAATTGAAATCATCTAGAGAATGCTGGTATGTTCCCACATATTCCACCAAGGAGTTCTTCTGCCTCCAAGGTTATGACCATAGGCATAGGGAAATGACCATGGGGAAAAGGAAGATGGTACTTTTCATAGATGCATTTCCATATTGCATATTATTACTCCTATGAGTAGTCATGTCTCATGCTTTATTTTGACCAACTCAAAATAAAGCAGAGGGCCGAGGGGTTTTATTTTATACACAAACGTTTATTCAGTCAAATAAAGCAACATTCTGATAAGAACAAAGGGGTGATCACTGATAGGCGAGCAGAGCATTGAGAAGGAACGGTCAAGGCCAGTAAAAAGAAACCACGACAGTATTTTAAAGAGTTTCACTCACTGACTTGCTTTTCCATTCCTTAACCAGGCTAACTTAGATCCTGCACTTCACTGTTCCGTCTGTCATTCCTTATGGAAATATTTATAAAAGGAGAAATAAAACAAAAACATACAAGCTAAGAAGTTGTTCCGTTTTATATTCTGTATTTCCCTATTATACATGGTTTTTATTGTATTAAAAATGTATCTCGGGCCACAGCCACTGTGACTGTTGGATTGTTGTACACACCCACTACAAAGACAGAGGAGATAAATAATTTTAAAAAATGGACCAAGTCCTATACACCAAGAGAGTGAGGACAAAGAGTGAACAGAGAGATAGAGGAAGAGGAGAAGAGAGCGGTGAAAAAGAGGGAAGGGGAGAGAGATCGGCAGAGAGAGAGAGTAAACAGAGAGAGGGGGGGAAGAGAGAGCAGATCAGTATCACAGGAAGTACTCCAGCTCATAGCGGAGGTAAGGGTTCTTCTCGTCATTGTAGACGTGTGGGTAGTGAGCAATCAGAGCATCCTGGGAGCCGATGTAGATAGAGTTGTAGATCTTCCAGTAGACGTCTCGCACCTTCCTGGCTGGGTGGAACAGACCCTGGAGAGAGGAGAGACAGGGTTAGAGAGCATTATCAACTCAATGGCTGTACTTACAGTGCTACTACATTTTCATTATGGTATGTTATTTTTACTAAATATCCACAGCAGTTCTTTCATGGACATCATAAAGGGTAGGTTGCTGTTGATAGTTATATAAGTTAACACATTTACATCCCTTTCTGGACATTTGATGTTGATTCTCAACACTGCGCTATTCAAAACAAGAACATTGATGTAGGTCAGGGGTGGGCAAACGTTTTGGCTTGCAGGCCACGTCGGGATTTCGAAATTCGACAGAGGGCCACAGATTTTTTGGGGACCGGCCATTTTAAATCTGGCAGGCCGGATGCGGCCCACGGGCCGTAGTTTGCCCACCATTGATGTAGGTAGTAGTGGTAGTAGTTACCTGTAGGCAATACTGCAGCATGCGGCAGGGGCCGATGGCCACCCGGAGGCCTTCCAGGGCCCCCATCACAGCCTGGATAACGTGGGGCGACGTCTCAAACACGTTGGGCCACACATAGTTGAGCAGGTGGTTGAGAGAGTCTTCACAGCCAAAGCCGTAGACGCCCAGGGACATGTGCTGCACCACGGCACTGGCTGTCTGTCTGTGGACCAAGTCTCTGTAAGGAGGAGAGGAAGTGGGTCCAGTCAAAAGGTGGAAAGAAGCAGTTGGGGTCTACTATATATTCTAATTCTGAGGGTGAAATCCTCATTGACAATGAATAACACTTGACTTTTCCTTTGTTACCAACGGGTGCAGGGTGAGAACAGAAGTGTAGTGGATGTCAGATCTGCCAGTTCTCATGTTGGTGTTCATCTAGCGATGTACTAGCCCTGATCTGACCACTGATAGGTCGTACAGGCGAGAATGATTCGCAGGCATACTACCACCCATTTAACTGAGTCAACTGCTTGCCAACACTGTTGACATACAGGGATGAAGCTCACCATGGCTAGTTAATACATGTAATGTTTGTAGATATGATGAATACTTATTACAAGGGAAATGTTTATCTGGGTAGTGAAGGAGTTCATTGAGTTACTAGAACATTAGCCAAAACACCAGACTGCTTGCTCATCACAATGCATACTCCTTTCACCTGTCCATAAGTGCGTCCTCCAGCAGTGGCGTGACAGCGTAAATGTAGTCCTTGCCCATCTCCCCAATGTATTCAAACAGGAAGGACAGGGACTTGAGCACCCCATTTTGCACGTTGAGCTCTGGCACGCGGTACTCGTTCATGAGCGCGGGGAGCACGGTGAAGGGAGAACAGGTCTCAGCCACGATGGCGATGGCTACGGTGGTACACACTCTGTTCTGACGCTCCTGAACCTTCAGGTTGTTGAGTAGTGTGGCCAGCACGTCATGGGGTCTGGAGGAGGAGAGGTCAGGAGGACACCCACATGCTAAATCAGTGCACATTAATAACCACAACAGCAAAAGGAATATGACCAAGCACAATTGAAAACGCTCACATTTGGGAGGGGCAAACATTCAATTTAACACAACATCCTTGAGCAGACATTTAATTTCCAAACAGAATCCCTAATAAATGACCAACTGAGATGACAAACTGTGAGGATGGTACGAGCATGCAGTAGCCAGAGACAGGACTCACCCGATAGCCTTGGCGATGTATCCGAAGGTGTTGACGGTGGCTCTGCGGATGGCCTTCTTGTGGGCCTTGAGGAGCTCCAGCAGCTCAAAGCAGATACGCATCCATTCCCTGGCCGACACGTACTCAGCACCCCTATACACACACCATGGTAGGAGTTATAACACGGTTGATGAAACATCTACTAGTTTATACATTTCTGCACATATGAGTAGGAGTCAGAGGCTCTTTCTCAATCTTTCCTCGATTGCTTGCCTCCTCTCCCAGAAGGGAGGGAACTCTGACCTTTTCCAATACGGTTGAGAAGGAAGAGACAGGATGTCGACAAAATATAAATTGAGATTCAAAGATTGAAATATACAAGGCAATCATTTCACACACATACCTGTCAGCAATCCTGCCAACCAGGTCAATACAGTTCTCCTGCACCTTCTCATGTCTGTTCTTTAAGATTGGCGTCAGGCGCGGCAGCAGGTCTTTGATTGGTGGAGTCATTTTATGCATGCCTATGAGTGACAGGACAGACAACCAATCAGATGTCTGGATTGCAAAAATCTCTGAAGCTGGAGACTCTTATCTCCCTCAATAACTTTAAGCATCAGTTGTCAGAGCACCTTACCGATCACTGCACCTGTACACAGCCCATCTGAAATTAGCCCACCCAACTACCTCATCCCCATATTGTTATTTATTTTGCTCTTTTGCACCCCAGTATCTCTATTTGCACATAATCTCTTGCACATCTAGCATTCCAGTGTTAATACTATTGTAATTATTCTGCACTATAGCCTATTTATTGCCTTACCTCCATAACTTGCTACATTTGCACACACTGTATATATATTTTCTGTTGTATTTTTGACTTTATGTTTTTTACCCCATATGTAACTCTGTGTTGTTTTTATTGCACTGCTTTGCTTTATCTTGGCCAGGTCGCAGTTGTAAATGAGAACCTGTTCTCAACTGGCTTACCTGGTTAAATAAAGGTTAAATAAAAAAATAAAAATGCATATCAACCAGTCTTACTCTTACCACCACTACTACCATAACCCCTCTTATAATTGCACTGTGAAGCTCAGTTGGTAGAGCATGGCGCTTGCAACGCCAGGGTTGTGGGTTCGATTCCCACGGGGGGCCCAGGTGGGCCAGTATGAAAAATGTATGCACTCACTAACTGTAAGTCGCTCTGGATAAGAGCATCTGCTAAATGACTAAAATGTAAAATGTAAACTAAAAGCCAATAGACTTTTCATTTGTAACCAACGGGTGCAGGGTGAGAACAGAAGTGAAATGGATGTCAGATCTGCCAGTTCTCATGTTGGTGTCCATCTAGCGAAGTACTAGCCCTGATCTGACCACTGATAGGTCGAACAGGCGAGAATGATTCGCAGAGAGAAGACAGGTGTAGTAGTGAGGGTGATGTTTTCGTACCGATGACGTTGACGATGGCCTTGAGAGCACCGAGGATACTTCCCAGTACTTCAGGATACTCCTCTCCTAGGTACTCGTATAACACAACTCCCAGGTGACCCATCAGCTTCTCCTGTTGAGGGGAGAGAAAGAGAGGTTTAGAAAGGAAGAGAAACCCTGTACATCTTTAGTGAAGTTCATAGCAAAGTTTGTGTGTGTGTGTGAGAGTACAAGTGTGTCTGTTTGAGTGAGAGTGTGTGTGCGCATGTATAACAACACCCAGTCTAACCTCCTGGCAGGTCTTCATGACCACGGCGGTGCGAGAGATGAGATCAGCAGCCTGCTGGCGGACCTTGGCAGACTTGTTGTTGAGACGCCACAGCACCGTACCACAGATCTGAGGCAGGTAGGGCTTTACCCTCTTCCCCAGGGCATTGACCACCGTGCCAAACCCATTCAGCATCACAGAGTCCTACACAGGGTCAGAGGTCAACTAGAGTTAGTCATAGTCTACACAGGTAGGCTAATGGACTGAGTGTCTGCATTCAAAATGGCATCCTATTCCCTATATAGTGCACTACCTTTGACCAAAGGGCTCTGGTTTAAATAGAACAGTATGCCATTTCGGACACAGACAGTTACCCATTCCAATCAATATGAAGCTCCCATCAAACCTCAGACTACCGTAAGTCCACACTGCTGTTCAGACAGGGATAACTTGTTTCATCACAGGCTTTACAAAATGTATATCTCAACATTCCCCAACGTTATACCCTGAGCCAGGTTCAGTAGGTAAACATCCTGGAACGTTGCAGATAGAAATGTCATGAATAGAGCTGATATGATTCCTTATTCTACAGGTCATAAAGGCATATTTGTTCTACATAACCCATTTCTATCTGAACGTTCCACAACACTGTTCCTTGCTGAACTTGCCCCTGGTCTCCCCCCGTGTCTCACCTCAGTGGTTTGTTCCTGGAAGGCGTACAGTATGCCGTCAATCAGCTGCTCCTCCAGCTTGTGGTCGATGTCAGCAGCTCCCAGGTTCCCCATGATCTTCTCTATGGTCTCCATCACCATCTTCCTGTACTGCTCTGCCTCATCCTTCAGGTCATCTACTATACGAGAGATGATCTCTGCCGCTCCCACCTTGTTGGCCAGCTCTACTGTGGTGTCCACCAGCTAGAGGTGTGGGGGAGGGATGGCGTTAGTTCACACATCCCAAAACATGGCAGTGATAAAATAACTAAACGCTGAACTAAACTTTGAAATCCAGTCATAAAATCGACTTCTGCTTATCGTTGCTTGGTATAGTTCAACTCACTAACTGTAAGTCGCTCTGGATAAGAGCGTCTGCTAAATGACTAAAATGTTAAATGTAAAAATGTAAATCTAACTCTTAAATCACCAGCCATCTTCTGCTACAAGCCTTGGCGCAGACCTTCATTTCTGCTTTTCTATTTATACTTGGAACACAACTGCCTACTTGACCAAACCAATTCAACATGTCATAAGTGTATTGAGTCATTGGTGTGTGAGTGTTGTGTACCTACCTGTCTGTAGTTGCGTCTGTCCAGGGCCATCCTGTGCTGCCAGAAGTGCTTGAAGAAGGGGGGCAGGATCTCTGTCTTGATGTAGTTGGCCTCCACACCGTCAGTACCACAGCACTGTTTCACCACCTGGCAGAGAGAGGGAACAATGGGGGTTAGAAACAGGGCACACAAACACCAATTCTGTTTTAAGTGTACTAGCTAGCATCTGCAACTCCTTTCCATTTTGGAAATGTAACCAACGGGTGCAGAGTGAGAACAGAAGTGAAATGGATGTCAGATCTGCCAGTTCTCATGTTGGTGTTCATCTAGCGAAGTACTAGCCCTGATCTGACCCCTGATAGGTTGAACAGGTGAGAACGATTCGCACACACGGTTAGGCTACCTCACCTTGAGCACGATCTTCTTCATCTCCTCGTCAGGGGACTGGAACTCTCTGATGAGGATCAACATGACCTCTCTGGTGTAGTAGTTAGCATACTCAGCATCCATCAGAGGGATCAGGTAGCCAATGGCCTTCAGGAACGCAGCCAGACCCTGGACACGAGAGGGGAAAGAGAGGGAGGTTTAAATCAGTTACTAGGTCTACACAGCCAAGATACTCCGATAAAGTTGAATGTGATTTCAGGTCAACTTGCATTAACTACTTGTTTTAAGAATGTAACCAACGGGTGCAGGGTGAGAACAGAAGTGAAATGGATGTCAGATCTGCCAGTTCTCGTGTTGGTGTCCATCTAGCGAAGTACTAGCCCTGATCTGACCACTGATAGGTCGTACAGGCGAGAATGATTCGCAGACACGTAACCGAAGGCCATAGGTCCTCAATAGTTTTGTCCTCACCTTTCCTCTGTGCTGTCTGATACCCTTCCACAGGGGTTTGAGTACGGAGTCAAAGGACTCGATACCGTAGGGCGTGGCAGCCTCAGCCAGGGCAGCGATGGCCAAGGCACTGATGGTCCGCACCTTCTGCTGCTCATCTACCAGACCTGAGGGGGGCAGACAATAGAGGCCAGTAAGAGATCATGTTTTATCCTTCCTGGTAAAGTGTATAGTGACCATGTGTGAAATGCACTTAAAAAGCGAATGAACTTGAAGCGTCAACCCATGCACTCAAAAAATTAATAAAAAGCTAAACTACACCTGAGTAACATTTACTAGATAGTCACTCCCAAATATAAAAACGTACTATTACTAGCTAGTAGAAAACTAAACTACCCCCTCAGGTCACATACTATCTCAGGGTCGCCCTCGGCTCACCATGCTCGATGATCTCCACCAGACTCCTCAGATGGGGTAGGATTGCACAGCCCATGAGGATGGCAATCTGCTGGACAATCTTGATACCCGTGTGGCGGGCCTGCCATGACTTCTTGCTCTTACACACAGCCTTGAGGAAGGGCAGCAGGGAGGGGATACCCAGAGCGGACGCTACGACAGCGAAAGCTCTGGCCGTTGTATTTCTGACGTACTCATCCATGTTGTCAATATCAGGCCTCATGGTCGAGATCATAGTTGCCAGGCCGGCAGCCTAGAGAGGAAGGGAAAGACCGGGAAAGAGATGGACAGATTAATTGGTGTTCGTGATACTCCTTGCATAGACAGCATAAGTGGCATTTTCTAATGTGATTTCAGGAGATACAAATATTCGCTACGTGCTGTAGGAATGTAACCAACGGGTGCAGGGTGAGAACAGAAATGAAATGGATGTCAGATCGGCTAGTTCTCGTGCTGGTATTTAATCTAGCGAAGTACTAGCCCTGATCTGACCACGGATAGGTCGAACAGGCGAGAATGATTCGCAGGCATATTACCCAACTGTGGTGGGTGTGTGATTACATTATAGGGCTGGGAGTGGGGCTCACCTTGGCCAAGTTAGAGATGATCTCTCTGCCCTCCACTCTGGCGTAGTAATCTTCATCAATCAGCAGGGGCTCAATCACCACCAGGATCTGAGGAACAGACAGTCAGTTAGTGAACCACATACACAGTGCCAATCTCAGCACAGGAGACATACAGTAACGGAGTGAGTGAGTACTGCCTCTCTTTCACACACACAATGACCCACCTTGTGTACATATGGGCGGACCAGGTCGTCCAGCTTGTAGAGGATGCGGTCGATGACCTTGACCAGTAGGTGGCGCTCCTGGTCCTCCAGAGTAGGAGACATGAGCAGGGGTAGGATCTGGTTGAACAGGGGCCCTGCGCCAAACTCCCTCGCCTTGTCTGTGATCTGACGCAGGGCAGCCTGAGAAGAGACGCAAGGGGGTTAGACTGGGTGGTTGACATTTCAATGGTGAGAGTTACACACCAAAAGGAAGATGGAGTAAAGACCAGAGATACAACACTAGAGTGGCCTATGTCAAACCTTCATAGCTCATAGAATGTGTGGATAATGGCAGCCATCTTGGTCAGGGAAATTTCAATTTTTAATTCTGTGGTCAAGATGATGAGGACAGTTAGCAGCTGGTCTCACCTTTCTCATGGGAGGTGTTCCATTCTTGATCTTCAGCAGCAGTTTCATGATCTTACGCTCCTTCTGTTCCTCTGGGCTCAGAGTGGACTCATCCACCTCAACCAGCAGTTTATCAAAGTACTGGATGTCGTCTGGTTTGAGGAAGGGCAGGTTTCCACTGGGCTGGTCGTTGACCTGCTTCATGGAGCGGTCCTCCTGCTGCATGTGGAAGCCCGTCATGCCCCCCATGGGGGTTGGGGTGGCAGACAGCTTACGGGCTGGGGTACGGATGGGCACGTAGCCTGCTGGTGGGGGAAGGACCTGTGGAGGAGTTGCAAGATGAAACGTTAGTACTGTTCACTTCCTATACCTTTAACTCATTTTACAGAACAGTTTACTATTTTTTGTGTACTGGATTGAGGTCTTCTCAGACAAATTCCCTGATGTCTTCAACTGAAGAGACATGCCGGTGTGGGGAACCGAACCCAGAGAGACAGAACGTGACACTGACCAGAGACAGACTGTCCTGTTCCAACTTGTTACCGTATCATCGAAGACTATTCACTCACTTAATATAGGTATTTGATGTGACAAATGACTGTTGAGCTCTATTTCTCCATCGTACTGGTGTGTGAAAGAGTACTTGACCTTGTATCCCTCTGGGAACATGGCATCCAGCTCATCATCTGTGAGTGGTCGGTTTCTCTCGTCGATCTCCCTCTCCCAACGCCACGCCTGCAGCTGCTCTGGGGTCATGCTCATCAGGTGACCTGACAGGATAGGAAACACATACATAATGTAAAACATGCCTCAACCTAGTATCACGACTTAGTGGGACATTATACTACTAGTAAATGAACAACAAGTACGTAATACCAAACAGAATTATCAGTTTTAAATGATATTCTACCTCTAAGGAATTGAAGATGGGATTCAAAGGCCTGAGATGTAGGTTAGGTGATTGACAGTACCTGGAGATGGAGTGGCCATATTCATGGCAGGGGTTCCGATGGGAGTCTTCCCAGGGGTCATCAGTGGAGTGGAAGAGCCCATCTGGCTGGCAGGGGTCTCGTCCCAACGGGACTTCCTCTTACTGGCCCCGGGGGTGGGGGTCTCTCCTACCGACTCGTCTCCTCTGTCTGTTCGGGGGGTCTCGGCCCAACCACTACCATGACCAGGGGTCTCCCTTTCAGTCTTGGGGGTCTCGTCCCAGCGGTTTTTGCGCACGCTGCCTGTGGCCCCCCCATGTCCGGGGGTGGTGTGTCCCGGTGTGTCCCCTCTGCCTGGGGTGGCTGCTCCGGCCGGGGTGTGGCTGGGGGTGGGGTCCCACATCCGGGTGCTGGGAGTGGCCCCTGGGGTCTCACTGCCCTTGTTCCTGCCAGGGGTCTCGTCCCAGCGGCTGTTGGAGGGGGTGTGGCCAGGGGTGTGTCCTGGGGTCTGCTGTGGAGAAATCGAAAGAGAGAGAGTCAGGGGATAAAGGGATCAATGAGTTCTTACAACACAGAAATGAAGCATGGTTGAGGTACTTTGTTCTACTAGGAGCTTAAAAAATAATATTTAAGTCAAGGCAAGACATAAATAAACTGCCCAAAAAACACTTGGTCCTACAGTGGGGGAAAAAAGTATTTAGTCAGCCACCCATTGTGCAAGTTCTCCCACTTAAAAAGATGAGAGGCTTGTAAATTTCATCATAGGTATGCGGCAACTATGACAGACAAATTGAGAATTTTTTTCTCCAGAAAATCACATTGTAGGATTTTTCATGAATTTATTTGCAAATTATGGTGGAAAATAAGTATTTGGTCACCTACAAACAAGCAAGATTTCTGGCTCTCACAGACCTGTAACTTCTTCTTTAAGAGGCTCCTCTGTCCTCCACTCGTTACCTGTATTAATGGCACCTGTTTGAACTTGTTATCAGTATAAAAGACACCTGTCCACAACCTCAAACAGTCACACTCCAAACTCCACTATGGCCAAGACCAAAGAGCTGTCAAAGGACACCAGAAACAAAATTGTAGACCTGCACCAGGCTGGGAAGACTGAATCTGCAATAGGTAAGCAGCTTGGTTTGAGGAAATCAACTGTGGAAGCAATTATTAGGAAATGGAAGACATACAAGACCACTGATAATCTCCCTCGATCTGGGGCTCCACGCAAGATCTCACCCCGTGGGGTCAAAATGATCACAAGAACGGTGAGCAAAAATCCCAGAACCACACGGGGGGGACCTAGTGAATGACCTGCAGAGAGCTGGGACCAAAGTAACAAAGCCTACCATCAGTAACACACTACGCCGCCAGGGACTCAAATCCTGCAGTGCCAGACGTGTCCCCCTGCTTAAGCAATATGTCCAGGCCCGTCTGAAGTTTGCTAGAGTGCATTTGGATGATCCAGAAGAGGATTGGGAGAATGTCATATGGTCAGATGAAACCAAAATATAACTTTTTGGTAAAAATTCAACTCGTCGTGTTTGGAGGACAAAGAATACTGAGTTGCATCCAAAGAACACCATACCTACTGTGAAGCATAGGGGTGGAAACATCATGCTTTGGGGCTGTTTTTCTGCAAAGGGACCAGGACGACTGATCCGTGTAAAGGAAAGAATGAATGGGGCCATGTATCGTGAGATTTTGAGTGAAAACCTCCTTCCATCAGCAAGGGCATTGAAGATGAAACGTGGCTGGGTCTTTCAGCATGACAATGATCCCAAACACACCGCCCGGGCAACGAAGGAGTGGCTTCGTAAGAAGCATTTCAAGGTCCTGGAGTGGCCTAGCCAGTCTCCAGATCTCAACCCCATAGAAAATCTTTGGAGGGAGTTGAAAGTCCGTGTTGCCCAGCGACAGCCCCAAAACAACACTGCTTTAGAGGAGATCTGCATGGAGGAATGGGCCAAAATACCAGCAACAGTGTGTGAAAACCTTGTGCAGACTTACAGAAAACGTTTGACCTGTGTCATTGCCAACAAAGGGTATATAACAAAGTATTGAGAAACTTTTGTTATTGACCAAATACTTATTTTCCACCATAATTTGCAAATAAATTCATTAAAAATCCTACAATGTGATTTTCCGGATTTTTTTCTCTCATTTTGTCTGTCATAGTTGACGTGTACCTATGATGAAAATTACACGCCTCTCATCTTTTTAAGTGGGAGAACTTGCACAATTGGTGGCTGACTAAATACTTTTCCCCCCACTGTATATAATTTGCTGATCAAACACCAGCCCACACCAAGTCATAGTAAGGATACAAACTTGACTGATCTGATCAGCTAAGATAATACGTTTTACCTCAGCAGCCTGGTCAGCCTGGTCCCAGCTGGACATCTTCTTGGGTGTGCCGGCATTGCTGGGGGTTCCTGATTGGTCCTGTTTCTCGGCCGTCTGGTCCCAGCGGCGTTTACGCTTGGCGGCAGCAGCGGCAGCAGCAGCCTGGGAGGCAGCAGAGCCGTTGACAGCCTTCAGGTCTCCCGTCTTGGCCTTCTCTGCCATCTGCTGACGGATCTCTTTCTGCACGTAGGGAGAGTAAGAACATGAACCAGAGACTAACCTCACCACAACAGGGGAAAGTTTCCCTTGAGCTTTGTAGGACGGCAGTCTATTGAAGGCAACAATAAAACACATTGAACAACACACCCACATAATTCAATATTCTTATATTATAATCCTCTATGGAGACACCACTAATCGAAACATTACCTGAAGACAAAGTTATGCCCTTGAGCTAAACCACAAAGGGGATATATCCGGTCTGTCTTACCTCCTCTTTGGTCAGGTGCTGCTCCTTCATGACGTCCATGTACGACCTGGACTGCAGCTTTGGGTCCGGCGTTTTGCCCCCTGCGCGAAAGAGCACCAACAAGACACAGGGCAGCCGATTAGAACACGCCCCAGGACCCGGCTTCATAACACACACAGCAAGTATAACACAGCCAGTTCAGCTAGGCCCTCACTTCTTCTTTAGAAACTTATACTGTTTTAGTTCCTTAAGCTGAATCACAACAAGACAACCCTAGATACACAACATACAGGCAGTCCTCTCTTGCTTGCCTTACATACAAACAAACATAGCTGAATAAAAAAAAACAACAGGCAGATACATTGAGAAAGAGCTGAGGTGTTTTTTTTCTTTCATTTAAGGAGATAACAGGCGAGGATAAAGCCATCACTGATGCAGGAGTCCTGGGCTGTGCTCTCCAGAATACGTACACTTTCAGTGCCAAGGGTCCTTCTGCAGTCAGACTTCAACCGGCAGAAAAGAAGCCTAGAAAATGTCTCTTTACCATTAGTAACACTTTGGAAAAGGGTTGGAACTCACACACATAAGCATACCACCTGTGATTTGTTTTTACGTCACTCAAAAGAAAAATCCTCCTGGGGCTCAAACCTCAAATAAATGGAACAAAAAATATCCTCCAGATTGTGAATTATTGATTAACAAAATGAAGTCAATTTGTTACCAAATCTTCTTGTGAGATAACTCTGTAGCTACTTTATGTAACCCATGGCAGGGAGAGCATATGTATGTAGTTACACGGATACATGAGGGGCAGTGGAGGCTACGATTAGAGCCATACAATCAATATCTTCGTTTCAGGTGGGAACAGGCTGCCTGCTACTGAGCAGTTGGAAGTTTGCCTTCAGCGTCGATTGCTATTCCAACTTCGTAAACGTAGATCTTGACTTCCTTTTTTATAAATAAATAAATAGATATATTTTTTAAATTAATTATGAATTACAAAATAAATCTAAAGCAAAAGACTACATAAAATTGCTACGGTTTAAATGTAAGTATATAAAAATAAAGTTTGGTAGAAGAAAAAATAAAAAGGTTCTTAGGGTAGAGGTTTGTTGAGGAAGAGCTGCTTTCCCCCCTCACCCACACCCACACCCACCCAGACAACAAACCAGCGGACCCTGACAAAACTGATAAGTGCACGCTTCTGTCTGTGTTCACCATAACCTACACAGGATGAGTTGCTGCACCCTTAAGAGAGTGCAGTACAGGACTGGCAAAGCAGTACTGCTGTAGGAAAGAAATTAAGGACAGTTAGTATGGGCCTGTGGAATTGCGGCACACAGATTTCTTGATATGTTTCTATTTTACAAAGATGTAAAATAGAAATATATTTACACAACATCTTTGTATATGACAGAGCTGTCTACATGCAGGCTTGATACAGCCCTACCCAGACTACATAGAGGCACTGAGGCCACTTCATCTCAGAGAGAGATATGTGTGCTTCATCCGCTACAGGCAAATTGTTGCATTGCAAATGAAATTGTTGCAATGCGTAGATAAATACCTTAAACCTATTCTAGAAGGTATGTGTTTAGTTAATCAAATGCTCAATGGCTAGTCAAGCCGTATTCTGAGAGATAGGCCATCCTTGTTTAACTGATGGACAATTCAGTTCATTTAGGCTATGAGGAATGTGAATATAGCTAGGTGACAGCTCCTTGCCCATGTGAGAGTTAAGGGGCAAGACTGGCCCTTTGGCCAATGATTATACCGCAACTGTAATTCACTCTATTAATCACACACCTGGAGCCCAAGTTAAGATGCCTGACCCGACTTGGACTAAAAGCCATTTAAATGTGCTTTGAAATCTGAGACCATAACTCACTAATGTTGATGACACAACGGCACTACAGTTCATGTGTGTAAGTGTCATAATTTGTGATGTCCTGTTCTTTTCTAATGGAACTTCCCCAACCCCTAGAAGTCCGACAAGCCAACAGTGGTGGTAACTGACCATAAGCCTACACAAAGATACTGTAGGAGTGAAGGAAGGGCCACTTGGAAGTAAAGGGGTGGTCTGATTGCACTGCTAATTTTATGAGTGTTCTTGTTCTACACAGAACCCAGGTGGTCTGCCATCTAGGGGGGATTGGGGTCATTGCGTTCCCGCCTACTGGGCACAGCAGGGTGTAGCATATTGCATGAGCAGGTGAAATTTTTATTTTGCCTTTTTATTTATTTTCTTTGCTACTCACATTACTTAATACATTTCTTAAGAGTAAGACAGTTCTTTCCACCATCAGTACATGAGATAGCCACATGGGTCTGTTAACCCTTCGAGACACACACAACCTACCTGCCACCCATGTAGTGTTAGGTACGAAAGTCTAACCAAGACAACGGCAAACCACCTCTCCCTAAAACAAAATGGAACCCCTCACTGGCAGACATGTATTTTATACTACTTAATCATGTTTACAATTATTGTCATTTTCCAAAAAAAAAAAACTTGTATCTGCCTCGCAGGCCGTTTGCCTCAAAAGCAAAGAGATTTTATTGAGAGAAAATTATGACTGATAAAAGGCGCAGTGACAAGAGAACCAACCGCCCTCAGGCCAGGAAAGATTACCACGGGAAGGTCTTAGTCTGGGGAGCAAGCCGTTGCACAGTGCTCGAAGGGCTAAGCAACAAGAGGTGGGTTCAAACCCTTAAAAGGCAGCCATGGGATCAGGGAGAGAGGGTAAAACATGAACAGGGGAGGACACTATGGAGGGAGGACGGAGGGGTGAAATTTACCATCTGCAAAGGGGTCTAGTCGCTCCGGAGAGATGATCATCTGTCGTCGTCTGGCCTTGTACTCGTCCTCACGCTCTGCAATCTTCGCGGGCCTGTGCTCGGCAAACGGGTCGTACTGAGAGGAGAGAGAACACAGCATGTTAAAATACATGTCATCATGGTAAACAGAGATTTAATGTGAGAACTAGCCATTATAACATGTTGTCTATGACAAGACATGAGCAGGATAATTAAGCAAATCCAAAACTTTTGCAATAAGGTTCAGTAAAAGGGTCTCTGTCAGGTTTGAACTCAAAAGTAGAATTCTACACTTATTGCAAAAGCTGGAGAGGGAGATAGTGTTACTGTGGCTAACCTGTTCATCTGACTGTGGTATTGCATTCAGTATAGCCACCGGAGCATGATACCCCGGTTTCTTCTGTCCAAGTAGACTTGTTGAAGAGTCCTCCTCGTCATCCTGAAAATAAGAGAGAGACAAGAGTCTGGTCAAGCCTAGCCACTTAAGGCAGACTCTCCCAGCTCGCAGACAACAAGACATACTGGAATAGCCAACGCCATTAAAAATATGACACTGGAATAGCTGACGCCTAACCCCTAGGAAGAGAAGGAGAATGTCAGTGTTGCAGACGACATGCAACACTTTTTTTTATTTGACCATTTTCAAAGTTAAAAAGAAAAACAAGCATGCATACATCACAACTCATGATTTAACATGCAACACTTACATCCTCCTGTTCATTGGCAGCGATAGAGGTGACATATCCAGCAAAGCGGCTGTCACTGCCACCATAGATCTCCTGGTCGTAGTATCCAGTTGAGTCCAGGCCCACACCCTGATCTGCTCCCTCCTCCACCAGGGCAGCCTTCATGCCCTGGATCTCCAGGATCTGGGCCTCAATGTCTGGGGGGCAGGGGGGAAGAATAACACAACAGTCAGTGACTTTCAGGGTATGTTGAAATATGTACAAACGCATAACCAAAGATATGAAGCATATTATTATATTAAACATAAATAGCATCTGCAGTAGTGCTAAACTACACATTAGCTAAAAAAATATGCTATTGTATTCAATGAATATGTTTGTCAAGCACGAATTAGCTCTCATCTGTGCTCAAATCGATCGCTGTGTTGACAAAGTAACTAGGGCAGCGTTTCCCAAACTCGGTCCTGGGGACCCCAAGGGGAGCACGTTTTTGTCCTAGGACTACACAGTTGATTCACATTATCAAAGCTTGATGATCAGTTGATTATGTGAATTAGCTGTGTAGTGTTAGGGCAAAAACCTTAACGTGCAGCCCTTAGGTTCCCCAGGACCGAGTTTGGGAAATAGAGCCTGCTAAATTAGTTTCAATTTGAGCGGAATCAGACAGTGCTGGCTTGACAAAGATGAGATAATCCAAATAACGTTAGTTATCATAGCTAATTAGCTAGAAAATGTATTCATGATATGTTTAATCTGAAACACGTCAAACATGAAGCGTGCATAATGTTACGATACTAGCAGCAGTGCGGTGTACGTCCGACATGCCATACTTCCAACGCCATTTTAGTTTTTACAACAACACTGACGCTGTTAAATAAATGTAGCCATATCGATACCATAGCAAGTTTCTTATAGCAACATCTACACAATTAGTATAATTGAAGCGCATACTGATAAAGGCAATCATGGTTGTAGAAATTCTGCATTGTCTAGCTAACTTAGCAGTTAACTTAGGGGGGCGCCATTAGCTATCAGTCCTCGTTGCGTTTAGGGTGTCACGAATGACAATAGAGCTAAAACATGTAGCTAGCTTCTAAACAATGGATGCATCTTCATCCTCTTTTTATTAGGAACCCGACGTACATAAAATCAAATTATAATACCCATTTACAACATTTTCTAAATAAATAGTCTTACCTTCGTGTGTTTTGGCGATTTTCGCCATTTTGGTGGTTCGGTAAGACTGAAACCGGAAGCCAGAATTAATTCATATCCGTTCAGCAAAAATAGATGCGTACTGGACAGTTTCGTCACAGATAGAACAATGAGAGTTGTAAAAATCTTTGGCTCAGTGGTCCTGGATGAGAAAGGTCTTGAGTGCTTAATGACGGCCAGGAAACCAGGATTGACCCAGTAATAAACTGGAAATTAATATGCTCTTGATATTACTCTGATCTCAAGTTCAACAGTGGTGTGTAAAGTACTTAAGTAAACATACTTTAAAGTAGTACTTAAGTCGTTTTTGGGGGGAGTATCTGCACTTTACTCTTTATATTTTTGACAACTTTTACTTCACTACATTCCTAAAGAAAATAATGTACTTTGACCGTGAAAAACCCAGCAGCGTTGCAGTTCTTGACACAAACCGGTGTGCCTGGCACCTACTACCATACCCTGTTCAAAGGCACTTAAATATTTTGTCTTGCACATTCACACTCTGAAAGGCACACATACACAATCCATATCTCAATTGTCTCAAGGCTTAAAAAGCCTTCTTTAACCTGTCTCCTCCCCTTCATCTACACTGATTGAAGTGGATTTAACAAGTGACATCAGTAAGGGGTCATAGCATTCACATGGTCAGTCTATGTCATGGAAAGAGCAGGTGTTCATAATGTTTTGTACACTCAGTGTATATTTTCTTTATAAAAAAATATAGGAAGAAAATATCTATATATTTTGTATTTGTTTTGCTTCCTTTTGGGCCTCCCACGGGCCTGGGCCCAGGGGCTTCAGCCCCGTTAAACTCTGCATTAATCCGGCCCTGGATGTAGGATTTAATTATGTATTATGTTTTCTTAGGGAGAGATGAGAATAATGGGTAGGATTTAGACCTTCCCTGTCTCTGGTCCACACCCCAGTCCAGTTTGTGGCGGTAATGCACCTTTAAGTTGGTTGCCAACTGCCATAGAAAATGCACAGAATAAACATTACAGTCCCTAGTTGCTTTTTTTTTGTTACCTGTTTTGTATGTTATTTTAGCATTAATACGTGTCACATATCAGTTTGCAAACAATGTTAAAAAAATAAATAATTGAGTTAATAAAGCTGCATACAAACGTGGTCTCTTTTTTGCTTTCTTGAGTAAGGCAGCTCCAAAATGCAGGTGTTTCAGCCTAGCTCTGTGCTTTCTGTGGTTGTGCAAGCGGAAAATACGGAGCGTAGGGGTTGGTAATGTTCTCTAGTTGCGCCGTGATTGGCTCAGTGTTTTGTCACTCATGGGGACACTACATCGCCACAAAATCTACAGGGAGAGCTCGAAAATTCAAGCCCCTTGGGTGCTGCCATAGTTGTTATGGGTGGAAGATGGCACAATGATGCCATCTGTTGGTAAATGTTCATTACTGCAACTCCAGTGTTTTACCGGTGTACTTGAGATACCCGGATGTAATGCAATATACTGCACAAGACTGGTTACTCGCATCAATGCCTCTGCCTCCTTATTTAACATTCAAACATGGTGTCAGAGTCGGATAACTAACCATGCTTTCCGCAAATTAGAGTCACCTGTTCTGGTAAAAAAAAAAAAAACCTTAGTTGAGTAAAAGTTATCCGGAATTGTCCTTAGCTAGATTGAGTTTGCTAGTTAGCTTCAGTGTTGTTAGCACCATTTAGACATGGCAGCGAACATTTTCCCTCCCGCCGTTATGAAGCTCAGCGGAGATTGGAGCACAAACTGGGATACGTTTAGAGGTGAATGGGAGGACTATGCACTAGCAACGGGACTTCGGGAAAAGGACGATGAGGTAGTGGCTGCCACTTTGAGGACTATAATGGGAGCAGAATGCCGACATGTATACAAACACAACCTGAACCTAACAGCAGCTCAGCAAGGTAACGCTACAGCTATTCTTGATGCTCTCGAACTTTACTTTAAGCCAGCAAAGAACGTTATCTACGAGCGTTATGTTTTCGGTTGTTGCAAACAGGAGGACGGGAGTCCATTGACAGCTTTGTCACTAAGCTAAGGGAAAAGGCAGCTACATGTGACTATGGTGCTTTAAGAGATGAACTGATCAGAGACAAGATAGTGCTTGGCATAACTGATGAGGGCACCCGCAGACGTTTGCTGAGAGAACGTGACCTGACACTGGTCTTGGCAGTGGAGACATGCCGTGCAGCAGAGCTTACAGATAAGGTCCATGGAGCTAGAAAGGCAACATATGGACAATGTCAATGCTACATTCAGGCAGCCAGTAAAGAAATTCCCTTTTGCCACAGCTAATGCTAATACTACAGCCAACTCTGCAGTAGACAACCCCAATGCATGCCGATATTGTGGCATTTCTCATGGACGAGGAAAGAACACTGCCCAGCCTATGGAAAAATATGCAAATCCTGTGGTACACCTAATCACTTCGCAAGGGCCTGCATGAAAAGCAAGAGAAAGGAGGGTAAAGTGCACTCCATTGAAATAAACACAGATGAAGGGAACAGCAGCACAGAGGATGTATATGCTAGCGAGTGCATAGGGGCAGTAAGGGCAAAAGGAAAAAAATGGTTTGTCACTCTGCTACTTAATAATAAACCACAGCAATGCCAGCTAGATTCAGGGGCCACATGTAACGTTATGAGCCTTAAAGATAAAAGGAGGCTCGCGCCCAGAGACAAACTCACACAGAGTAGCACCAAGCTGAAACTGTATTCAGGCCAGTTCATGACCTCTTTAGGCCTGTTTGTGACAGAGTGTGATTTACGTGGCCAGAAACACACTCTTGAGTTTGAAATAGTTGAGGCTAGTCAACAGCCATTACTGTCAGGTTCTACATGCGAGCGCCTTGGGCTTATTAACTTCACCATCCCAGCTGATCTTAACATTATAGACAAAGTCCAGGCTGGGCCCCTGAGCAAGGAGACTCTCCTAAGCAAGTACCATGATGTCTTCAACGCACCGGTCGAGTCAGTTCCCGGCGAAGTCCACTTTGAGTTGGATGCAGCAATCCAGCCTGTCCAGTGTGCACCTCGCAATGTACCAGTGGCCATGAAAGCAGCTATGAAGGCTCAGCTTGACAAATACGAAGCAGATGGCCACATCATATCCGTCACCGAGCCTACAGACTGGATAAGTAATATGGTTATCGCCAAGAAACCAGACAAGCTACGGATATGCATAGATCCTAAACACCTCAACCGGGCTCTGAGACGTTCACATTACATTATGCCCACGTTGGAGGATGTTCTTTACAAGCTCCCAAAGGCCAGAGTCTTCACGCTCGTGGACGCCAGAGATGCCTTCCTGCAGTGCAAGCTTGACGAGCCCAGCAGCTACATGACCACCTTTTAGACACCCTGGGGCAGGAAGAGGTGGTTGAAGCTCCCGTTTGGTGTCTCCGTGGCTCCAGAGGTGTATCAGCGGAAACAGCACGAGCTGTTGATGGGACTCAGCAGCGTGGAACCCATAGCAGATGACATCCTCGTAGTGGGCTGTGGGGACAGTGATGAGGAGGCAGAATGTGACCATGACGCCAAGCTGCTGGCCCTGATGGTCAGATGCAGACAGGTCAAGCTAAGGCTAAGCATAAAAAAGCTTCAGTTTAAAGTGCCAGAGGTTCGCTTTCATGGGCACATCTTGTCCTCCACCCGATTGAAGGCGGATCCAGAAAAAGTGAAGGCTGTCTTGGATATGCCCCACCCATCTGACGTGAAGGCAGTGCAGCGCTTCGTCGGATTCGTCACCTACCTAGCCAAGTTCCTACCACGGCTCTCTGAAGTGTGTGAACCACTAAGGAGGCTCATGGACAAGGACACCATCTGGCATTGGCTCCCAAAACATGACACAGCGGTGAGGGAAATAAAACAACTGGTCACCCAGACACCTGTACTGCGATACTACGATGTGTCAAAACCTGTCACGATTCAGAGTGACTCAAGCCAGTATGGACTGGGCTGTTGCCTCATGCAAGAGGGCCAGCCTGTGGCATTCGCCTCTAGGGCACTCACTCCAACAGAGTAGAATTATGCCCAGATAGAGAAGGAGTGCCTCAGCATTGTGTTTGCATGCCAACGCTTCCACCACTACCTGTACGGGCGTGACAATATTACCGCAGAGACAGATCACAAGCCCCTTATTGCTATATTCAGCAAGCCTCTCCTGAATGCCCCGAAACGACTGCAGAGCATGCTACTGGCCCTACAAAACTACAACCTCAAGGTGGTGTATAAGCCAGGGCCAGAGATGTATGTGAGTGACACGCTCAGCAGGGCTACTGCATCAGGCACTCACACACGCTCCATGCATGAACAACACGCAGTGTGCAGCTTACAAACAGAGCAAGTGGATGTTGAACACATCAACCAGGCTGACTACCTCAATGTTACGGACTAGCGCCTTATACAAATCAGACAGCACACAGACAGGGACGAGCAACTCCAGGCATTGAGGTCTGTGATTCTGATGGGCTGGCCCGACTGCAAGGAAGAAACTGCTTTAGCCATCAGAGAATATTGGCCAGTCAAAGAAGAGCTCAGTGTTCAAAACGGAGTAATATTCAAGGGTCAGAGAGTCGTTATTCCCCAGTCTCTGCGCCCTGAGATGTTGGCGCGCGTGCACTCAAGTCACATAGGAGGTGAGGCCTGTTACAGACAAGCACGTGACACACTGTATTGGCCAGGAATGCAGAGTAAAATCAAAGACTATGTCAGCAAATGCACAATCTGCAATGAATATGCCATTGAGCAACAGAGAGAGACGATGATGTCCCACGAACTACCAATGCGCCCCTGGCAGATAGTAAGTCTAGATCTCTTCCAGCACAGTGGCAAAGACTTTCTGCTGGTAGTTGATCATTACTCAGACTTCTGGGAGATTGACCTCCTCCCCGACCTCTCAGCAGTGACAACGATCAAACGCTGCAAGGCTCAGTTTGCCCGCTATGGCCAGCCAGATAGGGTAATTTCAGATAATGGACCCCAATTCTCCGGATGTGAGTCCCGAAAATTTGCTGCAGAATGGGAATTCGAGCACGTCACTTCATCACCACGACACCCAAAAGCTAATGGGAAGGCTGAGTCGGCAGTCAAAATCGCAAAGAACCTCTGCAAAAAAGCTCTGCGAGAGGGCAAAGATGCCTGGAAAGCAATCCTGCAATGGCGCAATACCCCGACAGAAGGCATGGATAGAAGCCCAGCCCAGTGCCTCATGGCACGGCGTTTAAAAGCAGCTCTGCCAGTAGCAAGCACTCTCCTGGAGCCATGTGTGGTGACAGACGTGCTGGTGAAGCTACGTCACAGAAGACAGGTCTCCAAGATCATCTACGACAAATCAGCAAAATACTTACCTGAGCTCAGGGTGGGTGAAACGGTGCGAATGAAGCCACTACCAGGGGACCGGACGGGCCTCTGGAGACTCGGATCCTGTGTACAGAAAGTGGCACCACGCTCCTACTTGGTCGAAGTGAATGGATCACTGTACCGTCGTAACAGGGTTGACCTTCGGATTGCTGAGCCAGCATCTACTCAGAACTCTGATGGTCATAGGGGTCGCATGACAAAAGACGGAACCCCAGCAAGTCACATGGGGCCTGAGGCACTGGGCGAAGAGCCAGGGGATCACAGGTCGGCCACTCCCTCGCCCATCAATACTCCCCTTAGACCAGGGGTGTCAAACGTCCGGCCCGCGGGCCGGATCAGGCCCACAAACGGGTTTAATCCGGCCCGCGAGATAATAAAAAAAAAAATGCGCTGCAATTTTTCAATAAAATAAACTGCTGTTCCAATTGCGTCCACTGGATGTAGCAATTGTGTTAAGCAAGCAAACTGTTTATACCGGGGCAGAGCAAGTAGGTCAAGCACGTGCAGCCAATGAGCTACTTTGTTTTGCCCGCGATATTTATTACGGCTTCTACTTTTAACATTATGTGCTTTGGCACCCTCATTGCCCCAATATGTCTCTGTCAAAAAAGAGAAAAGTGGACGCAGAGTGCAGAGTGTTCCAAGAAAAATGGTCATCCTATTTATTCACGGAATTGAATGGGAAAGCTGTATGTTTGGTGTGTTCAGAGCATGTTGCAGTGCTGAAAGAATATAACCTTCGTCGCCACTTTGTGAGTCTTCATGCCGACAAATATGACAGCTTTCAAGGACAGCGGAGATGAGAGAAGGTGAATGAACTGTTGGCGGGTCTGAAGAAACAGCAGTCTGTGTTTACTCACAGCCGAGACATCAGTGACGCTGCAGTGAAAGCTAGCTACCTCAATGCTAATGAAATCGCAGTGGCTTCAAAACCATTTAGTGAGGGTGAATTTGTAAAAACATGCATGATGAAGGCAGCGGAGATTGTGTGCCCTGAAAAGCGGCAGGCTTTTGCAAATATCAGCCTGACAAGAAACACAGTTGCAGACAGGATTTCCGATCTTTCAGTGGATTTGGACAGCCAGTTGAAGCAAAAAGTAAAGTCATTTATTGCGTTTTCGGTTGCAATTGATGAAAGCACGGACATTACAGATGTTGCACAACTGGCCATTTTCATCCGCGGAGTTGATGACACATTGACCGTCACCGAGGAGTTCGTGGAGTTGGTGCCGATGACAGATACAACGACAGCAGCTGATATTTTTACCGCACTCGTCGGGCGCGCTGGACAGGGTCGGAGTGGACTGGTCCCGCGCTGTCAGCCTGGCTACAGATGGTGCGCCCTCAATGATCGGGAAAAAAGCAGGCGTTGTGACAAAGTTCAGAGAGAAAGTGCAATCTGCAAATGGAGGACGTGATTTTTTGACTTTTCACTGTATTTTGCACCAGGAGGCTTTGTGTTGCAAGTCATTAAAGATGGATAACGTCATGAAGGTGGTCATCCAAACTGTTAATTTCATCCGATCCAGAAGCCTGAATCACCGTCAGTTTGACAGCCTTCTCAGAGAGAAAGACCACATCTATGGCCTGCCATACCACACTGAGGTAAGATGGTTAAGCCGAGGTGCTGTGCTGAGGCGTTTCTTTGATTTACGAGAAGAAATTGAACAGTTCATGGAAGAAAAGGGCAAACCAGTGTTAGAATTTCATTCCGCAGAATGGATGCAGGACCTTGCATTTATGGTGGATGTTACAGAGCACCTGAATAACTTGAACAAACAGCTGCAAGGGCGCAACAAAGTTGTCACGCAGTATTATGACAGCATACGTTCTTTCAAGTTGAAGCTGTCATTGTGGGAGACGCAACTTGCCGGTGGTGATGCAGCTCACTTCCCCTGTCTGAAAAATGTGTGCGCGACCCAACATGTGGCAGACATGAAGCGGTTCAAAGATAAAATAACGGGACTGTTACGGGAGTTTGAGCAACGCTTTCAGATTTATGTTTATATGTTTTTATGTTGATGTGCTATTGTTTTTAATTGATTTTATTTTATTTGTATATTTAACCTATTCTTGACTCTGTGGTTCTTGCACTTGTTTGGGGAACAGGATTTCATTATTTTTATCTACATTTCTGCCTGAGAAATGACACCCTGATATAGTTCTATGATCTGTGATGTACTTCTGTGAATCACTGAGGCATTGTGTGTTTGTGTGTTCTTTGTCCTCAGAACTTTCAAATAACTTGAGGTGTTTTATGATTAATAGTGATGTTGTGCTTTTGGACACTGTCCTCAGGCTCCAGCTTTATGTTTATATGTTTTTATGTTGATGTGCTATTGTTTTTAATTGATTTTATTTTATTTGTATATTTAACCTATTCTTGACTCTGTGGTTCTTGCACTTGTTTGGGGAACAGAATTTCATTATTTTTTATCTACATTTCTGCCTGAGAAATGACACCCTGATATAGTTCTGTGATCTGTGAAACAGTTCTGTTAATCACTGAGGCATTGTGTGTTTTTTTTCTTTAGAATTTTCAAATAAACTTGACGTGTTTTATGATTAATAGTGATGTTGTGCTTGTACTATTTTGGACACACTGTCCTCAGGCTCCAGCTTTATGTTGTATGTTGATCGTATTAAAACAAAGAAAACAATCTGAAGTTGTTGTTTTTAAGTTATATATACCATGATTTTTCCGGTCCGGCCCACTTGGGAATAGATTTTCCTCCATGTGGCCCCTGAGCTAAAATGAGTTTGACACCCCTGATCTAAGTGATTGATAGTTGGTATTCAGCAGTCATAAAAGTATGCTTTATTTACTTTGAAGAACTACTAAAATAGTGATTTTGTCAGCATAGGCAGCAGCTCTATAGAGATAAGATGATGACTTGGAATGAAATAACAGTCAACAAATAAAACAAATATTTTATTAAAGTAATGTGAATAAATGATGGTTAGTTAATAAGTGATGAGCAGTAAAGTGCAGTCACTACCATGGAACTTTTATTAATTGTTTTATTCAGTGTTACAGCATTCAACCCACATAATGCATAGTGCATTTAATGTCTAAAAAAATAATCAATAAAAAACAGTTATTCTTTTTTATTATACAACAGGTGGGTCTAATCCTGAACGCTGATTGGTTAAAAACGCATTCCAGCCGGTGTCTATTCCACAAATTACCACCTGCTAAATCTATGACATTAAAATGCCTATTTACTCTGTTCCATCTGACTGCTCAATCCACTGTCTGCTCAATCCACTGTCTCATCAGCCCAGCCTGGCAATTTATAAACTTGATCTCCACTATAAAAAGCATCTAGACATTACCTCACATTTCTTTTAGACTAACATTTCGTTTTCAACAGTGGAGATTTGTATAAACCTTGCTGTCTGTCTCTCCGACATTTGCAAATTGTTTCTATATTCAAATTCGATCTCCAGCTATCCCATAGTAATGAACGTGTAGGGATGAGACAGACAGACAGGCAGGCAGCTTTTCTCAGCCAGTCATGAATCATGAATCAGCATAATTTTTATAGATATATACAAAGAACTATCAATAGAAAACAGGTAAAACGAAACAAAGTGCAGCTAGTTTGCTATCTTTCCAGCTTCAGTTTGAAGTGATTGGGTTAGCTGTGTTGTTGGCTAGCTCCTCTGAACAAGTGTCCTGACAAGAGAGCACATTTTCTATGCCAGGTGAAGTCGTGCATCATTAGCTCATTGTTATGGATGTATCCAAATAAATGTCACTAGAAAACAGCTTAAACAAACGCAAATGCAGCTACTTTGCTGTTATTCTGGCTTTTTGACCTGACCGTAAGTTAGCCGTAGTTGGCTAGCTAGCAAGCAAGGGATAAGAACATTGCCAGCCAGTATGGCAATGGAACATTTAGAACGAATGACTGGGTTGTGTCCATAGATGCAGAACAAAAAGACAATGACTGGGTCGCGTCTCTGGCAACCGAACCGATATAACGAACGGCCAGCCGGTTTGGGTAGCAACCCTAGATTTGTGTAGGGACTATATTTTGTGGAAGGATGAAATAGTATGAATAAATTCTTCAAAATAAAGTTTTTTTATGAAAACATGTAAATCATTATTTGAATATGTTGGTAACCCGTTGTATAAAAGTGATAATGCCCTCGAAGCTAGTGTTAGGAGACCAACACCCGTGCTGATACACAGCGGCTTCTCCGCATTATCACTTAAACAACCGAACTGACATCAAAAAGCACAAGTCACTCAGCACTAATAAGTAAACACATGCCATGCTGGGAGTAGCACAGGGTCAAGGACACATTAGGTGGCACCTGAGATATTGATGCCAACAACCCTGGCATCCTTTGGTTAGCTAAAGTTGGTCTATGCCATTCAGTTGTAAAGTAGTCATCTGCCATAGCCTGTGTCTGCATATCACTACTCAGTCATGGCATACAATTTTAAGAACCATGGGAAAGAAATGGCGGCTGGGTTGATAATATATCAGGCATATACAGTATATTGACAGGTTTGACACGCACACAAATTCAGAATACTGACGAGAGCCCTGCTTACATTGTGTCCTTTAAACAAATTTAGCTCTTAACCTTTCAGAGCCAACTATGCACTGTAGCTCGACCAAGTCAAGGCAACTCAATCCCACATCTCGTGACATTTCTGCGCACGCACCCCCAGCACAACGCAAAAACATACGTCAACAGTTTGGGGTGTGACGGATAGACAACATGACCAATGAAAACTCTTACCAATTAACTATTGTCCAATCATAGCGCTAGTTACAGAAGGCCCGTCCCCGAGAGAGGCGAGCAATTCTGGTGATGTAGCTTTCACGCCCTGCAACTGAGAAGCAGAGAAGAGATCATCGCAGTGAATATGGCGAAGGGGAGCCGGGGACTGAGGAGAGCGGTAGAATGTATAAAACAATTGCCGGTCACAGTCAGCCGAGAAAACCCTACAAGGAATGGCTTGAGGTAACTGTTGTTCAAGTTTAATGTACAATTGTAAAACATTAACTTGTAAGCTTGCATTAGCAAAGCTACAATTAGCGAGTAGTTTTTCTCGATGCATTCTAGCTAGTTTGTTTGATTTGTCTCAGCTGCTTTGTGTCAAGCCGGTCAATCTGCCGGTAAAACCATTTTCTGTCTCATTCGCTAACTTTAGCAGACTGCTAACCTGTTACTTAGCTAGCTAAGTTATCAGACGTTACCTAAAAGTACATGTTTAGTTAGCTAACTGGCCTGCTGGATTGCTTAACAGCTAGCTAACTAAAATGGTAATGAACCCAACCACGTCTTTTCCCCGCCTGAATGTGACCGACAGGTGTTCGTTCTTGGAAGTCATTGGTGTGCAGTGGAGGTTTGCTAAAGTTTGTAGAAGTTGTAATGACTGTTATGGAATGTTGCCTTTTGGAAGAGTAGTTGGCTACTGTAGTGTGCTACTACATCAGTTGTATCAGTCAATGGCAGTCTGGCTGAAATACACTGCTCAAAAAAATAAAGGGAACACTTAAACAACACAATGTAACTCCAAGTCAATCACACTTCTGTGAAATCAAACTGTCCACTTAGGAAGCAACACTGATTGACAATACATTTCACATGCTGTTGTGCAAATGGAATAGACAACAGGTGGAAATTATAGGCAATTAGCAAGACACCCCCAATAAAGAAGTGGTTCTGCAGGTGGTGACCACAAGCCACTTCTCAGTTCCTATGCTTCCTGGCTGATGTTTTGGTCACTTTTGAATGCTGGCGGTGCTTTCACTCTAGTGGTAGCATGAGACGGAGTCTACAACCCACACAAGTGGTTCAGGTTGTGCGGCTCATCCAGGATGGCACATCAATGCGAGCTGTGGCAAGAAGGTTTGCAGTGTCTGTCAGCGTAGTGTCCAGAGCATGGAGGCGCTACCAGGAGACAGGCCAGTACATCAGGAGACGTGGAGGAGGCCGTAGGAGGGCAACAACCCAGCAGCAGGACCGCTACCTCCCCCTTAGTGCAAGGAGGAGCAGGAGGAGCACTGCCAGAGCCCTGCAAAATGACCTCCAGCAGGCCACAAATGTGCATGTGTCTGCTCAAACGGTCAGAAACAGACTCCATGAGGGTGGTATGAGGGCCCGACGTCCACAGGTGGGGGTTGTGCTTACAGCCCAACACCGTGCAGGACGTTTGGCATTTGCCAGAGAACACCAAGATTGGCAAATTCGCCACTGGCACCCTGTGCTCTTCACAGATGAAAACAGGTTCACACTGAGCACATGTGACAGAGTCTGGAGACGCCGTGGAGAACGTTCTGCTGCCTGCAACATCCTCCAGCATGACCGGTTTGGCGGTGGGTCAGTCATGGTGTGGGGTGGCATTTCTTTGGGGGGCCGCACAGCCCTCCATGTGCTCGCCAGACGTAGCCTGACTGCCATTAGGTACCGAGATGAGATCCTCAGACCCCTTGTGAGACCATATGCTGGTGCGGTTGGCCCTGGGTTCCTCCTAATGCAAGACAATGCTAGACCTCATGTGGCTGGAGTGTGTCAGCAGTTCCTGCAAGAGGAAGGCATTGATGCTATGGACTGGCCCGCCCGTTCCCCAGACCTGAATCCAATTGAGCACATCTGGGACATCATGTCTCGCTCCATCCACCAACGCCACGTTGCACCACAGACTGTCCAGGAGTTGGCGGATGCTTTAGTCCAGGCCTGGGAGGAGATCCCTCAGGAGACCATCCGCCACCTCATCAGGAGCATGCCCAGGCGTTGTAGGGAGGTCATACAGGCACGTGGAGGCCACACACACTACTGAGCCTCATTTTTGACTGGTTTTAAGGACATTACATCAAAGTTGGATCAGCCTGTAGTGTGATTTTCCACTTTAATTTTGAGGGTGACTCCAAATCCAGACCTCCATGGGTTGATACATTTGATTTCCATTGATAATTTTTGTGTGATTTTGTTGTCAGCACATTCAACTATGTAAAGAAAAAAGTATTTAATAATATTATTTCATTCATTCAGATCTAGGATGTGTTGTTTAAGTGTTCCCTTTATTTTGAGCAGTGTAGTTAACATGCCAAAGACATCTGTCAAAGCAAAGGCATTCATCGAGTTAGCAAACTGTGACTGAAGTTATTAGAGAAGTCTGAACAACTTTTTCCATGTCTCCAGCTACCTGTGTTACGCAATCTGTCTTTGCATATTTATCTGGGGCTTAAAGGGCCATGCTCTCACTAGCTGACTAAACTCAACTCCATGGTGAAGGAAGTTTCTGATGAACTCCATCAACTGAGTTGAGCAGAGACCAGGCGTTGTGGAATTCAGCTCCAACTACATCGTTTCGCTCAATACTTTAAAAATAAATAAATTAAGAAACTTATCTCATACCTATGTTTGTCCTCTGTAGTTGTGTGCCCTTGTTTGCTGAAATCTGAACCTTTTTTAATAAAACGTTCATCAACCCCCCCCACACACAAAAAATAATAATAATTGGTGTAGTTACCCTTTAATTAAATTGAGCGCCTAGCAAGATGCTTGTTTGGCTTGCTGTGGGCAGGCTACAATGTACAGTGTAGGCTACATGTGATGGCAGAGTTTGTAAAACATGCCCTGTGATTGATACAAATCATCATGATAATTCTGCCAGGTAGGCCTACTTTGCAGTCAAGCTTTAATTGAGAAGGTTTTTTTTGGGAAAGTTTTAGACATTTTTATTCAAACGGTGCATGATGACCAAGGGTGAAAGTCAGTGGCGTGTATTCATGGATGCCAATGGAAGCCAGGCTTCCCTGAAATTGACCAATTAAATTTTTTTGTAATTTGTGTCTGTTTCATACATTCAGCCACTTGAAGGAAATTTATCTCACTGGAGAAAGCAGCCGCACAAACAAAACAGCTGTAGGGTATCTGTCTGATGCTCTCTGGTCAAAAAGAGTATGATATTGTTGCTGCCCGTAGCATTGAATGCCAGGGAAGCCAGTGAGCATTTGGCCTCCCTTGATAAACATGAGAAGAGAAACCTGCACACTGCTCTTGCTAGTATCACTGTTCTTTATTAAGCTTTACGTATCGGCTTCCAGGCCTTCGTCAGAGCAAAGGCCTCGAGGCCGATATGTAAGGCTTAATAAAGAACAGTAATACTAGCAAGAGCAGCGTGCAGGTTTCTCTTTTCTCTCATCTTATTCAATTGTTACCATAGCTCAAATGTGCGATGCCTTTTGAATTTTGCCTCCCTTGATACATTTTTTTATGATAGCCAATCAGCACTGAGCTAAGCTGAAAGAGCTCAACTGTGAATGGTCCTGGCGCACAAAGTGTCAAGGGAAGACAGTTTGGATTTGGCTTCAGACCAATCACATCAGAAGCAAAACGTCATTGACAGAAGTTGAATTGTTGCATCTCGTTGTCCTCCGGTGGCTAGCTAAAATCGGCCCTTTCCTAAATTAGCCATGGATGGAGATGGGGTTTGGGCTTGTGGTTTTACTTAATTCTCCGGCCAATGGTTAATGGTGACTCTAATCCAACCATAAATTCATACATTGTGCCTCTGGCCTGAGAGGATGGAAGTTCAACATGTAGCTAGATGGAGTATGCTAATGTTAACTAGCTGGATTGGTGCATGTTGCCCATGAAAGGAAGTTAGGCTAGCGAGCAAACATTTTAGCCAGGTAGCCTAGGACAACAAACTAAAAGTGTGTACTGTATGACAGTCACAGACCGTTTAGGCAACATGAAAGAGGATGGCATCGGCATTTCTCTACAAGTAGGGTAAGTCTACTTGGCACACAAATCCGTACCATGGACAGTCACATCATATTTGGCTTGCATTGATTGGATTAAAATGTTTTTGCTATCTTTTAGTTATTACTGTATTAGACTAAGCACAGGTGATTTAGATGTTGAAATGGTGCTGGAATAGTGGCGGCAGCTCCTGTTTTCTTTGCTACTTGCGGTAACTCTCCGTGGTATCAAAATCAATAGTTGTTTAGTAGTCCGAAAATGTCGGCAACATTACCTTCCTTGACCATGCTGTAGGTCATGTAACTGTTTGTTACTTCACTGGACATATGTTGTGCTCTGTTTTTTAAAATTATATGAAACAAATGTGTGGTTGAATTTATTCTGCCACTGTCTTATTGTCTTGGCCTTAGGCCTATATATCATGGTGCATTCGGAAAGTATTTAGACCCCTTGACTTTTTCCACATTTTGTTAAGTTACAGCCTTATTCTAAAATATATTACATTTGTTATTTCCTCATTAATCTACACACAATACCCTATAATGACAAAGCAAAAACAGGTTCTTAGAAATGTTGGCAAATGTATTAACTGAAATATCACATTTACATAAGTATTCAGACCATTTACTCAGTACTTTGTTGAAGCACCTTTGGCAGCGATTACAGCCTTGAGTCTTCTTGGGTATGATGCTACAAGCTTGGCACACATTTATTTGGGAAGTTTCTTCCATTCTTCTCTGCAGATCCTCTCAAGCTCTGTCAGGTTGGATGGGGATCGTCGCTGCACAGCTATTTTCAGATCTCTCCAGAGGTGTTCGATCGGGTTCAAGTCCTGGCTCTGGCTGGGCCACTCAAGGACATTCAGAGACTTGTCCCGAAGCCACTCGTGCTTTGTCTTGGCTGTGTGCTTAGGGTTGTTGTCCTGTTGGAAGGTGAACATTCTCCCCGGTCTCAGGTCCTGAGCGCTCTGGAGCCCATTTTTATTAATTGTAAAGCAGTCTTATGGCTTGGGGGTAGAAGCTGTTGATCCTTTTGGAACTAGTCCTGGCGCTCCGGTACCGCTTGCCGTGTGGTAGCAGAGAGAACATTCTATGACTAGGGTGACTGGAGTATTTGACTATTTCTTGGGCCTTCCTCTCACACCACCTAGTATAAAGGTCCTGGATGGCAGGAAGCTTGGCCCCAGTGATGTACTGGGCCGTACACACTACCCTCTGTAGCGCCTTATGGTCGGATGCCGAGCAGTTGCCATACCAGGCGGTGATGCAACCAGAGGATATTCTCGATGGTGCAGCTGTATAACTTTTTGAGGCTCTGAGGACCCATGCCAAATCTTTTCTGTCTCCTGAGGGGGGGAAAAGGTGAAGAGGGCACGACAACACGACTGTGTGTTTGGACCGTGATAGTTTGTTGGTGATGTGGACACCAAGGAACTTGAAGCTCTCGACCCGCTCCACTACAGCCCCGTCAATGTTAATGTTGCCTTTTCGTCCCTCCTTTTTCTGTAGTCCACGATCAGCTCCTTTGTCTTGCTCACATTGAGGGAGAGGTTGTTGTCCTGGCACCACACTGCCAGGTCTCTGACCTCCTCCCTATAGGCTGTCTCGTCGTTGTCGGTGATCAGGCCTACCACTTAATGATGGTGTTGGAGTTGTGCTTGGCCACGCAGTCGTGGGTGAACAGGGAGTACAGGAGGGGAATAAGCACGCAGCCATGAGGGGCCCCAATGTTGAGGATCAGCGTGGCAGATGTGTTGTTGCCTACCCTTACCACCTGGTGGCGTCCCGTTAAGGAAGTCCAGGATCCAGTTGCAGCGGGAGGGGTTTAGTCTCAGGTCCCTTAGCTGAGTGATGAGCTTTGTGGGCACTATGGTGTTGAATGCTGAGCTGTTGTCAATGAACAGCATTCTCACATAGGTGTTCCTTTTGTTCAGGTGGAAAAGGGCAGTGTTGCGTGCGATTGAGATTGCGTCATCTGTTGGGGCGGTATGCGAATTTGAGTGGGTCTAGGGTTTCCGGGATTATGGTGTTGATGTGAGTCATGACCTGCCTTTCAAAGCACTTCATGGCTACAGATGTGAGTGCTACGGGGTGGTAGTCATTTTGGCAGGTTACCTTCGCTTTCTTGGGCACAGGGACTATGGTGGTCTGCTTTAAACATGTAGGTATTACAGACTCGGTCAGGGAGAGGTTGAAAATGTCAGTGAAGACACTTGCCAGTTGGTCCATGCGTGCTCAGAGTACACGTCCTGGTAATCCGTCTGGCTGATAAAGATGCCACCTCTACAGACAATATCTAACTGTGCATTCTCTCAAGATGCTGAAAGAAATCATATTTCTCCACTCCTGTTCCTGAGTCTAAATCTTGCCTACATTTAGTGTATAAGTTTACTGCAAGAAATACTGCAGGAGTTAATATTAAGGCTATGTGAGAGGTTATAGACATAGTCAGTGTCCAGATTTCAGTTTCCATTTACCCATCTAAAGTGTAGGCTACAGTTCCCTTGACGTGCCAAAGGCCTATTTGAAGTCCCCGTCTTGTAACTGTCGAATTTGTATAGCGCCTCATAATCACACACAACACTGCTATCATCCTCTTTTACCACTTCACCAAATCTTTCCCAAACATTACTTTTCTGTCCCTCCCTTCTCTTTATTTTCAACTCTCCATTTGCAGCTTTTCTCTTTATGAATTAAACTCCAACATTGTCCTTTTTACGTCTGTGGATTGACATAACTTTTTCTGCCTGTTTGCAAAAGCATTTGGTGATTGGCGCGTGGGCTATTTGGTGCGTGTAGTTGGTGCTTAAGCCTAAACTTTAGGGCCAAATGCCAGATAGCCTATAGATATAAAATGCACAAGTGATACATTTATGGATTTTTAAAAAGGTATTGTTTTCTCTTTATTCAACCCACCTGCCACCCACCCGGTGTTCAGCCACACAATTTTTCATGACCCTTAACCCGCCCGCCCTGCAGGGACTGAGTCAACCCGCTCATCACATGTCCTCTGCTGTCCGAGCGTGTTATTGTTGGCCACTCATGTCTGCCTTGGTAAAAAATTTGGTGGTGTTGTCGAACCGCATTGCATTTTAGAGTGTAGGCTATACCACCCGTTTTCAAGTCCATTCGCTAATTTTTCATGCCTCTGACCTGCGGTAACAATAAATAATGGCGTAATAGCCTACAGTTTTCTTGACATTTAGTTTTAATTGTGATAGGCTCATGAATACCTGGTTTGCATACCCATTGCTGTTTTTGAATGAATGAATGAATAAATAAATAAATAAAATGCTCATTGTGAACCAAAAACTGTGACCAGCCACTTTTTATTTTTTCACTGGCACCCTAGTGACCAATTTACAATTTGGTGTCGCACTGCCAAGTCAAAGGGTCGCAAATGCAAGTGTTTTGGTCGCAGTTTTGAGCAATGACAAGTATGTATTTAAATAAAGGCAAGCAACTATAGAGGGCAAACATACAGTTGAAGTCGGAAGTTTACATACTCCAACCTAAGTGTCATTTAAAACTCATTTTTCAACCACTCCACAAATGTATTCTTAACAAACTATAGTTTAGGCAAGTCGGTTAGGACATCTACTTTGTGCATGACACAAGTAATTTTTCCAACAATTGTTTACAGACAGATTATTTCACTTATAATTCACTGTATCACAATTCCAGTGGGTCAGAAGTTTACATACACTAAGTTGACTGTGCCTTTTAAACATCTTGGAAAATTCCAGAAAATGTCATGGCTTTAGAAGCTTCTGATAGACTAATTGACATCATTTGAGTCAATTGGAGGTGTACCTGTGGATGTATTTCAAGGCCTAGCTTCAAACTCAGTGCCTCTTTGCTTGACATAATGGGAAAATCAAAAGAAATCAGCCAACATCTCATAAAAGTAATTGTAGACCTCCACAAGTCTGGTTCATCCTTGGGAGCAATTTCCAAACGCCTGAAGGTACCACGTTCATCTGTACAAACAACAGTACGCAAGTATAAACACCATGGGACCATGCAGCCGTCATACCGCTCAGGAAGGAGACGCGTTCTGTCTCCTAGAGATGAGCGTACTTTGGTGCAAAAAGTGCAAATCAATCCCAGAACAACAGCAAAGGACCTTGTGAAGATGCTGGAAGAAACGGGTACAAAAGTATCTATATCCACAGTAAAACAAGTCCTGTATCGACAACCTGAAAGGCCGCTCAGCAAGGAAGAAGCCATTGCTCCAAAACTGCCATTTAAAAAAGCCAGACTACGGTTTGCAACTGCACATGGGGACAAAGATCGTACTTTTTGGAGAAATGTCCTCTGGTCTGATGAAACAAAAATAGAACTGTTTGACCATTGTTATGTTTGGAGGAAAAAGGGGGATGCTTGCAAGAACACCATCCCAACCGTGAAGCACGGGGGTGGCAGCATCATGCTGTGTGGGTGCATTGCTGCAGGAGGGACTGGTGCACTTCACAAAATAGATGGCAACATGAGGAAGGAAAATGATGTGGATATATTGAAGCAACATCTCAAGACATCAGTCAGGAAGTTAAAGCTTGGTCGCAAATGGGTCTTCCAAATGGACAATGACCCCAAGCATACTTCCAAAGTTGTGGCAAAATGGCTTAAGGACAACAAAGTCAAGGTATTGGAGTGGCCATCACAAAGCCCTGACTTCAATTCTATAGAACATTTGTGGGCAGAACTGAAAAAGCGTGTGTGAGCAAGGAGGCCTACAAACCTGACTCAGTTACACCAGCTCTGTCAGGAGGAATGGGCCAAAATTCACCCAACTTATTGTGGGAGCTTGTGGAAGGCTACCCAAAACGTTTGACCCAAGTTAAACAATTTAAAGGCAATGCTACCAAATACTAATTGAGTGCATGTAAACTTCTGACCCATTGGGAATGTGATGAAACAAATAAAATATGAAATAAACCATTTTCTACTATTCTGACATTTCACATTCTTAAAATAAAGTGGTGATCCTAACTGACCTAAGACAGGGCATTTTTACTAGGATTAAATGTCAGGAATTGTGAAAAACTGAGTTTAATTGTATTTGGCTAAGGTGTATGTAAAGGTACAAGGTAAGTGTTTCAAGTATTGACCTTGGACCAATCGAAGTAGTCGGCGCTGAATGCCACAAAGCTTGGTCTCTACTCAACTCAGGTGGAGTTAATCAGAAACTTCCTTCACAATGGAGATGAGTTTAGTCAGCTAGGATCTCGCATGCATGGGCCAGGTGTTAGGTCACTGGCCCTTAAGTACTGTCTAAGGGGATGAAACCAAAATCGTAGTTGCTCTCTATGCCAGGAGGATCTTTAGGAAGGTGCTAAATTGTTTACAATTGCACTGGGGCTTAGGAGTTCCCATTTGAAATACACACACACACACACACACACACACACACACACACACACACAGGTTTGCAGTATGTTGCCTGAAAGAAACAATTGGGCAATGTTTATTAATATGGTTCCCTTTCAAACAACCCAATTTTAACCACATTCTTGTTGGCATTTGCCTTTTTATATTGCCATTGCTTGCTGCAACTGAGCAAGAGACATTAGACTTTGACCCTGTTGCAATTGTTGTCATAGTAACCTGACACTGCTTTCATTTCACATTCACAACAGTAAGTTAGCTGCTCACCATACTTTGCTCCAGTTGAACTCCATGTCATATGTTCTGGATAGCTAGCTATTGTTACCAACAAACCAAAACATTTGTCTCTACTCTAGAAAGTTGCTTTTAGTTGCCTGGCTTGCTAGATTGACTTCTCCTAAATACGTTTTTAAACGGATGGGTTTTTTGGAGCAGGTAACATTGCTATTTGGAACCAAAAGTTGTGTTGATATGGGACCGAATGCGGTTGGACCATCAAATAATTGGCATACCCATTACTCTTACAGAATTTCCAAGTGGGCGAGGATATTGGAAATGTTATCAGCCTACTGGATGACAACTATGTTTTTAACCTTTTCCTACATAACAGGTACAGCAGATACCCTTATTGTATGGGACACTTTCAAACGTCTTTAGAGGCCATGTGATTCAATACTCAACTTTAAAAGAAAATGTAGGTCAAGAGTGCATATTAACGAAGGAAATGGAGGAACTAACAGTACAGATGGCAATAAAAAAAACTACCTTAGAGGCACAGAATAAGTTTGAGGAAAACAAAACTGTAGGAACTTATTCCAGTGTAATACGTTATAAATAATAAGCAAACTGGATGGAATAAGGGGATAAATTCACTTTTTTTCTTCAACACAGAAATGCTACCAAAAAGAATGTACATAAACTTGTTACAAATGACGGAGTCACCATAATTCAAATGATAATTTAGTGAAAGAGGAAGCAAAGTACTTATATTTACAGTACATTTTAGTCATTTAGCAGACGCTCTTATCCAGAGCGACTTACAGTTAGTGAATAATTTTTTTAACTTTTTTTTTTTTATACTGGCCCCCCGTGGGAATCAAACCCACAACCCTGGCGTTGCAAACGCCATATCAACTGAGCTACATCCCTGCCGGCCATTCCCTCCCATACCCTGGACGACGCTGGGCCAATTGTGCGCCGCCCATGAGTCTCCCGGTCGCAGCCGGCCGCGACAGAGCCTGGATTCGAACCAGGATCTCTAGTGGCACAGTTAGCACTGCGATGCAGTGCCTTAGACCACTGCGCCACTCAGGAGTACTTCAAGCATATGTTTGCATTTCAGTCTCCTCCATCTCCAGTAACTGAAGTTAAGTCTCTACCCATCCTTACAATTATGTGAATGCCAAATTACAGAGGAGGAACTTCTTGATGCAATTAAAGCCTTTAAATCCAGGACATTTACATTTACATTTTAGTCATTTAGCAGACGCTCTTATCCAGAGCGACTTACAGGAGCAATTAGGGTTAAGTGCCTTGCTCAAGGGCACATTTACGTCATTTAGCAGACGCTCTTATCCAGAGCGACTCACAAATTGGTGCATTCACCCTATAGCCAGTGGGATAACCACTTTACAATTTTGGGGGGGGTAGAAGGATTACTTTATCCTATCCCAGGTGTTCCTTAAAGAGGTGGGGTTTCAAATGTCTCCGGAAGGTGGTGAGTGACTCCGCTGTCCTGGCGTCGTGAGGGAGCTTGTTCCACCATTGGGGTGCCAGAGCAGCGAACAGTTTTGACTGGGCTGAGCGGGAACTATGCTTCCGCAGAGGAAGGGGAGCCAGCAGGCCAGAGGTGGATGAACGCAATGCCCTCGTTTGGGTGTAGGGACTGATCAGAGCCCGAAGGTACAGAGGTGCCGTTCCCCTCACTGCTCCATAGGCAAGCACCATGGTCTTGTAACGGATGCGAGCTTCAACTGGAAGCCAGTGGAGTGTGCGGAGGAGGGGGGTGACGTGAGAGAATTTGGGAAGGTTGAACACCAGACGGGCTGCGGCATTCTGGATGAGTTGTAGGGGTTTAATGGCACAGGCAGGGAGGCCAGCCAACAGCGAGTTGCAGTAATCCAGACGGGAGATGACAAGTGCCTGGATTAGGACCTGTGCCGCTTCCTGTGTAAGGCAGGGTCGTACTCTCCGAATGTTGTAGAGCATGAACCTGCAGGAGCGGGTCACCGCCTTGATGTTAGCGGAGAACGACAGGGTGTTGTCCAGGGTCACGCCAAGGCTCTTCGCACTCTGGGAGGAGGACACAACTGAGTTGTCAACCGTGATGGCGAGATCATGGAACGGGCAGTCCTTCCCCGGGAGGAAGAGCAGCTCCGTCTTGCCAGGGTTCAGCTTGAGGTGGTGATCCGTCATCCATACTGATATGTCTGCCAGACATGCAGAGATGCGATTCGCCACCTGGTTATCAGAAGGAGGACAACTGCATGGCTGGATGGCATACCAGTTGAAGTATATCAAACCTTTTTTTGATTTGCTCAGAGGTCAGTTTTTATTAGCATGTTCTTACCACTGCTATAAAAATGGTTTCACTATTACTGAAACAGGACCCAGGTGGTAAATATACTGAACAAAAATATAAAGTGTTGTTCCCATGTTTTCATGAGCTGAAATAAAAAAAAATCCCAGAAATGTTCCATATGCACAAAAAGCTTATTTCTCAAAGTTTGTGCACATTTGTTTGCATCCCTGTTAGTGAGCATTTCTCCTTTGCCAAGATAATCCATCCACCTGACAGGTGTGGCATATCAAGAAGCTGATTAAACAGCATGATCAGTATACAGGTGCACCTTCTGCTGGGGACAATAAAAGGCCACTTTAAAATATGCAGTTCTGTCACGCAACACAATGTCACAGATGTCTCAAGTTTTGAGGGGGCCTGTAATTGGCATGCATACTGCAGGAATGTCCAACAGAGCTGTTGCCAGAGGATTGAATGTTCATTTCTCTAACATAAGCCGCCTCCAGCGTTGTTTTAGAGAATTTGGTAGTACATCCAACCAGCCTTACAGCCGCAGACCACGTGTAACCGCCAGCCCAGGACCTCCACATCCGGCTTCTTCACCTGTGGGATCGTCTGAGACCAGCCACCCACTTTGCACAACCAAAGAATTTCTGCACAAAATGTCAGAATCCATCTCTGGAAGCTCATCTGCGTGCTCATCGTCCTCACCAGGGTCTTGACCTGACTGCAGTTCGCGTCATAACCGAATTCAGTGGGCAAATGCTCACCTTCGATGGCCACTGGCACGCTGGAGAAGTGTGCTCTTCACGGATTAATCCTGATTTACATTTTAGTCATTTAGCAGACGCTCTTATCCAGAGCGACTTTTTGTATTTTTTCATACTGGCCCCCCCGTGGGAAACGAACCCACATCCCTGCATGCCAAACCCTCCCCTACCTCGGACAACGCTGGACCAATTGTGCGCCGCCCATGGGTCTCCCGGTCGCGGCCGGCTGCGACAGAGCCTGGACTCGAACCAGGATCTCTAGTGGCACAGCAGCACTGCGATGCAGTGCCTTAGACCACTGCGCCACTCGGGAGTAGGTTTCAAACGTACCGGGCAGATGGTATGGTGTCGTGAGGGCGAGAGGTTTGCTGATGTCAACGTTGTGTACAGATTGCCCCATGGTGGGGTTATGGTATGGGCAGGCATAAGCTATGGACAACTAACACAATTGCATTTTATCTATGGCAATTTGAATGCACAGAGATACCGTGACGAGATCCTGAGGACCATTGTTGTGCCATTCATCCGCCGCCATCACCTCATGTTTCAGCATAATGCACTGCCCCATGTCTCAAGGATCTGTGCACAATTCCTGGAAGCTGAAAATGTCCCAGTTCTTCCATGGCCTGCATACTCGCCAGACAATGTCACCCATTGAGCATGTTTGGGATGCTCTTGATCGACGTGTGTGACAGCGTGTTCCAGTTCCCGTGTTTCTGATCCATGCCCCTAGCCGTATTGTAATAATAAAAAAAAAAAAGGTATCTGTGACCAACTGACGCATATCTGTATTCCCAGTCATGTGAAAACCATAGATTAGGGCCTAATGAATTTATTTCAATTGACTGATTTCCATATGAACTGTAACTCTGTAAAATCTTTAAAATTATTGCATGTTGCGTTTTATGTTTGTTTTAATGTATATTCATTTTAGTCTCCATTTCAGCACCAATTGGTACATACCAAAAAAAAAAACGTGGATCTTGTGAACAATAGTAGGCTATACCCATGTCTATTGCCTGCACTAATATGCACTAACCATGAAACTGTGATGACACAGCCAAGTATTGCACAATGCTTCGGGTTCAAACTGTTACGGCTTGGTTGCTGTTCCATAACGATTTAATGTCTTTATTTTTTATTAACAACTGTTACTAATGATCCTCAGCAACAACCACATGGCCGTGACAGCGTTTACAGAGGAAGCAAATGAAGGTAAACGAAACAATGTAATCAATTGGAGTGATAATGTAGGCTATCCCAACGAAAGGGAACTAACTGACTAAATTGTCAGTTGAATATGTGTTACTAGGCCTACTGAGGATCAACACTGATGGTGGCTAATATTTAACATAATAGAAATGGAGAAAGTCGGGGTAGCCTATAATTAAGACATTCGAGAGTGCCCTTCCCTGCAAGTTAAAAGGCCGTACAATTTTAAATTCTGCATAATGGCACAGCATTTCATAAACTGTGGTGAAAGTTTATGTATGCCATATATTGTCTCCAGCAATTATAATGTAAAATATATCTAAAACAAGTGTAATATTTAAAATTCCCTTATCAAAACAGATTACTCATTTACCTAGCTCTTATCAAGTTGTAAATTACAGTGCATGGAGTTTGGCATTATTTATATCGGGGGTGGGGAAATAAAGAAAATGCTTTGTCCACTTGGAACTGTTAGGTTCGCTAGACCTTATTCATGGTTTCCTCTTGCGTGAAGGTGTTGGAATTATTAGGGAATCAAGTAAAGGTCCGAATACGGCGTGTCTGTAGACACACCGCCGCCGCACCTTCATTTATTCAATCTCCACCCAAAACGAATAGCAGGTGAATAGCACGCTATACTCATGCTTAAGTTCAAGGTCAGAATACGCGTAGAGAGAAGTGCATGAAAGGGAATTGAGTTCCATTTATGGGCACTTAACTCTAGCCGGAATTGGGCCCTAGGTGCTCTCATTCTGACGGTGTCTTGAAGTTCATTGAACCCACAACTTTGGAATTCCTCACTCTATGCGGTGACATAATACCCGGCCCAGTGGTGATAATAAGTGTGTAGTCCAATCAGACCCTCTCCCCAATGCCAGCTTCCAGGGGCATTGTGTCCCCATGTGGCAGCCACCAGCCAGGTACAGCAGTGGCTAAACTGCTGAGACCTGGCAGATGGCCACCACTAGTAAGTTCTCCACTGACGTGCTTCTCTCTTTCTCCCCCCCCAGCCAGAATGAATGCAGAGCATTCAGCTATTGTGGTGAGGAACTAACAGGGGCTTTCACCAGGATCCCACCGGTTCCAACTATTCAGCCAGTTGGGATTTACAGTATTTAATTTCAGTTGTCCACTTTTTATGTGGATCTTTCTATAAATAAGGGGGCCAATGTGTGACATCAGGGTCAACATTTCAAAATGGTTTGATATACATTTAAATATGATTTTCTTGCAGCTTCACATGTGTAGTTACAGGAATAAAAGTATAGGTAGGCACAATGAGACAATAACTCCACCTAGCAAAAACAAAACATCTACATGTCATTACAAATGTCACAAGAAACATGGACACCATGTTTCTTTGTCATGCCTAGTTGCCAGGTCTTTTTGTGCTTTAGTCAACTTCTCTATCATTTATAGCCATGCTAAACATTCCTGTAGAATGAAAAAGAAACTGAACGTTCGCCACAAGTCTGAGGTCCTGAGTGCTCTGGAGCAGGTTTTCATTAAGGATCTCTCTCTACTTTGCTCCGTTCATCTTTCCCTTGATCCTGACTAGTCTCCCAGTCCCTGCCGCTGAAAAACATCCCCACAGCATAATGCTGCCACCACCATGTTTCACCGTAGGGATGGTATTGGCCAGGTGATGAGTGGTGCCTGGTTTCCTCCAGATGTAACGCTTGGCATTCAGTCCAAAGAGTTCAATCTTGGTTTCATCAGACCAGAGCATCTTGTTTATCATGGTCTGAGAGTCCTTTTAGGTGCCTTTTGGCAAACTCCAAGCGCGCTGACGTGCCTTTTTTACTGAGGAGTGGCTTCCGTCTGGCCACTCTACCATAAAGGCCTGATTGGTGGAGTGCTGCAGAGATGGTTGTACTTCTGGAAGGTTCTCCCATCACCACAGAGGAAATCTGGAGCTCTGTCAGAGTGACTATCGTGTTCTTGGTCACCTCCCAGACCAAGGCCCTTCTCCCCCAATTGCTCAGTTTGGCTGGGCGGCCAGCACTAGGAAAGGTCTCGGAGGTTCTAAACTTCTTCCATTTAAGAATGATGGAGGCCACTGTGTTCTTGGGGACCTTCAATGCTGCAGAAATGTTTTGGTACCCTTCCCCAGATCTGTGCCTCAACACAATCCTGTCTCGGAGCTCTACGGACAATTCCTTCGACCTCATGGCTTCATTTTTGCTCTGACATGCATGGTCAACTGTGGGCCCTTTATATAGACAAGTGTGTGCCTTTCCAAATTCATCTTGATAAAGCTACTCTCTGTTAAAAGCATTTGATTTTGCAATCCATACATTACTTTGGATACATGTGCCATAGGGAGATAAATGTTTCAAGGTTACAGTGCACTTCCGAGCTCTCCATACAAAGAGTCCGACGGCAAGATCCAGGAATTTTACAGGATTCAATTAAATGTGTAATTCAATTGCTTAGTATATGACATAACGACAAACAGCAGTGTCATAGATGTAAGGGGAGGTAGTTGTCACACGATTTTTGCCGAATCTGTGAAGACTCCCCAAGCATGAGAAAGGGTTTAAACATTAGGTTTTGATTCAACTCATGAATTATAGTGAATGTCTATGTTCCTCATTTGTCTTAATGTATGTGGGGGGGAAATGCTAATTTATTAATGACTTTGTAACCACTCCAAACAGTTGTCCACTACAATAAATGCTCACTGGTACCCTAGTTTATAGAAAGACCCATGTGTATTGGTGTCTGTGCATATTGCCTTTTTGTTGGAATTAAACCACTGTCTGAATAGTCCTAATTGTGCGTTGATAGGTTGCCCTGTTGCACACCAGCTCTGACAGAGATTCCCTCGGGCAAAGATGTTTCAACCACATTAGTATGGAGTGAGCAAGCAGGCTATGGGTGTCATTGGGGCAGCAGCAGTTGCAGGTGTGCTCACCAACCACAATTCGGTATTCTCACTCACTGCTCACTGACCCTGAACTGAGAATGTGACAGACCTGGAGGACCCTGTCTGTCTTTCTTTTTCTCTGTAGCTGACAAGCCTTTCATTAGGCTAGTCACATAGCATGCTTTCTAATGTCAGGAATGTTGAATTGGAAAAGTCCAAGGGCAAGCAAGAGGTACATGACATTGTAATGAACAGAGTTTTCTAATTAAACTATGTGATGAAGCACAAGACATGCTGACAATTTGACTCGTCATAGCTACTCCATTGGAATGCCAGTTGTTGGACCCGCATGTGTAGGCTGCAGCTTCCCAGCCTACAAGATTGTGTTCTAGTTTAACAGAGCAGAATTCCTCATGTATTGCCATGCAATGTAGTGGTTGACTTTGCATTAGTGTATACTCAATATACTCTGACAAACCAAAGTCTGGCATGTGATTACCATTACACATCGGTTGATCTGAAACACTGGAAGGTAGTTTTGTTTTGGAGAAGCATAGAGCTCACTCTGATATTTATGGTGTAAACGCCAGCAGTGTGAACATGAGCTCTGAGACCTTTTGAGGCTCTGATGAACCATTGGCCACTTACATTGTCAGCCACTTGCATTGTACATTGATCTTGGCATTGATTCAGCTTTGATCAAACTTTAAAAGCACACCCTGCAAGCTCCGACACCTAGCAGCAGTAAAGAGTGCTAGGCCCTTATGTTTTGCTCTGACTCACACACCTCTCGCTCCTTGTTTTGTAACAGATATCTCTCCTCATGTGGGATCCTAATGACGCGGATGCCGCCCCTTCTGGGGACCATGCCCAGGCCCAGAGTCATCGTGGCCCCCACCCGCTCCTTCTTCAACCTGGCTGACACATTCAACAAGAGGAAGGAGTACTCTGAGAGACGCATCATGGGGTCAGTCACTGTGCCGCCTCCTTTGAAATCAGACCGGCCTAGGTTCAAATACTATTTGAAAGATTTCAAATAATTTGAACATCTGCTTTAGCCTGCTTGGCGGTCGTGGTTTGCACTTTTGGGCGTTTTTTATTCGTTCCATTGCAACAGGCAAGTTTAATGAAGCACAGAAAGTATTTTAATCCAAGTCTGCCTCCTAGAAATGTATAGATAATCTGGTTTCTCTATGTACGTCTGTCGTGCTCCTGCCAATGACGCTATTGCGTATCAAGTGACAGTCATAATCACTAGGAAATGTTACCCTATTAATAGCGACACTGTGTGCCGGACTAGTTGCCAGGCTGTTATGTAATGCAGGGACAGCAATGGTCTGACTGGCTGAGTTAGTCCCTGGGACATTTAAGACATTTAAAAGACTGTTGGGTTATATGGGACTCTGTCCCCCTTGTCAGTCAACCTCGCATTCTCCTTGACAATCTGTCTAACTGGTCACAGCTTGTGGAATAATCAGCATGTCACGACGTCCTCCGAGGCTGCCTCCTCTCCTTGTTCGGGCAGGCTTCGGCGTTCGTCGTCACCGGCCTTCTAGCCACTGCCGCTCCTCATCTCATCATTCCATTTGTTTTGTCTTGTTTATTACACACACCTGGTTCATATCCCCTCATCAGTACCTGTATAAGTGTTCCCTCTGCCCCCTTATCTTTGTGTGTGATTGTTTATTGTGGAGGAGAGAAGCTCGGTGGAACTCCATGTATTTTGTATCGCCGGGAATATTCCCTGTGTGCCTTGTATTTTCCAGTGTGCCTGTTTTGCGCACTGGAGTGTTTTTATGCATTACTGTGTAACTGTGGTTCAGAATAAATCCTGTTATTCTGTGATTTACCCTCCTGCGCCTGACTCCTTCAAAATCACCTCATCACACAGCAGGTGACTTGTGTTAATGTCATTCCAGTCATGCACTGAAACGGGTATTGAAATTCCAGTTTTAATCAGAGGTGAATCTCAAACGTTCTTGAGGAGGAACGTCCGATCTTTTCCTCTGTGCTTCGAGAAGGAGATATGGAGGAATTACTTATGAGATTCACCCATGAAATTAGATGTTGACCCAGGCCACCACCTCTCTGTCAGGTACTCTGTTGACCCAGCCCTCCTCTCTCTGTTAGGTACTCTATGTTGGAGATGTATGAAGTGGTAGCTGGGGTGGAGAACTACCTTCACTTCGTTCCCTGGTGTAAGAAGTCTGACGTGGTGTTCCGGCGCTCAGGGTTCTGCAAGGCCAAGCTGACCGTTGGCTTCCCCCCCGTAGTGGAGAACTACACCTCGCTGGTCACCACAGTGCGCCCCCACCTGGTAAAGGTAAGATACTGTAGTAGCCGCTGCTATCTCTCACCACTACTGTATCCGCAGGGTACCTGGCTAGTATAAGATAAGCAGCTGTGATATAGATGGATACTGTGTGTGCTCCAGGTTGTTTTAATTGCAGTTGTGTTGCTCAGATGTCAAATTCTGGAGAAGTGTTTCAACATCTCCGGAACCACATAAATATTATATAGCAGTCCTATGAGATTCTTAGTACGCCTGTAATAAAGACGACCTGGAACGCAGCCACTGGTAATATCAGCAGTGTCCCAGTCTGACTGGCTGTGTTGACCCCCAGGCTGCCTGTTCAGACGGTAAGCTCTTCAACCACCTGGAGACTGTGTGGTGCTTCAGCCCTGGCCTCCCTGGCTACCCTCGCACCTGCACCGTCGACTTCTCTGTAAGTACCTCAACACACTGTCAGTTTGTCTGTGTCCGTGTATGAGTCTGTCTGCGAATGAGGTAGCTAGCTTGCCATGTATCTCAGACAGACAGAAAATGTGGCAGTTTGTACTTGTGCACGTGACATGAAAAGCTTAACTATATCTCTGGCACATTTTCCGTATCATCTCATATCACTTTCTCACCCGAACTCTCTCTCCAGATCTCCTTTGAGTTCCGCTCTCTGCTGCACTCCCAGCTGGCCACGGTGTTCTTTGATGAGGTGGTGAAGCAGAACGTGTCAGCTTTTGAGAGGCGGGCCGGTAAACTGTATGGAGCCCAGACCATGATCCCCCAAGAGCTCATGTTTCACGAGGTCCACCACACGTAGTGCCCCAACGCGTCTTCTCTTCACACACACACACACACACACACACACACACACACACACACACACACACACACACACACACACACACACACACACACACACAGCCATGGCATGAAGAGAGGGAGGGGGATGAGAGAGCGTGGGAGGGATAAAGAGAGGGAGGGGGAGGAGAGAAGAGGTTATGTGCCTGAACACGGCAGTGCCTTATCATAACACGACCAATGATTTTATTCCCAACTGCCTGCAGCTGGATTCTGTCCTGAACATTATCCCCCTCCCTAGCCCAAATAATCCCCTTCTGTCCCCTACCCCTCTCCCAAACATACATCACTCCTCCTCCTATGCCACCATGGTCCCCTCCTGGCGCCCCTTCTCCCCAAAGAAACCAGCAGCACCTCTGGCTGGGAGTAGATACACCCCAGAGCTTTGTGCTGGCCCCATGGGGTGGGCTTAGGACATGGCTCATAATGCCCCTCTTATGATAACTCTTCTACTAAGGCCAAAATAAAAGTCAGTTGATAGTGAAAGGCTGTGTGTAAGGTACTGTGGTAGGGAGATCAGGGGAAAGGGTGTGGGGTTATCATGTCCTGATCAGGCCAAGATGTTGTGAAGGCCCATCCAAGCTATCTGCATTGTTATTGCAACAAACCTATCACATAACATACAGTAACCTAATGCTAGGTTGTCATGTGGATAAGATAGAGGATATCAAAGGATCAGGGTGAATTTTTTTTTTAAAGAAAAGCTGGTTTGTCACTGTCCTTTTGAATGAAGTGTGGGGACAATGTAAGCACTTGAAGATCGTTGTTTCCTAAAGGAATGTAACAACACTGCAGAGCAGGGGTATATTCATTACGCCGATTCTGTTGCAAAATGTTTCGTGAACTGAACAAAACTGGGAGGGACCAACCTGAGTTTGTCCAACCGTTGCAAAAACGTTTTGCAACTGTTTGGGCCAATGATTACACTCCAGATGTATATGCACTGCCATGCCTACCTACACACACCTGTTCAAGAGGTGCTGTGTTAAAACAATATCACTGGGGGCATTTCTGCTGACCCCCCCCCATATAGATCCTTGCTCTCTAACCACCATGGGAGCAATGTTTTGTAGCAGAGTCTAGTTCTTAAAGTCTGCAATATCATAACGCATTTAAATGCAGCTAATTTTTCGCTAGCAATATTTTAAAAGGGGCCCAGATGGGTTAGGCAGGTGATGGGGTCATCAACTCTGTCCTAATTGGCACCCTATTCCTTACATTGTGCACTACTTTTGAACAGAACCCTGCGGGTCCTGGTCAAAAGTAGTGCACTATATATATAATGGGGAATAGGGTGCAGTTTTGGATGCTGCCTCTGTCTGCCAGTCAGAATGCTTGCTATCACAGGGAGTCATCTTAACACCCTAGAACCTTTTCACCCAGTGGCTTTTTGACATGGTCCTAGTGGCATCTTTATATTTTATTTTATATCATTATGCATTATACTCATATAAAGATATTTATTAAGATGAATGTGAGAACACATGTAGATATTGTTTTAAGACCACGGATGAGAAGAGTGCACACTGAACTTGCTGACAGAACTATGATTTTTTTGGATTGGATTTTATAGTGCAAATGGAGGTGTTTCAATGTGTCAAATGGGTGAAGATGTATCGACTGCATGGTTTAGAAACTATTTTTATATAAAAATTGAACTGAGCCAAGTCTGGGTGTTTTCTGTGTGTTAGAGTTAATGGGCACGCTCCAGTGGATTAAATCTGTGATGCATTGTGGGTACATTTGTAAGTCGCTCTGGATAAGAGCGTCTGCTAAATGACGTAAATGTAAATTGTGATTGACGACTGATCTACAAATACTGTGAAGTTATTAATTATGTAAGGTTTCAAGTTGCGTCAATTCAAATCTGGTATAGGAACAAAAAGAGGTCAATACACGTCTTCTAAGAGACTAGTATTTTAATTAATGCAAACACTTGAATGGTAAATATGATGTTCGTATATACGGGCTCACTGAAACACCACGCAGGGCAGTCAGAGAACTGAGCTATTGTTATAAGTTCTTCTTTAAATAATCTGACAGAGATAGTTCCCGCTCCCTGCTGGGCCTGTCAGAATAGAGGCAGGGTGTGGTTTAAACTTACCCAACCTATCGTTGGCGCTCAGGCTGGTCCCAGTCCCTTGGCGCTTCACTGTTGCCGGGCATTAGTTGTTATCTTTACAACTTGTCTCGAGTCAGCAACCTCAGACATACAGTGGGGGGAAAAAGTATTTAGTCAGCCACCAATTGTGCAAGTTCTCCCACTTAAAAAGATGAGAGAGGCCTGTAATTTTCATCATAGGTACACGTCAACTATGACAGACAAAATGAGAAAAAAAATCCAGAAAATCACATTGTAGGATTTTTAATGAATTTATTTGCATATTATGGTGGAAAATAAGTATTTGGTCAATAACAAAAGTTTCTCAATACTTTTATATACCCTTTGTTGGCAATGACACAGGTCAAACGTTTTCTGTAAGTCTTCACAAGGTTTTCACACACTGTTGCTGGTATTTTTGGTCCTCTGTAGCTCAGCTGGTAGAGCACGGCGCTTGTAACGCCAAGGTAGTGGGTTCGATCCCCGGGACCACCCATACACAAAAATGTATGCACGCACGACTGTAAGTCGCTTTGGATAAAAGCGTCTGCTAAATGGCTTATTATTATATTATTTATTTTGGCCCATTCCTCCATGCAGATCTCCTCTAGAGCAGTGATGTTTTGGGGCTGTCGCTGGGCAACACAGACTTTCAACTCCCTCCAAAGATTTTCTATGGGGTTGAGATCTGGAGACTGGCTAGGCCACTCCAGGACCTTGAAATGCTTCTTACGAAGCCACTCCTTCGTTGCCCGGGCGGTATGTTTGGGATCATTGTCATGCTGAAAGACCCAGCCACGTTTCATCTTCAATGCCCTTGCTGATGGAAGGAGGTTTTCACTCAAAATCTCACGATACATGGCCCCATTCATTCTTTCCTTTACACGGATCAGTCGTCCTGGTCCCTTTGCAGAAAAACAGCCCCAAAGCATGATGTTTCCACCCCCCATGCTTCACAGTAGGTATGGTGTTCTTTGGATGCAACTCAGCATTCTTTGTCCTCCAAACACGACGAGTTGAGTTTTTACCAAAAAGTTCTATTTTGGTTTCATCTGACCATATGACATTCTCCCAATCCTCTTCTGGATCATCCAAATGCACTCTAGCAAACTTCAGACGGGCCTGGATATGTACTGGCTTAAGCAGGGGGACACGTCTGGCACTGCAGGATTTGAGTCCCTGGCGGCGTAGTGTGTTACTGATGGTAGGCTTTGTTACTTTGGTCCCAGCTCTCTGCAGGTCATTCACTAGGTCCCCCGTGTGGTTCTGGGATTTTTGCTCACCGTTCTTGTGATCATTTTGACCCCACGGGGTGAGATCTTGCGTGGAGCCCCAGATCGAGGGAGATTATCAGTGGTCTTGTATGTCTTCCATTTCCTAATAATTGCTCCCACAGTTGATTTCTTCAAACCAATCTGCTTACCTATTGCAGATTCAGTCTTCCCAGCCTGGTGCAGGTCTACAATTTTGTTTCTGGTGTCCTTTGACAGCTCTTTGGTCTTGGCCATAGTGGAGTTTGGAGTGTGACTGTTTGAGGTTGTGGACAGGTGTCTTTTTTTATACTGATAACAAGTTCAAACAGGTGCCATTAATACAGGTAACGAGTGGAGGACAGAGGAGCCTCTTAAAGAAGAAGTTCCAGGTCTGAGAGCCAGAAATCTTGCTTGTTTGTAGGTGACCAAATACTTATTTTCCACCATAATTTGCAAATAAATTCATAAAAAATCCTACAATGTGATTTTCTGGATTTTTTTTCTCATTTTGTCTGTCATAGTTGACGTGTACCTATGATGTAAATTACAGGCCTCTCATCCTTTTAAGTGGGAGAACTTGCACAATTGGTGGCTGAATAAATACTTTTTTCCCCACTGTAGTTTGTTCTTCTTCATTGTAGCAGTACACATGTCCTTGAGCAGTTTAACAAAGAGCCAGTGTGTGTGTCACAAGTCTCTCAGCCTACCCCCTAACGGTTCCTCACATTAATCACAGCTTATGTTAAACAATGTATATCAGTACAGCACAAACCTATTATGTTTAATCATTAATGTATTCTTTCTAAGCTAGGCATCACATCTAGTTATAAGAAAATAGATCCCCACAAAGGCGATTTGTAGCTCAGTCAGTCTTGATTCACCTGCAATGTCAAACAAGCCCAATGTTAGTTAACATCTGGTTGATTTTGACTGATGTACGAACTTCACAATGGCTGACCATTGGACAAAAGATGGAGTCATGTGAGGTAAAAATAGAACTGACATTTTATGGGAGTTATGACTCCTGCTGGACATACAGAACCACAAACACAATATGAACCAATTGTCCTAAACCAAGGGAAGAAATCATATAACAAAATACCATAGACTGGTGTATTTTGAGTTGCCTGACTAGGGCCATATGGCCCTTGCCTTGAGGTAAGATACTAATACTATCCTAGTACAGGTGTCAGGTAGCCTAGCGGTTCGAATGCCTGAGCTGACAAGGTGAATAAATCTGTCTGCTCTTGAGGGCTGACCCTCTAAAACAGATAATCTGGTGTGACATTTTTTAATACTACATACACAGAACAATTAATTATACCAACAATTAGACAGATATTTAAGCAGATGTATAAATGCCAAGCCCAGTGGCCGGCAGTGGGAGAAGATGGCGCGAGATGGATTTTGGCTGAAGTTCTAATTTTCTCATCGATTAAACATTTGATCTCAGTACAGTTTTCTGTTTCCAAAACTACAATCTGTTACGAACAGAGTGGACTTCATTTTGTAGACTTTACACTTTGCCAAAGCACACATGCACTTCACAGAGTAGACGTTCTGCCCACGTCCTAGCTTGTTCTGCCCACTAGGATTAATTTGCTCCCATTGGAAACGACAGGCTGTGGTCTACCTTGGGTTAGTTATAAAAATATTTGCTACATACACCACATGGAGTTGGTGTATGCTTTGCTGCTATAACAGCCTCCACTCTTCTGGGAAGGCTTTCCACTAGATGTTAACATTGCTGTGGGGACTTGCTTCCATTCAGCCACGATCATTAGTGAGGTTGGGCAATTAGGCCTGGCTCGTAGTCAGCGTTCGATGAGGTTGAGGTCAGGGCTCTGTGCAAGCCAGTCAAGTTCTTCCACACCGATCTCGACAAACAATTTCTGTATGGACCTCGCTTTGTGCACGGGGGCATTGTCATTCTGAAACAGGAAAGGGCCTTCCCCAAACTGTTGCCACAAAGTTGGAAGCACAGAATCATCTAGAATGCCATTGTATGCTGTACCATTAATATTTCCCTTCACTGGAACTAAGGGGCCTAACCCGAACTATGAAAAACAGCCCCAGACCATTATTCCTCCTCCACCAAACTTTACAGTTGGCACTATGCATTGGGGCAGGTAGCGTTCTCCTGCCAAACCCAGATTCATCCGTCGGACTGCCAGATGGTGAAGCGTGATTCATCACTCCAGAGAACGCGTTTCCACTGCTCCAGAGTCCGATGGCGGCGAGTTTTACACCACTCTAGCCGAAACTTAGCATGGCGCATGGTGATTTTAGGCTTGCGTGTGGCTGCTCGGCCATGGAAACCCATTTCATGAAGCTCCCGACGAACAGTTCTTGTGCTGACGTTGCGTCCAGAGGCAGTTTGGAACCTGGTAGTGAGTAATGCATAATGTAATTAATGAACCTCAAATGTATTTGTCAATTCTAGTTCAGTATATATTTGGCAGATATTCTGAAGGGGTATCTTAGGTCATCAAAAAAGCACAATACACTAGTTCCTTCAGAACATTTGATTTTATTAAATAAAAATCTGTCTACATTGTACAAAACATGTCGAATGATCAAGGTTGTTTGAAAAAAAATAACATACTGGGGGGGAAAAAAAAGTAGAGTAGCACAGCTTAACACTTGCTTGCACGCACGGTAGTTTATGCTCCTATTAAACACACAGCAAATAAAATGTATGCTAAATGTCATGAGCAGGAAGTACAAATCAGGTCATGAGGACACAAATGGGTTTCACATTAAAACTTGTGGCTGAGACCTTCACTGGCCCAAACTGCTGCAACTAGTCTGACACACATACATACCTACCCACCCAGTCAACCTCTGCAAACTGCCCCCTCCCTCTGCCAGAAACACATTTAGCTGATTTTAATGCACATTAAGCTGTCCCCTCCGCTAAATTACTAGTAAACGAGGCACTCTTACCCAATCATAAGGTCATGTTTCTTAGTAAAAGGTGTATCGAATTCTGATATGAATTCATCTTTCAGTTCCAAAGTTATATAATATGAGTATTAAAATCAGGTCAGACACTAAGAAAATGCTCATGCTCAGCAAGAATTGTTTCTAATTAACTCAACTGAAAAGGTTATGGTTCCTTCCAACATTGTGGGTGAAACAGGACAAAACACTTTTTTTAAAGGACAACTGAAATTAACTAAGTTAAAGCAAAAATAGACTGACTGTTCCAGCAACCCCCTCCCCCCTCCTCTATAAATCAATAGTGTTACATCTATACTGTGTTTTACCATTTTCTATCAGCCTTATCTTTTGAACTTCAGGTTACAGTAGTGCACACAAACAGGCTTCATTACATCCATTTGATATCAATAACAGCATTGCATTATTCTCACTGGTGAGCATTTTCCTAATTGACAGTGAACATTGCACTATATTCAATACTATTTTCCATGTTGAGGATGGATGATGAGACTGCTATGTTTGAGGTAAACAGAGGAGGGGAGGTCTGTCAGAGCCTCAGTCAGGTGTGGGTAGAGGGACGGAGTAAGGCTGGGCGAGGACAGGCGAGGCTGGTCCGGTTTTACAGAGTGGGTGGAGGGGAGACAATCAGCAGAAGTAGTAGGGTTTATCCATTTGCAGCTCCAACAAACTCATGGCCAGTCTGTTTGGGCAGGTCTGGGGGTTGGAGGGACAATTTGCCCCCTAGCCCCACGCTGCCATTAAGTCTAAACAGCACTTTGAGGTGAGCCTTAGAACATGCCACCGCCCATGCCTCCCATACCTCCCATACCTCCCATGCCCCCTGGCATGCCACCCTCCTTCTCATCCTTGGGCAGCTCTGTGACCACACACTCGGCGGTGGAGAGCAGAGAAGCAACACCTGCAGCATCCATTAGTGCAGTCCTTACCACCTGTAGGGGGAGACAGACACTCAGTCATTGTTGTAATACAGACATTCTCTGGCAAAGGGAGCAAAATCAGCAGAGAACATGTGATACCACTATCAGCCAACTTCTGTCTATGCCATGTCAGTCTAGCCCAGGGTTCTTCAATCCTGGTCCTGGAGGTTTTCTCTATTCAGACCGTCAAGGCCCTGGCAGGATTGCCTCTAGCCAAGCATACACCAGAGTTCTTCAATTCCGGTCCTGGAGGGCCGAGCCATCTCTGTTTTTCATCCTCTCCTTCTAATCAGGGGCTAATTCAGACCTGGGACACCAGGTGAGTGCAATTAACTGCCAGGTAGAAATAATAAACAGAAGTGTTTTGGCCCTCCAGGACCGGAATTGAAGAACCCTGGCATACACCATAATGTGAGTAGATTTTTTTTTTTAGATGGGTTGGTTGCTTAGCAACAAAACAGACGTGTGTGCAACTATGGGGCAAAACAAAGGGTTGGCTTAGATTTGACAACATGTAAACTACATTTAGTCTCCAACTGTTTATTAAAAACAGACACATTTGCACAATGAGCGCTTGTATCCAATACAATCTTGTATGAATTCAAATAACTTTTGCAAACATTACTGCTGTACATTTCCAATCACTAAAAATGAACCTGTCTTTATATTTTGTGTGCTGGGTGAACGATAGTGAAACGACAGTGTAGTGCCGAGCTGAAGCATCCATACCTTGGTGGGGTCGATGATGCCCTTCTCTACCATGTTGACGTACTCTCCCTCCATGGCATCGTATCCAATCTCCCCCGCGGCCTGAAGGATCTTCTCTACCACTAGAGAGCCCTCCACACCTGCGTTCTTCGCAATGGTCATGGCTGGCACACGCAGGGCTCGTCTAATGATGTCAATTCCTATGGAGACAGAGGAAGTGATACACCAAGTTAAGCTACAATACTTATGACCAGAAGTTTGAAATACATTTTTACATATCCCACCACTCCCATGTGTCCAACTTTACAGCCCAAATTAAAACCTATTGGCATGTTAGGTTAAGATGGGCTCCCGAGTGGCGCAGAGGTCTAAGGCACTGCATCTCAGTGCTTGAGGCGTCACTACAGACCCCCGGTTCTATTTTTATTTTTTTGTCATTTAGTAGATGTCCAGGCTGTATCACAACCGGCCGTGATTGAGAGTCCCATAGGGCGGCGCACAATTGGCCCAGCGTCGTCCGGGTTTGGCCGGTGTAGGCCGTCATTGTAAATAAGAATGTGTTCTTAACTGACTTGCCTAGTTAAATAAAGGTTAAATGAAATTAAAAAATGTAAAAAGATCCAGAGTAGGAACTCTACTTACCAATCTTCTGGTCAGTGTTAATGGGCACGAGTGCATCCAGAGCAGGGATGGAGCGCAGCAGGGCACAGCCACCCCCGGGCACGATGCCCTCCTCCACAGCGGCCCTGGTGGCATTCAGGGCGTCGTTCACACGGTCCTTCTTCTCGTTCACCTCCACATCACTCGTTCCTCCTACCTGGAACAGAACAGTCAGCGACACTCGCTTTCTCTGCCATGCATGGCAACTGTAAATCTTGTCTTAGAGTAGGAATCTCCTAATTTTAACTCATCCTACCTAATTTCATTTGCCTAGACTAAAACTGGACAATATTCAGGGACATTAAAAGGACAAAAAGTAATCAAATCAATTTCCCTCTACGATCATATGTCCCCCTCCATGCAGCTGCTGACCCCCTCCCCCTTGACCCCTGCCCTGACTGACCTTGAGCACAGCCACTCCGTCAGACAGCTTGGCCAGCCTCTCGTTGAGCTTCTCCTTCTCGTAGTCGCTAGTGGTGTTCTCCAGCTGCTCAACGATCTCTGCCTGGCGCTTCTCGATGGCCGCAGTGTCTCCCTTCCCCTTCAGCAGCATGGTGTCGTCCTTGGTGACGGACACCTCGCCAACCTTGCCAAAGTCATGGGCCTGGATGTCCTCCAGGGCAATGCCCACCGCCTCATCACCAAACACCTAAGGAAGAGAAGGAAGAGGGATGTCAGTAAATGGCAGGATTTGAACTGGTATACATTGGTCCTAATTGAACATTTAAAAATGGCATCCATCTTTCAAGAGTGGCATGGACGGTGCACTTTCAAATAAAATTTGAATTTGTCACATGCGCCGAATACAACAGTGAAATGCTTACTTACAAGCCCTTAACCAACAATGCAGTTAAGAAAAAAAGCAAATAATTAAAGAGCAGCAGGGAGGCTATATACAGGGGTTACCGGTACAGAGTCAATGTGCGGGGGCACCGGTTAGTCGAGGTAATATGTACATGTGGGTAGAGTTAAAGTGACTATGCATAGATAATAAACAGAGTAGCAGCAGCGTAAAAGCGAGGGTGGGGGGGGGCGAGCAGTTGCCATACCAGGCGGTGATGCAACCAGTCAGGATGCTCTCGATGGTGCAGCTGTAGAACTTTGAGGATCTGAGGACCCATGCCAAATCTTTTCAGTCTCCTGAGGGGGAATAGGCTTTGTCGTGCCCTCTTCACGACTGTCTTGGTGTGTTTGGACCATGATAGTTGGTTGGCGAGGTGGACACCAAGGAACTTGAAGCTCTCAACCTGTTCCACTACAGCCCTGTCGATGAGAATGGGGGCGTGCTCAGTCCTCTTTTTCCTGTCGATGAGAATGGGGGCGTGCTCAGTCCTCTTTTTTCCCCTGTAGTCCACAATCATCTCCTTTGTCTTGATCATGTTGAGGGAGAGGTTGTTATCCTGGCACTACACAGCCAGGTCTCTGACCTCCTCCCTACAGGCCTACCACTGTTGTGTTGTTGGCAAAGTTAATGATGGTGTTGGAGTCGTGCCTGGCCATGCAGTCATGGGTGAACAGGGAGTACAGTAGGGGACTGAGCACGCACCCCTGAGGGCCCCCGTGTTGAGGATCAGCGTGGCAGATGTGTTGTTACCTACACTTACCACCTGGGGGCAGCCCGTCAGGAAGTCCAGGATCCAGTTGCAGAGGGAGGTGTTTAGTCCCAGGGTCCTTATCTTATTGATGAGCTTTGAGGGCACTATGGCGCTGAGCTGTAGTCAATGAATAGCATTCTCATGTAGATGTTCCTCTTGTCCAGGTGGGAAGGGCAGTGTGGAGTGCAATAGAGATTGCATCATCTGTGGATCTGTTGGGGCGGTATGCAAATTGTAGTGGGTCTAGGGTTTCTGGGATAATGGTGTTGATGTGAGCCATGACCAGCCTTTCAAAGCACTTAATGGCCACAGACGTGAGTGCTACGGGTCGGTAGTCATTTAGGCAGCTTATTTTAGTGTTCTTTGGCACAGGGACTATGGTGGTCTGCTTGAAACATGTTGGTATTACAGACTCAGTCAGGGACATGTTGAAAATGTCAGTGAAGACATTTGCCAGTTGGTCAGCGCATGCTCGGAGTACACGTCCTGGTAATCTTAGTCCTGTATTGACTCTTTGCCTGTTTGATGGTTCGGAGGGCATAACGGGATTTCTTATAAGCATCCGGGTTAGAGTCCCGCTCCTTGAAAGCGGCAGCTCTACCCTTTAGCTCAGTGCGGATGTTGCCTGTAATCCATGGCTTCTGGTTGGGGTATGTACAAAGAAAAAGCCATATCTCAGACTGGCCAATAAAAATAAAAGATTAAGATGGGCAGTCTGAGATATGGCTTTTTCTTTGCAACTCTGCCAAGAAGGTCAGCATCTTCACTGTTGACGTTGAGACTGGTGTTTTGCGGGTACTATTTAATGAAGCTGCCAGTTGAGGACCTGTGAGGCGCCTGTTTCTCAAACTAGACACTAATGTATTTGTCCTCTTGCTCAGTTGTGCACCGGGGCCTCCCACTCCTCTTTCTATTCTGGTTAGAGCCAGTTTGCGCTGTTCTGTGAAGGGAGTAGTACACAGCGTTGTACGAGATCTTCAGTTTCTTGGCAATTTCTCGCATGGAATAGCCTTCATTTCTCAGAACAAGAATAGACTGACAAGTTTCAGAAGAAAGTTTTTGTTTCTGGCCATTTTGAGCCTGTAATCGAACCCACAATTGCTGATGCTCTAGATCCTCAACTAGTCTCAAGAAGGCCAGTTTTATTGCCTCTTTAATCAGCACAACAGTTTTCAGCTGTGCTAACATGATTGCAAAAGGGTTTTCTAATGATCAATTAGCCTTTTAAAATGATAAACTTGGATTAGCAAACACAACGTGCCATTGGAACACAGGGCTGATGGTTGCTGATAATGGGCCTCTACGCCTATGTAGATATTCCATTAAAAATCAGCCGTTTCCAGCTACAATAGCCATTTACAACATTAACAATGTCTACACTGTATTTCGGATCAATTTGATGTTATTTTAATGGACAAAAAAAAATTGCTTTTCTTTCAAAAACAAGGACATTTCTAAGTGACCCCAAACTTTTGAACGGTAGTGTATGTACGTCACTGTGGGGACGACATCCACTATACACTTATTGATGAAGCCAGTGACTGATGTGGTATACTCCTCAATGCTATCCGGAAGAATCCCGGAACATAGTCCAGTCTGTGCTAGCAAAACAGTCCTGTAGCTTAGCATCTGCGTCATCTGACAACTTCCTTATTAACCGAGTCACTGGTGCTTCCTGCTTTAGTTTTTGCTTATAAAGCAGGAATCAGGAGGATATAGTTGTGGTCAGATTTGCCAAATGGAGGGTGAGGGAGACCTTTGTACGCGTCTCTGTGTGTGGAGTAAAGGTGGTCTAGAGTTATTTTCCCCACTGGTTGCACATTTAACATGCTGGTAGAAATTAAGTGGAACAGATTGTAAAGCAGGATAAGTTGCAGTGCTGTTCTGTCCAATATTAGAACAGGGCCAAGTTAAAGCCTCAACCATGGGATAAGCAAGACTACACAAACTCTATTAATTGACAAATCATGCCAGTGTAGAAGTGTCAGACCAGGCGTCCCTGCCTGGCATGCAGTCAGACAAGGATAGTAGGAGACATGTTTCTGTGTGGAAGGGGGAATGACAGAACTGCACTGTAACATCCTGCTTTACAATTTGTTTTCTCAAATCGAAATGGACTGATGCAAGTATGGGGTGGTTGGTGTAAAAGTTCTTACAGTAATGATAGACTAATGTAACCATGGGGTGGTTCTATTGTAAAAGTAATCTTACAGTGCCCCCGGTGGCGACGGCCATGTCATGCAGCTGGGCCTTCCTGTTGTCTCCAAAGCCTGGGGCCTTGACTGCCACCACCTGCAGTCCCACCTTCAGCCTAAAGAAAGAGTGGTGGTTAATATAACACAGGCTCTCAAAGTGGGATCCGCGGAATACGTTTAGAGTGTGTAATAAAATATTGTGAATCTATACAATTTCTTAACCCTGGGCAACATGGGACTGGGAGGCCTACAGGGATACTGGTAACCAGAGTACTCCACCAATTATACATTTTTCAATTCAATACGTCTTGTATTCCCCCAAAATGTGTTTGCATGAATGCACTGTAATTTAAGCTTTAAAACTGCAAAATTATCAGCCTCATGGCAAAATGTGTAGTATTGCAGGAAATTAGCTTAAACTGCAAAGATGTTTCCGATGCCAAAAGTTGGCCCTTTAAAAATGTTCCTTCCCAGTGCCCGAGATTTGGTTTGTCTGGCCGTGCACTGTTGAAGTCATAGTAAAACTCCTTGTATCCTATTTTTATCTCACTCAAGTTGTGTTCTGTTTAATAAGAGGGTTCATGATGAATTTGCAGGTTGACGTTTGTCTTGAGTCTTGTCCTGGAGGCAGAACTGAGCGATCTCCCCTTAGATAGGCCAGCTGCAAAGTGAAAACTGGCTATATTGTAATAATTCATGAAAACAAAAATCTTAATTTAAGGTCAGGCATTAGGGTTAGCAATGTGGATAAGGTTAGATTTAAAATCAGATTTTATGACTGTGGCTGTGCCAGCTAGTGACCACTCTGCAGAGCTGCCTCCAGAACAAGATGAATTACAAAAAAAGCCCAAACTGATCCCAGATCAGAACTGCTACTCTGAGACACAGGGTGCTAAAGGCACAGGGAACTGACCTGTTGAGGACCAGGGTGCTGAGGGCCTCTCCATCCACATCCTCAGCCACGATGACCAGAGGTTTGCGGTGCTGGTTGGCCAATTCCAGGGCAGGGACGATGCTCTGGACAGTGGAGATTTTCTTCTCGCTCAGCAACACATAGGCATCCTGGAACTCACACTTCTGGCCTGAGGGGCAGAGATGAGGGAGAGGGTTCATGTAAAAGCTCCAAAATGGCCAAATGTGGAGCATCAAGATCATAAAAACCCATTAAATCTGTAGAGCATCAAGATCATCAGTGTGCTGGAGTTCCTTTTAATCTTAAAGCCCCAAAATAGCAGAAGATGGGATTGGTGGTAGGGTCATGGCAGACAGGGGACCTTACCTTTGGCTGTGTTGATGAAGTAAGGGGAGATGTATCCGCGGTCGAACTTCAGCCCCTCAATGATCTCAAGCTCATCATAAAGGGTTTTGCCATCCTTGACAGTGATGACTCCCTTACGGCCCACTTTCTTCATGGCGTTGGAGATGATGGTGCCGATCTCCACGTCTCCATTAGCAGAGATGGTGGCCACCTAGCAGACAGAACAGAAAGCATTGAAAACGTTACATTCACCATCAAAAAGGTTCTCTTAATATATAAAGTAGAATATACATATAGATATTGCATCTGTCTCAAATCAAGAATGATTTGCATCAATTGAATAGATATGAATTTATAAGAATATTGACTTATTTGATCAATCAATATTCTTAACAGAATTGGTTACCTGGGCAATCTCCTCAGGGGTGGTGACTGGCTTGGACATCCTCTTCAGCTCATTGATGACGGTCTCCACAGCCAGCATGACACCACGGCGGATCTCCACAGGGTTAGCTCCTTTACTGATGCTGTCAAAGCCCTCCTTGGCAATAGCTCTGGCCAGCACGGTGGCGGTGGTGGTGCCATCTCCTGCTTCTTCATTCGTGTTGTTGGCCACGTCCTGGACCAGCTTGGCACCAATGTTCTGGTACTTGCACTTCAGGTCGATGGCTTTGGCTACAGTGACGCCGTCCTTGGTCACCTTGGGGCTGCCCCAGCTCTGCTCGATGATGACTGTGCGACCCTGCAGGAAGGGAGGGGGAAAGGGTACAGCTCAAAACACTTGTAACACTGGTGTTCAGTTGTTCCTGCCAGAAACAGCACCTGGAACAAGACACTGTGGTGCACAGGGTTCTTCGGGTGGAAATTAGATTCAAATGAAAAGTGGAACACTAATGGATTGGTTTTACATAGCAGTTTCGTACATTCCATGAAATCAGGGTGAAATTTAAAAATCGTACAGAATTGTTTATTTTATTTGGCACCACAATACCAGAACCTGTGGTCATAGTAACTCCTTCCTCTCCTACCTTGGGTCCCATGGTGACGGCGACAGCATCAGCCAGCAGATCCACTCCCTTCAGCATCATGGCCCGAGCATCGGCTCCAAACTTGACGTCCTTGGCGTAGGCCCGGGTGAGGTGGGGGGCCAGGGCCCTGCTGACTGGCCTCATCTGTCTCATCACTGTGGGTAGACGCAGCATCTCTGAAGGGGGGAAAGAGAAAGGAAAAGTGAAATTAGTTAGGGGCCAAAATGCACCTTCACAATTCCAATAATTAATTCACAGATCATCCAATGCACCGACTGTATTTACATTTACGCCATTTAGCAGACGCTCTTATCCAGAGCGACTTACAAATTGGTGCATTCAACTTAGGATAGCCAGTGGGACAACGACCCCCTTTTTTGTATTACTCTGTCGTAGTCCACTCAAATAGCATGCATTGTGTCAACAGCTGTCAGGACCTTCTTCATTTTAATATATTTAACTAGGCAAGTCAGGGCATATATACACTTAAATGTGTTGGTAATAGCTAAAAGTAGCAAACTACTTGTTTGGCCTGTAACACATGAACCTTCCGGATCATTCCCAAGACACCTTCTCCCCCTCCCCTGGTCCAGTGCCACATATGGACAATGTCTGGATGTGACAATGGCAAGCTATACAGTACACCCTAGTGGCTGCTCCTGGTACAGAAAGAGTTGTAAGGGAAGAATCAATGAATGAAGTGATACCTATGATGAAATACCCCCGAAAATCTCAAGGACAACCATTTACATAACACAGAGCGAACACATGCAAATGAAGGTTTGAGGTCTTGCAGAAAGACCAAGCCACAAATTCCAAACTTATTTAGCAGGTACTAACTGTAAGTCGCTCTGGATAAGAGCGTCTGCTAAATGACTAAAATGTAAAGGTATCAAAAGGAACATGTCAAAAGGTGGGAATCTGTAGGCTGTCATAAGAGTTAGTCTACATGTGCATGATTTGGCAGAATTTCTTATTCCACATAACCTAAACCAAGGGCCGAGGACGAGACAGCCATATAATTAGGAATTATATTTAATCTCTATGGACACAGCATTCTGCATAATTCTCAAGTAGCAGCCTAATTCCATGTCCGACATGAGGACTATTGCACTTGGTTGTTTATCTCTGATTACAAATTAATGTTTTATCTGATGAGTTTGTTGAGATTTGCTAAATCGTTACTGATTAATGTATCGCACCGCTCTTTTCCTGATTCTCCCCACGTGTGTTCAGGTCATGTGGCATAAGGTCAAAATCGCACATCATATGGCGCGTTCACAGTAACGTTTAATGCTTTCCCCAAATGAATGAACTAGCTACTGAATGAATTGAACATGTAGTAAAGATGCAAAGACAAACGAAAGCATTATTTGTGAATTGAAAATGCAAACATTTCTACTGCAGCCTACACCAGCCCGAGTAGACGCTACCCCAGCTCGAGTTTGGACAAGAAAGGACTGGGTTAATTGCTCACGCCTCTAATTTTGGCTTTACAGATTTCAATATCTGACAAATGCAAATTAAGTGAAAAAAATAATGTTAAAATCAATTTAACAATATTTTGGAATAAATTGTGATGCGATCAAACCTCTTGTAGGTACAGCATGCCATGACATGAGTAAATGTTACCAATTGGGCTCTGTCATTCTTCAATCAAGCACAGAACACATGACAATCAACATGACCGTGAAAACAATTATGCACATAACTACCATCAAAATATCAATTCAACTTAACTATCAAATAGATATGACTAATGAAAAAGTATTGGAGAAACAGACAGCCAAGTTAAAATTGCCATAATTACGTGTCTGGTAATTATGTCAAGTTTTATTCCTAATCCTAGTTAGGCTAGCTAACGTTAGCTAATCCTAGTTAGGCTAGCTAGCTAACGTTAGCACAGATAGCTACTTATTTCAATGTCCTTGTTGGAGAACCATGACAGGCTTGAAAATATGTTCAGCTAGCAAAAGCATATAGACAATATGCTGTTTAGATTTCTGCGCATCAAGCTCTATAAAATGTTATGAAGACATAACAGTACTTACTTGTTGTTTGATGATGACACGATTTGCTTGTCTGAAGGAGACAGGATGGTATAATGTGGAAAAGAATAGGCTGCGGTTGTGTAATCGAGCTTCAAAGACAGGCAGCAATGCACATGGTTTTGCACCCGGGCAATCTACCGGTCTGCCCCTAAACATGCATAGGGAGAGAAATACATATGTTTGCTGAAATTGGACTTTTTACATCAAAACCATAATGAATCAAATGATTGTGCTATTTATGCACTTTGTTTTAGGGAAAGTATTTATTTTGTGTATTTAACTTATCGATAAAACTACACATTTCACTGATATGCTCGTTCCAGGGCCCCAGGTTCCAGAATTTTCTCATGCGCCATTGGAGAAATAAGGGAGTTCAAAGTTGACACATTGTGCAACGTTGCTGCAAATTGCAATCGCATGAGAACACATTAAACATTTGTTATAATTTCATCAGAACTGTTCTGGCGAGTTCCTTCTGCCACATTTGTGTTACTTTTATATGTATACGTGCCTTTTGCATTCTGTAGGGGTTATGGAATATTCTGGAACTGAAACTGTCCAGGAAGAGTAAAGTAAGGACATTTGAAGACACGCATGCGCGAACCAGTTCTCGACATTTCCTCACGTGGAGATTCTAGTTCAGTGTGTCAAATCCACGCTCAAAGAAGTCGGTCCTCAACATCACAAGGTCTCTCACATAAAAATGGTAAGACATTCTTTATCAAAAACACATAGCTATAATATAATTTAGGATGCCAAATGTCCTGTTTGTCACCAGCAGAGTTAGCACGCATTCCGATTTTCATCATGTGTTGTAGTAGCTAAACTATGCTTTGATTTATCACAGGCAAGGTCAGACATGACCAAGAATACAGGAGGATTTTATCAGATTAGCTAGCAACCGTTACTGTGTAAAGGCTTGTCATACAGTGACATATGCGATCTGCCATGCATTGTCCCACACTTCTGATTGTCGAATAGCTAAATTAGCTAGCTCGAGATAACTTGCTATCTTGCACCATCAATCTCAAAATCGTTGGCTATATATGGAGAGAATTGCCAGCACGATTTTCACAATTGGCACTGTTGTTGATGGGTACTAGTGAACTATGAAGAACGAATAAAGTGATGAGGAGAAGCATTTGCTGTTGCAATCTAAATTGATGCCACATGCTATGTGTATGGGCCTTTGCACAAGTGTGGTATTTTATTTGACCTATTGTATGTTATTCTAGTTTATTTCACTGTCTGTGTCCTTGCACAACGAAAAAGGGAATTACCGGCGCTATCAACCAGTTCCGGGTAACGCAGACGCTGTGACCCCATGTGTAACTGCGTCACAGCATTTTATTTGCCCATTCATTTTGCCACACTTGTAATATTTCAAACTATGCAGGGTGGGGCGCGGCGGCACACACTCCCTGACCTGTTCTGGAATTTACTCTTAACATCCCTGCCATGATTAGTATAGAAGTTTATATGTGGGTCAGGGTTGGAGAGCCCTGCCCTGGCATCAACAGCCTGGAACCACAGACCCTCCTCTGTCCCTCCCCTGTTTCACTGACAACCTTCATTCAAGGTCAAAGATACATCTGTTACCAGACAGGCAGCTGGTGTTTAAACTCTTCAACATTTTGGCTCCTAAGCACCTTGCATTGTGCTGGCCAAAGAGCGAATCCATACTCTACTTTGAGTAGTCTTTTAGTTTTAGCTTGAAAATCGTCCTACATCAGATATCTACCAATTGCTTGCTTTACACCAGGGTTTCCCAAACTCGGTCCTCGGAACCCCAAGTGGTGCACGTTTTGGTTTTTGCCCTAGCACTACACAGCTGATTCAAATAATCAACTAATCATCTAGCTTTGATAATTTTAATCAGCAGTGTAGTGTTAGGGCAAAACCCAAAATGTGCACCCCTTGGGGTCCCGAGGACCAAGTTTGGGCAATGCTGCTTTATGCCTTTTCAATAGTGAATACTAACAGTGTCTTTGTTGCCTTTGGCAGGCTCTACTTACAAATTGCATGGACACTGCTAGTAGTCAAGGGCAGTAACAAACCCTCATTAATGATTTCCTGTACAGTTAGAAGTAGAGGAGGGCACCACTATTTTTCTATGGTATTATGGCGGTCCGCAAAAATACATGAGGTGTATGCCACCACCCACTGTACGGGGTAGTATGCTCATATTGTTTCCAAATAATTAAAAGACAAAGAAACAAAAACAAATCAATTTACTCCTTTAGTCAGATTCAAACGTCAACTCCGATCCCTTCAGTCTCTGGGGCCTGAGAAAGAAGAGCATCTTCATACAGTATATCTTGCAATGTTTCGGCCGTGAAGTCCTGGAGACCCAAGAACCTTTTGAGCCGCAGATACAATTATGGCCAGTTTCTTGGACTTGTTCATTTGGGCAGTACAATTAATCACATGCGCAATAAACGCCACAAAATCCACCTTCACGATCAGCATATCAGTTTCCCTCAACTGTTGAACAACACGGAATCTCCACAGGCTGTGGGGCATCCACCATCATATCTTCAGCTCCACTCACTCCTTCAATTATTATAGCGGAGAGTACCACTAACCTGTAGTAGGTTTATGTATACCTTTAGTGACAAGTTTCTTGTATTGAGTGTTCAGTGAGCTGGCTCATTTGGCTCCGTTCAGCTAAAAGAGACGTTAATTTAGCTCCCAAACAGCTCTTTGTTCAGTAGCGCTTAAATGTATATATCACCATCAAAAAATTGCAAATATCTAATGTAAAGCCTAAAAAGTTGCCTGCCATTATGTCAGTTCGTGACGTGAGTTCAAATACATTTTTACCTGACCCAAATTATTAGATGGCCTACAAAAATGAACGCACTGCAAAAATGTGTGGACCAGAAATGCTCTCTCCTCTCTATCTATTGTTCCTGCAGTGAGTAATTTTATAAATATTTTTTTGCATATAATTATTGTCTGGAGCTCAAAAAACAGTAGTAGGCCTAACCGTATGCAAGTCAGGGAGCCAAATGAAAGTCTCTTTCACAGATGTGATTCGGTTCCAGACGTTCACCAAAAAGAGCCATTCAAAAAGAGCGACTACACTTACCAAACCAGGAACTCTTGGAATCCACCTTAAGGTTTTGTACATAGTCCATATTTTCAGTGGATGATGGCAGATGGTTACAACACATCTCCTTTTGGCTATTGAAGGGGCCCCTCTCGTGCATTTGTATTACTCATGCCTTTATCAGTTCACACAATCGATTGACTCTACATCTAGTGGCTATTTCAGGGTATAACAATTGGAATGTCAAGCACTCACTGTAGAAGAGTCCAACACTTCTCAACCTCAGATGAGCTATGTAGATTAAATCAGTTGCAATGTTTTGTTGTACATTGTCTCCGTCATAAATAAAACACTTCCCCTACACATTTTAGGCTTTCAGGAAATTCCTTCCCATGTTTGACCGGGTGCTGGTGGAGCGTCTGGCTGCAGAGACTATGTCGAAGGGGGGCATCATGTTGCCAGAGAAGGCCCAAGGCAAGGTTCTGCAGGCCACAGTGGTGGCAGTAGGACCAGGCTCCACAAACAAGGTAATTTACTACTTCTGTCTCACTCTCTCTGGCTAAACAGTAGCTTATGTATGAGTTGTGTATCTAACTGGAGTCTGTCTACAACTGTGGCTTACAGTCTGTCTGTGTTGTCTTACTGGCTTATCTACTGATTTCATTCAGAAAGGGAACCTGACACCCATGAGTGTCAAAGTTGGAGAGAAGGTCCTTCTGCCAGAGTATGGAGGAACTAAAGTCAACCTGGAAGACAAGGCAACTGTTTTCTACTTTATTATTATTAGATATATGATTAATAAGTGATCATTCAAAATTATGTCCAACCACCATATTCATTAGTGTTTGTGTATTGATTGTCTATTTTAATTTCTATCATCATTTGTCTTTCAGGAATACTTCCTGTTCCGTGATGCTGACATCCTTGGCAAATATGTAGAGTAAAATCTGTTTCACTGTAAAACATCCATCCTGTTAGAGAAGAAAGAATGTTGCCTCATTCATGTCTTAGTTTTTTCTATGTTATTGAATTGTAAATAATTCTGATCATGTTTTGTTACAATAATAAAGTGAACTATTGAATCTGGATGTGTTGCTGCAATTTAATCTCCTGAGCAGATATATGAAAAGAGGATCTGCATAACATTGTGTTGAAGGAACTGGATTTGGAACTGGTTTTGGTAAAAGGAAGGTCCTTGTTACATTTTAGTCATTTAGCAGATGCTCTTATTCAGAGCGACTTACAGTTAGTGCATACATTTCTTCTTATTTTCATACTGGCCCCCCGTGGGAATCGAACCCACAACCCTGGCGTTGCAAGCGCCATGCTCTACCAACTGAGCTACACAGTGCCCATGTATCCTTCAAATACTATGATTTATACATACACTGCTCAAAAAAATAAAGGGAACACTTAAACAACACAATGTAACTCCAAGTCAATCACACTTCTGTGAAATCAAACTGTCCACTTAGGAAGCAACACTGATTGACAATACATTTCACATGCTGTTGTGCAAATGGAATAGACAACAGGTGGCAAGACACCCCCAATAAAGGACTGGTTTTGCAGGTGGTGACCACAGACCACTTCTCAGTTCCTATGCTTCCTGGCTGATGTTTTGGTCACTTTTGAATGCTGGCGGTGCTTTCACTCTAGTGGTAGCATGAGACGGAGTCTACAACCCACACAAGTGGCTCAGGTAGTGCAGCTCATCCAGGATGGCACATCAATGCGAGCTGTGGCAAGAAGGTTTGCTGTGTCTGTCAGCGTAGTGTCCAGAGCATGGAGGCGCTACCAGGAGACAGGCCAGTACATCAGGAGACGTGGAGGAGGCCGTAGGAGGGCAACAACCCAGCAGCAGGACTGCTACCTCCGCCTATGTGCAAGGAGGAGCAGGAGGAGCACTGCCAGAGCCCTGCAAAATGACCTCCAGCAGGCCAAAAATGTGCATGTGTCTGCTCAAATGGTCAGAAACAGACTCCATGAGGGTGGTATGAGGGCCCGACGTCCACAGGTGGGGGTTGTGCTTACAGCCCAACACCGTGCAGGACATTTGGCATTTGCCAGAGAACACCAAGATTAGCAAATTCGCCACTGGCGCCCTGTGCTCTTCACAGATGAAAGCAGGTTCACACTGAGCACGTGACAGAGTCTGGAGACACCGTGGAGAACGTTCTGCTGCCTGCAACATCCTCCAGCATGACCGGTTTGGCGGTGGGTCAGTCATGGTGTGGGGTGGCATTTCTTTGGGGGGCCGCACAGCCCTCCATGTGCTCGCCAGAGGTAGCCTGACTGCCATTAGGTACCGAGATGAGATCCTCAGACCCCTTGTGAGACCATATGCTGGTGCGGTTGGCCCTGGGTTCCTCCTAATGCAAGACAATGCTAGACCTCATGTGGCTGGAGTGTGTCAGCAGTTCCTGCAAGAGGAAGGCATTGATGCTATGGACTGGCCCGCCCGTTCCCCAGACCTGAATCCAATTGAGCACATCTGGGACATCATGTCTCGCTCCATCCACCAACGCCACGTTGCACCACAGACTGTCCAGGAGTTGGCGGATGCTTTAGTCCAGGTCTGGGAGGAGATCCCTCAGGAGACCATCCGCCACCTCATCAGGAGCATGCCCAGGTGTTGTAGGGAGGTCATACAGGCACGTGGAGGCCACACACACTACTGAGCCTCATTTTGACTTGTTTTAAGGACATTACATCAAAGTTGGATCAGCCTGTAGTGTGGTTTTCCACTTTAATTTTGAGGGTGACTCCAAATCCAGACCTCCATGGGTTGATACATTTGATTTCCATTGATACTTTTTGTGTGATTTTGTTGTCAGCACATTCAACTATGTAAAGAAATAAGTATTTAATAAGATTATTTCATTCATTCAGATCTAGGATGTGTTATTTTAGTGTTCCCTTTATTTTTTTGAGCAGTGTACTTGTGTCAGTGATATCTCTGGAGGAATGACCACCGTTTGTTTGGTAGCCACCAACTCCCTGTCACCGTTCCTGGTATCAGTCACACAAGTCTGTGCATCATTTGCATCCGGGCATTCTGTCGAGATGGTCATGGCGGAGGGTACTGCAGTTCTGAGGAGGAATAGGCCTGGAACAAAGGCGAAGGTATGTTTCTATAAATCGGAATACGATTGAATTTGGTAAAGAGGCCATCGGTGATTATTGCGGCCTTGCCTCGCCTCAACCGTGGATTTAATTTCGGTGATGGCTTTTTGAGTCGTTTGTCTGCAATTTGCTCGGAGATGTCTTCCGAAAAACACAGGAGGGTCGGGGCTGCAAGCTAGTAGTAGCTTGCTAAAAACGTTGCACAGCAGAGATTTAGAGACTTGTCTAGTTAGTTAGTTGGCAAACTAGACTTACAAAAATGCCAATATGAATACTATCAGAGAACCACTTTTTACTTTTGATAGTTAGCTAGTAACTAGTAGCTAACTGATGTTAGCTAACTTAGTTGCCAGAAGATACCGACCCTACCGTTATGCTTGTTTACGACTGAGCTGCACTGGAGTTGGAACGCAATCATGGGCACACCATGGAGCTGGTGCAAGATATGGGTGGGGAAACGTACATCAATGCAGAGATGGGATATGCCACTGTACTCCAAATTGTACATTTATCCACACTGATACACCGAGAAGATTGAAATACTGCTATTTTTCAGGGAAAACTGCCCTTTTTGTCCTCATGTTAGCTAACAGTAGCCACTGCAGACATTTTGGAATGGCAGTGCCAGCCAATTTTGCTCCTTTGTTGTTCAACACGAAGTGCAATTATGGAAGTAACCATTCTGCTGGCTTGGCAATTTTGAAAGGGAAGTTTAAAGGTAAAGTAGTCGAGTAAGGCTCATCATTCTGGAAGATGGTTCATTTTTGTTATAGATGTGCCTTGGGAAACATTTATGCTACAAATAACAGTAAAAAAAAAAAAGAGACCTATTTCAAGATTTCGAGCAGGAAATTTGTTTACTTTGCCAGACTGAATTTAGGAGGGAATTGGAATTCGATTGGCGCTCCTCAATGGGATTGCTTATCTCTATGAGCTACAAGAATGAATAATCCCTCCGAGTTTAATTTATGTTTGGGATTTGATGGTTTTGATATATAGAGATATAAAAACCCTTATAAAAAACAATCTACATTGTGTTGTAAAGATATGTCCAAGCAATCAAGAATCGATTTTTGGTTCATATCCAGAGTAGGTGTTTCTATTGAAACCTCTGTTCTCACTGACCATAAAGCCATTTTTCTTTCAATCAAACTCACAGATGGGCAGAAAAATAACAACAATTACCGGAAATTTAACAAAACACTTCTGGCTGATGAACAGTTCAAGAATGCAGCTAAATCTATTATAACTGAATGCTAGAATAAGGCAAACTTATTGAAGTTATATGGTGCATACTGGGAATTCATGAAGTACAAGATCAGAAGGTTGGCCATTAAAAGAGGAAAGGAGGTTGCTAAGACCAAAAGTATATAATCAAAGACATTGTTACCATTATGGACAAGAGGACTTGAGTCAAACTACAATTAGATTTGGACAGAATATATGAGGACAAAGAAAAATGAGCCTTTGTGAGATCAAGAACAAAGTGGATGGAAGAAGGCGAGAAAAACACGAAATATTTTTTCTTAATTTAGACTATTTTCTATCTTGAAGAATAATAGTGAAGACATCAAAACTATGAAATAACACTAATCAAATCATGTAGTAGCCAAAAAAGTGTTAAATAAATCAAAATATATTTTATATTTGAGATTCTTCAAAGTAGCCACCCTTTGCCTTGATGACAGCTTTGCACACTCTTGGCATTCTCTCGACCAGCTTCACCTGGAATGCTTTTCCAACAGTCTTGAAGGAGTTCCCACATGTGCTGAGCACTTGTTGGCTGCTTTTCCTTCACTTTGCGGTCCAACTCATCCCAAACCATCTCAATTGGGTTGAGGCCGGGTGATTGTGGAGGCCATTGAATCTGATGCAGCACACCATTACGCTCCTTCTTGGTCAAATAGCCCTTACGCAGCCTGGAGGTGTGTTGGATCATTGTCCTGTTGAAAAACAAATGATAGTCCCACTAAGCCCAAACCAGATGGGATGGCGTATCGCAGCAGAATGCTGTGTTAGCCATGCTGGTTAAGTGTGCCTTGAATTCTAAATAAATCACAGACTGTGTCACCAGCAAAGCACCATCACACCTCCTCCATGTTTCACGGTGTGAACCACACATGCGAAGATCATCCGTTCACCTACTCTGCGTCTCACAAAGACACGGTGGTTGGAACCAAAAATCTCAGATTTGGACTCATCAGACCAAAGGACAGATTTCAACCGGTCTAATGTCCATTGCTTGTGTTTCTTGGCCCAAGCAGGTCTCTTCTTCTTATTGGTGTCCTTTAGTAGTGGTTTCTTTGCAGCAATTCGACCATGAAGGCCTGATTCACAGTCTCCTCTGAACAGTTGATGTTGAGATGTGTCTGTTACTTGAACTGTGAAGCATTTATTTGGGCTGAAATTTCTGAGGCTGGTAACTCCTAATGAACTTATCCTCTGCAGTAGAGGTAACTCTGGGTCTTCCTTTCCTGTGGCGATCCTCATGAGAGCCAGTTTCATCATAGTGCTTCATGGTTTTTGTGACTGCACTTGAAATTTTCCGGATTGGCTGACCTTCATGACTTAAAGTAATGATGGACTGTCGTTTCTCTTTGCTTATTTGAGCTGTTCTTGCCATAATATGGACTTGGTCTTTTACCAAATAGGGCTATCTTCTGTATACCACCCCTACCATGTCACAATACAACTGATTGCCTCAAACACATTAAGAAGGAAAGAAATTCCACAAATTAACTTTTAACAAGGCACACCTATTAATTGAAATGCATTCCAGGTGACTACCTCATGAAGCCGGTTGAGAGAATGCCAAGAGTGTGCAAAGCTGTCATCAAGGCAAAGGGTGGCTACCTTGAAGAATCTAAAATATATTTTGATTTGTTTAACACTTCTTTGCTTACTACATGATTCAATATGTGTTATTTCATAGTTTTGATGTCTTCACTATTATTCTACAATGTAGAAAATAGTAAAAATAAAGAAAAACCCTTGAATGAGTAGGTGTGTCCAAACTTTTGACTGGTACTGTATGTAAAAACCAAACAAAGGACTAATTAAAATTGTAATCCCATCACTGAGAAAGTTCAGGTTTGATGCTTGGTTGTTAAGGGTTAAATGGTCGCATATTGTTGTGAAAAACTGAAGAAGAATCAAGACTATTATATACTGCAATAGCATTGGATGTTCCCCAAGCAACAAGTAAAGAAGTAGACTTGAAACTTTTTAATTTTGTTTGGAGGAATAAACCACATGATTTTTTAAAAGAGTGTATTATGTAATACTCTAGATCATGGTGGTTTAAATGTGCTTGAATTTTGGTATATCCAATATTATCTTTAAGACTAGATGGATGAAGAATTACATCCAATTTGAGCTAATAAAAATTCCCCTTTAAATTAGCCAATTTCCATAATAAAGTGTTACTATCCTGGTTAATTGTATATAAACATAACTTCTCCCCTCATAGATGTTTGATTTGGAATATCAAAGACATAAAATATAAGAATAAATCTTCATTTTTCCATAGATGGTTTGAGAACGGAATTTTGTTAGTGGCACAATTATTTATTGGAAATGGACAACTGTATAGTTATGTCGAGTTTTTGAATAGATATGGATTTCCAGTGATGGTGAAGGAGAATGCCATTTGTTTTTTATGCAATACTTACAGGCCTTATAAGACTTTTACATGGAAATTATGTTCTTGAGAGGAATGTGGAATTCAGTTTCAGCGTCTTATTAGATGGTGTATGCATCAAAGATAAAAAGTGCGCTAATAATTATGTATTTTTTAGATCAACTGGTGCTAGGGTTTGTCTTGATGGTAAATATGTTTTACTTTTGTTTCATGATAAGGCTTTAGATCAGAACAAAGTGTGTATATATAATGAATCTTCATTATGTATGGTAAATATTATATACATCAATGCAAGTGGGCAAAAGAAAAGCCACAATTTGTAAAATATAAATTGTATTTGTATTTTGAAAATGCTGCGTAATCTAAAAATATGTATAGCAAAACGGACCCTAAATGCCTGTGAAGCCTTGTCTATTTAAAGAAAAAAATGTGTATACCTGTGTATAAAGTTTCTGTGTTAATTGGTAGATTAAAAAAAATAATATATACAGTGGGGAAAAAAAGTATTTAGTCAGCCACCAATTGTGCAAGTTCTCCCACTTAAAAATATGAGATTTCTGGCTCTCACAGACCTGTAACTTCTTCTTTAAGAGGCTCCTCTGTCCTCCACTCGTTACCTGTATTAATGGCACCTGTTTGAACTTATCAGTATAAAAGACACCTGTCCACAACCTCAAACAGTCACACTCCAAACTCCACTATGGCCAAGACCAAAGAGCTGTCAAAGGACACCAGAAACAAAATTGTAGACCTGCACCAGGCTGGGAAGACTGAATCTGCAATAGGTAAGCAGCTTGGTTTGAAGAAATCAACTGTGGGAGCAATTATTAGGAAATGGAAGACATACAAGAAAACTGATAATCTCCCTCGATCTGGGGCTCCACGCAAGATCTTACCCCGTGGGGTCAAAATGATCACAAGAACGGTGAGCAAGAATCCTAGAACCACACGGGGGGACCTAGTGAATGACCTGCAGAGAGCTGGGACCAAAGTAACAAAGCCTACCATCAGTAACACACTACGCCGCCAGGGACTCAAATCCTGCAGTGCCAGACGTGTCCCCCTGCTTAAGCCAGTTCATGTCCAGGCCCGTCTGAAGTTTGCTAGAGTTCATTTGGATGATCCAGAAGAGGATTGGGAGAATGTCATATGGCCAGATGAAACCAAAATAGAACTTTTTGGTAAAAACTCAACTCGTCGTGTTTGGAGGACAAAGAATGCTGAGTTGCATCCAAATAACACCATACCTACTGTGAAGCATGGGGGTGGAAACATCATGCTTTGGGGCTGTTTTTCTGCAAAGGGACCAGGACGACTGATCCGTGTAAAGGAAAGAATGAATGGGGCCATGTATCGTGAGATTTTGAGTGAAAACCTCCTTCCATCAGCAAGGGCATTGAAGATGAAACGTGGCTGGGTCTTTCAGCATGACAATGATCCCAAACACACCGCCCGGGCAACGAAGGAGTGGCTTCGTAAGAAGCATTTCAAGGTCCTGGAGTGGCCTAGCCAGTCTCCAGATCTCAACCCCATAGAAAATCTTTGGAGGGAGTTGAAAGTCCGTGTTGCCCAGCGACAGCCCCAAAACATCACTGCTCTAGAGGAGATCTGCATGGAGGAATGGGCCAAAATACCAGCAACAGTGTGTGAAAACCTTGTGAAGACTTACAGAAAACGTTTGACCTGTGTCATTGCCAACAAAGGGTATATAACAAAGTATTGAGAAACTTTTGTTATTGACCAAATACTTATTTTCCACCATAATTTGCAAATAAATTCATAAAAAATCCTACAATGTGATTTTCTGGATTTTTTTTTCTCATTTTGTCTGTCATAGTTGACGTGTACCTATGATGAAAATTACAGGCCTCTCTCATCTTTTTAAGTGGGAGAACTTGCACAATTGGTGGCTGACTAAATACTTTTTTCCCCCCACTGTGTGTGTGTGTGTGTGTGTGTGTGTGTGTATATATATATATATATATATATATATATATATATATATATATATATATCAGTATGTTTGTATATTGTGTTGTAATTGTTGTTAATAAAATAACAAAAAACAAAAAAAACACGAAGTGGCATTCCATAATGGCTGATTATGGAATGTTAACTAGCATGGGGTTGAAAATGGCAGGTTTCCATGAAAACTGGTAGAATTTCAATCTTCTTGGTTGAGCAGTATGGATAAAGGTACAATTTGGAGTACAGTGGCATATCCCATCCCAGCATTGAGGTACGTTTTCCGACCCATATCTCGCGCCAGCTCCATAGTGTCTTAATGTAACAATGATTGAGTTCCAACCCCAGTGCAGCTCAGCGTAAACAAGCGTAACGGTAGGGTTGGTATCTTTTGGCAAGCTAATTTAGTAGTCAACCTAGTTTACATTTGGTATTGGTAACCTTAAATTACACTGAACAAAAATGTTAACGCAACATGGGGCGGCAGGTAGCTTAGTGGTTAAGAGCGTTGTGCCAGTAACCGAAAGGTCGCTGGTTCTAATCCCCGAGCCGACTAGGTGAAAAATCTGTCGATGTGCCCTTGAGCAAGGCACTTAACCCTAATTGCTCCTGTAAGTCGCTCTGGATAAGAGCGTCTGCTAAATGACCAATTATAATTATAATTATGTAAAGTGTTGGTCTCATGTTTCATGAGCTGAAATATAAAATCCCAGAAAGCTTATTTCTCTAAAATGTTGTGCACAAATTTGTTTACATGTCTGTTAGTAAGCATTTCTCCTTTGCCAAGATATTCCATTCACCTGACAGGTGTGGCATATCAAGAAGCTGATTAAACAGCATGATCATTACACAGGAGCACCTTGTGCTGGGGACAATAAAAGGCCACTTTAAAATATGCAGTTTTGTCACACAACACAATGCCACAGATGTCTCAAGTTTTGAGGGAGCGTGCAATTGGCATGCTGACTGCAGGAATGTCCACCAGAGCTGTTGCCAGAGAATTTAATGTTAATTTCTCTAACATAAGCTGCCTCCAGTGTCGTTTTAGAGAATTTGGCAGCGTGTCCAACTGGCCTCAACCACAGACCACTTGTAACCACGCCAGCCCAGGACCTCCATATCCGGCTTCTTCACCTGTGGGATCGTCTGAGGGGGTGGGGTGGGGGGGTATTTCTGTCTGTAATAAAGCGTTTGTGGGGAAAAACAAATTCTGATTGGCTGGGCCTGGCTCCCCAGCTGCACCCCTGCCCGTCATGTGAAATCCATAGATTAGGGTGTAATGAATGATTTCCGTATATGAACTGTAACTCAGTAAAATCTTTGAAATTGTTGCATGTTGCGTTTACAGTTTTGTTCAATATAGCTAGCTAATTTGGGGCACTTTATAAGTATAAAGTCAACACAAATAATTACTTGGCTTGATAGTTGGCTGATGCAAAATATTATAGCTAGTTAACTACAGTGCTGAAGACTACAGTTCATGAACAGTTAACTAGCTAGCAAGCTATGTCAAAATAGCTGACAGTTACCAGTTAGCTAGCATGTCCTGACAGTTACCAGTTAGCTTGTGGTCCTCTGTAGCTCAGCTGGTAGAGCACGGCGCTTGTAACGCCAAGGTAGTGGGTTCGATCCCCGGGACCACCCATACACAAAAATGTATGCACGCATGACTGTAAGTCGCTTTGGATAAAAGCGTCTGCTAAATGGCATATTATTTTATTATTATGTCAACAATTACAGCTGTTGCTAGCTAACGTTAACTAACGTTAACAATGCTGTCTATGGCTAGATAACATGAAAGGCTGAGAGGTGACACTTTTGTCCATTGAACACATACAGTTCCTTGAATATGATTAACGTTATCCCTTTGTCCCTCCCTCTTTCGCTGCAGGATTTCTACAACTGGCCGGATGAATCCTTTGAAGAGATGGACAGCACGCTGGCTGTACAGCAGGTGTGGTTGAGTTAGTCAGTGGGGAATGACTGGGGAGTCCATTTTAAGCTTCAAATTAGCATCAAAAGTGTCATGATTGCAGAATGCTGTTCGTAGCTGTCAAGTGTCAAGCCTGACATTGATGAGCTGTTCCTTATTTTAAGATGGCTGCTGCCCTATAAACCTACAAAGCATCTTATCTAGTGTGATCATTGTCACCCATGTCAGAACTTTAGTTGGTTAACAAGGATGTTAGCAGAATCAGGATGTTTGACTAACCTCAGTGGTACCCCTGTCCCTGTTCAGTACATTCAGCAGAACATCCGGTCAGACTGCTCTAACATCGATAAGATCCTGGAGCCTCCAGAGGGACAGGACGAGGGAGTGTGGAAGTATGAGCACCTCAGGTACACTGCCTTCCTTCACTTGACTTACTAGACGTATTACTTTGACAGTATGCTAACTACACACTTGACTGATTACTCTACACTGAGTGTGTCTACCAAATCAATTACAGTAATTTATTTTGGTGTTGAGTCTCACTCATCTATCTTTTTCCTTATCCCCATTCCCCACCCACCCCTTCTTTCTCTCTGATATAGGCAGTTCTGTCTGGAGCTGAATGGACTAGCTGTGAAACTGCAGAGTGAGTGCCACCCAGAGACCTGCACCCAGATGACCGCCACAGAGCAGTGGATCTTCCTATGTGCTGCACACAAGACCCCCAAAGAGGTGTGTTACTAAAATCAGAATTAAATTCACTCAGGATTTTATATTTCTATTTAGCCTGCCATGCACTATATTTAAGATGTATGTAATTGCCTGTGTGTTTCTGTCCACAGTGTCCTGCCATTGACTACACTAGGCACACGCTGGACGGAGCTGCCTGCCTTCTCAACAGCAACAAGTATTTCCCCAGCCGGTGAGCGCACACACACACACACACACACACACACTGTGTAAAGGAATACTTTGGTTTCCTACGCATACACTTTCAATCTTCTCTCCCCAGCGTGAGCATCAAGGAGTCCTCTGTAGCCAAGCTGGGCTCTGTGTGTCGCCGTATCTATAGGATATTCTCTCATGCCTATTTCCACCATCGGCAGATATTTGACAAGTATGAGGTAAGTAGTAGTTGGAAGTTCCCACTTCCCAAACAGACCTGGCAGAGGAGCAGGATTTGGGTTCCTCATTCTTATTGAAACTGATATTATAGCGTCACAGGGACACAAACTGCATTTTTTCTGCTTGTTTAAGTTAGAAAATGGAATGCACATATCCAGAAGTGTACACCAGGTTGAGGAGGACATGATGAGAATTAATTAGTTATTGTGCTTTATTTGTGGCAAATGAGTCATGATCATGTTCCATTTTGTGGTTGTTCCATATTCAGCCAACAGGTGGCACTACAGACCTGGGCCCGGTTTCCCAAAAGCATCTTAAGGCCAAGTTCATCGTTAGAATTAGCCTTAAGATGCTTTTGGGAAACAGGGCCCAGGTCTGTAGGGAAAAACTGATATGTGGTTATTACTAGAACTGGGCAATGGGCATATGATTAGGTTCACTTCATGGTCCACTGAACCCGGCTCAGTAGTCAATGTAATGACCCCAAGCAGACCAAAGCTATAATGTTGCTATTTAAAAACTGTTAGTCATTCTATAAACTAGTTAATCAGACCTCATATCATACTCTACTTCTCTTGGTTCACCTCTGTGTCTAGGGGGTACGTGCTATGGGTTGTTTCTGGACAGAGCCTAATTCTCTTGTTTGTTTCCCTTCTATGTCCCTCCCTGCAGAATGAGACATTCCTGTGCCATCGGTTCACACGCTTCGTGATGAAATACAACCTGATGTCCAAGGACAACCTGATCGTTCCTATCCTGGAGGAGGAGGTCCAGAACGCTTCAGCCGGGGAGAGCGAGGCCTGAGAGGAGAGCTACACACAGGAGACCAGACGTGTGTTCAAATACTGCTTGATTGAGCTTGCCTGTTGCAATGGAACCAACAGAAGAGTCCCACAAGTGCAAACCCTGCCCATCAGGCACTCTAGGCAGGCTAAAGCAAATGCTCAAAGTATTTGAAAGATTTCGAAAAGTATTTTAATCAATAATTTATATATACACTAGATGACTGACAGGGGACACTGTTTTGAAGCCATCGCGCCTCCATCTTGGCACCCCTCCACCATTGTAAAACATTTCTACATTTATTAGTCTACAATTGTTTTTGCCACATTTATTCTATTACAGACACCTAAATGCATAATTTGTAATTATGTGAGCTAAACATAAAAAATATAAATAAAATGTAAATGTCCTTAAAAGAAAGTAGTAATGTTACTGGCCCCACTACAAATTTTATTTTATTTAATTTTGTCCTTGAAACATTCAAATGAAATACTGTAGATTTCCATTCATTCCTATGGAGGACTGCTTTTCTGAGGAGTGCCAATATGGCCGACCGATGGCTTCAAAGCCTCTCATCGGCCAATGCATAGCATCAGCAATCCAAGGTTTATGTACATCATTGATTTGAACCCAGGTCTGAAACAGCTACACACTACAGACAGGCTCTCACTACTCTGTGGGGAATGTTGCTTTAACGTTTTGAGCAGCTGCATTTGCTAAACCTACGTAAAACTATAATGTGTTGATGACAAAGGCACACACTCATCCGCTCTCTGTAAATAACCCCTGCTGTATCATGTCCCTCCCTCCATCTCTACTATCATTATTTTGCTGGTGCTTCACCTTTGCATTCTCTCCGTTGCTTTTGTTCTCTCTCGCTGAATTGTAAATGGACCCCTAGCCACTCCTGTAGATCTGAGAGGATTGGTGGAAAAATATGCAGACATTTCCATGCAGCCCATTGGAAGGCAAGATGAAGCTATGACCATAATGCTTATGTATCCAATCCGCTCAAATGTACAGGTGTGCCTAGGATTTAGAGGCAATGGATCCATTTGTGGTTCAGAATCTCTCTGCTTGTGTTGCTCTTAGTACATACCTCCTTTGCCTTTTACCCTCCCCCTCATCATTAAGTTATTTTGTGAGAGGAATCTTGTCTATTCGCCCCACTTTTTAATTTTCCTTTTTTAATGAACTGAATTTTGTTACATTTTCATGATGTCTTAATTTTTTTTTAAAGGACTGTTACCCAGTTCTTGTTGACTTTTTGAAATGTCCCTTTGTATAAATTGGCCCCATCTGTCATTGCAACTTAATTTCTAAGGTTTACGCCTCAATACCTGGATGAAAAAGTTTAAGTTGGCAGATGTGAATGTGGGGCCAAGCGCTTTAAAAGGCAATCGGTCAGTAAGTGTGAGAAATCATGGGCAGTATATTTCTTAAGGATATAATGTATTTCTAAAGCGGAGAATACAACTGGACGCAAAGAGGAACAATAACTTTTTAATAAGATAACACCAATGACAACAAATGAAAACACTGCAACAGGTAGATAATACTGATTTGTTTCGCCATCCCCAAAACAAGGGAGCTCATATAAACGTACTTTCTGTTAACATCTACGATATGTACAGCAGCATGGGGTTGTTCTCTTATACAACAAGCCCTTGGTTGTTTCCCTTCGCATGATCAAACATTTCAAACAGTCAAATGTCACTGTGTCATCTCCTGAAGAAACTAGGGCTTTGTCTCAAGATCTGAGGAGAGGAATCTACATCATCACTGAGCAGAATGAAACAATTGAGGCCTGATAACCAGTACCATGTGGCTATGATGAAATAACTACCAGCTATTTCCAATGACAGAATAGGTGCAGGAACAGAATAGCTACTGATCCGATGCCAACTGATAAAATTCTTATAAAATACTTAAGAAATATACACTAATGATGACATCATGAACAGATTAGTGAACTTTAGATGTTTAGCACCAATCAGACTGAATACAATAGGTGTACATCTCAAAAAGGTTCAAAATGTTGTCCGTTCGTTCCCACTTACCCAGGCACCCCTGTGGCTTGGCAGTCCTGTATATGTATATAAAAAAACCATCTGAATTCACCCAAGCAATTACTGTACAAACAAGCTTCTCCAGGCCTGAACTCAAACACCCCTAGTTAAACACAACCATCACAGAAAGAGAGAGGGCTGTTTGTAATATGACTGTACTCACTGCCAGGCCCATAGACAAGTCTGACCTGGATATTGTCAGTACCGTCAACACAGCGAACATGTCTATTTGTACACCTGATAAATGTTTACATCCTGCTGGGTGTGTTTATGGGAAAGGAGAGGAGGGAGAGGAGCTGGTGGCAGGATGTAGATATGCTGTTTGTCTGAACTGTGTCACCTTGAGCCTGAGCAGACGTGATGTCACGTCAGAATGAGGAGAGGGGATACAGTGAGGGGAAAAAGTATTTGATCCCCTGCTGATTTTGTACGTTTGCCCACTGACAAAGACATGATCAGTCTATAATTTTAATGGTAGGTTTATTTGAACAGTGAGAGCCAGAATAACAACAAAAAAATCCAGAAAAATGCATGTCAAAAATGTTATGAATTGATTTGCATTTTAATGAGGGAAATAAGTATTTGACCCCTCTGCAAAACATGACTTAGTATTTGGTGGAAAAACCCTTGTTGGCAATCACAGAGGTCAGACGTTTCTTGTAGTTGGCCACCAGGCTGTGTGTTTTGGGTCATTGTCATGCTGAAATACCCATCCACAACTCATTTTCAATGCCCTGGCTGAGGGAAGGAGGTTCTCACCCAAGATTTGACGGTACATGGCCCCGTCCATCGTCCCTTTGATGCGGTGAAGTTGTCCTGTCCCCTTAGCAGAAAAACACCCCCAAAGAAAATGTTTTCCACCTCCATGTTTGACGGTGGGGATGGTGTTCTTGGGGTCATAGGCAGCATTCCTCCTCTTCCAAACACGGTGAGTTGAGTTGATGCCAAAGAGCTCGATTTTGGTCTCATCTGACCACAACACTTTCACCCAGTTCTCCTCTGAATTATTCAGATGTTCATTGGCAAACTTCAGACGGCCCTGTATATGTGCTTTCTTGAGCAGGGGGACCTTGCGGGCGCTGCAGGATTTCAGTCCTTCACGGCGTAGTGTGTTACCAATTGTTTTCTTGGTGACTATGGTCCCAGCTGCCTTGATCATTGACAAGATCCTCCCGTGTAGTTCTGGGCTAATTCTTCACCGTTCTCATAATCATTGCAACTCCACGAGGTGAGATCTTGCATGGAGCCCCAGGCCGAAGGAGATTGACAGTTATTTTGTGTTTCTTCCATTTGCGAATAATCGCACTAACTGTTGTCACCTTCTCACCAAGCTGCTTGGCGATGGTCTTGTAGACCATTCCAGCCTTGTGTATGTCTACAATCTTGTCCCTGACATCCTTGGAGAGCTCTTTGGTCTTGGCCATGGTGGAGAGTTTGGAATCTGATTGATTGATTGCTTCTGTGGACAGTTGTCTTTTATACAGGTAACAAGCTGAGATTAGGAGCACTCCCTTTAAGAGTGTGCTCCTAATCTCAGCTCGTTACCTGTATAAAAGACACCTTGGAGCCAGAAATCTTTCTGATTGAGAGGGGGTCAAATACTTATTTCCCTCATTAAAATGCAAATCAATTTATAACATTTTTGACATGCTTTTTTTCTGGATTTTTTTGTTGTTATTCTGTCTCTCACATTTAAAATTATAGACTGATAATTTCTTTGTCAGTGGGCAAGCGTACAAAATCAGCAGGGGATCAAATACGTTTTTCCCTCACTGTAAATACAGTTGGATTGAATTGGATTGAATAGAGGTGTTGGCAGTTCTAAAGGGGAGGGAGGAAGAGCGGTTGAGGCGGTTTCCCAAAACAGGAACAATGTCTGAAACCTGTGAGCAGTGACTGAAGAACAAAAACATTGGGACACATCAGTCCAACAGGTGTGTTGTGGGTCACAGTGAGTTTAGTCCAGAGGTCTGTCTGTCTGTGCATAGAGAGGTTCTTCCTGGTGGGTCCTGTGCTTCCTGCTTTGTGCTGGTGACAGTTATGTGTGAATGTGGGTGTCTGTGTTCTCATCATATGAAAAGGTGCAGAGTGAACGATGTGATCTTTTTGAATCAGGACTGAGTGTATGTGTGGAAGAATGTGGGTATGAGTAAAAGTGTCTCAATGTCAGTGAATGCAGACTGCTTGCTTTTCCCAACAAAATGTTTAAAAATGGAAATAACACCATCTCAAAATGGTACGTATGGCTTCATGATAAAAAAACAAAAAAGTGCCAAGTTTTGCTTTCTAATCTATGATCTTCTTGGTTAGGGAAGAGATTAGAGGGATAGATGGGGGATGTATATCATCTGTGTGTTAATTTCAGGGTTCACATGCACGTGACCTCTGCCGCCCCGTCGTCCTGCTCGAAGCCCCCCTCCTCCAGGTGGGACAGGGCGCTGGGGTACCCCCCTCCGAAGACGGGGAACCCCCCAATACCCCCCGCAGTGGGGGACAGCTCCTCAGTGGGGGGTGTTCGGGGGCCGCCCACACCACGACTCACAGAACGAGTGGTCACGTCCCTCTGCATGGACCCCGCCTGGGAGAGGACAAAGAGGTGAGGATCAGAGAGGAAGAGTCTACCATGCAGTGTTAACTTTGGAAGCTATTTTAGATGTAGTGTTATTCTTTAAATAGTTTTTAGTCAGTCGCATTTTAGTCATTTCATCCTTCATTAGTTTTAGTTATCAGTTGACAGACTGGACAATTTGTCACATAATAGTCAGTGCATCTTTTTCTATTAAAAAATGAATATTTAGGCTACCTCTATCTTCCATCATGTGCACGTTCAGATAGCCTTATCCAACTAGGCCTACTATCCCCTTGTATACCTTAGCTGGCAACATTGATATTGTAACATAATTAACCATATAGGCTATAAAGCCTTGGCTACAGGTTAAACAATGTACAGCTCTGATTTTCTCCACATCATAACAGTCAAGTGGGAAAACAACAGCGGTTTCCTTGAAAAGGGGAGAATTTTAGCTTTCCAAAAAGGACAGAATTATTACTGTCCTCCTAATATTCAACAAATACCATTCGTTTTTCCCATAGGAAAAATGCAACCACAACTAGCATTTGCAGACCGCAGCGCGAGAGCGGCAACACAGATAAATGAATAACAGCGCACATGGGAAAATAGAGCTTCTGATGTGATCAAATAAAAAAAAAGCCTACATGAAAGTAAGAAAGAGAGTAAACATTATTGTTTCTAGTGGAGGTTAGTTACAAGTCAAGTGTCCTGGCTTTGCAAGTTCAAAAGATTGACGAATGTGACTCAAGTGACCGCCTGGAAGCTGTGTGGGAGAGCCAGGTAGATGAGCTCAGTCAGACCGCCTGGAAGCTGTGTGGGAGAGCCAGGTAGATGAGCTCAGACAGACCGCCTGGAAGCTGTGTGGGAGAGCCAGGTAGATGAGCTCAGTCAGACCGCCTGGAAGCTGTGTGGGAGAGCCAGGTAGATGAGCTCAGTCAGACCGCCTGGAAGCTGTGTGGGAGAGCCAGGTAGATGAGCTCAGTCAGACCGCCTGGAAGCTGTGTGGGAGAGCCAGGTAGATGAGCTCAGTCAGACCGCCTGGAAGCTGTGTGGGAGAGCCAGGTAGATGAGCTCAGTCAGACCGCCTGGAAGCTGTGTGGGAGAGCCAGGTAGATGAGCTCAGTCAGACCGCCTGGGAGCTGTGTGGGAGAGCCAGGTAGATGAGCTCAGTCAGACCGCCTGGGAGCTGTGTGGGAGAGCCAGGTAGATGAGCTCAGTCAGACCGCCTGGAAGCTGTGTGGGAGAGCCAGGTAGATGAGCTCAGTCAGACCGCCTGGAAGCTGTGTGGGAGAGCCAGGTAGATGAGCTCAGTCAGACCGCCTGGAAGCTGTGTGGGAGAGCCAGGTAGATGAGCTCAGTCAGACCGCCTGGAAGCTGTGTGGGAGAGCCAGGTAGATGAGCTCAGTCAGACCGCCTGGAAGCTGTGTGGGAGAGCCAGGTAGATGAGCTCAGTCAGACCGCCTGGAAGCTGTGTGGGAGAGCCAGGTAGATGAGCTCAGTCAGACCGCCTGGAAGCTGTGTGGGAGAGCCAGGTAGATGAGCTCAGTCAGACCGCCTGGAAGCTGTGTGGGAGAGCCAGGTAGATGAGCTCAGTCAGACCGCCTGGAAGCTGTGTGGGAGAGCCAGGTAGATGAGCTCAGTCAGACCGCCTGGAAGCTGTGTGGGAGAGCCAGGTAGATGAGCTCAGTCAGACCGCCTGGAAGCTGTGTGGGAGAGCCAGGTAGATGAGCTCAGTCAGACCGCCTGGAAGCTGTGTGGGAGAGCCAGGTAGATGAGCTCAGTCAGACCGCCTGGAAGCTGTGTGGGAGAGCCAGGTAGATGAGCTCAGTCAGACCGCCTGGAAGCTGTGTGGGAGAGCCAGGTAGATGAGCTCAGTCAGACCGCCTGGAAGCTGTGTGGGAGAGCCAGGTAGATGAGCTCAGTCAGACCGCCTGGAAGCTGTGTGGGAGAGCCAGGTAGATGAGCTCAGTCAGACCGCCTGGAAGCTGTGTGGGAGAGCCAGGTAGATGAGCTCAGTCAGACCGCCTGGAAGCTGTGTGGGAGAGCCAGGTAGATGAGCTCAGTCAGACCGCCTGGAAGCTGTGTGGGAGAGCCAGGTAGATGAGCTCAGTCAGACCGCCTGGAAGCTGTGTGGGAGAGCCAGGTAGATGAGCTCAGTCAGACCGCCTGGAAGCTGTGTGGGAGAGCCAGGTAGATGAGCTCAGTCAGACCGCCTGGAAGCTGTGTGGGAGAGCCAGGTAGATGAGCTCAGTCAGACCGCCTGGAAGCTGTGTGGGAGAGCCAGGTAGATGAGCTCAGTCAGACCGCCTGGAAGCTGTGTGGGAGAGCCAGGTAGATGAGCTCAGTCAGACCGCCTGGAAGCTGTGTGGGAGAGCCAGGTAGATGAGCTCAGTCAGACCGCCTGGAAGCTGTGTGGGAGAGCCAGGTAGATGAGCTCAGTCAGACCGCCTGGAAGCTGTGTGGGAGAGCCAGGTAGATGAGCTCAGTCAGACCGCCTGGAAGCTGTGTGGGAGAGCCAGGTAGATGAGCTCAGTCAGACCGCCTGGAAGCTGTGTGGGAGAGCCAGGTAGATGAGCTCAGTCAGACCGCCTGGAAGCTGTGTGGGAGAGCCAGGTAGATGAGCTCAGTCAGACCGCCTGGAAGCTGTGTGGGAGAGCCAGGTAGATGAGCTCAGTCAGACCGCCTGGAAGCTGTGTGGGAGAGCCAGGTAGATGAGCTCAGTCAGACCGCCTGGAAGCTGTGTGGGAGAGCCAGGTAGATGAGCTCAGTCAGACCGCCTGGAAGCTGTGTGGGAGAGCCAGGTAGATGAGCTCAGTCAGACCGCCTGGAAGCTGTGTGGGAGAGCCAGGTAGATGAGCTCAGTCAGACCGCCTGGAAGCTGTGTGGGAGAGCCAGGTAGATGAGCTCAGTCAGACCGGGCAACTGAAAGATGTCAATTCTGCCAATGAGAGGATTGCATGAAATATTATGCATTCATGCATGTATGTTTAGGATTGGACAAAACTATGGAAGCACATTCCCGCCACGAATTAAAAATAAATAAATAAATAGCCAATGCTATCTCAAAATTATTTCAGCGGTGGCACCACAAACTCAAACCTGTCCTAATGGACCCCCAGCCGGTTCATGTAATTCATCTATTCCATAACTAGCATACCTGATTCAACTTGTCAACTAATCATCAAGCCCTTGATTAGGTGAACTTGTTCTGGCATAAAACAAAATTGTGAAACGTCTGGGGATCCCCGAGGAGAGGTTTGAGAACCACTGGACTAACCTAACCAGGTAAAACCCCGGACCCTAGTTGGAGGGTATGACATAGTAATAAATCAGCTATAAAACGTTTTTTATATGGGCTATGATGGGACCAGATCTTTTCTAATCAGGTCATATGGTTAAAAAATAAATAAATAGACAACAACAATAGAACTAACAGGGCTGAGTTTGCTTAATGCAGGGTTGCATCGTGTAGACCTTTGCATTTGTATTTAAAAAGTTACTCACACAGTATGTCATCACTATTGTGTTGATTGATTAATTCCAGTCAATAATTCTGGAGTGATAAGGTCTAGGTAGCCTAGCCACCCGAAGTTTGAATATAAACCAAATTTGATCACATTCACATTTTCTCTTAACACAAATAAATAGGGCTATTTTAGGCTATAAATACTGTACATAGTTTAGGCTATAAATACATGACGTTACTGCTTCGATTCCCCTGGCCAGAGGGTCTCAGAGTGCATAGGCTTCTCTAGGCTACCTGCAGCTGTGATTATAAGTAGGCTACAGCTGATCAGACTGAAGCACCGATTAATTGTGCACGAGTTGACAAATCATGAGGCAGATCAGTCTAAACAACAGTACTTTGTCCCTATTTTCAACGCTTTCGTGTCAATATTTTTTATCAAGCCAAATTAAAAGTGATGGGGCATATGCCAGCTCGCCACACGTTTGCCGGCGGTGCTGCTGTGCTCATCTCTGCAACATGGATAGATGGAAATCGCTACATAATGCTACAAATGAAAATAATATCCTAAATGTATGTTCTACTATCTCGACATTTCGAGTTAGTATGTCGAAATTGAGATAGTATCAACATTTCTGAGTGGCGGAAATGGGCATCCATTCAAAACAGATGAAAAGGAGCTTCATGTCAAATTAAATGTCTCACATGGAAATTCCATCTCGTCACATTTTTGTTGACTAAAATTAAAAGTAATTTGTAATCGTTTTTTCCAGGGCGTCTCGTTATCATCATATTTCTAGACAGGAAAAATAGGTTTTTTGATTGAGTATGTTGGTCGTTTTTATTGTTGACTAAAATGTACACTGCTATCATGTCTACCATGTCTCTGCTGTGATTTTAATGTTCTATGCAATAACACCAAATGTTGTGCAGATAGTCAGGGATGTCATCAAAATCCTGCCTGAATATCTAATTAAAGCAACTAATATAATATTGAATGCAGCACAGATGTGTGTAATTGATAGTGTAGCAATGTAATTCAATTAATTGATTAGTATGATAATGCTAAATCTCACTTTGATTTCATTTTCCACTCCCCTTTATCTTATAACAAAAACCCACAGGGGGCAGTATTGTCACATAAATAGCAACTTTCCTGTTGTAGTATTTTGTGCTAACTGAAGCCAAGCCCTTACCTGGTTCCTCTGTGGTACTGAAGAGGTCTTGACTGGTCTCTGTAGGAACACCACCTGCTTGGTAGCCAGATTACCATCACTGGAGAAACACACACAATATATTATAAAGGAAAATCCTCATAGAAGGCATGATGACCCGAACTACAAAATGGACGAGTTTGTTCCGAGAAGGACCATCAAGCAAAACAACAATTATGTGTGTTACCTGTCATGGCGGATGATAGGTGTGGGCAGGACACAGGTGAGCAGCCAGCCAAACTCAGCCAGTGTGTGAAGGAGTGGCCCGTAATCTGTCTTCACATCAGAACCCTATACAGCACAGCAATGATGTCACACGCTGGATAGAGGTAATTGTTGCGTGTTTTCTACACTTGTTTATTACATTTACATTTGAGCTCTTATCCAGAGCGACTTACAGTTAGTGAGTGCATACATTATAAAAAAATAAAAAATCATACTGGCCCCCCGTGGGAATCGAACCCACAACCCTGGCGTTGCAAACGCCATGCTCTACCAACTGAGCTACATCCCTGCCGGCCATTCCCTCCCCTACCCTGGACGACGCTGGGCCAATTGCGCGCCGCCCCATGGGTCTCCCGGTCGTGGCCGGCTACGACAGAGCCTGGATTCGAACCAGGATATCTAGTGGCACAGCTAGCACTGCGATGCAGTGCTAGCTGTGGTATTATGATTAGGGTTGTTGGCACACAAACACACTCCTGGAACACATTATGTTACTCACAAGTGAATGTCCTTCACCACCACTAGTTGTTTGAGCTCTGTTTTACTTGGACACACCCAAAGACGTAACTGTAATGCTAATCTCTCTCTCTCCCAACAGGATCTTCGCCAGAGAATATCTACCTACTGCAACACATTCACCTGTCCTCACTGGCTGAACCACACACACACACACACAGGTAAGACGTAACACACACACGGCTCTCTGACCTCGATGACAGTCCACTGCTCCACTACGATGGTGTCGTTGGCAGGAGGGGCAGTGCTTCTCTCCTCATAGACAAACAGACCCTCTAGAGACCTGGGCACGGGCTCACCTGAGACAACACAAACAGACAATCAGTCAGCATACTACAGTATCAACATATAATGCATATCTACCAGAAAACATACACTCATACGCTATGAGTTACACAAATGCAATCGGTGGACAGACGTTCATCAGCAGATACCTTTACAGTGCTCTACATGTGGCAGTGAATTCTAGTTAGTACAGAAAGTATGACATTGGAATGACAATGAACTAGTTACAGACATGGAGAAGTAGGCCGTGTTCATATCTGCACATGCGTGCGCACGAGAATTTGCCTGTGTGTGTGAGAGAGCGACAGAGAGAGACCCCAGTGTGCTATATTCCCAGGCCCCAGATGTCTACAAATGATGTGGATTTTCTCGGCTGCTGCCAGTCTATAGCGCAACAGGAAGCCAGGTCGGGAGGTTGGGAATAGAGTTCCAAATATAGCCACAGTGGGAGATAAGGGAGGAGGAGGAAGGTAGGAGGAGGGAAAGAGGGAGAGGAGGGGGAGAAGGAGGGAGATAGGAGGAAGAAGGGAGAGGAGGAGGAGGAGGAGGAAGAGGGAGAGAGGAGGAGGAGGGAGAGAGGAGGGACTGGGAGACAGGAAGTGACTCATCCGGGGGATGTAGGGGGAGGGGAGACAAAACATAACAAGAACAGATATTTGAGAAAACACAAAAATTGATAAAGTAACAGAATGAGAGAGATGGATGATTGAGGAACATGTGGATTTGCGAGAGAGAGAGATGGATGAGGACAAAGTGTTCTTAATCTCTTTCTACTTTCTGGTCCTCTGTAGCTCAGTTGATAGAGCATGTTGCTTGCATTGCCAGGATAGTTGGTTCGATTCCCTGGACCACCCATATGTTAAACGCATGACTGTAAGTCGCTTTGGATAAAAGCGTCTGCTAAATGGCATATATTATTATTTGTATATATATTTAATCCCGTCCTCTCTTCCAGAGAAGAGAGGTCACAAGTGTCACAAGATGTTGGCCTATCATTACACTAATGCTCTTTGCTGGAGACCTTACAACTCCAAAGCAAGATGTCACAGCATGTATGTTGTTATCGCTTTTTAAGCCTGGTGTGGCTGTTATACAGTATGAATCTTACATCCACCTTAAGTCTCTCTATATCTTAGTATTTACATTTACATTTTAGTCATTTAGCAGACGCTCTTATCCAGAGCGACTTACAGTTAGTGCATACATATTTCATACTGGCCCCCTGTGGGAATCGAACCCACAACCCTGGCGCCATGCTCTACCAACTGAGCTACAGGATACAAATACATTAGCATGTTTAATACATTTTGTTCAAGCAATAGAGTATATGCTTTGAATACTGGTATGTTGGGCAAATATGCAGTTTTGGGCAAATTTTCATATCACTTTGCTCAATTTGTCACATACAAGGATTTTGTATGGCTGTTGAAATGTGCAGAACATTAAATCAGCTATGCCTGCCCCATATGTAAGGCCCTCTGAGTTGTTGCTTGTGCCTCTTTACTTTCTTGGCTGTGTCATGAGACCTGCGCCTACGCCAGGGATGCAAACTGGTGAGGGCCCAAAAAGGTGACACTTTTGTTTTTGTACTGAAACATTCAAAAAAAATCCCTGCTAGGGGGGATAAAAAATACAAATAAATATCAGCTTTAAAATGCTAATTTCTAGTGACTTAGGCTGGATCCCTTCTTGAAATGCAGGTTTTAACTCATTAAACAACAAAGAAGTTAATGTGAACCTAACACACAGAAAATAAATGTAAGAAAAGCAATCCAATGTTATTTGTTGCCTAGACTTTACTACAAATGACACTGAAGTCTAGAGAAAAAAACAATACATTGATATTGCAGTTATGACAGCCTTTATAATATAACGCTTGAGACCACACATACCTAAATATTGCACTTGGGAAAAAAAACATCTTATAGTAGAAATAGAATGAAACAAACAGGCATTCTATTTTTTCTCTATTATAGTGGCTATGATTATAGTGGCCACTATAGTAGACATCGATCAAGTGCACAAGGCTATACAGTGGGGAGAACAAGTATTTGATACACTGCCGATTTTGCAGGTTTTCCTACTTACAAAGCATGTAGAGGTCTGTAATTTTTATCATAGGTACACTTCAACAAAGAGAGACGGAATCTAAAACAAAAAATCCAGAAAATCACATTGTATGATTTTAAAGTAATTAATTTGCATTTTATTGCATGACATAAGTATTTGATACATCAGAAAAGCAGAACTTTCTTGGTACATATTTGGTACAGAAACCTTCGTTTGCAATTACAGAGATCATACGTTTCCTGTAGGTCTTGACCAGGTTTGCACACACTGCAGCAGGGATTTTGGCCCACTCCTCCATACAGACCTTCTCCAGATCCTTCAGGTTTCGGGGCTGTCGCTGGGCAATACAGACTTTCAGCTCCCTCCAAAGATTTTCTATTGGGTTCAGGTCTGGAGACTGGCTAGGCCACTCCAGGACCTTGAGATGCTTCTTACGTAGCCACTCCTTAGTTGCCCTGGCTGTGTGTTTCGGGTCGTTGTCATGCTGGAAGACCCAGCCAAGACCCATCTTCAATGCTCTTACTGAGGGAAGGAGGTTGTTAGCTAAGATCTCGCGATACATGGCCCCATCCATCCTCCCCTCAATACGGTGCTGTCGTCCTGTCCCCTTTGCAGAAAAACATCCCCAAAGAATGATGTTTCCACCTCCATGCTTCACGGTTGGGATGGTGTTATTGGGGTTGTACTCATCCTTCTTCTTCCTCCAAACACGGAGAGTGGAGTTTAGACCAACAAGCTCTATTTTTGTCTCATCAGACCACATGACCTTCTCCCATTCCTCATCTGGATCATCCAGATCGTCATTGGCAAACTTCAGACGGGCCTGAACATGCGCTGGCTTGAGCAGGGGGACCTTGCGTGCGCTGCAGGATTTTAATCCATGACGGCGTAGTGTGTTACTAATGGTTTTCTTTGAGACTGTGGTCCCAGCTCTCTTCAGGTCATTGACCAGGTCCTGCCGTGTAGTTCTGGGCTGATCCCTCACCTTCCTCATGATCATTGATGCCCCACGAGGTGAGATCTTGCATGGAGCCCCAGACCGAGGATGATTGATCGTCATCTTGAACTTCTTCCATTTTCTAATAATTGTGCCAACAGTTGTTGCCTTCTCACCAAGCTGCTTGCCTATTGTCCTGTAGCCCATCCCAGCCTTGTGCAGGTCTACAATTTTATCCCTGATGTCCATACACAAAAAAAAAAATGTATGCACGCATGACTGTAAGTCGCTTTGGATAAAAGCGTCTGCTAAATGGCATATTATTATATTATTATTATTATTACACAGCTCTCTGGTCTTGGCCATTGTGGAGAGGTTGGAGTCTGTTTGATTGAGTGTGTGGACAGGTGTATTTTATACAGGTAACGAGTTCAAACAGGTGCAGTTAATACAGGTAATGAGTGGAGAAGAGGAGGGCTTCTTAAAGAAAAACTAACAGGTCTGTGAGAGCCTGAATTCTTACTGGTTGGTAGGTGATCAAATACTTATGTCATGCAATAAAATGCAAATTAATTACTTAAAAATCATACAATGTGATTTTCTGGATTTTTGTTTTAGATTCCGTCTCTCACAGTTGAAGTGTACCTATGATAAAAATTACAGACCTCTACATGCTTTGTAAGTAGGAAAACCTGCAAAATCGGCACTGTATCAAATACTTGTTCTCCCCACTGTATGTGTGCAAAAATAATGTTCACTGAGTAAAAACAACAAATAATCCCCCCTCACTCACACACAACTGTATGTCAAGTTCAACACAACAAAAGCAATAGCTTTGGGCTACACTGCACGTTATTACATTGTACACTTTCTGCCTGTGGACATCTGTTCTACAATGTGCCAGCAGCAGAGCATGAGACCCTTTGTTGGCAAATTGATCTCTTTCAGGCAGAGAGTACACATGGCATACCCCTTTTTATCCACCATATTGATAAAGTGAGAAAGAGGTGTGTGGTGTTCCTTTCACCTCTATAGTGGCATTCAGCTTAAGCCAGGCCCAGCTCCAGCTACACTTCATCCCTGAATCCACTTGTTTAACAAGCAACGCCTCATTTTCACCTATTCTCTCATTCTGTAAATTAACCACATACTGTAGAGGGAAAACATTAGTTCATAGATAGTAGTTAGTTCGTTAGCTAGTTAACTAGCTAACAGAGAATTCGATCCAGCTAGCAAGATACTTAACAATGCTAACAATTCTTGTTCCACCACACTTGCTCCCTCACCTCAAACTTTCCAAATGCCAGTTGTTTTTCGGTTACAGCTCATGAAGTACGCTTCATCACCTTCTCACTAACAAGGCAAACATAAAATACATTTTCTTAACAAAACCCTCAGTGGAGTAGAAAGCTCTTGGGTGAAACCAGAAGTCTTCCTTGTAAAAGGTAGGATGAGAGCGGGGAGTAGCAGTTTAGTTGTTCTGCTACAAAGAGTTATTTGGAAGGCTTCTTGGTGAGTTCATAGCACCTGAGGTGTTCCAGGTACCAGGTGAAATACGGTTCAACAATGAAGGATGCCGTTTCTGCTACAATTAGAACTTTCACAATTTTGCCAAAGTCAAGGAGTCCACTTGTCTTACCAATAGACACAAACATGCCCTCAGTGTACTTTGTGCCATGTATAGAAACACTGGAAGCAAGAGATACAGATTCCACATCTTTATATTTTAACTTAATAGCTTGTTTAATTGTCTTATCCAAAATGTCTGGAGAAACGAGAGACACATTCACAACTTCCAAAGGGGGCTTAAAAAGGCTGGGCATGTCCAAGAAGTAAGCCAGCATGAGTTGGTGTCTTGTGGCTAATGTGAGCAAAATGTTTTTTTATAATTGTTCGCATCACGGACAACCTTTTTGAAAAAACTATGCTTAGCTTCAAAACGGATAGTCCAACAGTCAACCAAAGGTCCAAAGCAACGGATGAGGTAAGGATAATGTTCCAAAAAATGATGTTTTTGTCTTAAACGAAAATCAGGAAACACATCCTGCAGCAACTGCCTATGGACTGAGATTTTATATTCCAAATAGCACAGCGACTCAGTTGTGTACACAGACGAGGACAAAAGTTCTACAATATATTTCAACTCAAGAAGTACTCTCCACGTGTTATTATTATCTGGGACTAGTTCACCAATCATCAAGGGCAACAGCCTTAAAAGAGTCCAATTCTCATGTCCGTTTCCACCAATTGTTCCATTAACTCAAAAAGTCTGAGTTACTCTTTGGGGTCGGTTAGTCTTATCTGAGAATGAGTATGGGAAGTGTTGAATTGTACTATTTAACTTGTCTAATGTGAAGTATTTATTAGAAATCAACTTGCCCAGACACAAACTAAGTTGGACAGGCACAATTCCCTCTAAAAGGTCGTGAAGAAAGTCAGGTGGGAACCCTGTAGTTGAGTGAAAGTAGCTCAACCTGTTTAAAACACAGTCCCTTTTTACACCATCTACACACAGTATAGTTTTATTTTCTTTAAGCTCCAAAACATTGGCTTCGTGGGACAATTTTGTCCTAAGCGGGACTGACCCACTTCTTAATTCAGTTGTCTGAATATCCTTACGGCTGACCAAACAAAATCTACAAAATTTGTCGACATTAAAGGATTCCTGAAAACCAGCAAGTGAATGGGCCCCCAAGTTATCAGCAGAGACAAAGAGTACGGTTCCCCTAACGCTGGATAAACACTCCGTGATTTTCAAGTATTTGACAATACCTTTGGGTGTGTCCCAGTACACAAACGAGTCCACCAATGACCAGCCTTTGCGGTAGTAGGCTGCGGTCAGCTCCAGCCAATCGGCCTCCAGCGCGCTGACCACCTGACCCTTCCTGGACACGCGCATGGACAGCGCCCCCTGGTGGTACTGACATGACAGAGCGTCCAGCGGAGCACAGCCTGGTGCCCATGAGTGAAAGAACACCAGCAACCTCAGGTCTGCGAGAGAGAGATGGAGGGGGGAGGGAGGGAGAGGGGAGGGAAAGGGAAAGGGGGGGAGGGAGGGAGGGGGAAGAGGGAGGGAGGGAGGGAGAGGGAAGAGGGCGGGAGGTAGGGGGAAGAGGAGGGAGGTAGGGAGAGAGGAGGGGGAAGAGGGGGAGGAGGGAGGGGGAAGAGGGGGAGGGAGGGAGGGGGAAGAGGGGAGGGAGGAGGGGGAAGAGGGGAGAGGGAGGGGGAAGGAGGGTGAGAGGGAGGAGGGAGAGGGGGTAGGAGATGGGGAAGAGGGAGGGAAGGGAAGGAGAAAGGGAGGAGGGGAAGAGAGAGGGAAGGAGGGGGAGGGAGGGAGAGGGGAGGGAGGGGGAAGGAGAGAGAGAGAGGGAGGGATGGAGAGGGGAGGGGAAAGTGGGAGGGAGGAAGGGGGGAAGGAGAGAGGGAGAGAGAGAGGGAGGGAGGGAGGGCAAAGAGGGAGGAAGGGGGAGGAGAGAGGGAGAGAGGGGGAAGAGGGAGGGAGGGGAAGAGGGAGGGGGGAAGGAGAGGGGAGGAAGGAGAGAGGGGGGAAGGAGAGAGGGAGGGGGAAGGAGAAGGGAGGGAGGGGGAAGAGGGAGGAAGAGGGAGGGAAGGAGGGGGAAGAGGGAGGGAGGTGGGAAGAGGAGGGAGGTACGAAGAGGGAGGGAGGGAGGGATGGGGAAGAGAGGGAGAGAGGGAAAAGAGGAGAGAGGGAAGGAGGGGGTAGAGGGAAGGAGGGGGTAGAGGGAGGAGGGAGAGGGGAGGGAGGAAGAGGACGGGAGGGAGGGAGATAGGGAGGGAGGGAGGGGGAGGGAGGGGAAGAGGAGGGAGGGAGGGGGAAGAGGGAGGGGGAAGGAGAGAGGGGGAAGAGGAGAGAGGGGGAAGAGGGAGGGAGGGAGGAGGGAGGAGGAGGGAGGGAGGGAGGGAGGGAGGGAGGGAGGGAGGAGGGAGGGAGGAGGGGAGGGAAGAGAAGGAGGGAGGGGGAAGAGGGGAGGGAGGGGGAAGAGAGGGAGAGAGGGGGAAGGAGAGAGAGAGAGAGAGAGAGAGAGAGAGGGGGAGAGAGAGAGAGAGAGAGAGAGAGAGGGGGGAGAGAGAGGGGGGAGAGAGAGGAGGGAGAGAGAGAGAGAGAGGGGGAGAGAGAGAGAGAGAGGGGGAGAGAGAGGGGGAGAGAGAGAGAGAGAGAGAGGGGAGAGAGAGGGAGGGAGGGAGGGAGGGAGGGAGGGGGAGAGAGGAGGGAGGGGGAGAGAGGGAGGGGGAGAGGGAGGGAGAGAGAGAGAGAGAGGGAGGGAGGGAGGGAGGAGGGAGGGAGGGAGGAGGGAGGAGGGGGAGAGAGAGAGGGAGAGAGGGGGAGGGGAGAGAGAGGAGGGAGGGAGGTGGGGAGGGGGGAGAGAGGGAGGGAGGAGGTGGGGAGTTGGGAGAGGGGAGGGAGGGAGGGGGGAGGAGAGAGGAGGGAGGGAGGGGGGAGGAGAGGAGGGAGGGAGGTGGGGAGGAGAGAGGGGGAGGAGAGAGGGAGGGAGGGGGGAGGGAGGGGGGAGGGGGAGAGAGGGAGGGAGGGGGAGGAGGGGGGGGAGAGAGGGAGGGAGGGGGGAGGAGGAGGGAGGGGGGAGGAGAGAGGGAGGAGGGGGGGGGGGGAGGGGAGAGGGAGAGAGGAGGAGGGGGAGGAGAGAGAGGAGGGAGGGGGGGAGGAGAGAGGGAGGGAGGGGGGAGGAGAGAGGGAGGGAGGGGGGAGGAGAGAGAGGAGGAGAGGGGGAGGAGAGAGGGAGGGAGGGGGGAAGGAGAGGGAGGGAGGGGGAAGAGGGAGGGAGGGGGGAAGAGGGAGGGAGGGGGAAGGAGGGGAGGGAGGGAGAGGGAAGGAGGGAGGGAGGGAGAGGGAAGGAGGGGGAAGGAGGGAAGGGAAGGAGGGGAAGAGGGAGAGAGGAGGAAAGGAGAGAGAGAGAGGGAGGGAGAGGGGAGGAGAGAGGGGAGGGAGGGGAAAGAGGGATGGAGGAAGGTAGAAGGAGAGAGGGAGGGAGGGGGAAGGAGAGAGGAGAGGGAGGGGGAAGGAGAGAGGGAGGGAGGGAGGGGAAGGAGAGAGGGAGGGAGGAGGGGAAGGAGAGGGAGGGGGAAGGAGAGAGGGAGGGAGGGAGAGAGAGGGAGGGAGGAGGGGAAGGAGAGAGGGAGGGGGAAAGTGAGAGGGAGGGGGAAGGAGAGAGGGAGGGAGGGAGGGGGAAGAGGGAGAGAGGGAAGGAGGGGGAAGAGGGAGAGAGGGAAGGAGGGGGAAGAGGGAGAAAGGGAAGGAGGGGGAAGAGGGAGGGAAGGAGGGGGAAGAGGGAGGGAAGGAGAGGGGGAGGAGGGAGGGAGAGGGGAAGAGGTGGTAGAGAGTCAGATGAATCTGCCAGTTCAAGCCATCACGGAGGAGAACAAGAACAAAGGCACAGAGACAACAGACATTGGCAGTCTATGAGGTTATGTGAACTCAACTCGCTCTACTTAGGACAAGGACGTGTCAGTCTGTATGGTTGTCTCTGTGGTGAGGAGTTGTGCCCAGCTTGGTGGATGAGGGTTACCTGACTGATGTGCAGAGGCCTCTCCTACCCCAGGGCCATCAGTCAGTGTCATCCACACAACACAGAGTTCAACTGAACTACACTGACAGACTGGGGGAGAGGGGGATGAGTAGAGTGTTAAAGGGAGAAACATATCCAGGACTCCACAGTGTGGCTGGGATGTGTTCAGCATTTTGAGGTTGTGTGACGTTAAGAGGAGATAGCAGATATAGCCCACATGTCAACATTGTTAAGGTGAGGAGACAGATGAGAAGAAGAGAGGAGAGAAGAGAAGTAGTCTCGCGTTGCCATCCTTCCAAGTCGTGAGAAAATGGAAGCCTGGGAGCTGAGGCAAGAAAATAAAATAAAAGAACAGAAGAGAAGGCAGGAGAAGAGAAGAGAAGGCAGGAGAAGAGAAGAGAAGGCAGGAGAAGAGAAGAGGAGGCAGGAGAAGAGAAGAGGAGGCAGGAGAAGAGAAGAGAAGGCAGGAGAAGAGAAGAGAAGGCAGGAGAAGAGAAGAGAAGGCAGGAGAAGAGAAGAGAAGGCAGGAGAAGAGAAGGCAGGAGAAGAGAAGAGAAGGCAGGAGAAGAGAAGACAGGAGAACAGAAGAGAAGGCAGGAGAAGAGAAGAGAAGGCAGGAGAAGAGAAGAGAAGGCAGGAGAAGAGAAGACGAGACACGGGACGAAAAGAGACAAGAAAACTAGTATCTCACCAGGGCTGTAGGTAGGGCTGTGATCCTCCAGTTCTCCTTCTCCAGGAGGGGTACCTGGAGGGGTGCGTGGAGGGGATCGATAGCCTCTCCTGGGGCTAGGCACCCTGCTGTTACTGCCCCCTCCTCCAGCCTGCTGGAGCACTGAGCCCACAAACCTCACTCCCCCCCGGGCACTACTGTTCACCCTGTCGATGAGTGCTCTAACAGTGTCCCCCGTCAGGGACTCCCCTGGGATAGGCCACTCCTCAACCCTCAGCACAGGAACACTGTGACACATGGACACCACCTGCTTACTAGGAGACAGAGAGAGGAGAGGAGAGAACAGAAGAAAACAGAAGGAGAGAACAGAACAGAGACACAGACGTTCACAGTCATTATACTGCCGGTTCAAACTGGTAATCACAAACTGCATACAGGTCATTCATTCATAATTTATGTGTTTTGACTGTCAGCTACTCTGAGACTGTAAAGCCATGTCTAATCTGTATGCATTAGCTTGGTAAATGGTCTCATGCTACTGAGCCCTGTCCAGCCGGAGAGTTCATACTTGATTTGTTTTTGTCAGTGTTTGCAGACAGAACTCATAAATCATTAATTGGCCATGCATGAGATGGCTACTACTTTCTAAACATAAAGGATAAAAAACCATACTAAATAGGTAGTGTATATATACTGTAGTATATGTATATTCAAATAAAAGACCCTTACATTTTAATAATATTAATAATATTTAATATTACAGGTTTGACAATAACACAGGAGGCACCATGTGTGAGATTATGCGACCCTATTGGCCCTGAGAGAGCTGTTGTTGTCAGGGTACATTTCTACCCAATGGCAACCCCTGCAGCTGAGAGCCCCACAAAACATACTCTCCAGGAGTCTCCCCCTAACCCCTCCCCCTTAACTAGCAGTCTGACCTTCCACTGAAGTTCCATTAAATATGCAGCTACATCATCTATCATTAATCTATTTACCAGGTTGGATGGGTTAAGGCTGGGTGGCTTGTTCCAATGCTGAGCTCAGATTAAGGGATGGTGGGGGGGTTATGGGTTGTTGTGACGGCCCCTGGCCTAGGCACAGATCTAAGTTAAGTTTTGTGTTTTACCTCCCTAATGGTTCAAACTGATTCTAGATCGGGCCAATTCTACCGGGAGCGGCTGTCTGTGTGTATGTGTACGTGCCTCCAGGCATGCATGCTAGTGTGTCTGGTACCTGGGTCGTGGGCGGGCCAGGATGGCTCGGTAGAGCAGGCTGAAGGGCAGGGAACGCGTGCGTCCAACAGAGAGAATGATGGGATGCAGGGTGGTGAGGATGTAGCCCTGGGTGTAGTAGGGCTGGAGGGCCTGGGACAGCTCACACAGAGTGGACACATACTGCACCGTGGGGCGACTACCTGGAGGGGGGAGGAGAGGAGAGGAGAGGAGAGGAGAGGAGAGGGAGAGGAGAGAGGAAGACAAGTGGCAAGGAGAGGAGGGGAGATGAGACGTGGAGAGGGGAGGGGAGGATGAGTAAAAAGAACAGAGGGAAAGGAGAGGAGTAAATAAGGAAGACGAAAGAGAGAAGGAGAAAGAGGAACAGAGTGAGTCAATAAAATCCCTAGCAACAGAAACTCCTGCATAAAGAATAGAGGAAGGAGGAGTAGAGGCTAGCAGCATGACATCTTTCTTCCTCCGTCTGTAGTCTAACCCCAGAGGAGAAGTCTCAGTCCTGAACTGACAACCAATCAGATCTCCTCTGCCTGTCTGTAGTATAATCTCTTTAGCAGAACCTTTCTGTTCCCTAGTTATTCCCAGAGGAGATAAGAGGGCAAATGCTGAGGTATTCACACAGAGAGAAAGTGGAGTGCAGAAGACCAGTCTGGAGACTCTGGACTGTCCCATAAGCAGACAGTTTAATGTAGCAGACAGACACTCTTATGCAGAGCGACTTAGTCATTAAATAATGCTGCCAGTCTCACACTTCAACAGCACATCACTTCACAAACTCTTCTCATGGTGTACAGCTAACGGTTCCAAAATAAGACACATTTCCAGGTCCTCCTCTTGCTATACTGATCAGACAGATGTCTGTTCCTCCAGTGGTTTCCCTTCCACCACCACTAACCCTGACAACCCTAACCCAGGGCAGGCCCTGATGAGAGGGACACCACCATAGAACCACCACCACCAGTAACCCTGACAACCCTAACCCAGGGCAGGCCCTGATGAGAGCGACACCACCATAGAACCACCACCACCAGTAACCCTGACAACCCTAACCCATTGGTTACATAGATATTCTAGGGGTGTTGCAATAAATTAGGACTGAAGTCATGTGTTGCTGGGGTTGTTTTTTTTGTTTCGGTTGGTTTGCAATGTTGTGGGGTTGTTGCAGGGCGGCAGGTAGTCTAGCGGGTTAGAGCGTTGGGCTGGTAACCGAAAGGTTACCGGTTTGAATACCCGGGCCAACAAGGTGAAATATCTGTCGATGTGCCTTTGAGCAAGGCACGTAACCCTAATTTACTATAGCTGACCCTGTAAAACAACACATTTCACTGCACCTATCCGGTGTATGTGAAAATAAAACATATGTTGGTGCTGCTGGATTGTTGTCTGTGTTGAGGGGGCATTGTGTTAAGGTTTGTTGATAAGGTGACTAGTCAGTGTCTGGTGGAGTTGTTTTCTCATGGCTGTCTGGAGACCTATAGCACCACCATCACCATACATCCTGTGTTCACAAAGAGGGGCTGTTCACAGGGGCTGGCTCGGTGCCACAGACAAACACAAACACACACACGAAAGTAAACACAATCACAGTCAAGCATGCATGCAAGCGCACAAAAACACAAACACCAAATCAGAAAGGCCATTTTCAGACATAAAAACACGCTCCACACATTCCAACTGACGGAAAAGCTCATCATATATTTACACACATTCACACACAAAATACACTCCCACTCATATCCCATACACACACAAACACCTCTGAGACTGAGATAATAACAGCTTCTTACTGAAATTCCATCCATGTGAATTTGGCAGGTCCTGGCTGAATTTGGCTACGGTTTAAAACATCCTGGCAAGTCCAGGTCATAGTGAAATCTCTAGACAGATGGGTGGCCAGGGAAGCAGTGGAAGAGAAGCTTTTGAGCTGGTGGTGTCTCTGCCATCTCGCCATGTGTGTGTGTGTGTGTGTGTGTGTGTGTGTGTGTGTGTGTGTGTGTGTGTGTGTGTGTGTGTGTGTGTGTCGGGTCCCACCTGAGCTCTAGAGCAAGGAGAGCAACACTTCAACCAAAAGCTCCCTAGAGGAGCTCAACGGCGGGCTATTAATCCAGTCTCCAGTGTCACACACACACACGTCTCTCTGGCCTGGGCTCTTTTGTCCCTCAGTCTCCCTTCTTTCAGCCGCCTCACACCCCCTCCCATCACCACGGCTCACCCTTGTCAACCCACACACTGAGCCCTCTGTTCTCCACTGTGTGTGAGAAAAAGAGAGGAGAGAAGAGAAGAGGGGGAGCACAGGAGGGGGGAAGAGAGAGGGGCCGACTGTGGAAAGAAGGATGGAAATGGGGAGATATGAGAGGGGGAAGGAGATGTAGTGAGATACCAAGAGTGGCGCAAAAAAGGGGGGTTTACAAGAAAGATTTTATGAGCCAGAAAGCTTGTGTGTGTGTGAAAAGGAAAGCTTGTGTAAAAGTGAGAAAGAGGGAAAGAAAGCTGGCAAAAGAAGAAAGGAGAGTGAGAAGAGAAAGAATGAGGGTAGAAGGAGACTAAAAGAAAATGAGAGAAAAGAGAGAAAGTGATGCTGGATCCCAAATATAGGCATTTCCATCAAAAAGGACCCACGAGTACCAATATGTGAAGTTCATAGGAGTATATCAAATTAAAGCTACAAGTCTATATTTTGGGGAATTTAAGGCATAGATATATTTTTTAACCATTTTCCATCTTAAAAATGTGGCATAAGTTAAGGCATTGATTTCGGAATAAACTGATGGAAAAGGGGTCTTAGAAAACATCTACCAGAAAAAGTCTTAAAAGGTATCAGAAATACATCAAAACACAATAATGTTGACGTGAAGGACACCTACTGGAATTACCAAAAAATCTGCAAAATAATTACTGCAACTGAATTGGCTACAATTAGTAAAGCAGACTGAAGCAAGTTTTCCTCTAGGATTTTGCCTGTGTTTAGCTCCATCACGTTTCTTTTCATCCTAAAAAACGTCCCAGTCTTTGCCAATGTCAAGCATACCCATACCATGATGCAGTCACCACCATGCTTGAAAATAAGGAGGCAGTTACTCAGTGATGTGTTGTGTTGGATTTGCCCCAAACACAAGGCTTTGCATTTAGGCAAAAAAGTGTATTCCTTTGCCGTGTTTTTTTGCAGTATTGCTTTAGTGCCTTGCTGCATACATATATGCATGTTTTTGAATATTTTTTATACTTCTTTCACTCTGTCATTTAGATCATTATTGTGGAGTCAATACAATGTTGTTGATCCATCCTCATTCTCCCATCACAGCCATTGAACTCTGTAGCTATTTTAAAACTTCTCATGACCTTAGTTGAACTGTCACACCCCATCAGAACCCAAAATAGAAGCTTGTTTTACTCCAATGTTTATTTACATTTACTTTGTTTACAAACACTGTATTGCCTCAAAACATGCTTAAAACTATAATTTTGATATCACGGAGGGCCAGAGATTATTAGAGAAACCTGTGATAATCTGAAATACCCAAAAGGGCCACTAGATGTCTTGTGATAGATTACATAACATCTTTGAAAGATGCCAAAATTCTGGTAGTTTACTGGTAAACTTAGAACATTTCCAGTAATACACCATCCCATTGCAACTCTGTTAGCAGATCATTACATTACATTAGCTAAACATTACAATCAGGGCCCCGCGAGTTCACTGGAAACTCAATTTAGCCGAGCAGAGCAGAATTGATTCTTCACAATGTGTTAAACCATATCACTACAGCAGCCAGGTTTGGATTGTACCACTGCCCTTGTAGTCTCCTCCAAATTTAATATAAATTCTCTATAATCTGAGATAATCCAGCATTTTCTAGAGTCTGGTTCCAGTCAGATTAACACAGAGAGAGAAGAGAAGAGAAGAGATTATAGTGGATTGTGGTTGCGTTTAATTTGTTCTGGAATAACACCCGCATATGGTCCAGGTCAGGCGGAATTTAATTTGCCACAGACAGACAAATACCAAGAACCTAGCCTTGTTCCAGGTCTGTTTCTGCCGTCTTGCCATCTCCTATGGTCATTGGCATAAGAATGACTATATGAGTTGGCAAGACAGCACAACTAGATCTGGGACCAGGCTACTAAGAACAGGAGGCTGATGAGAATCCAGGCCTAGCAGTCAATCGAGGTAAACAACCTTGGAAAGAGAAGAGTCATAATATTTTAGGATAGCGGGGTGGGTGGATACACTTATCCCTCATCCCTAAATCCTTTCATCTTTCAATCTATCCTCCTATCCAACTAATATCCTCTAGGGCTGGGACGACACCAGTATCTCGATGCTCGTTAGTATCGTGTCAAGGAAACAAAACACGAAGCGATATTAACTTCTTTAGGAAAACAGCCCTAATGTTGGAAACAAACATAATTATGTTGTCACCCAGAGTCACATTTATTTATTTTCCAGGCTATAGCACACAATATTTTACATACAGCAGGTTTTTAAAGGACCAAAGAGTTAGATCTGCTTCGTGTTTTCATTTTTGCCTTGGAAAAAATATTGCGATACTGGTATCGTCCCAGCCCTAATATCCTCCCATCCAGCTTGAATTATTAATCTCTCTAGCCACCTCTGTCCAACCACAAATCCCATCTCTCAACCTGTCACCCCGCTGCCCGTGAATTTATCCATCCAGCCATCCATCCATCAATCCAGCCCTTTAACATCCCTCCATCACCTCCCTCCATCCCCCACTCAGCCCAGTAGAGCCCCTATGGATCAACAGTGTGAGGCCCACTCTGCCCCCCTCTTCACGGGCTGCCGTCCAGCCTCTTTCCTGGGTCCAGCTGAGCTCTCCAGCCCTCCCTTCCTCCCTCGATCCACACTGACTGTACTGCGAGCTAAACTAATCAGCATGTGAGGCTTTAGCCATTAGCCACTTTGATGTGATGGCCCTGGCCTCTGCTTCCGCCACAGGCAGGAGTAATGGTGCTTTAAAAGGAGGCCAAGCTACTGGGCTGGGGGTGGGGGTGTGCATGTGAGCGAAGGTGCAGCCAGAGAAGGGCTTGGGAGAGAGGTTGTGTGTGTGTCCCAGAAATGTTTATTCGTTTCAAGGAGAACTGAGGGAGAGAAGAGGGAACATGTAGTGGGTTCTAACTAGTCCCCAATCATCAGGCAGGTCCAATGTTGATGCTAACACTAATGTTAATACTGAAGCTAAATCCCACTAGTTTGGCCTAAATCAGAGAACAACAATGAAACGGATCCAAGATGGATGATTAAGGACGTTAGTTCTAATCTTTATTAATCTGTCTGTTTTGTTCTGCCTCACACTGAAACATCTGGCTCAGAGGCTCTGTAGGAGAAAACATGGTAGACAGCAGTCAGCCTAGCCACCTATCCAGTGGAATGCCCTGGTACTGGGGGTCATGGGAGTCACAGCAAGCACCAAATGCCAATCAAATGTGGCTAAGCTCTTCTCATAAAGAATTAAGACAAGTAATGCTTTGATACTGTGTGGCACAGACAGGCACCCAATGCAGCAGTACCTAGAGGCATTAAAAGGAGTAGGTACTGTCTGGCTGCACCTTTTAACTCTTAAGCATCATGTTGAATTATAAGATTAATATTGTTTTCATTTCCAGCCTCTTCTTGGAGTGTGCCTGCTACTCAACCGTCAGTGTTTGGGTCTCTATACAGGCCTATACAGCAGCTGACTGTGCAGTCAGAGGTATTCTGGAGATGTGCCATTTGCTTTGCCTCTGAGGCATCTGCAGGCCAGGCACTCCTCACTCAGGAATGGAGCTCAGTCACGTTTAGGATTATGTATGCTCCAAAACAGACCCTCAGGCTGTCTATATATCTACAGTATATACAGTATTTAGGGTTGAACTTGACAACATGTACCACAGTCTTAATATGTACACAGTAGTACATATCATTTGATATTTACAATAAGCAGTACATTATTTCAATAATGTCTATGAGGCCATGTTTTTTTGTTTTTTTCTTAACCAGGATTTCTGTTGGTATGGAAGTCACAACAACCAGCCTATACAGACAGGGACTCCTAAATCCAGTTGAACAGGATTTGGCTAGTGTGGAGGAAACCAATGACTTTCTGCTTATCTCCCAAAGAAACTAAGGTCACTAAACTGTTAAGGCAGTTTACGCATGAACGCACACACTTATTGAGAATATACGAAAATTGATTTAGGCTATGTCCAGATAAGGGCTGTGCTATAGAATAAGAGTGACTGTATCAACTGTATTAACTAGTGGGCTTTAATCCAAACCCCTGAGCAGGGTGCCATGCCACTTTCTACTGTGCCCATTATTCTGCCAGCCCAAACCCTATAACCCATGTAGACATATCTAATCACATCATCATATCTAAAGCTCATACAGTGGCTTGCGAAAGTATTCACCCCCCTTGGCATTTTTCCTATTTTGTTGCCTTACAACCTGGAATTAAAATGGATTTTTGCCCATTCTTCAAGGCAAAACTTCTCCAGCTCCTTCTAGTTGGATGGGTTCCGCTGGTGTACGCAGTCTTTAAGTTATACCACAGATTCTCAATTGGATTGAGCTCTGGGCTTTGACTAGGCCATTGCAAGACATCTAAATGTGTCCCCTTAAACCACTCAAGTGTTGCTTTAGCAGTATGCTTAGGGTCATTGTCCTGCTGGAAGGTGAACCTCCGTCCCAGTGTCAAATCTCTGGAAGACTGAAACAGGTTTCCCTCAAGAATTTCCCTGTATTTATGGAAGGTGTTCTCGGGGTGATGAGAGGTGTTGGGTTTGCGCCAGACATAGCGTTTTCCTTGATGGCCAAAAAGCTCAATTTTAGTCTCATTTGACCAGAGTACCTTCTTCCATATGTTTGGGGAGTCTCCCACATGCCTTTTGGCGAACACCAAACGTGTTTGCTTATTCTTTTCTTTAAGCAATGGCTTTTTTCTGGCTACTCTTCCGTAAACCCCAGCTCTGTGGAGTGTACGGCTTAAAGTGGCCCTATGGACATATACTCCAATCTCCGCTGTAGAGCTTTGCAGCTCCTTCAGGGTTATCTTTGGTCTCTTTGTTGCCTCTCTGATTAATGCCCTCCTTGCCTGGGCCATGAGTTTTGGTGGGCGGCCCTCTCTTGGCAGGTTTGTTGTGGTGCCATATTTTTTCAATTTTTTAATAATGGATTTAATGGTGCTCCGTGGGATGTTCAGTTTCTGATATTTTTTTTATAACCCAACCCTGACCTGTACTTCTCCACAACTTTGTCCCTGACCTGTTTGGAGAGCTCCTTGGTCTGCATGGTGCCATTTGCTTGGTGGTGCCCCTTGCTTAGTGGTGTTGCAGACTCTGGGGCTTTTCAGAACAGGTGTATATATACTGAGATCATGTGACAGATCATGTGACACTCAGATTGCACACAGGTGGACTTTATCCAAGATGGCATAGCAGTGCGGTCGTGTTTTCTGTAGTGTCCTCATGTAAATAGCCTTTTTTTTTTTTTTTTTTTTCGTATATATTTCTCAATCTCACTTTCCATCCTTTAACTAAATATACTTTCCTGCAATCTGCCTCACCCAATGTGGAACGGATTCTATTATTTCTTCATACATTTTTATCCAGAACCTCTGGCTGAAACTAGCCAGCTAGCCAGCTAACTAGCTACTTGCTATTAGCCACTGTTAGCGGTCTTCACCATTGTCCATGGCCGTGGCCTGCACTACCTACCAGCCAGCTCTAGCCTGGACAATTATTGGCCAGTCTGCACATCGCGCTATCGAGGCAGAGCATATCGGATTTTCTGCCGGAATCACTGAATCACGGGACCTTAACACCGGATCATCGCAACTAGCTAGCTGCAACCGTATGGCTGTTGTCGTTGTTGGCTAATCAACACTAATCACCACTGTCCTGAAGCTAACCCCAGTTAGTCTTGAGCTAGCCTCGAGCCAGGCCCATCTCCAGGCTATCTACCTCTATGTCAACCGGACGGGACCTCCTAGTGTTGACACGGAGCCCCGCCGATCCATCACGACTGGTCTGCCGACGTAATCGTCTGATGTGGTTTCAACAGGCTTCCCGTTGCAACGACCACGAAGATCCATCTGCTAGCCCCAGCCCGCTAGCACACACAATCAACAGCCATGCCTCCAGCTCGCCTGTAGCGTAGCAGCCACTGAACTGCTCCCGGACTTACTTATTGCTGTTCACTGGACCTTATGATCACTCAGCTACACAGCTGATGCCTGCTGGACTGTTTCTTTATACAGTACCCATCCTGTTGATCTGTTTAGCCTCAGCTCAAACTTTCGTCGCCATTACCAGCTGTTGTCTTAGCTCTCTCGAATAACACCTGTGACTGCTTTATGCCTATCTCCCATGTCAATATGCCTTGCCTATTGCTGTTTCGGTTAGTTCTAGCTGTACTTTTTCAATGTAGAGCCCCCAGTCCTGCTCAACCTGTCTCAGATAGATCCTTTGTCCCACCCCCCACACACGCGGAGACTGGCTCAATTGGTGCCTCCAGTGATGCTATCTCTTTCATCTTTACCCAACGCTTAGGTTTACCTCCACTGTACTCATATCCTTCCATAACCTTGTCTGTACATAATGCCCTGAATCTATTCTACAACGCCCGGAAATCGGCCCCTTTTTTTCTCTGTACCCAACGCACTAGAAGACCAGTTCTTAAAGCCTTTAGCCGTATCCTTATTCTACTCCTCCTCTGTTCCTCTGGTGATGTAGAGGTTAACCCAGGCCCTGTAGCCCCCAGTATCACTCCTGCTCCCCAGGCGCTATCATTTGTTGACTTCTGTAATCGCAAAAGCCTTGGTTTCTTGCATGTTAACATCAGAAGCCTCCTCCCTAAGTTTGAGTTATTCACTGCGTTAGCACACTCAGCCAACCCTGATGTTCTAGCAGTGTCTGAATCCTGGCTTAGGAAGGCCACCAAAGATTCTGAAATGTCCATTCCCAACTACAACATTTTCCGTCTAGATAGAACTGCCAAAGGGGGCGGAGTTGCAATCTACTGTAGAGATAGCCTGCAGAGCTCTATCATACTATCCAGGTCTGTGCCCAAACAGTTTGAGCTTCTACTTCTAAAAAGCCACCTTTCCAGAAATAAGTCTCTCACTGTTGCCGCTTGCTACAGACCCCCCTCAGCCCCCAGCTATGCCCTGAACACCATATGTGAATTGATTGCCCCCCCATCTATCCTCAGAGTTCGTATTGCTTGGTGACCTAAACTGGGATATGCTTGACACCCCGGCCGTCCTACAATCTAAACTAGATGCCCTCAATCTCACACAAATTATCAAGGAACCTACCACGTACAACCCCTAATCCGTTAACATGGGCACCCTCATAGATATCATCCTGACTAATTTACCCTCTAAATACACCTCCGCTGTCTTCAAACCAGGATCTCAGCGATCACTGCCTCATTGTCTGCGTCCGTAATGGGTCTGCGGTCAAACAACCACCTCTCATCACTGTCAAACGCTCCCTAAAACACTTCAGCAAGCAGGCCTTTCTAATTGACCTGGCCCGGGTATCCTGGATGGATATTGACCTCATTCCGTCAGTAGAGGATGCCTGGTTGTTCTTTAAAAGTGCTTTCCTCTCCATCTTAAATAAGCATGCCCCCTTCAAAAAATTCAGAACTAAGAACAGATATAGCCCCTGGTTCACCCCAGACTTGACTGCCCTTGACCAGCACAAAAACATCCTGTGGCGTACGGCATTAGCATCGAAAAGCCCCCGCGATATGCAACTTTTCAGGGAAGTCAGGAACCAATATACACAATCAGTTAGGAAAGCAAAGGCTAACTTTTTCAAACAGAAATGTGCATCCTGTAGCAATAACTCCAAAAGGTTTTGGGACACTGTAAAGTCCATGGAGAATAAGAGCACCTCCCTCCCAGCTGCCCACTGCACTGAGGCTAGGAAACACTGTCACTACTGATAAATCTACGATAATTGAAAATTTCAACAAGCATTTTGCTACGGCTGGCCATGCTTTCCACCTGGCTACCCCTACCCCGGCCACCAGCTCTGCACCCTCCGCTGCAACTTGCCCATGCCCCCCCGTCCCCCCGTCCCGTCCCGTTCTGAAAGAGCTGCAAAATCTGGACCCCTACAAATCAGCTGGGCTAGACAATCTGGACCCTTTCTTTCTAAAATTAGCCACCGAAATTGTCGCAACCCCTATCACCAGCCTGTTCAACCTCTCTTTCGTATCGTCTGAGATCCCCAGAGATTGGAAAGCTGCTGCGGTCATCCCCCTCTTCAAAGGGGGTGACACTCTAGATCCAAACTGTTACAGACCTATATCCATCCTGCCCTGCCTTTCGAAAGTATTTGAAAGCCAAGTTAACAAACAGATCACAGACCATTTAGAATCCCACCGTACCTTCTCCGCTATGCAATCTGGTTTCCGAGTTTTCTGGTCATGGGTGTACCTCAGCCACGCTCAAGGTCCTAAACAATATAATAACCGCGATCGATAAAAGACAGTACTGTGCAGCCATCTTTCATTGACCTGGCCAAGGCTTTTGACTCTGTCAATCACCGCATTCTTATTGGCAGACTAAATAGCCTTGGTTTCTCAAATGACTGCCTCACCTGGTTCACCAACTACTTCTCAGATAGAGTTTAATGTGTCAAATCGGAGGGCCTGTTGTCTGGACCTCTGGCAGTCTCTATGGGGGTGCCACAGGGTTAAATTCTCGGGCCGACTCTATTCTCTGTGTATATCAATGATGTCGTTCTTGCTGCTGGTGACTCTCAGATCCACCTCTATGCAGACAACACCATTTTGTATACATCTGGCCCTTCATTGGACACTGTGTTAACAAACCTCCAAACGAGCTTCAATGCCATACAACACTCCTTCCGTGGCCTCCAACTGCTCTTAAACGCTAGTAAAACTAAATGCATGCTCTTCAATCGAACGCTGCTTGCACCCGCCTGCCCGACTAGAATCACTACTCTCGGCGGCTCTGACGTAGAATATGTGGACAACTACAAATACCTAGGTGTCTGGTTAGACTGTAAACTCTCCTTCCAGACTCACATTAAGCATCTCCAATCCAAAGTTAAATCTAGAATCGGCTTCATATTTCGCAACAAAGCCTCCTTCACTCATGCTGCTAAACATGCCCTTGTAAAACGGACTATCCTACCGATCCTTGACTTCGGCGATGTCATTTACAAAATAGCTTCCAACACTCTACTCAGCAAATTGGATGTAGTCTATCACAGTGCCATCCGTTTTGTCACCAAAGCCCCATATACCACCCACCATTGTGACCTGTATGCTCTCGTTGGGTGGCCCTCGTTGGGTCGCCAAACCCACTGGCTCCAGGTCATCTATAAATCCCTTCTAGGCAAATCCCTGCCTTATCTTAGCTCATTGGTCACCATAGCAACACCCACACGTAGTATGCGTTTGAGCAGGTATATCTCACTGGTCATCCCCAAAGCCAACACCTCATTTTGGTCGCCATTCCTTCCAGTTCTCTGCTGCAAATGACTGGAACGAACTGCAAAAATCTCTGAAGCTGGAGACTCTTATCTCCCTCACTAACTTTAAGCATCAGTTGTCAGAGCACCTTACCGATCACTGCACCTGTACACAGCCCATCTGTAATTAGCCCACCCAACTACCTCATCCCCATATTGTTATTTACATTGTTATTTATTTTGATCATTTGCACCCCAGTATCTCTATTTGCACATCATCTTCTGCACATCTATCACTCCAGTGTTAATACTAAATTATAATTGTAATTATTTTGCACTATGGCCTATTTATTGCCTTACCTTCATAACTTACTACATTTGCATACACTGTATATAGATTTTCTATTGTGTTATTGACTGTACGTTTTGTTTATTCCATATGTAACTCTGTGTTGTTGTTGTTTTTTTCCACACTGCTTTGCTTTATCTTGGCCAGGTCGCAGTTGTAAATGAGAACTTGTTCTCAACTGGCTTACCTGGCTAAATAAAGGTTAAATAAAAATAAAAAAATAAAACATTTAACTAATTATGTGACTTCTGAAGGTAATTGGTTGCACCAGGGGCTTCATAGCAAAGGGGGTGAATACATATGCACGCACCACCTTTCTGTTATTCATCTTTTAGAATTTTTTGAAACAAGTTATTTTTTTCATTTCACTTCACCAATATTGACTATTTTGTGTATGTCCATTACATGAAATCCAAATAAAAATCAATTTAAATTACAGGTTGTAATGCAACAAAATAGGAAAAACGCCAAGGGGGGATGAATACTTTTGCAAGGCACTGTAGGCCTAACCATAAGGACAGAGGCTCCACAGTGAGAGTGATAGTGGTGACTCACACCAGGGAGCCTCTGTCTACAGAGTCAAATACATTGCAATTATTTTTTAGGGAATGGGGTTGAACATGGTTATATGGGTTCAACACCATTATTTGGGTTCTACCAGCTACTTACTAAACTAACAACACTCCATCCAAAGTGACACAAACCACTGTTTACATGGTTGTCTTCCATCTAAACAAATTGTAGCATTATTTCCCTTCCAAATAGGTCATTGGTACAACATCAGCCAGCCCCAAGCTACTCATGTTGTAGAGATGACCCTAAAACACTGCATTCTGACAAAGGATGCTGTGGCACTTTCAGATGATTATAAATCATATTCTAATGTGGTGGCAGGTGTCTGTGAGATTAGGACAGAAGGTAAGATATTTTTCATTCCACATGGATGCACTCACGCACACACACGGGAAGAGAGGGGGTAAAGAAAAAAGAAAAACCTTCCCGACCTATTTCTCTGGATGATAAAATGACAGCACTGTTGCTAGGAGAGAGGACGGTAGCCACTGCATTGGATACACACGTGTAGTGTTCCAATTAAGATCAGCCAAAAGAAAGACCATTGTAGCCTATTTGAAAAGCAAATCTGCAATTTCTAAGCCACTGTTCAAAAACCAAAAGCCATACATAGTCAAAATAGTGACAAGCTTTAAAAGCACCTAACCCAGGTTATTTCAGAGGAAAATAGTAATTAATGTTTTTCTTTCATTCATTCAGTTAGTATAGCCTAGTCAAGGTAATTTGTACATGTAGGAAGGGGTAAAGTGACTATGCATAGATAATAAACAGCGAGTAGCAGCAGTGTAAATAGTCCGGGTGGCCATTTCATTAATTGTTAAGCAGTCTTATGGCTTGGGGGTAACGTAGTAGCTGTTAATATAGTTAGCATAGCCTAGTGAATGTCTAAAGAAACATTTTTTAGAATAGATCCTAAGTATTATGCTTCATCTATAAAGGTGAGACCCAAATGCATACCTTCCAAACTGAAGTCCAGTAGCACATACTCGTAAACGGTGTCGGTTTTGATCTCTACTTGTGGTCTCTTCAGAGTGGAGTAGATCTTCCCGGGGCTGCTGTCCTCAGGGTCTTCCAGTTTCCTCAATCCGCAGCCCATATTGCCGTGGTGGGATATCCAGCTCAAACTGCCCGGGCACGGTGACGGGAAGAGCCCGCTCCGCTATACAGAGTTTTGCTCTTGCTATGAAGTTAACGGGATTGCTCCATCCCCGGAGACGCTATTAATCAGTTGGAGTGCCGCCGGATAATCACTGTTATGAAACAAAAAATTGAGCTATTGTACAGTGAGAAGATAATTTGTCTGTAAAAAATTATTTTGCAACGCACCGTGCGCCTGGAGCTTGCAGCACTCGTTCCCTCTTGAAAAAAACTCACGGAAAAAGTTACTTTTGACAACTCCACCACGGCGCGAGCGGCTACTTTGTTGCAAACGTCGATGAATTGTCAACAAATCCACTTTTGGTTTTATTTTCACCGATCAAATGATATCGCTTGTAGTTTCTCACTAGCACCAAATCGTCTAAACGAGAGTGGTTTCACTAAAGCCGAATAAAACGTCTGTGAGTGATTTAGAAAAGCCAAAGCAGCTTGCAGGAGAGAGAAAAAATGGGAGGACCGAAGGAGAGGAGGTGATTTGGGCAGCAACAACATCCACTAATGTCTAGCTGAGGAAGTTGTAGCCTAGCTATATTTTTATGATATTCTGTCACACTTCATGTTGTTTAGGTCATAGATACTATAACATTGTTCTACCTCTATAGTTTAGGTTTGTGCTGTTTGTTTAGTGCAAAAAAAGACTGCTAGCCTACTGCAGGGCAGGGTAACCTTTTCAGGTTATTTGGAGTTGTTTATGTAATTAGACCATACTTTTGTATGAATTTACAACCCCAGTAGATCATATTGAGGGCATTGGTATAATTCAAAGCCACTGGAGACTGCTATATTCTCTGTAAAGTTCAATGAGTTACTATAAGTCATTGGTGTTACAAAGTGAATGACAGGATGTGTGACCAAGGCGTGTACCACTCCACCTGCTCAAAGGTTTATGGAGCAGATAGTTTCATTCACCTGTCATTTCCATTACAACACTTTCTCTAAGTCAGTGACGGAAGTCCAAGGTCCATCTCTATAGTTATGGCCTGCCCATAACTTATATCTGCCTAACTATCTGAGACACATGCATGTTGACATGTGCACAGTCAATCTATTGACCCATCTTTTCACTACATGAATGAATTGGAGGTCCATTATGACTTCACTGAAACGTTCTATGACAGAGAGGTTATTCAGAGTGGTGGGCATATTGTCCATTGTCCATCTCAATTGAAGCTGTTTTGCCATTAGATATAGATTTATATTTGATTGATCAATTCTATTATATCCCTATCCCCAGACAAGGGAACTAGTGGCAATTAGTAATATACATTTGAACCAAATGGACTGAAATTAAGTCTATTGTGTGTGTCTGTGTGTGTTATTGCTCTCTCTTTCTCTCTCTCTCTCTCTCTCTCTCACACACACACCCACACTGCCACATAACCCATTTTGCAATCAACAAACTTTCAACTTTAATGTGATCACCAGATAATGTAGAACAGAATTAGAGCCTTGTGAATCTTGTGTTTGTGACCCAGAACCCTGTGTCTCCACAGGTTGTCCCTGAGGGGGGTTATGGATTGGCCAGGATGGAAATGTCACCACGGCCCAACGGCCCACCCCCTGTCCCAGGCTACCAGTGAGGGGTAATGGTACCCAGGTGGTGGAGAGTGTCAGGGTGAGTTTGTGGGTGGGCGTGTGTGTGTCATCTGACCCGCTCTCCTGTGTTTGTCCACTTTTTGGATGGCACCTCCGAGGGGTGACTTCAGCCCCCTTTTGCCCCCTCCTGTCCTGTAACTCTGACCCCTGTCACTCAGTGCCTGCCTGCCCCAACACCCCCCATATCCCCTGCCTGCCCCAACACCCCCCATGTCCCCTGCCTGCCCCAACACCCCCCATGTCCCCTGCCTTCCCCAACACCCCCCATAAATCCCCTTCCTGCCCCAACACCTCCAATAGCCCCTGCCTGCCCCAACACCCCCCATATCCCCTGCTTGCCCCCCCAGTCTGTTTCCGCTGTGGACCATTAAAAACACAGACATAAACAGCAGACCGCCTCTCAAACACTCCCATTACCCCTTTCATTAGTGATAAATAGACACACCTCCACGCCCACACAGACAAACAGACACTGGAAATTAAGAACATAAAATACTGTTTGTCTCATTCTATCTTTTACTCATTCTCCTCCACTCTTACAAACTCCCACAGAGACACAATTAAGAATACATCATGCAGTCCATGCATGATGGTAGCCTACCCTACATTCTAAGAATTAGTCAGACACGTGTTGACTCCATGTCTCACACACAGACGAGCACACATGCGTGTGCATGAGGGGACACCATACAGTGGCTTGCGAAAGTATTCACCCCCCTTGGCATTTTTCCTATTTTGTTGCCTTACAACCTGTAATTATAATGGATTTTTGGGGAGTTTGTATCATTTGATTTACACAACATGCCTACCACTTTGAAGATGCAAAATATTTTTTGGTCTGAAACAAACAAGCAATAAGACAAAGAAAAACAGAAAACTTGAGCAAGTCAATACTTTGTAGAGCCACCTTTTGCAGCAATTACAGCTGCAAGTCTCTTAGGGTATGTCTCTATAAGCTTGGCACATCTAGCCACTGGGATTTTTGACCATTCTTCAAGGCAAAACTGCTCCAGCTCCTTCTAGTTGGATGGGTTCCGCTGATTAAGTCATACCACAGATTCTCAATTGGATTGAGGTCTGGGCTTTGACTAGGCCATTCCAAGACATTTAAATGTTTCCCCTTAAACCACTCAAGTGTTGCTTTAGCAGTATGCTTAGGGTCCTGCTGGAAGGTGAACCTCCGTCCCAGTCTCATATCTTTGGAAGACTGAAACAGGTTTCCCTCAAGAATTTCCCTGTATTTAGCGCCATCCATCATTCCTTCAATTCTGACCAGTTTCCCAGTCCCTGCCGATGAACATCCCAACAGCATGATGCTGCCACCACCATGCTTCACTGTGGGGTGGTGTTCTCGGGGTGATGAGAGGTGTTGGGTTTGCGCCAGACATAGCGTTTTCCTTGATGGCCAAAAAGCTCAATTTTAGTCTCATCTGACCAGAGTACCTTCTTCCATATGTTTGGGGAGTCTCCCACATGCTTTTTGGCGAACACCAAACGTGTTTGCTTATTTTCTTCTTTAAGCAATGGCTTTTTTCTGGGCACTCTTCTGTAAACCCCAGCTCTGTGGAGTGTACGGCTTAAAGTGGCCCTATGGACATATACTCCAATCTCCGCTGTAGAGCTTTGCAGCTCCTTCAGGGTTATCTTTGGTCTCTTTGTTGCCTCTCTGATTAATGCACTCCTTGCCTGGGCCGTGAGTTTTGGTGGGCGGCCCTCTCTTGGCAGGTTTGTTGTGGTGCCATATTTTTTCCATTTTTAAATAATGGATTTAATGGTGCTCCGTGGGATGTTCAGTTTCTGATATTTTTTTATAATCCAACCCTGACCTGTACTTCTCCACAACTTTGTCCCTGACCTGTTTGGAGAGCTCCTTGGTCTTCATGGTGCCATTTGCTTGGTGGTGCCCCTTGCTTAGTGGTGTTGCAGACTCTGGGGCTTTTCAGAACAGGTGTATATATACTGAGATAATGTGACAGATCATGTGATACTTAGATTGCACACATGTGGACTTTATTTAACAAATTATGTGACTTCTGATGGTAATTGGTTGCACCAGATCTTATTTTTGGGCTTCAAAGCAAAGAGGGTGAATACATATGCACGCACCACTTTTCCGTTATTAATTTTTTTAGAATTTTTTGAAACAAGTTATTTTTTTCATTTCACTTCACCAATTTGGACTATTTTGTGTATGTCCATTACATGAAATCCCAATAAAAATCAATTTAAATTACAGGTTGTAATACAACAAAATAGGAAAAACGCCAAGGGGGATGAATACTTTTGCAAGGCACTGTATATGTGTGTGTGTGTGTTGATTGAGGAATGCTAACTGGGATCATTGAAGCAGCTGAGGCCGAGCCAGTATGACAGCTGTAGGTCCTTATTGGGTAAACCACCAACACCAGGTGTTGACTGGTTCACACTGATCATACTTGGATCAAAATCAATACACTTCTGATTGTTGCATCTGTCACGTTAGAAGGAGCCTCCAGGAAAATAATGACTTTGGTCCTGTAATGTCTTGACCTGGTGATTCTGTAAGTCTTCTGATTTCATAGCAGTCACAGGCTAGAAAAACATTGATTAAGATGGTGCATATGGTTATTGTTTTGTAGTATATTAGGAGCTCTTGGTAAGACTTTGCTTTGACTTGACTATCATCACTGAAAACATGAAAGCATGTCACAGAGACCTTCTTGATGGAGCTGAAGATTATTATCCTCGTACAGTCACTTTGTGACAATGAACAGAAGGGAGGAAAGAAAGGAAGGAAAGAAAGGAAGTCGCCAAATGGATGGAATAAGAGAAGGAAAGCTAAGAAAAAACTGCAAAAATCCTTGAACATATGAGAGAATGTGGATAATGTATATTTATCCCTTTGTGTGTAGAAACAGTCAGATAGAAAGACTGCTTCTGGTCCACCTGTCAACCAAACACCTGCTGAGCTGGACTGACCAGAACAGAGAAGAAGAAGAAGAAGAAGAAGAAGAGTGAACAGCCACATAGAGTGAAACGACTCATGGATAAGTATAGAATACTATATGGAAATACTAGCTATTCGTCCTGGAAACAGTAGCCATTCCCTAGCCAGGTTGCCAGGATGATTTTGTATAAGCTAATGACAGCATCGGTACTTGGGCCGAAACAGCCCAGCCAGCACCCTGGCTAGCCTGGGCAGTAGTCATTCAAATACGTCCCAGTCAAATGATTTTCACACCATATGCTATATGTGTTTGTGGTCTGGAGGAATGTTCAAAAATAACTTCAGTGTAAAAAGACTGAAAACTGTGTGAGTGTCCCAAACAGCACACTATTCTCTATATAGTGCCCTACTTTTGACCAGAGCCCTGTGGCCCTGGTCAAAAGTAGTGCACAACATAGGGAATAGGGTGCCATTTGTGGTGAAGACTGGGACTCTCAGACAGGAAACCACTGTCATTCTAGAGCCCCACCCAGGCCAGAGCAGAGGACAGTGGGAAGGAAACCCTTCTTTAAACACTGGGAAGGAAAGACACTGTATACATCAGTATGACCTAAACCATACGTCTTGTCTTCCTCTGCCGGCTGAAGGGTTGGTCACTGGCATGCATCACATGTATACTTAACAAAAATATAAACGCAACATGTAAAGTGTTGGTCCCATGTTTCATAAGCTGAAATACAAGATCCCTGAAATTTTCCATATGCACAAAAAGCTTATTTCTCTCAAATGTTGTGCACAAATTTGTTTACATCCCTGTTAGTGAGCATTTCTCTTTTGCCAAAATAATCCATCCACCTGACAGGTGTGGCATATCAAGAAGCTGATTAAACAGCATGATCATTACACAGGTGCACCTTGTGCTGGGGACAATAAAAGGCCACCCTAAAATGAGTGTGCAATTGGCATGCTGACTGCAGGAATGTCCACCAGAGCTGTTGCCAGAGAATTTAAGGTTATTTTCTCTACCGTAAGCTGCCTCCAACGTCGTTTTAGAGAATTTGGCAGTAGGTCCAACCGGCCTCACAACCGCAGACCATGTGTAACCACGCCAGCTCAGTAACTCCACATCCGGCTTCTTCACCTGCGGGGTCGTCTGAGACCAGCCACCGGACAGCTGAGGAAACTGTGCTCGTCGTTCTCACCAGGGTCTTGACCTGACTGAAGTTCTGCATCGTAACCGACTTCAGTGGGAAAATGCTCACCTTTAATAGCCACTGGCACGCTGGAGACGTGTGCTCTTCACGGATGAATCCTGGTTTTAACTGTACTGGGCAGATGGCAGACAGTGTGTATGGTGTTGTGTGGGCGAGCGGTTTGCTGATGTCAACGTTGTGAACAGAGTGCCCCATGGTGGCGGTGGGGTTATGGTATGCGCAGGCATAAGCTATGGACAACGAGCACAGTTGCATTTTATTGATGGTAATTTGAATGCACAGAGATACTGTGACGAGATCCTGAGGCCTATTGTGGTACCATTCATCCACCGCCATCACCTCATGTTTCAGCATGATAATGCACGGCCCCATGTTGCAAGGATATGTACATAATTCCTGGAAGCTGAAAATGACCCCATTGAGCATGTTTGGGATGCTCTGGATCGACGTGTACGACAGCGTGTTCCAGTTCCCGCCAATATCCAGCAACTTCACACAGCCATTGAAGAGGAGTGGGACAACATTCCACAGGCCACAATCAACAGCCTGATCAACTCTATGTGAAGGAGATGTGTTGTGCTGCATGAGGCAAATCGGGGTCACACCAGATACTGACTGGTTTTCTGATCCACGCCCCTACATTTAAAAAAATTATATCTGTGACCAACAGATGCATATCTGTATTCCCAGTCATGTGAAATCTAAAAAATCTATAGATTAGGGCCTAATGAATTAATTTAATTTGACTGATTTCCTTATATGAACTGTAATTCAGTAAAATATTAGAAATTGTTGCGTTTACATGTTGCGTTTATGTTTCGTGACAAGAACCTCCTCTGCACCAAATGCATGTTCTCTTTTTTAACATCATATTTTGGTTAGGGCCAGGAGTTTTTCCTGAACACATGATCTAATCAGGAGATCTATGGGCCCTAGTTATAGGCTACGTAGGTTTTGTGGTCATGGATCACTCTGGGCCATTGAGTGGTTCTGTCTATGTGTGTGTGTGTGTGTGTGTGTGTGTGTGTGTGTGTGATAATATTGTGTTTGATTGGTCACACCCAGGGTTCCAACCCATTTGAGTGGTTCAGTTGGCCTGGTCATAATACAGTTGAAGTCGGAAGTTTACATACACTTAGGTTGGAGTCATTAAAACTCGTTTTTCAACCACTCCACAAATTTCTTGTTAACAAACTATAGTTTTGGGAAGTCGGTTAGGACATCTAGTTTGTGCATGACACAAGTAATTTTTCCAACAATTGTTTACAGACAGATTATTTCACTTATAATTCACTGTATCACAATTCCAGTGGGTCAGAAGTTTACATACACTAAGTTGACTCTGCCTTTAAAAAGCTTGGAACATTCCAGAAAATGATGTCATGGCTTTAGAAGCTTCTGATAGGCTAATTGACATCATTTGAGTCAATTGGAGGTGTACCTGTGGATGTATTTCAAGGCCTACCTTCAAACTCAGTGCCTCTTTGCTTGACGTCATGGGAAAATGAAAAGAAATCAGCCAAGACCTCAGTAAAATAATTGTAGACCTCCACAAGTCTGGTTCATCCCTGGGAGCAATTTCCAAACGCCTGGTATCACGTTCATCTGTACAAACAATAGTATGCAAGTATAAACACCATGGGACCACACAGCCGTCATACCGCTCAGGAATGAGACGCATTCTGTCTCCTAGAGATGAACATACTTTGGTGCGAACAGTGCAAATCAATCCCAGAACAACAGCAAAGGACCTTGTGAAGATGCTGGAGGAAACAGGTACAAAAGGTATCTACAGTGAGGGAAAAAAGTATTTGATCCCCTGCTGATTTTGTACGTTTGCCCACTGACAAAGACATGATCAGTCTATAATTTTAATGGTAGGTTTATTTGAACAGTGAGAGACAGAATAACAACAAAAAAATCAAGAAAAACGAATGTCAAAAATATTATGAATTAATGAGGGAAATAAGTATTTGACCCCTCTGCAAAACATGACTTAGTACTTGGTGGCAAAACCCTTGTTGGCAATCAGAGGTCAGACGTTTCTTGAAGTTGGCCACCAGGTTTGCACACATCTCAGGAGGGATTTTGTCCCACTCCTCTTTGCAGATCTTCTCCAAGTCATTAAGGTTTCGAAGGCTGACGTTTGGCAACTCGAACCTTCAGCTCCCTCCACAGATTTTCTATGGGATTAAGGTCTGGAGACTGGCTAGGCCACTCCAGGACCTTAATGTGCTTCTTCTTGAGCCACTCCTTTGTTGCCTTGGCCGTGTGTTTTGGGTCATTATCATGCTGGAATACCCATCCACGATCCATTTTCAATGCCCTGGCTGAGGGAAGGAGGTTCTCACCCAAGATTTGACGGTACATGGCCCCGTCCATCATCCCTTTGATGCGGTGAAGTTGTCCTGTCCCCTTAGCAGAAAAACACCCCCAAAGCATAATGTTTCCACCTCCATGTTTGACGGTGGAGATGGTGCTCTTGGGGTCATAGGCAGCATTCCTCCTCCTCCAAACACGGCGAGTTGAGTTAATGCCAAAGAGCTCCATTTTGGTCTCATCTGACCACAACACTTTCACCCAGTTCTCCTCTGAATCATTCAGATGTTCATTGGCAAACTTCAGATGGGCCTGTATATGTGCTTTCTTGAGCAGGGGGACCTTGCGGGCGCTGCAGGATTTCAGTCCTTCACGGCATTGTATGTTACCAATTGTTTTCTTGGTGACTATGGTCCCAGCTGCCTTGAGATCATTGACAAGATCCTCCCGTGTAGTTCTGGGCTGATTCCTCACCGTTCTCATGATCATTGCAACTCCACGAGGTGAGATCTTGCATGGAGTCCCAGGCCGAGGGAGATTGACAGTTCTTTTGTGTTTCTTCCATTTGCGAATAATCGCACTAACTGTTGTCACCTTCTCACCAAGCTGCTTGGCAATGGTCTTGTAGCCCATTCCAGCCTTGTGTCGGTCTACAATCTTGTCCATGACATCCTTGGAGAGCGCATTGGTCTTGGCCATGGTGGAGAGTTTGGAATCTGATTGATTGATTGCTTCTGTGGACATGTGTCTTTTATACAGGTAACAAGCTGAGATTAGGAGCACTCCCTTTAAGAGTGTGCTCCTAATCTCAGCTTGTTACCTGTATAAAAGACACCAGGGAGCCAGAAATGTTTCTGATTGAGAGGGGGTCAAATACTTATTTCCCTCATTAATATGCAAATCATTTTATAACATTTTTGACATGTGTTTTTCTGGATTTCTTTGTTGTTATTCTGTCTCACTGTTCAAATAAACCTACCATTAAAATTATAGACTGATCATTTCTTTGTCAGTGGGCAAACGTACAAAATCAGCAGGGGATCAAATACTTTTTTCCCTCACTGTATATCCACAGTAAAACGAGTCCTATATCGACATAACCTAAAAGGCCGCTCAGCAGGGAAGAAGCAACTGCTCCAAAACCGCCATAAAAAAAGCCAGACTACGGTGTGCAACTGCACATGGGGACAAAGATCGTACTTTTTGGAGAAATTTCCTCTGGTCTGATGAAACAGAAATAGAACTGTTTGGCCATAATGACCATCGTTATGTTTGGAGGAGAAATGGGGATGCTTGCAAGCCGAAGAACACCATCCCAACCGTGAAGCACGGGGGTGGCAGCATCATGCTGTGGGGGTGCTTTGCTGCAGGAGGGACTGGTGCACTTCACAAAATAGATGGCATCATGAGGAAGGAAAATTATGTGGATATATTGAAGCAACATCTCAATTGAAGCAACATCTTCCAAATGGACAATGACCACAAGCATACTTCTAAAGTTGTGGCAAAATGGCTTAAGGACAAGTCAAGGTATTGGAGTGGCCATCACAAAGCCCTGACCTCAATCCTATAGAAAATGTGTGGACAGAACTGAAAAAGCGTGTGCGAGCAAGGAGGCCTACAAACCTGACTCAGTTACACCAGCTCTGTCAGGAGGAATGTGCCAAAATTCACCCAACTTATTGTGGGACGCTTGTGGAAGGCTACCCAAAACGTTTGACCCAAGTTAAACTATTTAAAGGCAATGCTACCAAATACTACTGGAGTGTATGTAAACTTCTGACCCACTGGGAATGTGATGAAATAAATAAAAAGCTGAAATAAATCATTCTCTCTACTATTATTCTGACATTTCACATTCTTAAAATAAAGTGGTGATCCTAACTGACCTAAGACAGGGAATTTTTTCTAGGATTAAATGTCAGGAATTGTGAAAAACGTAGTTTAAATGTATTTGGCTAAGGTGTATGTAAACTTCCCACTTCAACTGTAAATACTGAATTTCTACTGCATGGAGTCAGAGAGGCTTTATCCAAGAGGGACAGATGGACAAGCAAGTGTGTGTGTGTGAGAAAGAGAGAGATCCTGTTGTTCTCTCAAGGGCAACACGGGTTGCTGGTTTGATTAGTTGGGTAATGTTGCCACCTATTGTCCATAATGTTATTTTTCACAGCTTGTAGAAGTAGTCATGAATGCAATGGGCTTAATTTACACTAGAGGCAGTCGATCACACTTCCATGTTCCAAATTCAACTTCCATGTGGTTCTATCAATAAAAATGGCTGAGCCTGTGGAACAAAATATTGATCTTTCAGAATACAGACTACATTAGGTCCAAGGTTTAGGGCTTCAGATGCCACCGTGACATAAGAAAGAATAAATAATGTCTATCTGGTATTAAGAATGAATGGAAAACCTGTACTCTGTGCAGACTACATTAGACTATAGTGAGTGGTTTGGAGAGCAGGTGTGAGTCTACTAGGGTAGTGTTGTCATCATTCTCCAGCACAGAATGGGTCATCATGAGAGAGACAAAGAGAGAGAATAACAGAGCGATGTGGGGGTTGCACATCACATCTGCTGCTTTCCTCTACTGCCTATTACAGTAACAGAGTAGGAGGAGGACCCAATGACCTTACACATCTCAACACCTGCTGTACTGTGTTGCTGTAAAGCCAGAACACAACTAACTCCCCAAGACCCTGCAGTACAGCCAGGCACACATACTCCCTCACATACCGGCCCTGTCTCACACACACACACACACACACACGCACTGATGTACACGAACACATACACACAAACGAGCGTGCGCACACACACATGCACACACACACACACACACACACACACACACACACACACACACACACACACACACATAATACAGGAATGTAGTAGGGGTGAAGGAGAGGTCCATTTTTAGAGCAGTGAAAAAAATTGTTTTTGCAGAGTACACTCTTAAGACAAAAAGTGCTATCTAGAACCAAAAAGGGTTCTTTGGCTGTCCCCATAGGAGAACCCTTTGAAGAACCCTTTTCACAGAGGGTTCTACCTGGAACCTAAAAGGGTTCTCCTATGGGGACAGCGGAAGAACCCTTTTGGAACCCTTTTTTCTAAGTGTGTACTGTCCTCCTGACATTGAAAGATGTATCCCATTTTGAACAAGCATCTGCTCTTTCTGATTCTAAATATAAACTTTTTCAGTTGGCAGATATGCTGTGATTATTAACCTGGATAATCTGAACGGTAGGCTCCGTCTATCAATAGGTTTGGCATCTCAGTCTTCAGTCCATAATTTCATTTTAATTATTATGTTTTTTATTTATTTAACATTTATTTCAGCAGGGAGTCATTCTGAGACCATGGTCTCTTTTGCAGATGAGCCCTGCAAAAGAGACTTCATAGATTACTCACAACATCATCAAAGCGCCACTGAGGAGCTATCAAAGATACACAAACTACAATCATATTTGTTTTCCTTTCATGTGGTTACTATACCTTATGGCTTTGCATTGTAATACTAAAAATAACCAATAAAACAGCCCCAATCATCTCAGAAGTGATCATGTTACAAAACATGTGTATACATGTTGTTCAGCGTTTTCTAAATATACTGTACCAGAATATTTGTTTGTTGAACATGTTTGTACAAAGCCATTAGAATTGGCACATGGATATTGAACTCAGGAATGTGTCATAGCAGTGACAGTGATTGAAAACACCAGGACAGGCCACCCAGAAGGGAGGATTTTTGTTGGCCTCTCTTTACCAAAACTCTCAGTTGAACTTTCTCAGTCCTGCAAAATGACTAATGGCAAACAAGACAGTGTGAAATAAACCCTCCTAAAATGGGGCTAAAATGATCTGATTAGAACAAAGGGCCTATGGGCCCTGGTCAAAAGTAGTGCACTACATATGTTTATGTCTGTGTAGTGGGGTGTGCATGTCTCTGTTTAAGTGAGAGGATCAGTGTGTGTGTGTGTGTGTGTGTGTGTGTGTGTGTGTAATCAGTCACGGGGCAGAGTATGTTCAGGATGAATTGCTGCTTGGCACCAACAAGTATTTTTCAAGGAGGGAGACAGCAGACCAATTCACAGGCCAGGTCAGCCAATCAGTGCACACACACACACACACACACACACACACACACACACATGTGACACACACGCATGTGACACACACACACGGCTATGTCTTAATATACTTGTGAGGATTGATTCCCATTCAAAATCCTATTTTCCCTAACCCTAACCTAAACCCCTAACTCATAACCCTAACCACTAACCCAAACCCTAACCCTATAAACCTAACCCCTAAGCCTAAAATACCGGCAAATTGTCCTCACTTTTCTGAATTTTAGTTGGTTTACTATTCTTGTGAGGACTTCTGGTACTCACAAGTATAGTAAAATGTGTATACACACACACACACACACACATACACACACAGCACACACAGCACTGAGCCTCCAGAATGCACCCCCACATAACATGAAGGCACCCGTTTCACCATGGCTAGGCTATACAGTTAGTTGGCCTTCTCTCTCGGTGTCCTCTGAAGCAACTAAATCTCTCTATCTATCTCTAACTTCATGGTGTCATTGGTGCCTTATGGACCTGTAATATCTGTTATTCTAGACAGTGTAAAACAAATTGGATCAAGATAACATATTATATAGGAATATACATTCATTTAAGTGATTATTTTGTTTTTCACTCCAAAAAACGTGCAATACCTTGTAGGCCTATATTCGTTTGATCTGTAAGGAGAGATGATAGACCTATGGAAACTGTAACTTATTTTTCCTCCAATGTATGGATGGACTCGAATCCAAAAGCCAAATATATGACAAGAACGTCTATTTCCAAAAATGCTTCATTCACTTGCCTTGTTTATAGATGGGTTGGTTGTTTACCATCAAAACCAACACATGCGCAACAATGGGGTAAAACAGACGGGGTTGGCTTAGATTGTTGACAACATGTAAACTATATTTAATCTCCAATGTTTATTGAAAACATAAATACATTTGCACAATAAGCACTTGTCTATCAAATACATCTTTACAGTTGTTGGCTAGCTAGCTAGCGAATTTTAGCCATATTAGCATAGATGTGACAGTCAAAACATTTCAAAACAAGACATGGTATCAAGAACAAGATAAAACTAGCTGAAATTAGCCACCAACAATTCCCCACATGGCAGCTTCTTGTCATTGTTGCTAGCTATTTGACCATCCAGAATCACAACAACACACAGACTTCTGCCCCAGTAAAGCGTACACATCGTTTTTGTGACATTGACAAGCCCGTCTATGAGACGTGAATATCAGCAGCAAGCTGTGAGGGGTAGGACTTGCACCCTAATTACCCGCACGGCCAGTCTATGTTCCATAGCGTGTCCACGTGCCACATCTCACCTGGCGCACTGCTCCGCGAGTGCAGGGTTGTTGCAAACACCTTTAATAAAGAATGAGAAGCAAGTGAGCTTTTAAACGAACTCACACCTACCTGCAAACTATTCCACCTCAGTGAAAGGGACACTAACCATGGGCGTGAGAAGATGTTTACGGGTGGGGGTGCAGATTTTTTTTTGTCGAGGGGGAGTGCAGAATTTTTCTCCCCACGCTGCATTTTTGTCTGCTCATTAGGGCTGACCCCATTTAGTCGACTGGTCGATTGTTTGGTCAATAGGCTGTTGGTCGACCAAGATTTCTTTTGTCGAGCAGTCGCAATTATGTATTTTTTTCATGGTACACAAGACACCTGTCTGATTCGCGCCTGTCTCAGTGGACTAATCCATTGCGGAGGCCACAGGGATGGTACAGTCCATCACTCTAAGACATGATACTGAAATTGTATATGGTTATATTATGTAAAAAGAATGGTGCAACACTAATACATCTAATATTATTTTACAACAAATGCGCTTTCTCCCATGTTGGATACACCTACTCATTCCAGGGTTTTTCTTTATTTTTACTATTTTCTACATTGTAGAATGATAGTGAAGACATCAAAACTATGAAATAACACATATGGAATCATGTAGTAACCCAAAAAGTGTTAAACAAATCAAAATAGATTTTATATTTGAGATTCTTCAAATAGCCACCCTTTGCCTTGATGACTGCTTTGCACACTCTTGGGATTCTCTCAACCAGCTTAATCTGGAATGCTTTTCCAACAGTCTTGAAGGAGTTCCCACATATGCTGAGCTCTTGTTGGCTGCTTTTCCTTCACTCTGTGGTCCGACTCATCCCAAACCATCTCAATTGGGTTGAGGTCGGGGGATTGTGGAGGCCAGGTCATCTGATGTGGCACTCCATCACTCTTGGTAAAAGAGCCCTTACACAGCCTGGAGGTGTGTTGGGTCATTGTCCTGTTGAAAAACAAATTATATGAATGAGTAGGTGTGTCCAAACTTTTGACTGGTAGTGTATCTACAGAAATAAGACATATATTGCTTCTGTTTGAGTGTTTGTTTAATACCCTACTGATTCCGTGGGCACCAAGCCTCATGCAACGGCAAAATGTGGGATAAAGCAATTCATCTGTTTTTAATATTTGCTATGCTGTTAAAGGCTTTAGACATGTTTTTCCTTAGAACCGACTGGTAGAACAATTATATTGTAATCTAACAGGACCTGTTTATCACACATAATATGCATGCAGCTCTCGCTCCTATAGCCTACTTTTTCTTGATCTTCTTGTTATTACAATTATTATTATTATGATCATCATTATAATTAATGTCGTTATCATTAGTAGGCTTTGTATAGTAGCCTTGTATAACCAACATCAAGCTGTAGGCCTAAGAGCGCGTCCTGTTTAGTCTTAAAACCCGTACCATACTTAGGCCTATATTTCAATATAAAGGCTACTGTATCAATCAATCAATCATTCGTTCATGCCATCACACAGCATACGAGACATTCATGCTTTGAAATGCAATAAAGTATTTTAGTTTTAAAATTAAATAAAAAAGGGATCTTTGAATAATTAGCCTAAACAAATGAACTGCAATTCACGAATGCATGCAACTGTTTTCAGTGTGCTGTAATAAAGGCTTTATATATTTTTAAAAATATTGGTAGAACAGACTCTCTGGTACACTTATTTAGTGTTGTTTACACTCTTCCAAATGGTCAGAAAAAAAGTATAATATTGTAATCTAACAGCAACTGTTTGGCATACATAATACTCACGCAACGCTTGCTCCTACACCCTCCTTTTTCTTGATCTCAAGTAATTTCCACTACTAAGTCAAATGTCTTCCACATATCTGACTTCCCCTTTCCCTCCTGAGCAACCAGTAAACATTCGCCCGTTTCGAGTTTCTTTTTCATGTCTTCTGCATGCATTTTGCAGTCGTGTTACAGTTTTCGGAGTTTGTTATAACCAATTTATTGATGTGATTATGATAGGCTATAGGTCAGGCCCTATTGGTCACATGTATGCGATGCTTACATGTTTCACGTAGAGAGCAAGCATGTAATGAATACGCAGGGAGAAAAAGGTGTAGATTCACGCGCAGAGCGCTGCAGGTGTTTATTTCACCTTCACAAAAGGCAGGAATCGTGGTCACAGGTAGGCAATGGTCATACACAGGTAGACAAACAGGCAGGATAATCAAAAACTAGGACTGAAGGCTATAACTGGTTCTCACAAACGAGCTAGGAAAAGGCTTGGTAGAATCAAAACGAACCAATGAGACCAGGTGAGTAACTAACACAGGTGAAATCAATGAACAAAAATGAAAGACAGGGATACGTTCAAGAACACAAAGAAACAGGGCTATGTTCAAGAACACAAGGTTGACTAAGAAAATAAATACAAAACCTTACAGCTGCTGGTACGTAACCCTTCCCAGCTGGTGTCTCAGGAGGAGCCGGGTCTGAGGTTAGAGCTTCTTGTATAGCAGAGTCAACCTCCCACTGTACCAGTCCCATAATGCAAGAGGAAGGAAGAATGGGTGTAGAGTCTGAGTTACTGGTCAGAAGGTCAAACTGGCAGGAGAGAGCATCAGCTTTTACGTGTTTCATTCCAGGGATGTAAGTAACATGAAAATGGAAGCGTGTGAAGAAGAGAGCCCAGCGGGCTTGTCTGGAGTTTAACCTCTTGGCCCCTCTGATATATTCCAGATTACGATGATCTCTTAGGACGAGAAAGGGATGTTGTGTGCCCTCCAACCAGTGACGCCACTCCTTGAGGGCCAGCTTGATGGCGAGGAGTTCTGTTCCCCACATCGTAATTCCTCTCAGCGGTGTATAACTTCCTGGAGAAGAAGGCACAGGGATGTGATTTGGGAGGTGTTCCCACCCGCTGAGAGAGTATGGCTCCTACTCCTACTTCGGAGGCATCCACCTCCAGGGTGAAAGGAAGGGTCTGATCAGGTTGGCGAAGGACAGGAGCCGTGAAGAGGCGTTTCAAGTTGTTGAAAGCAGTCAGGGCGGTATCAGTCCATTGAAGGGTCTTTTGGCTGGTAAGGGCAGTGAGGGGAGCGGCAGAAAAACTTAAGTTCCGAATGAACCGGCTATAGAAGTTGGAGAACCCAATGAAATGTTGGAGTTCCTTAACGGTGGTGGGTTTGGGCCAGTTACTGACGGCGGTGACTTTGTTCTCATCCATGCTGACCCCTCCAGGTGTCAGTACGAAACCGAGGAAGTTTACTGAGGTTACATGGAAGGTGCTCTTTTCAGTCTTCACATAAAGGTTATGGTCAAGGAGCCGTTGAATAACCTTTTGTACATGCTGTATATGTTCCTTCAGGGAGTGGGAGTAAATCAGGATGTCATCAATGTAGACGATGAGAAAGCGGTTGATCATATCCTGGCGTTAGTAAGGCCGTAGGGCATGACCAGGTATTTGTAGTGCCCTCGTGCAGTGATAAAGGAAGTCTTCCATTCGTCGCCTTCACGTATACGGACAAGGTTATATGCACTTCGTAGGTCGAGTTTTGTATAGACGTTGGCGCGGCCCACTTGTTCAAGGGTTGCTGGGATCAGAGGAAGAGGGAAACGGTTCTGAGTGTGACGTCATTCAGGGAACGGTAATCAATACATGGATGGAGACCACCGTCCTTTTTTCCAATGAATAAGAAGCTGGATGCAGCCGGGGAAGAAGAAGGACGAATGAAACCGTTTGAGTGCTTCATCAATGTAGTTCTCCATTGCCTCATTTTCCGAGATAGGGGGTAAACACGGCCCTTCGGTGGGGACACTCAAGGGAGTAAGTCAATAACACAGTCCACTGGGCAATGGGGTGACAGAGTGGAGGCCTTGATTTTGCTGAAGACATTGCTGTACTGGGGGTTTTCAGATGGTATGGTGGGTGGCTGAGTAGATGATCTTTCCCTCCACAGTATAGGCAGAGCCCTTCTTGGAGCCGCCTTTGACGTTCGATACATGGGAGAGGAGCATGGCACAACTGCATGGGCTCTGGAAGACTCGGACGGGATGACGGAATCATGGAAAGAGAAGATTTCAGGTTCCTGGGTGACAGAGTTCTTCGGTGATTAGGTGGTCGATGGAGATGGACATACAAATGTTTTGATTTAAATCCTGAAGGTCACCTCTACAGGCCAGCTCCGCCTGAAGTTCCCTGTTGAGCCCTCTTTGGTAGACGGTAAGTAAAGCAGCCTCACTCCATCCACTCCCTGCAGCCATGGTGCGGAACTCGAGGGCATACTCAGCAGCTGAGTTGCGTCCTTGTTGAAGTACTATAAGGAGATCTCCTATAGGAATTACCAGAAGGAGAGTGATCGAATACCTCTTTGAAGGGGGGCCTCCTGTAGCTCAATTGGTAGAGCATGGCGCTTGCCACGCCAGGGCTGTGGGTTCGATTCCCACGGGGGGCCAGTATGAAAAATGTATGCACTCACTAAAAACTGTAAGTTACTCTGGATAAGAGCGTATGCAAAAAAAAAAGGGTGTAGAAATGGGTCTCGGATCCGAGTTCTGTGCTGTTGGCAGTCCATATGGTGGTGGCCCCATCCAGGGCTTTGCCTGTGAGTAGAGACACAACTAAATCCACCCTGCTCTTGTTGGTGGCGAAGTTAGTGGGGTTGTGCTCAATGTATTTGCTGCATTGCATCAGAAATCCCTGACATTTCCCAGGTGAACGGTCATACTTTCCAGGCATGGATATGAATGAAGGAGGGCTATGGGATACGATACCTGGCATCGGAGGAGTAGGGATAGGCTGGTGGAGAAGATGGCAGATTTCCTCCATACACTCCTCTTTCTGGGTTAGGCGCCGCTGTAGCTCCACTGAATCCATTCCGTTTTTAGGTGAGGTATTCTGTAATGAATACTCAGGGAGAAAAAGGTGTAGATTCACGCACAGAGCGCGGCAGGTGTTTTTTCCGCCTTCGCAAAAGGGAGAAATCGTGGTCACAGGTAGGTAAACAGGCAGGAGAATCAAAAACTAGGACTGAAGGCTTTAACTGGTTCTCACAAACAAGCTAGGAAAAGGCTTAGTAGAGTCAAACGAACAATACCTCACAAGGCACAAACAGAATGAACTGAACTAAATAAGGAGCTAATGAGACCAGGTGAGTAACTAACACAGGTGAAATCAATGAACAAAAATGAAAGACAGGGCTACGTTCAAGAACACAAGGTTGACTAAGAAAATAAATACAGAACCTTACAAAGCAAGGGTTGAGGGAATAGGGAATGGTTTTCCTAAACAAATTACGGATCTCGGTAACATAACTTTTCAGTCAGAAACAAGTAAGAAAATAAATGGCTGAAATGTTGTTGCAGTTTCAGCACGGACAGTGCAATAAACACTTGCTGTGCTGTGGTGCCTTTTCGCTGCAGTAGGGAGGAGAGCGAGACAATGTGCACCAGTCACACAGGCACTCGCTGTCATTTTTTTTAACAGTCTGACCATCAGGCTCTTTATTGAGTAATTTGTGTCTTAATTATTTAATCTAACAGTATGCTTAAAACATCAGACAAGCTCAGTGCATATGTAGTTGATTTTATTCAAACACATAGGGTGTGTCTGTTTATATATGCAAAAATAAGATTCAACATTTCGACCAATCGATTGGTCGCAAGAACAGGACGACTCTCAGTCGGGGACAGCCCTACCGCTCATACAGGAGTAGCAAAGGCCCAGTGCACAACTTTTGTGAGAACAAAAAAATATATAATACAAATAATTACAAAAAACAAAAAATTTTTACATTCTGATTTATCAGGGGTGCTGCACTCCTACTTCCCACTGCTATGACACAAACTATTTCTCAAGACTCATTTGGCACATGGGTGTCAATGAGATACCAATAGGCGTAGGCCCATAGCCTATTTCTTCAATCTATGGTGCTCAGTTCAATCATAGCTCTCCATTTAAAATACAATGAATAGAAATATGCCTAAATGACTGTAGCCTATACAATTAATTCATTGGAATTGTTTTTTCTCTGCATTGTATAAAATGTAGAGGGAAGCAAGAGGCCCATAACTGAGCATTGTGTCAGATAGGAATACACTATCCCCCTTGGCCAGAAGTGAGCGTCTGGCTGGTGGATGATAAGCAAACCCTATTAATCATTTTGGAGAAAAAATACATAAGACACAATTAACAATGTTGTAATTACATTACTAATTGCATAGGCTAGAGCAGGGGTATTCAACGTTTACCCTACGAGGTCCGGAGCCTGCTGGTTTTCTGTTCTACCTGATAATTAATTGCACCCACCTGGTGTCCCAGGTCTAAATCAGTCCCTGATTAGAGGACAACAATGAAAAAAACGCAGTGGAACTGGCTTCGAGGTACAGAGTTGAGTTTGAGGGGCCTAGAGGAAGGATATAGGATACATATCTTTAATTACAGTGATAAGGCTCCACTAAATTAGAGATTGACAATCAAACAGAAAAAAGCTATTGGATTGCTTTTACGCACTTCCTGTTATCATTAATAACTGGCATCATTTCAACAATAGGCCTACACAGCCTGCCAATTTTCAGGGGATGATTGTTACTCGCTATCATAACAATATGTCTAATAAGCCAAACATCTAAATGCACGGGTCCTGGGAATGGGCTGCGCCTTGAGGCCATCTGTTCCAAGATTGCCAGGATGCTAGAAAGTTTGATGTGTCCATCTAGAGCAGGGATCATCAACTAGATTCAGCCGCGGGATGATTTTTTCTTGAGCAGATATATGGTCAGGGGGCCGGAACATAATTACAAGTAGCCTAATTTGTTGACTGCAAATTGATCGCAAGAAGCACAAACAGATATAATATTAGACTAAACATAATAATTTGAAACCTTGCATAACACCCCTTAAGGTCGATGTCCGCGCCCCAGCGGAAATTGAATTAGCATAATACAAAAATCCCCCAAAACATCCGTTAGTTTAAGCTAGAGATATCTGCTATCTTTTTGCATTGGATGCGTCTCAATCTACCACATCAGCATATGTCGCATTTCCGCATCTGCGGTGAAAGGTGACAGAGCTAGAGCGGTGTTTGTCAGACCGAGACACCCCGAAAATCGGTCTTCTCACAAAATCGTCTGTGGCGTCCAAACTATTATGACCCCTCTGTGCAAAGGTGAGACTCTCATGAACACGTACATCGGTTTGCTCTAGGATGCCCACAGGTCTCACAAAACTCATCTGAAGGCCCCAGGTACCAGTTGAAAAAATGAATGGAAGTATATATGAGACTGTTTAGTGCCAAAAATAAGGGGTTAAATACATGTAAAAATAATAAAATAAAAATATGTTTGCTGATCTTTCTTATATATCTCAGATATAGGACAGACACTTCAGAACAAACTTCCTTTCGATTTTTTTGGGGGGGACTATCAGTTATTCCATGTAGTGAATCTGTTATTCAATGCATTTGTATGGGCAGTAAGTCCAAATAACATTTTTCATAAAATAATTTTAAAGTATATTTTCTTGATACTTCAATGGGTCTTAAAATTCAAAATAAAATATATATATTAAAACAATTCCATATATACAAAAGTATGTGGACACCGTTGCTGACAGGTGTATAAAATCGAGCACACAGCCATGCAATCTCCATAGACAAACATTGGCAGTAGAATGGCCTTACTGAAGAGCTCAGTGACTTTCAACGTGGCACAGTCATAGGATGCCACCTTTCCAACAAGTCAGTTTGTCAGCTGTCCCAGTCAACTGTAAGTGCTGTTATTGTGAAGTGGAAACATCTAGTCCTCGGTTGCAACGCTCACTACCAAGTTCCAAACTGCCTCTGGAAGCAATGTCAACACAATAACTGTTCGTGGGAGCTTAATGAAATGGGTTTCCATGGCCGAGCAGCCGCACACAAGCCTAAGATCACCATGCGCAATGCCAAGCGTCGGCTGGAGTGGTGTAAAGCTCACCGCCATTAAACTCTGGAGCAGTGGAAACGTGTTCTCTGGAGTGATGAATCACGCTTCACCATCTGGCAGTCCGACAGACAAATCTGGGTTTGGCAGGAGAACGCTACCTGCCCCAATGCATAGTGCCAACTGTAAAGTTTGGTGGGGGAGGAATAATGGTCTGGGGCTGTTTTTCATGGTTCGGGCTAGGCCCCATAGTTCCAGTGAAGGGAAATCTTAACTCTACAGCATACAATGACATTCTAGACGATTCTGTGCTTCCAACTTTGTGGCAACAGTTTGGGGAAGTTCCTGTTTAAGAATGACAATGCCCCCGTGCACAAAGCGAGGTCCATACAGAAATGGTTTGTTGAGATCGGTGTGGAAGAACTTGACTGGCCTGCACAGAGCCCTGACCACAACCCCATCAAACACCTTTGCGATGAATTGGAACGCTGACTGCAAGCCAGGCCTAATCACCCAAAATCAAAGCCCGACCTCACTAATGTGCTTGTGGCTTAATGGAAGCAAGTCCCCGCAGCAATCTAGTGGAAAGCCTTCCCAGAAGAGTGGAGGCTGTTATAGCAGCAAAGGGGGGACCAACTCCATACTAATGCCCCTGATTTTGGAATGTGATGTTCGACTAGCAGGTGTCCACATACTTTTGGTCATGTAGTGTAGCTTAGTAGTCCAACAATACATTTAAAAAATTGGGCCAAATTCAGCCTGCGGGCCGCCTGGGGTACCCTGCTCTAGTGAGTCCCTCCTTCCTTTTCCTCGGCTCCGCTGCCCCTAGCCATCTCCTCCGGACAAGAACATCTGGAACGCTTCCAAAATGTAAGGCATTCCAGAGCCCGCGACTTCTGACTCCACCCATCCACGAGTTTTGGTTTGTTAACTACGTGCTTTTTGGCGCTACGAGTGCCAAATACCCGTGCGTATTGGTCGCATGACGCGTCAATCATGATTTCTAGTATAAGACGGAGGGCAGGGCCAGAGAGGTAGGGAGGACTAGATGCGGCGTAACTGTCAGTTGTGTTCCTCATTCTCGTCAAAATCGGCTGTTGCAGATTCGACTATAAGCGATTAGCAGCTCAGAACTTTGAGATCTCAGTCAATGTATGGAACTATGTAATATAAATAAGTCTTGTTCTCCCTAACAGAAATCATATATCACAGCGTAAAGTGTACTGCCTTGCACATTGGTAACTGTGTCGGTGATGGTAAGGTTGACTGAGTAGGCTACTTTGGGTAACCTACACCTAAATAGGTTTGTTGTTTTTAACGATTTTTATTGCGAAGTTTCCTCTTCCCAAAGTTCACCTATCATTGTGTGTGAAAGAGCATATTTGGAAGCATCCAGGACAGCGCTTTCTTTCATGGAGAGGTAGGGCTGCTGCTGGCAATCTGTGAAACTGATCGGACTTGTTGCGCGAAAAACACGTCCCTCGGGAATGTATAGTATTTTGGGTTAAACCCGTTATCAAAACCAATTTACATTCAAGTCTGCGCGTCAGTGGTGTTTTGATTTCCCAACATTTCCGACTGTCTGTGGTGGGTGTTCCCCACCCAATTATTTTATTCTATCCCAGATAGTAGACTATACAGGTCGACTTTGTGGACACTGGAGAGACTGGATGTGATGGACTAATTAAGGACATTTAAGTAATTAACCTACCTGACTGCCGGACCGGGGACGCTCTAACGGACTAACGGAACCGCCCGAGGCCAGATGAGCTGGAGTCGAGTTCCGTGGTTCATGTTTTTGGAAAGGCGCAGCAGACCCCCCAATACCCGGGCACTTCTGTAAATAAATGGCACCCATAAACAACCAACGACGAACGCAGACTTCCTCCGAGGCAATACGTAAAATTGAGTGATTTCCTAACCTGAACTTGAACTTGGGCTTCTGTTGAGAAGATGTCGGAGCAAGAGCGTTATGGTGACGGGCTGTGCGATGATGGCGCTCCTGAGATCATCCCGCCGAGAGCGTCCAGGACAGGCAGGCGGAGCGGAGTCATCCTCCCCGGCCAGGACAACGACATCATCGTCCTGGAGGCAGTGAGGGCAGCCCCCCGCAGGAGCAGCATAATCAAGGTAAGAGTTGAGTTTATTGAGGTGATTGTTAAGGCTACATGTGATGGCATTGGCAAATCTATCTGAGAGATTTCGGTTAACAGACCTGTCTCACACAAGCGCCTGCCTTTACCAGAGCCACCAATTGTTTACCTTAGTTCACCCAAAGAAAACCAAATACCCAGGCTGTAAATTGAAAAACCATAGGCCTAATAGATGCACTGGAGCCTCCCATTGTACTGTTCATAATGTGTAGTCATCTACTTCAAATATCTCTGCAACAGACACTCAACATGGAGCCGCGGGATAAAGGACTGTCAATATTTAATAGAAGTAGGATAGGCTACAGAGGGTTGTGATTACATTAACGTGTGAACAATCACCAGACAAATGCCATATAATATAATAATAATATGCCATTTAGCAGACGCTTTTATCCAAAGCGACTTACAGTCATGCGTGCATACATTTTTTTGTGTATGGGTGGTCCCGGGGATCGAAATGTAGACTAGTCTTCAGAAATGGTCTCAGTTTGGTTCTCAGACTTAATGCCTCACACTGGATGACAATTGTTATTGAGGACATATAAGAACTTTATCTATTTTTCAAGGAGAGAAAGTGCAGGGGGTGATGGGCTATAATGGTGTTCTGAAACTGAAATGACGTAGCCTAGGCCTATTGGTCACTTTGGATATACACCTTAGGCAACAGCAGGTGCCACTCACTTCTGTAATGCACAGTATAATTTACTCACTCAATACGCACTCAAAATAACTACTACTACTACCATGTGGTATCGTTGAGATTTTAACTGTGGATATGCACGGCATATTTCCTGCTATGCGCCAAATAATGTAGGCTACACATTGTTCATTCAACATGTGACGCCCGCCCGCACCTACTCCGAACAACACCTACTCCGAACAACACCGTGCATTCCATGCCATGCGCCGGGTAATCTCAGTTCAGGCCCACACAGCGCATCACACATTCCTATTCACATGCCAAACCTGTGCCTAATCCGTGCCATTACACACACTTTATCCATAGTGGAGTTATAGTGGAGAACACCTTGCTACATTTTTTAATTTCTGTTATGCCAAAACACACCCTCATAGACTTTGTCTTTAAAAGCAGCTCTCACCAGCACAGATTTAAATTCCAATATCAGTCCTTCTTGCCTGCATCCAGGATGGACCGTGGTTGATCCTGTGGTTGACCCTATACCACTGACCTGCAACTACAGGCCAGGGCAGGGTGACATCATACCGCACGAACACCTAGCTGTGATCCAATGTCCGGTCACTTTAGTCCAGGAGGATCATGTTATAGATCACTGTTAAATAGATGTCCAGTCCAGAGATGTGTTAGTGTGTCTTCCTTATAGGGAGGCTCCATACTTCAGTTTGTGTGTGTGTGTGTGTACCTCCCAGCTGAGAGGCACTGATGTGTTCATTGTGCTAACAGAGACCTCTCTCTGTCATATTGGCAGGAAGTGTCACGAGTGATGGACAGATGGAGAGAGGAGAGGAGAGGATGAGAGGGATGTCAGTGACAGGCGTGGAGGGAAGGAGGGATGAAGGGAGGGGAACAGAGGGAGGAAGGGAGGAAGGGAAGGGAACAGAGGGAGGGAGGGAGGGAGGGAAGGGAACAGAGGGAGGGGGGAAGGGAACAGAGGTAGGGAGGGAGGGAGGGAGGGAGGGAGGGAGGGAGGGAGGGAGGGAGGGAAGGGAACAGAGGGAGGGGGGAAGGGAACAGAGGGAGGGAGGGAGGGAGGGAGGGAGGGAGGGAGGGGGAACGGAGGGAGGGACGGAGGGAGGGATGGAAGGGAACGGAGAGAGAGAGGGAGGGATGGAGGGAGGGAGGGGAGGGGAGGGAAGGGAAGGGAGGGAGGGAACAGAGGGAGGGAGGGAGGGAAGGGAACAGAGGGAGGGAGTGAGGAGTACAGAGGGAGGGAGGTAGGGAAGGGAACAGAGGGAGGGAGGGAGGGTAACAGAGGGAGGGAGGGAGGGAAGGGAAGGGAAGGGTAACAGAGGGAGGGAGGGAAGGGAAGGGAACAGAGGGAGGGAGGGAGGGAGGGAGGGAGGGAGGGAGGGAGGGAGGGAGGGAGGGAGGGAGGGAGGAGGGAAGGGAAGGGAAGGGTACAGAGGGAGGGAGGGAGGGAAGGGAACAGAGGGAGGGAGGGAGGGAGTGAGGAGAACAGAGGGAGGGAGGTAGGGGGGAACAGGGGGAGGGAGGGAGGGAAGGGAACAGAGGGAGGGAGGGAGGGGAACAGAGGGAGGGAAGGGAAGGGTAACAGAGGGAGGGAAGGGAAGGGTAACAGAGGGAGGGAGGGAGGGAGGGAGGGAGGGAAGGGAAGGGTAACAGAGGGAGGGAGGGAGAGAGGGAAGGGAAGGGAACAGAGGGCGGGAGGGAGGGAAGGGAAGGGAACAGAGGGAGGGAGGGAAGGGAACAGAGGGAGGGAGGGAGGGAGGAGGGAAGGGAACAGAGGGAGGGAGGGAGGGGGGGAGGGAGGGAGGGAAGGGAACAGAGGGAGGGAGGGAGGGAGGGAAGGGAACAGAGGGAGGGAGGGAGGGAAGGGAAGGGAATAGAGGGAGGGAGGGAGGGAAGGGAAGGGAATAGAGGGAGGGAGGGAGGGAGGGAAGGAAGGAACGAAGGAAGGAGGGGGAATTCTGATAGGAACCTGGGTAATCAACTGGACTTGGTTGTTTAGGGAAACCAGTACACTCAACTCAAGGTGTCACCCCCCAAAAATGCATCCCCCTCCCCAACATTACAAATATTTTCACACCCTCCACCTCATAGATTTACCTCAAAATAATGTTTACGACCACAAATAACAATTTGTTTCAAATGTTTCTTTACACTAGGATCAGAGCCAGCTGCAGACAATGTTCAGCTAGGGGGACATCTGATTTTCAACATTTTGATGCCATATCTATAATTATATAAAATATATGCAACGAATTTTCCACCAACAGGAAGTGAAAATGTCACCAGAATAAGACCCTTTATATTTATTGAAAGGAGCATCAAGCTCATCACCGTGCACTTTCACCACCTTGTGAAGTTCATCATAACTTATTTAATCTGTAGCCTAATAAACTGCATGCTTTCCCATGATGTCGTGACATTTTTTATCCAAAGTACTCGCATAAAAAGGTTGGATGGAAAACTGGTTAATGTCAGGCCATTTTGAGGATGCTGGAATTATATTTTGGACGAACGTGCGCATGCCTACAGGAGACTTTTGAAATAGCCTAATCAGATGAAAACATTGTGACTGTTTGTGTTTATACCACATATAAAAGGTAATACATGTGAATATTTAGGCTATATTGAAGCGTTAGGTTCTGGGTGCATGAGGAATAGCCGCTCAGATTGGAGAGGATGCAGAGCGAGCGTTAAGCTTTCCTGAATAACTGGGCCTGCCGGGTTATTATAGGACGACTTGGAAGAATGATGAACTGCAACAGAAAGCGCATCTCAGTTTCAGAAGTAAAAATACAGCCAGACTGGCCTGCTACTGTGCCTTTCAACTAATCCAAATGGAATGAAACATTCAAATCACAAGGCTTTTGCACTGTTATTCAAAATACATTTTCACTGCAGCCTAGAGTACTCACTTGAGAACAATAATGCAATTATTCATTGCATTGTGGTATTGTAGGCTAGTCTAGGTAGGCTAATTGTATTGTCCCTAAACAAGATCAATAGGGGAGTTTTTTGTCTTCACTGTTCCTTCATGCGCAATAATAATAATATGCCATTTAGCAGACGCTTTTATCCAAAGCGACTTACAGTCATGTGTGCATACATTTTTACGTATGGGTGGTCCCGGGGATCGAACCCACTACCCTGGCGTTACAAGCGCCATGCTCTACCAATTGAGCTACAGATGCACCTGGCCTCCCTGCTGCCTATCAGCTATTCCTATTTGTTCTTGTGGATTAATATTGAACATTTATGCAGCTTTAACGCTTTTATGTGTGGTATGATTGCTAGGTAGCCTATTGCCCACCCTGTTGATCTAATGCTAGAGTTGTATAATCCCTCTGCACGAACACATAAAGCAGTATGTAGGTCTTCCTTTTCCACCAAGTTAAAATGTTTTGATTGCAATGTTGGAATTGAGTGGTCATATTAGTTTGTAGGCCAAACCGTTCGGATGCTACAGACATTTGAGACGCAGCCCATGCAAAAAACAGATATTGCTTGCTTAAACTGATGAATTTTGATTGGGGATTCGTCAATAGACTCTTAATTAAAACATTCAGTACATTCTGTTCTCAGCATCAACAAAACTCTATCCTCTATCTTGTTAAGTGTGTTCAGGTGTGTTGGCTGCGCCCACTAATTGGCCACACCTCATCTTAATGAGTGCTTGTTTCCTTTGAAATGGGGTCTGTTTGAATAGACTAAAATTAACAGGTTTGTATGAGTAAAAAAAACATGCTAGCTCCATTCTGGTGGCACAGTGGACTAATTCCATGGATAGAGAACAGAAGATCATAGGTTAAAATCTCACTGATTCCATGCCACAATAAAAAAGAAATGTGTTTGCATAAATTAACTAAATTAATTTTCATGTGTCCTATCTGTGCTTGGAGTTCAAAACAGTTAACCCAAAATAAGGTACCATTGTTATTAAAAGTCTTATTGAAACATTCAGTGAAAGTTTTAAGTTATTCAAAAACCTCTAAATAACCTTTACATTTTGTTCAAAACATTCACAACATTTAGAGAATGTTCTCAAAACATTATTTAATTACCTTCAAATAACCCATAATTTCCATTCTCAGAACATTAATAAAACCTCACAGGAAAACTTTCAGGGAACCCTAGTAAAACGTTCTCAGAACCTCCCGGCAACCTACAAATTAACGTACCCTGAACAGGCGACATTTTCACTTCCGTTCTCTGAATGTTTAACAAACTTTAAGTTTTACCGGTCAAGAAATTATGGCTTCGATCCAATGGGAAACAAAAAATGTACACTACCGTTCAAAAGTTTGGGGTCACTTAGAAATGTCCTTGTTTTCCATGAAAACATACATGAAATGAGTTTGAATAGGAAATATAGCAAAATGAATAGGAAATGTAGTCATTGACAAGGTTAGAAATAATGATTTTTAATTGAAATAATAATTGTGTCCTTCAAACTTTGCTTTCGTCAAATAATCCTCCATTTGCAGCAATTACAGCCTTGCAGACCTTTGGCATTCTAGTTGTCAATTTGTTTAGGTAATCTGAAGAGATTTCACCCCATGCTTCCTGAAGCACCTCCCACAAGTTGGATTGGCTTGATGGGCACTTCTTACGTACCATACGGTCAAGCTGCTCCCACAACAGCTCAATAGGGTTGAGATCTGTGCTGGCTACTCCATTATAGACAGAAAACCAGCTGACTGCTTCTTTCCTAAATAGTTCTTGCATAGTTTTGATCTGTGCTTTGGGTCATTGTCCTGTTGTAGGAGGAAATTGGCTCCAATCAAGCGCCGTCCACAGGGTATGGCATGGCGTTGCAAAATGGAGTGATAGCCTTCCTTCTTCAAGATCCCTTTTACCCTGTACAAATCTCCCACTTTACCACCACCAAAGCACCCCCAGACCACATCGCCTCCACCATGCTTGACAGATGGCATCAAGCACTCCTCCAGCATCTTTTCATTTGGTCTGCGTCTCACAAATGTTCTTCTTTGTGATCCAAACACCTCAAACTTCGATTTGTCTGTCCTTAACACTTTTTTCCAATCTTCCTCTGTCCAGTGTCTGTGTTCTTTTGCCCATCTTAATCTTTTCTTTTTATTGGCCAGTCTGAGATACAGTGGGGAAAAAAAGTATTTAGTCAGCCACCAATTGTGCAAGTTCTCCCACTTTTCCACCATAATTTGCAAATAAATTCATTAAAAATCCTACAATATGATTTTCTGGATTTTTTTCTCTCATTTTGTCTGTCATAGTTGATGTGTACCTATGATGAAAATTACAGGCCTCTCTCATCTTTTTAAGTGGGAGAACTTGCACAATTGGTGGCTGACTAAATACTTTTTTCCCCACTGTATGGCCTTTTCTTTGCAACTCTGCCTAGGTCAGCATCCCGGAGTCGCATCTTCACTGTTGACATTGAGACTGGTGTTTTGTGGGTACTATTTAATTAAGCTGCCAGTTGAGGACCTGTGAGGCGTCTGTTTCTCAAACTAGACACTCTAATGTATTTGTCCTCTTGCTCAGTTGTGCACTGGGGCCTCCCACTCCTCTTTCTATTCTGGTTAGAGCCAGTTTGTGCTGTTCTGTGAAGGGAGTAGTACACAGCGTTGTACGAGATCTTCCGTTTCTTGGCAATTTCTCGCATGGAATAGCCTTCATTTCTCAGAACAAGAGTAGACTGACGAGTTTCAGAAGAAAGTTGTTTGTTTCTGGACATTTTGAGCCTGTAATCGAACCCACAATTGCTGATGCTCCAGATACTCAACAAGTCTCAAGAAGGCCAGTTTTATTGCTTCTTTAATCAGCACAACAGTTTTCAGCTGTGCTAACATAATTGCAAAAGGGTTTTCTAATGATCAATTAGCCTTTTAAAATGATAAACTTGGATTAGCAAACACAACGTGCCATTGGAACACAGGACTGATGGTTGCTGATAATGGGCCTCTGTACGCCTATGTAGATATTCCATAAAAAATCTGCCGTTTCCAGCTACAATAGCCATTTAGAACATTAACAATGTCTGCACTGTATTTCTGATCAATTTGATGTTATTTTAATGGACAAAAAAAATGATTTTCTTTCGAAAACAACAACATTTCTAAGTGACCCCAAACTTTTGAACGGTAGTGTACGTTCCCAGAACTTCCAAAAAACCAAATGTGCTAGCTGGGGTCTGTGCAAAGGTAGTGTTCTGTCCACAGGTCCTACACCTTAAGTTTCCTGTCACTCTGTCACTGTAAAATAAAAAATAGAACAACAAAAGTCAGTCAGTCACATGATCAGGCACTAGATGACCAGAAAGTTACACTGGCTGGCTACACTGGTCACACTGTGTCTCCGTCTGCCATTTCACTAATAACCATAATACCAGGTGCCTAGAAACATCCACAACAGAAGAAGATAAATGTGCAACAAGTCCAATATTGTGACATAACCAATTGGACTGACTGGGCTGTCTGAAATACACTATGATCCACTACACACACTCTGCCCTTGGGAAAAACCACTCACACTAAAATACTTCAGCAAACAGACAGATATATCTATTAAGGGATGATTTCATCTTGTTGCCCTGGATAAGCATACAGCAAGTGTGTGTGTGTGTTTGTGTGTGTGTGTGTGTGTGTGTGTGTGTGTGGGGGGGGGGACAATGAAAGGATATTAAGGAATAATCGATTCCTTCGTGCTCTCTGTGTCTTCCTCTGCCTTGCCTGCGAGTCAGTCTTGGATCAAAGTAATCTGGATTATTATAATGCCTCTTGTTTCTGCCTTGCCCTCCCAAGCGCTGTGTAGACAACCCAGCTAGAACATAATGTTCCCAGAACCATAGGTTTCTTAGAGCTTGGTGAGAGCGTGGTTGTCCAAGGATTATTTTGCATACAACCTTCCCACAACATTTTGGGAATGGTGCAGGATAGTTGCTTGGCTTTGGAACATTCTCAGCACATTTAAGGAACCTGACAAAAATACTTTTATTTTCTTGTTTTTTCCTTACTTTAACAGAACATTTCCTAAAAGTTCAAACATGGTTACATTTAATTACATTTTTGATAATGCTCTAGGAACGTCCTCCAACTGGTTTGACACTGGGAATGTTCTCAAATAGTAGTTCAGAGAACGTTAAGAAACAACGCTCTTCTGTGGGAATTTCAGTACTTCAGAATAATGTTTTCTGCAGGTTTCCTCATGGTTCTATTTAAAGTCATGTTCTCAGAACATTAAGAAAACATTCAATAAAAACCACAAGAAAACATTAGTAACATTCAAAGAACGTTCTAAGAATGTTATTTAAAAACATATACATTCCGTTCTCAGCGTCAACAGACTCTCTATATCCTCTATCTTGTTAAGTGTGCTCAGGTGTGTTGGCCGCAACCACTAATTGGCCACACCTGATCCTTCCTTTGAAATGGGGTCTGTTTGAATAGACTCTGTCGCTTTATCTCTCTCGCTGTTTCTCTCTCGCTCTGTATCTCTCTGTCCCACTTTGTTTTTCTATCTCTCTCTCTGGGCTGAGCCTGAGCCGGCAAACATTGTTTTTGTTTGACATCGGCTGCCGAACTTGCTGGGCTTTGACTCAGGCACAGGAGTATCCCACCTCCCTCTCTCTCGCTCTATATCTCTTTATCTCTGTCTCTTTATCTCTCTCGCTGTTTCTCTCTCTCTCTGTATTTCTCTGTCCCACTGTTTTTTTTATTTCTCTCTCTCTCCCTCCCCCCTCTCGATCTCCTGCTGTGAGGCCCAGCACTAGACAATGATTTGTTTACAAAGTACGCTTGGCTCCGGGTCAAGAATACTGACAATGTATCTGCTGTGACAGTGTGTATGTGAGCGTGTGTTTATCGGAGTGTGTGTGTGTAGCTATTCTTTGCAGGAGGGGGCTGCCGTATGTTTGTGTAGGGGAGATACTGGGGCCTCTGTCCCTTAGTGTCATCCTCCTACTGGTACCACAGCCCACCTGGAACTCACACCACCACACCACAGCTGCTCATCATGAGGCCGTGTGTCAGTGTGTGTTTGTGTTTGCCTTGAGGAATTGGCCTGAATCAAATATAATCTTGCCCTGTGACAGCTTCTTTAGCCATCTATGAAAGATGCTTTATTTTTACATTTAAGTCATTTAGCAGACGCTCTTATCCAGAGCGACTTACAAATTGGTGCATTCAACTTAGGATAGCCAGTGGGACAACCACATCTTTATCCCCTCCCTGACACATTTAGCATACAGTATAACGCGGTAGGAGTCAGGACTGCCATAAACTATTTCTGTACTAATTGGCTTTAAACCTTCACCAGTATACCTTGATCTTTCTAGACTCCCTGTCAGTGAGTTGAGCTGTTGGGTGTTTGTTTTGACATAAGATGCCAGGATAAGGAAGGAGGGAGGGAGGGAGGGAGGGAGGGAGGGAGAAAGAGAGAGAGAGTTTGGACATGTTGTACATGTTGTACAAAACGAAGTGCAATGGTAGAGAATGTGACTGAAATGTCGAAAGGGGAGGAAAGAGAAAAGTAGAGATGGGATGTGCAGAGAGGACGTAGAGAGAGAAAACAGAGTGTAAGAGAGCGATAAACAGAGAGAGAGATTTACAGTGTAAAGGAAGGGCTGTGAGTGGCACAGTGTGTGTATGTGAATGGTGCAGTGTGTGCGTGCTTGTGTGTTTGCTCACTAGTGCATGGTGTTTTACCTCCGGGTGGAGCAGACTGAAAAAGGGCTCTGGAGAGTTAGAACTAAGGCTGATTTGGGCCTGCATCAACACCTTTAGATCAACACAGCAGAGCCTACAGGAAACTGGAGGGCAATGGGATGGATGGCCCTGTTAGGGGTGAACAGGGCTGACTCATGCACACACAGGCATGAACACCAGTGTTGGGGGTAATGCGTTACAAAAGTAACACGCAACGTAATCAGATTACTTATATGAGTAACAGAGTAAAGTAACGCATTACTTTTCAAATTGGGTAATTTTATTTCAGTCACTTTGTCAAACAATGCGTGCGTTACTTTCAGAATCATATCTCTACCAGGCATGTGTTTCCATGATTTTTAAAACAATTTTCCTGCAATTCTACCCTGTTTCTTAACGGGGGAATCCATATTTATGAACAGAACAGAACTATTTTTCTTAGATTTTGCCAAAATAAATTATATTTAAAAAGTGTTTTAATGACTAGATTACTATCTACTCCCTTCCCTGAAAATCCCACCCCCAATAATGTATTGACAGGTCTTAAATCCTACCAATGCTGAGACTCACAAACATCCCGCCCTCTTCCCTGACAATCCCACCCACAGTGATCGATTGACAGGCCAAGCTGTTAAGAATGTGGCCAGGATGACGCATGACAATGAGGAAATAAAATCGAAAATGGGAAGAATAATATTCTTTTACCCAATAAAAATGTATATTTTGTACTTGCTAGGTTAAGAAAAAGCATTGTTTCTTTTGTCACAAATAAAGCCATCACAATAATGTAGGAACACATCTTTCTCAATATGGCAGTGTTATCTCGTAGGGCATTGAACAAGACCTGTTAACTTGAAAATGCAAACTGGAGTTTTGCATTTAAATTAGCTATATATATATCCATAAATTGCGGCCCGAATCTGCAATAAAAATAATAAACTGTAGCTCCGGTAACATTTTCTTTCATAAGAGCTACTTCATACAAAAACAATCTGCGAGTAGGCTACAGCCTGCATATTTTGTTATTGTGTAGGCCTAATTTGATTAATAGAAAAAAAGAACAGCACTGTCTGCATACATAATGTAATTGCGTTTTGGTTCTTAAAACCACACATTTTGAAAAATAATCATTCTACTGTAGCCTACCTTGAGAATCTTGCCATTTTAAGTAAAGAAAATACATTTGAATAAATCTGTAGCCTGCAGTTACAGGACTAGGCTACTATAAATTCTGTTTAATAATGGCCCTTTAAACAAAACACCACAGTGAGTAGGCTACATATTTTACAACAAATCGTGAAGAAACAGAATAATCATGAAAAGTATGAGGAATAACAAAAGTGTAGTCTCTGCAAGCACATTTTTTGACCATTCTGCTTTTCCTCTGACATGGACTTTTTTTGGCGCCTTTTTTTTTGGCGCTGTCAGTGTCACCATGAAAATGTTTTAAATGAACGTGCATCAGCAGCATATACTTACTTACTAAGCCAAGCAGATCTGTTTTATCGAGGTACAAATATCCTGTGCTTTTTCATTTTGTGCATAGGCCCATACAGACACAGCTTGGCTACATTGTAACGGCGAAGTGGCCACAGTGCACTCGAATATGCCACAGTGCACTCGAATATGGGACTCAACCAGGACTGTTACTTTTTTAACGGAATGGAAACATTTAAAAAATGTGATTTAACTGATCGATGTTGGGAAAATAGATGACAAAAATGCAGAATGGTGTTTAATGCCTGTAAACAACTTAGGGAGAATTTTTTTTTTAACAGATAAAATTATGTAATATTAGGCCTACTGATAATTTTTCAGTATCTACTTGTGAGCTGCTCATTGACAGCCCGCGAGCTACCTGACATGCAGTTTTCTGCAAAGGTGCAACCTTTGGTAGGCTGATGGAAGGCTACTCAAAGTCAGAGTCTGCGCTACAGCAACGCCTAATCAGACATGCTCGTGCTCATCATGGTTCTTACAGGCAAAGTGAAATGACAACGATTTTGCTCGTGGTGCACGACGCTCAAATTATATGTAACAACACCCTGAGTGCATCAGACATGAAACAACGATACAAATGTAACAACAGCACATCCAAAATAGATTTGAAAAAATATTTTGCAGGTGCTTTTTCATTTTAAACACCAGTGGAGCAACTAGTGCTTTCTAACTGCACTGAACCAAAACAGTGGCGTGCGGGAATGAAGCAAAACTTTAGAGTGGTCAAAACTATTCATTTTGAGGCGACGGGAGGAGGGGGTGCAAAATGCAATCTGTTAATTATTATATAGTATATAAAATTAACATATCTTTTTTAATACAGACTAGCTCAAAACATTATTGAAAATGACAAATTACCCAATGGATCACGATAATTCTCTGGTAAAAAAGTGGGGGCGCAGTTTTTGCGGCTCGCCTTGCTCCCTCCAACAGTCAAACAAACGGTGAGATTATCGCAAAGTAATATACCTAGTAATGTAAACGTTACTGTTTTTACACGAAGTAATATTGTAAAGCAGGGATCATCAACTAGATTCAGCCGCGGGCCGATTTTTTGTTGTTGAGCGGATGGTAGTGTGGCAGGGACATAATTACAAATAATTTGTAGACTGCAAATTGACCACAAGAAGCCCAAACAGATATAATATTTGATTAAAATAGAATAATTTCAAACCATGCTTACATTTGTATAAGATCAAGTGTCTCTCTATTATGTGTGGGAATACTTGGGAACAGATTTCCAAAATTATAAGCACTTTTATTCCCCCCCCACCCCCAAAACTAAAATAAAGAATATGAATGTAAAACAATTTGTGGTTGGGAAATAAAACCACCTGTGGGCCACCAGTTGGGGAACCCTGTTGTGTACGCCTTACTTTTGTCCAATGTAATGAGTAATATGTAATATATTACTTTCCCAAGTAACTAATCCCAACATTGACACACACACACACACACACAATACACATGCTCTCAGATACACACCCACATGTATGCATTCACACACTCATGGAAACAAGCATAGGCTAACACATATGCAACACCTAACCTCGGCATGCTACACTTTAAAGTTTACAACATTTTGTGTATTAAAATGTTCTCACCACAGTAAACTCTTCTTCACTCAACTCGCTGGACTACCTTTTATAACCTGCTCTGTCCATTCCAGAGTGATTAGTCTTAAGGGTGCGCCTGTTAGTGTACAGTTAGTCAGTGGGAGAATCCAAGTCATCATATGCTAGACAGCTTGGCCTCAATTAGTTAAAGCAGCTGTGTATGTATGTATGTATGTATGTATGTATGTATGTATGTATGTATGTATGTATGTATGTATGTATGTATGTATGTATGAATGTATGTATGTGCATGTTTTTGAGGGTCTGGAAGAGGCTGGTAGGGGGGATTTGGGCACTTGGCATTGTGTTGTGTCGTGAAACATTGCAGCTTGTCTAGTGAGAATGTGGACTTTTTCCACATTTTGTTGTGTTACAAGGTGGGATTAAAATGTACACTACCGGTCAAAAGTTTTAGAACACCTACTCATTCAAGTGTTTTTCTTTATTTTTACTATTTTCTACATTGTAGAATAATAGTGAAGACATCAAAACTATGAAATAACACGAATGGAATCATGTAGTAATCAAAAAAGTGTTAAATAAATCAAAATATATTTTATATTTGAGATTCTTCAAATAGCCAACCTTTGCCTTGATGACAGCTTTGCACACTCTTGGCATTCTTTCAACCAGCTTCAGCTGGAATGCTTTTCCAACAGTCTTGAAGGAGTTCCCACATATGCTGAGCACTTGTTGGCTGCTTTTCCTTCACTCTGCGGTACGACTCATCCCAAGCCATCTCAATTTGGTTGAGGCCAGGTCATCTGATGCAGCACTCCATCACTCTCCTTCTTAGTAAAATAGCCCTTCCACAGCCTGGAGGTGTGTTGGGTCATTGTCCTGTTGAAAAACAAATGATAGTTCCATTAAGCCCAAACCAGATGGGATGGCGTTTCGCTGCAGAATGCTGTGGTTGCCATGCTGGTTAAGTGTGCCTTGAATTCTAAATAAATCACAGACAGTGTCACCAGCAAAGCACCCCCACACCATAACACCTCCTCCTACATGCTTTACGGTGGGAACTACACATGCGGAGATCATCCGTTCACCCACACCGCGTCTCACAATGACACAGCGGTTGGAACCAAAAATCTCAAATTTGGACTCCAGACCAAAGGACACATTTCCACCGGTCTAATGTCCATTGTTTGTGTTTCTTTGCCCAAGCAAGTCTCTTCTTATTATTGGTGTCCTTTAGTAGTGGTTTCTTTACAGCAGTTCGACCATGAAGGCCTGATTCACACAGTCTCCTCTGAACAGTTGATGTTGAGATGTGTCTGTTACTTGAACTCTGTGAAGCATTTATTTGGGCTGCAATTTCTGAGGCTGGTAACTTCAATGAACTTATCCTCTGCAGCAGAGGTAACTCTGGGTCTTCCATTCCTGTGTCAGTCCTCATGAGAGCCAGTTTCATCATATCGCTTGATGTTATTTGCGACAGCAGAGTCCCAACAGCAGTCCCAACACCACTGCTACACCTGGCTATCAGCAGAGCCTTGTCTGGCAGCGAAACAGTTAATTCAGCCCAATTTACTGCTAAATTTCAGCCTCATTTACTGCTACATAGCTGATATGGCTGACTTGCTTAAACAAATGTGGTTTCTACTGACAATTGAGATGGCATAAGGGGACGACGAGTGGATAAGAGGCAATCCGTAATTTAGATTAAGACATTAATGAGCGAGCTAGGACGGACGTAGTCAATATACAGTGAGGGAAAAAAGTATTTTGATCCCCTGCTGATTTTGCACGTTTGCCCACTGACAAAGACATGATCAGTCTATAATTTTAATGGTAGGTTTATTTGAACAGTGAGAGACAGAATAACAACAAAAGAATCCAGAAAAACGCATGTCAAAAATGTTATAAATTGATTTGCATTTTAATGAGGGAAATAAGTATTTGACCCCTCTGCAAAACATGACTTAGTACTTGGTAGGCAAAACCCTTGTTGGCAATCACAGAGGTCAGACGTTTCTTGTAGTTGGCCACCAGGTTTGCACACATCTCAGGAGGGATTTTGTTCCACTCCTCTTTGCAGATCTTCTCCAAGTCATTAAGGTTTCGAGGCTGACGTTTGGCAACTCGAACCTTCAGCTCCCTCCACACATTTTCTATGGGATTAAGGTCTGGAGACTGGCTAGGCCACTCCAGGACCTTAATGTGCTTCTTCTTGAGCCACTCCTTTGTTGCCTTGGCCGTGTGTTTTGGGTCATTGTCATGCTGGAATACCCATCCACGACCCATTTTCAATGCCCTGGCTGAGGGAAGGAGTTGTCCTGTCCCCTTAGCAGAAAAACACCCCCAAAGCATAATGTTTCCACCTCCATGTTTGACGGTGGGGATGGTGTTCTTGGGGTCATAGGCAGCATTCCTCCTCCTCCAAACACGGCGAGTTGAGTTGATGCCAAAGAGCTCCATTTTGGTCTCATCTGACCACAACACTTTCACCCAGTTCTCCTCTGAATTATTCAGATGTTCATTGGCAAACTTCAGACGGCCCTGTATATGTGCTTTAAGAGTGTGCTCCTAATCTCAGCTCGTTACCTGTATAAAAGACACCTGGGAGCCAGAAATCTTTCTGATTGAGAGGGGGTCAAATACTTATTTCCCTCATTAAAATGCAAATCAATTTATAACATTTTTGACATGCGTTTTTCTGATTTTTTTTGTTGTTATTCTGTCTCTCACTGTTCAAATAAACCTACCATTAAAATTATAGACTGATCATTTCTTTGTCAGTGGGCAAACGTACAAAATCAGCAGGGGATCAAATACTTTTTTCCCTCACTGTAACTCTTAGTTCAGCACTTTTGAAATGTACAGCGACAGAATTCAGAATATGGGCCGTTCCTACAGTATTCTCCATGTACACCAAGTCAGAACCGTAGTATAAATAAAGGGGGCATATAAGCAGACAATGAAAGCTCTTACAATATTCAATGATTACATTTCTCTAAAACAGGCTGTAGGCTACATGTGCACCACCAAATCAGAACAGTAGGCGAAATTAGGAGGGGAAACGGGACCAAATTATTAGGGTGAGGTACATGGGCTACTAACAGCTTACTACACAACATACACTTAGTATTACTTTCTCAGCTACAGTATACATATCTCCCTGGCATATTACATCATTTATGCAGCAGCATACAATATATTTTTGGACTCACCTTGTTGTTCTGTGCTCACTTGAACAGGAAGGTGGCGCGGCGGTCCTTCGTGGGCAAATTTTGTCATCAAATTTTGTCATCAAAGTCTGGCATGCTCTGGATTTATGGTGCTTCCAAGACAACTGGGAACTCTGAAAAAAACAAGGTCGAATCATGATGACGTCAGTGATCTTCAGGACGGAGCTCTAGAAAGAGGCCCGAGTTCCCGACTTGCAATTCCGAGTTGGATGACCGTTCAAAACGTATTTTGCCAGTCGGAGCTAGTTTTTTCCTGAGTTCCCAGTTGTCTTGAACTCACTGAAATCAGATTTTCCAGTTCTGCATTTCCAGTTGATTTGAGCGGGGCATAAGTCATGCTGGATTGACACCAAGGCCAATGTTGAATGTTTATCATTTTAAGCTTGGAAAAGAGACCCTTAAACCCAGACTTGGAACCACACACCCACTCCAATGAATAGCAGGCTGGTCATTGCTTTGCAATGCTTGCAGTTAGCCACAGATTCTTTCCAAACCACTCATTGTTGAATCTGCGATTTCCAACTTACATTTACATTACATTTACATTTTAGTCATTTAGCAGACGCTCTTATCCAGAGCGACTTACAGGAGCAATTAGGGTTAAGTGCCTTGCTCAAGGGCACATTAACGTCATTTAGCAGACGCTCTTAGCCAGAGCGACTCACAAATTGGTGCGTTCACCCTATAGCCAGTGGGATAACCACTTTACAATTGGGGGGGGTAGAAGGATTCCTTTATCCTATCCCAGGTATTCCTTAAAGAGGTGGGGTTTCAAATGTCTCCGGAAGGTGGTGAGTGACTCCGCTGTCCTGGCGTCGTGAGGGAGCTTGTTCCACCATTGGGGTGCCAGAGCAGCGAACAGTTTTGACTGGGCTGAGCGGGAACTATGCTTCCGCAGAGGAAGGGGAGCCAGCAGGCCAGAGGTGGATGAGCGCAATGCCCTCGTTTGGGTGTAGGGACTGATCAGAGCCTGAAGGTACAGAGGTGCCGTTCCCCTCACTGCTCCATAGGCAAGCACCATGGTCTTGTAGCGGATGCGAGCTTCAACTGGAAGCCAGTGGAGTGTGCGGAGGAGGGGGGTGACGTGAGAGAACTTGGGAAGGTTGAACACCAGACGGGCTGCGGCATTCTGGATGAGTTGTAGGGGTTTAATGGCACAGGCAGGGAGGCCAGCCAACAGCGAGTTGCAGTAGTCCAGACGGGAGATGACAAGTGCCTGGATTAGGACCTGTGCCGCTTCCTGTGTAAGGCAGGGTCGTACTCTCCGAATGTTGTAGAGCATGAACCTGCAGGAGCGGGTCACCGCCTTGATGTTGGCGGAGAACGACAGGGTGTTGTCCAGGGTCACGCCTAGGCTCTTCGCACTCTGGGAGGAGGACACAGCGGAGTTGTCAACCGTGATGGCGAGATCATGGAACGGGCAGTCCTTCCCCGGGAGGAAGAGCAGCTCCGTCTTGCCAGGGTTCAGCTTGAGGTGGTGATCCGTCATCCATACTGATATGTCTGCCAGACATGCAGAGATGCGATTCGCCACCTGGTTATCAGAAGGGGGAAAGGAGAAGATTAGTTGTGTATCGTCAGCGTAGCAATGATAGGAGAGACCATGTGAGGATATGACAGAGCCAAGTGACTTGGTGTATAGGGAGAAAAGGAGAGGGCCTAGAACTGAGCCTTGGGGGACACCAGTGGTGAGAGCACGTGGTGCGGAGACAGCTTCTCGCCACGCCACTTGGTAGGAGCGACCGGTCAGGTAGGACGCAATCCAGGAGTGAGCCGCGCCGGAGATGCCCAGCTCGGAGAGGGTGGAGAGGAGGATCTGATGGTTCACAGTATCAAAGGCAGCAGACAGGTCTAGAAGGACAAGAGCAGAGGAGAGAGAGTTAGCTTTAGCAGTGCGGAGAGTCTCCGTGACACAGAGGAGAGCAGTCTCAGTTGAATGACCAGTCCTGAAACCTGATTGGTTTGGATCAAGAAGGTCATTCTGAGAGAGATAGCACTAACTTGTTGTGTAATGTTTGTCCAATGGCCGATGAGCATCGATACGTTTTATCTATAATTTCTCTTCATTATTTATCTTATTATGACAAGGATTAAAAAGGATTTGCCAGTAGATTCTCGACTTTATTCATGATGATGACTGCTAGCTTAATAGCTACGATTTTTAAAGTATGATGTTGACATGATTAGTCCAATCAAAGCTGCTGTAGATATAATGTGATTTGATGTCATTTTATCTGTGGCCAATGACCTTGAGCCTTCTTGGATGTAACTCTATGGCAGCACCCAAGGGGCTTGAATTTTCGAGCGCTACCCTTAGATTTGGCGGTGACATAGTGTTCCCATGAGTGACAGAATACTGAGCCAATCACGGCGCAACCTGAGAACATTACCAACCCCTACCCTCCATATTTTTCCGCTGGCTGCCCCACCACCACAGAAAGCACTGAGCTAGGCTGAAACAACTGCATTTTGGAGCTGACTTACTCAAGAAAGCAAAAAAGAGACCATGTTTGAATGCGGCTTTATTATTATTATTAATTTTTTTACATTGTTTGCAAACTGATATGTGACACATATTAATGCCAAAATAGAAAGGTGGGGCTCAAAACAATTGGGGTTCTGCCCTGAATGACGGGTCGCCACTGGACCTTACAGATAATTGTGTGTGAGGGTACATAGATGAGGTAGTCTTTCAAAAATCATGTTATACACTATTATTGCACACAGAGTGAGTCCATGCAACTTATTATGTGACTTGATAAGCGCAGTTGTACTCCTGAACCTATTTAGGCTTGCCATAACAAGACATTTAAGCTTTTCATTTTTTATTAATTTGTAAAAAATTTCATTTTCACATTATGGGGTATTGTGTGTAGGCCAGTGACACAAAATCAAAATGTAATCCATTTTAAATTCAGGCTGCAACACAATAAAATGTGGAAAAAGTCAAGGGGTGAGAATACTTTCTGAAGGCACTGTGCGTTTGTGTGTGTAAAGGGCAAGATGCAGCTTCGTATCTATGGAGGAATGCTTTGTGGCTGCCAGAGAACAATGACATCACCACGGTTTGTAGCAGAGATCCCAGGCTCGATGCTTGGATACCATGGCAACCACACACCCACCCAAACTGTAGGGGATTGGGGGGGGGTGTAGTTTGTTCCACTTGTCCTCGTTCAGTCCTGGTAGACTTGTAAATTAATACCAGATGTGTGGGGAAACCAGATGTGTGGCAGTCACAGTGTACAAACTATAGCACCAAAAATGTGTACTCAGTTAACACACACATTTGAAATACTTTATTTGAATCCACAAGTCACATGATACATTATATTGAAAGCAGGTGCTTCTCCTGAGTTAATTAAGCAATTAACATAATTTTACATTTTAGCAGACGCTCTTATCCAGAGCGACTTACAGGAGCAATTAGGTTTAAGTGCCTTGCTCAAGGGCACATCGACAGATTTTTCACCTAGTCGGCTCGGGGATTAGAACCAGCAACCTTTCGGTTACTGGCACAACGCTCTTAACCACTAAGCTACCTGCCGCCTATCATGCGTAGGGTCATGTATAAAAATGCTGGGCAGGTCATTATTCTGACCATTATTTTGGCTACCATGGTTAGGATGACAATGCCCCCATCCACAGGGCACGAGTGGTTACTGAATGGTTTGATGAACATGAAAATTATATAAACCATATGCCATGGCCATCTCAGTAACCAGATTTCAACCCAATTGAACACTTATGGGAGATTCTGGAGCGGCACCTGAGACAGCGTTTTCCACCACTATCAACAAAACATCAATTGATGGACTTTCTTGTTAACGAATGGTGTCGCATTCCTCCAATAGAGTTCCAGACACTTGTAGAATTTATGCCAAGGTGCATTGAAGCTGCTCTCGCTCGTGGTGGCCCAACGCCCTATTAAAACACTTTATGTTGGTGTTTCCTTTATTTTGGCAGTTACCTGTAGGTATGGATAACTGGAACTGGTGTGACTTGGAGGGAAGTGAGTGAAAGAGAAAAAAAGAAAAGGGTGAGAGATTGATGTTCGTCATCCACCAATAGCACAAACACTATCTGATTGAAGATTATGACACTTTCCAACCATGTGACCCCTGATCTTCTGTCCTCATCTCTTTACTCATCTCTCTCTCTCTCTCTCTCTCTCTCTCTCTCTCTCTCTCTCTCTCTCTCTCTCTCTCTTGATATGTCTCTCTCTCTCTTTCTCTAACCCCCCCTCTCTCTCTCTCTCTTGATATTTCAATCTCTCCCATTCTTTCTGCCTCCTCCTTGATGACTGATTATGCTTCACCTCCCTCCATCTCTGAGTACTGCCTCTCTCTCGCTCTCGCTCTCGCTCTGTCACTGGGAGCAGCGTGGCAATGACCCCCTGACCCTTGAGCGAGATTGGTGGGTTTCTATGGAAACCAAACAAATATACAGGCTTTTCTCTCTCTCTCTCTCTGCTTTCCCTCTATGCCTCTATGTTTTTGTTTATCTGAATCTGTTCTAATGTCCCTCTTGAAGTTTGAAACTTGAAAAGGCACGACAGCTGATGGGGAGGATTTCGAATCGAAGTTTAGGAGATAATTCCCACACATACATGCCAAACCAGTTATTATGATAAAGCTTAGCTAAAGACTTATCTCACCCTGAGACGTATCTTTTGTAATCTCTGTGTCTGAGTGTGGTCTCCTTATGGGCTTTCTCAGCTCATGGCACACTTGGCTCTGACAGACAGACAGAAGGACAGACAGACGATAGCAGATACAGAAACATGTCTCTTAGTTGATGCTTCTACTGGTACTTGAACATCAACACTGCAAATTAAATATTTCTTCATTCACGAGTAGTGGGGATAAGAGAGAGAGAGTGTGTCTTTCTTGTTGACACCCCAAGGCTGAACCTACATGACCTCATGGGCACTTCCACACAATCATGTTCATTAAGACACAACACAACACTCACACTCACACACACACACACACACACACACACACACACACACACACACACACACACACACAAATAAAACACACAGAGCTCACATGCAGTGATGTAAAAACAGCTCTGGTCTTTTATTCAGATGCAAATTAGCTTTAATTAAAGTAATGAGTGGTTTTCTTCCAGATCTGCTCCTTTCCTCTCCTCCACTCTGTACATTCGCTGCAGGAACCAAGACTTCATTAACAGTCTACTCATTCCAGAAATAGTCCTCTCTTTCCTTCTGTCTTTCTCTCTGCCTCTCAGCTTTTTCTTTCTTCCTTCGTTCCTTCCTTCGTTCGTTCCTTCGTTCCTTCCTTCCTTCCTTCCTTCCTTCCTTCCTTCCTTCCTTCCTTCCTTCCTTCCTTCCTTCCTTCCTTCCTTCCTTCCTTCCTTCCTTCCTTCGTTCCTTCCTTCCTTCCTTCCTTCCTTCCTTCCTTCCTTCCTTCCTTCCTTCCTTCCTTCCTTCGTTCCTTCCTTCGTTCCTTCCTTCGTTCCTTCCTTCGTTCATTCCTTCGTTCCTTCCTTCCTTCGTTCCTTCCTTCCTTCGTTCCTTCGTTCCTTCCTTCCTTCCATTCACTCTTCTATCTTTCTATCTTGTCAAGCTCTCATTCCTCATCGTCTGCATACAAAGGGAGTTCCACCTGAGATACTGTAAGTAGGAAGGTGCCGAAACACAGGGGCAATATCACATAAGGAACACACCTCTTTGGGAGCGCCAACGCTCCAGGTTTATCTATGACATAATCTAAGGTAGGATCTCTACTGTACTAGCAGCATGTAGATGTTATCATGGCAGCATGCCTACAGCCTGTGCATACTGTACTGTACTGTACTCCCTTACTGGGTTAACACAGATGTTGGCCCAATGTGTTATTAAAGAAATCCAGTCCTCCTAGTCTGCACACTGAAGTAGCCCTAGCCAATTTCTCAACGCTTTTAATCACATTTGCCTAGGGCTGCAAAAAAAGATCCTTTACCAAAATTCCCTGGTTTTCAAAAAAAAAGATTCCCGGAATAAGCAGGAAATCCGGGAATACTTAAACCAGGGGATTTTGGGAAAGTTACTGTCATTTTGCAACCCTACAATTTGCCTAATTGTAGCCCCACACGGAAAACACACAGCGTTCCCCAGTACTAGGTTCGATAGGCTATAATGTAGAAGAAGACCATCAGTTAGTATAAGAGGATCTAAATCAGTACCACTATTCCACTCACTGTCCTGCAATTTAGGTCACTTGGTTGTTAATGCCTGTACCTGGAAAATAGATTTGCTAGGGTTTTCTCTGAACTGAAGAGGCTTGGCTACTTGGCTGCCGGGGCGCCTAAAGCTTGCTGCTGCTATATAGCTGCTCTTCAGGTAGCAAATGCAGCGGACCTGGGTTCAAATACTATTTGAAATCTTTCAAATACTTTTAACGTTTGCTTTAGCCTGCCTGGAGGGCCAGGGAGGCGGAGTTTACGCTTTTCTGACATATCTATTGGTTCCACCGCAACAAACAAGCTCAATCAAGCACAGATAACGTATTTGAAATTATCTCAAAAACGAATTGAACCAGGTCTGGCGCCGTGCAGTGGTGAGAACTAGCAGTTAGAGGAATGGTGTTAGCAGATTATCTCTCCTCTGCTAACGAAGCTAGAGTTAGTGATAACATCACACGCTACAGAGACAGCTAATCTTATTTCTCATCATCTGGCTGAGAGTTGGACACCACAAAGGATATTAGGCCAGCTGCCAGCTAGGACAGCAACTGAAGAGGTTCAGGCTATGGTACAACACAAACGTGTATATTGGTGCTTGACCCCTGCCAGTGGGTTGGGGTGATAGTGAGAGGTGAGGGGTGGTGTGTTGGTATTTCAGTGGAAGTGAACTCCTCAAAGGAGGACTCCTAAAACCAGGTCTTAGTTTGTGGCCATGTATCAGTCATACTTCCTGCCTCAATCTATTATATGCAAAGGCCTTTTCTTCACCCTGGCAGTTTTTTTAACCAGGGACCACGGTAGTCTTGGAAAGCTGATCAGGTGACAGGTCATGTAGCTCAGTGCTGAATCCGACCCATACTGTATAGTCAACGTCAATATAAGCTTTGGTCACCGTGAGAGTTGGCAGGCCATAGGTAATTTAGCTCAGTGTGTCTCATATAGTTACCGTGAAAATTGGATAGCTGGCCAGATGATAGATCATTTAGCTCAGTGCTACTGAGTCCGACCCACTTTGGACGGAGTGTTTTTAGTTTATTAAGTATCTGGTAGAACCCAAATAATGGTGTTGAACCCATATAACCATGTTCAACCCCATTCCCCAAAAAATTATTGTAATGTATTTGACTCTGTAGACAGAGGCTCCCTGGTGTGAGTCACCACTATCACTCTCACTGTGGAGCCTCTGTCCTTATGGTTAGGCCTACATTACATTTTACATTTTAGTCATTTAGCAGACGCTCTTATCCAGAGCGACTTACAGTTAGTGAGTGCATACATTATTATTTTTATTTTTGCATACTGGCCCCCCGTGGGAAACGAACCCACAACCCTGGCGTTGCAAACGCCATGCTCTACCAACTGAGCTACATCCCTGCCGGCCATTCCCTCCCCTACCCTGGACGACGCTGGGCCAATTGTGCGCTGCCCTATGGGTCTCCCGGTCACGGCCGGCTACGACAGAGCCTGGATTCGAACCAGGATCTAGTGGCACAGCTAGCACTGCAATGCAGTGCCTTAGACCATTGCGCCACTCGGGCCTTGCAAAAGTATTATGCCCCCCTTGGCGTTTTTCCTATTTTGTTGCATTACAACCTGTCATTTAAATTAATTTTTATTTGGATTTCATGTAATGGACATACACAAAATAGTCAAAATTGGTGAAGTGAAATGAAAAAAACGACTTGTAATTTTTTTTGCAAAAAAATATTAATAACGGAAAAGTGGTGCGTGCATATGTATTCACCCTCTTTGCTATGAAGCCCCTAAATAAGATCTGGTGCAACCAATTACCTTCAGAAGTCACATAATTAGTTAAATAAAGTCCACCTGTGTGCAATCTAAGTGTCACATGATCTGTCACATGATCTCAGTATACAGTTGAAGTCGGAAGTTTACATACACTTAGGTTGTAGTCATTAAAACTCATTTTTCAACCACTCCACAAATGTCTTGTTAACAAACTATAGTTTTGGCAAGTCGGTTAGGAAATCTACTTTGTGCATGACACAAGTAATTTTTCCAACAATTGTTTACAGACAGATTATTTCACTTATAATTCACTGTATCACAATTCCAGTGGGTCAGAAGTCCACATACACTAAGTGGACTGTGCCATCCAGAAAATGATGTCATGGCTTTAGAAGCTTCTGATAGGCTAATTGATATAATTTGAGTCAATTGGAGGTGTACCTGTGGATGTATTTCAAGGCCTACCTTCAAACTCAGTGCCTCTTTGCTTGACATTATGGGAAAATGAAAAGAAATCAGCCAAGACCTCAGAATATTTTTTTGTAGACCTCCAGAATTTTTTTTTTGTAGACCTCCACAATGCTCCCAAGGATGGTTCATCCTTGGGAGCAATTTCCAAATGCCTGAAGGTACCACGTTCATCTGTACAAACATGTGACCACACAGCCGTCATACCACTCAGGAAGGAGACACGTTCTGTCTCCTAGAGATGAACGTACTTTGGTGCGAAAAGTGCAAATCAATCCCAGAACAACAGCAAAGGACCTTGTGAAGATGCTGGAGGAAACAGGTACAAAAATATTTATATCCACAGTAAAACGAGTCCTATATCGACATAACCTGAAAGGCTGCTCAGCAAGGAAGAAGCCACTGCTCCAAAACCGCCATAAAAAAGCCAGACTACGGTTTGCAACTGCACATGGGGACAAAGATTGTACTTTTTGGAGAAATGTCCTCTGATCTGATGAAACAGAAATAGAACTGTTTGGCCATAATGACCATTGTTATGTTTGGAGGAAAAAGGGGGATACTTGCAAGCCGAAGAACACCATCCCAACCGTGAAGCACGGGGGTGGCAGCATCATGCTGTGGGAGTGCTTTGCTGCAGGAGGGACTGGTGCACTTCACAATATAGATGGCATCATGAGGAAGGAAAATTATGTGGATATATTGAAGCAACATCTCAAGACATCAGTCAGGAAGTTAAAGCTTGGTCGCAAATGGGTCTTCCAAATGGACAATGACCACAAGCATACTTCCAAAGTTGTGGCAAAATGGCTTAAGGACAACAAAGTCAAGGTATTGGAGTGGCCATCACAAAGCCCTGACCTCAATCCTATAGAACATTTATGGGAAGAACTGAAAAAGCATGTGTGAGTAAGGAGGCCTCAAACCTGACTCAGTTACACTAGCTCTGTCAGGAGGAATGGGCCAAAATCCACCCAACTTATTGTGGGAAGCTTGTGGAAGGCTACCTGAAACATTTGACCCAAGTTAAACAATTTAAAGGCAATGCTACCAAATACTAATTGAGTGTATGTAAACTTCTGACCCACTGGGAATGTGAAATAAATAATAGAAATAACTTAAATAAATAATTCTCTCTACTATTATTCTGACATTTCACATTCTTAAAATAAAGTGGTGATCCTAACTGACCTAAGACAGGGAATTTCTACTAGGATTAAATGTCAGGAATTGTGAAAAAAATGAGTTTAAATGTATTTGGCTGAGGTGTATGTAAACGTCCGACTTCAACTGTATATACAACTGTTCTGAAAGGCCACAGAGTCTGCAACACCACTAAGCAACGGGCAACACCAAGCAAGCAGGACCATGAAGACCAAGGAGCTCTCCAAAAAGGTCAGGGACAAAGTTGTGGAGAAGTACAGATCAGGGTTGGGTTATAATAAAATATCAGAAACTTCTAACATCCCACGGAGCACCATTAAATCCATTATTAAAAAATTGAAAGAATATGGCAGCAGAACAAACCTGCCAATTGAGGGCCGCCCACCAAAACTCACGGACCAGGCAAGGAGGGCATTAATCAGAGAGGCAACAAAGAGACCAAAGATAACCCTGAAGGAGCTGCAAAGCTCCACAGCGGAGATTGGAGTATCTGTCCATAGGACCACTTTAAGCCATACACTCCACAGAGCTGGGCTTTATGGAAGAGTGGCCAGAAAAAAGCCATTGCTTAAAGAAAAAAATAAGCAAACACATTTGGTGTTCGCCAAAAGGCATGTGGGAGACTCCCCAAACATATGGAAGAAGGTACTCTGGTCAGATGAGACTAAAATTGAGCTATTGGCCATCAAGGAAAACACTATGTCTGGCGCAAACCCAACACCTCTCATCACCCCGAGAACACCATCCCCACAGTGAAGCATGGTGGTAGCAGCATCATGCTGTGGGGATGTTTTTCATCGGCAGGGACTGGGAAACTGGTCAGAATTGAAGGAATGATGAATGGCGCTAAATACAGGGAAATTCTTGAGGGAAACCTGTTTCAGTCTTCCAGAGATTTGAGACTGGGACGGAAGTTCACCTTCCAGCAGGACAATGACCCTAAGCATACTGCTAAAGCAACACTTTAATGGGAAACATTTAAATGTCTTGGAATGGCCTCAATCCAATTGAGAATCTGTGGTATGACTTAAAGATTGCTGTACACCAGCGGAACCCATCCAACTTGAAGGAGCTGGAGCAGTTTTGCCTTGAAGAATGGGCAAAAATCCCAGTGGCTAGATGTGCCAAGCTTATAGAGACCTACCCCAGGAGACTTGCTGCTGTAATTGCTGCAAAAGGTGGCTCTACAAAGTATTGACTTTGGGGGGGGGGTTGAATAGTTAGACACGCTCAAGTTTTCTGTTATTTTGTCTTATTTCTTGTTTGTTTCACAAAAATAAATATTTTGCATCTTCAAAGTGGTAGGCATGTTGTGTAAATCAAATTATACAAACCCACCAAAAATTCATTTTAATTCCAGGTTGTAAGGCACAAATTAGGAAAAATGCCAAGGGGGGTGAATACTTTCGCAAGCCACTGTAGCCTAGTCAGCATGAGAGTTGAGACTCCAACCCATATAGTCTGTCCTGTGAGTTGGAAGCCTCAGGTCACCTCTCGCCTGGCTTCTAAACTTGATTAGCATTAAAGTGCTCCATTGATGACTTCCCATCGCATTATAGAGCTAGCTAATCTCATCAGTCATGGTTAAGTCAGCCAAGTTTAAAGCAAGAAGACCTAACAGGAGAGAGAGTGATGAAAGAAGGCAGAAACCTTTCTTGAGGTCTGCGTGCGTAACTCAAATTAGATTTCCCCAAATCTCCCATTGACATTTATTGTATTTTTTATTTAACCTTTATTTAACTAGGCAAGTCAAAGAATGATTTACAAGAAGGTCAATCAGTTCAGTGCATTAGTTTCCCAGAGAAATATAGAGGAGTCAAAACATGAACTTTTAACATGCAGTTTGTCATGGGGTGCTGAAGGTGGGTGTGGTGCAGGAATCAAGCGCAGGACGCAGAAGCTAAGTCCAAAAGACTTTAGTGAATTATTCACGTAGTACACGAGCACAATAAGCCCGGAGGCGAAATAAAGGCGCACACAGGCGTCAAACAAAAGGCGCACTAACATGTGCGAAAACCTCTCCAAACAACGGAGGGAAGAACGTAGCTCAGAACACCAAACAGAAGAGCAATCACACACAACACCATACACACACAACGAGAACTAAATAGGACACTAATGAGGACTAACTAGACACAGGTGTACAACATCAAGACAAAACCAAACGAACATGAGACATAGATCGGTGGCAGCTAGTACTCCGGGGACGACGACCGCCGAAACCTGCCCGAACAAGGAGGAGGAGCAGCCTCGGCCGAAACCGTGACACAGTTAGAAAACGACAAGCTACCTCGTCAAGTCATTACACCATGCTTACAGTAGTATCGGTACAATGGATCTCACATTAGGCATACTGTACCATCCCAAGGCGTGGGGGCAGACTTATGCTATCTAGATTTCTAGAGAGGGTGTCCATGAACATTCCTTAGATGAAAGGCAACAATTAGAGTCAACATTTAAAGTGTGTGTGTGTGGGGCGGGGAGGGGGGGTCCAGTATATGGTAATGTGTTTTTGCTTGTGATGATAACTGTGTGTATGTGTGTGTGTGTGTATTTATATGTGTTTGTTTTTCAAATCAAATTGTATTGGTCGCATGCAAATATTTAGCAGATGTTATTGCGGGTGTAGCGAAATGCTTGTGTTCCTAGCTCCAACAGTGCAGTAGTATCTAACAATTCACAACAATACACAAATCTAAAAGTAAAAGAATGGAATTTAGAAATAGATACAGTGGGGAAAAAAGTATTTAGTCAGCCACCAATTGTGCAAGTTATCCCACTTAAAAAGATGAGAGAGGCCTGTAATTTTCATCATAGGTACACGTCAACTATGACAGACAAAATGAGGAAAAAAAATCCAGAAAATCACATTGTAGGATTTTTTATGAATTTATTTGCAAATTATGGTGGAAAATAAGTATTTGTTCAATAACAAAAGTTTCTCAATACTTTGTTATATACCCTTTGTTGGCAATGACACAGGTCAAACGTTTTCTGTAAGTCTTCACAAGGTTTTCACACACTGTTGCTGGTATTTTGGCCCATTCCTCCATGCAGATCTCCTCTAGAGCAGTGATGTTTTGGGGCTGTCGCTGGGCAACACGGACTTTCAACTCCCTCCAAAGATTTTCTATGGGGTTGAGATCTGGAGACTGGCTAGGCCACTCCAGGATCTTGAAATGCTTCTTACGAAGCCACTCCTTCGTTGCCCGGGCGGTGTGTTTGGGATCATTGTCATGCTGAAAGACCCAGCCACGTTTCATCTTCAATGCCCTTGCTGATGGAAGGAGGTTTTCACTCAAAATCTCACGATACATGGCCCCATTCATTCTTTCCTTTTAATGCTAATCAAGTTTAGATCAGTCGTCCTGGTCCCTTTGCAGAAAAACAGCCCCAAAGCATGATGTTTCCACCCCCATGCTTCACAGTAGGTATGGTGTTATTTGGATGCAACTCAGCATTCTTTGTCCTCCAAACACGACGAGTTGAGTTTTTACCAAAAAGTTATATTTTGGTTTCATCTGACTATATGACATTCTCCCAATCCTCTTCTGGATCATCCAAATGCACTCTAGCAAACTTCAGACGGGCCTGGACATGTACTGGCTTAAGCAGTGGGACACGTCTGGCACTGCAGGATTTGAGTCCCTGGCGGCGTAGTGTGTTACTGATGGAAGGCTTTGTTACTTTGGTCCCAGCTCTCTGCAGGTCATTCACTAGGTCCCCCGTGTGGTTCTGGGATTTTTGCTCACCGTTCTTGTGATCATTTTGACCCCACGGGGTGAGATCTTGCGTGGAGCCCCAGATCGAGGGAGATTATCAGTGGTCTTGTATGTCTTCCATTTCCTAATAATTGCTCCCACAGTTGATTTCTTCAAACCAAGCTGCTTACCTATTGCAGATTCAGTCTTCCCAGCCTGGTGCAGGTCTACAATTTTGTTTCTGGTGTCCTTTGACAGCTCTTTGGTCTTGGCCATAGTGGAGTTTGGAGTGTGACTGTTTGAGGTTGTGGACAGGTGTCTTTTATACTGATAACAAGTTCAAACAGGTGCCATTAATACAGGTAACGAGTGGAGGACAGAGGAGCCTCTTAAAGAAGAAGTTACAGGTCTGTGAGAGCCAGAAATCTTGCTTGTTTGTAGGTGACCAAATACTTATTTTCCACCATAATTTGCAAATAAATTCATAAAAAATCCTACAATGTGATTTTCTGGATTTTATTTTCTCAATTTGTCTGTCATAGTTGACGTGTTGTACCTATGATGAAAATTACAGGCCTCTCTCATCTTTTTAAGAGGGAGAACTTGCACAATTGGTGGCTGACTAAATACTTTTTTCCCCCACTGTACCTACCTACCTACCTACCTACCTACCTACCTACCTACCTACTTACAGGTTATGGAAAATGTGCTCTTTTAGTGTTTCTCCAGTTGGTTTCCTGAAGGAGAAATCCTCCACTTCTATGTCAAAGATAATAAAACAAGAACACTATAGTAAATAATACAGTAATGTCTGCAAAAACACTACAGTAAATACTACAATATATTACAGTCTGCAAAAACACTACAGTAAATACTACAGTAAATTCTACAGTTTTCTTTTACTACAGTATTTATACTATAGTTAACTGTAAATACTACAGCAAATACTACTTTAGTCTGCAAAAACCCTACAGTGAATACCATAGTATTTATACCATAGTATACTATAATATTTATTTTTATGTGGGAATCTTTTATTTTCACAGGCAGGTGTACACAATCAGACACGCATGCATGCACATAGCACACACACACACACACACGCAGTCTGCACTGCACAAGCACACACACAGTCTCATCTGTGCTATCTACTGTTGTTGATCAGCAAACTGTCCCTCTCACATTAGACCTAATTTCTGTCTATTCTCTCTTTTTAATTTTTTCTCAATTTTTCTCTCGCTCTCTCTCACTCTCTCTCGCTCTCCTCTCGCTCTCTCTCGCTCTCTCTCTCTCGCTCTCTCTCAATGTCTCTGTCTCTCCATCTATTTCTCTCTCTCTCTCTCTCTCTCTCTCTCTCCCTCCCCCTCTATGTTGTGGTACAGTGCAGTGCTATCTCTCTCTCCCGTTTGTCTGTCCCCATTACTGTGGCGTATCATAAACATTTCAGTCACACTTAACTGCAGCGCGGTCTGATTTATACATTTTATTGACCATTTATCCCTGTCTGCCCTCCTTCTAATCTGCCCTCTCCATCTCCCTCTCCTCTCCTGTCTCTCCACCTGTCTGCCCTCCTTCTAATCTGCCCTCTCCATCTCCCTCTCCTCTCCTGTCTCTCCACCTGTCTGCCCTCCTTCTAATCTGCCCTCTCCATCTCCCTCTCCTCTCCTGTCTCTCCACCTGTCTGCCCTCCTTCTAATCTGCCCTCTCCATCTCCCTCTCCTCTCCTGTCTCTCCACCTGTCTGCCCTCCTTCTAATCTGCCCTCTCCATCTCCCTCTCCTCTCCTGTCTCTCCACCTGTCTGCCCTCCTTCTAATCTGCCCTCTCCATCTCCCTCTCCTCTCCTGTCTCTCCACCTGTCTGTCACTCCTTCCTCCTCCATTAATGTGCCTGCACAGCACACTCCCTCTATCTCTCTCTAGGCTCCTCTCTTTCCTTCATTTTCTCAATTTTGTTGTTTCATCGCTCTCTTTACCTTTCTCTTATTTTCTATTTTTTTGTTCAGTTCTCTCTCTCTTTCTCTCGTGTTATCTCACCACTTCCTCTGCCTATTTCTCTCTATTTCCTCTATATCACCCCTTTCTCTGTGCCCTCTTATAACCCCATCTCAATTGCTTATACTTACTATCTCTCTCCCTGTCACTCCCCCCACTCTATGTCTCATATAACTCACTCACTATCTAGACTTGGTGGCAGTAAACCAAATTGTGTAAACCCAAATTGAGATTTCAGAGTGATTTCTCCTCTGCTCTTTTCAACAGAGGTTCATATTCTCACCCATCCACATTCTCTCTCTCTCTCTCTCTCTCTCTCTCTCTCTCTCTCTCTCTCTCTCTCTCTCTCTCTCTCTCTCTCTCTCTCTCTATTTATATCTCTCTATTTATCTCTCTCTATTTATCTCTCTTCTCTGTGTCAATGTATGACTGTGGCTGGCTGTATAGGGCTACAAGACACTATGTCTAGAGGCCAGGCACAATGGATGTCCTTTCAGCTCTTTACTGTCTTGTATTTCCAATCTTCTGCGTTGCTCTTTCTCTCTAACTCTATTTCCCTCCAACTCTCTCCTTCTCATCTCTCTCCATCTCTCCCTCTCTCCATCCCTCTGTCCATCTCCATCCCTTCATTGCTATTTCTCTCCATCTATAAAACATTTTCTCTCTCTCTCTCTCTCTCCCTCATCTCTCTCCACATCTCTCTCTCCCTCATCTCTCTCTACATCTCTCTCTCTCTCTACATCTCTCTCTCTCTCTCTCTCTCTCTCTCTCTCTCTCTCTCTCTCTCTCTCTCAATTCAAAGAGCTTTATTTGCATGGGAAACATATGTTTACATTGCCAAAGCAAATGGAATAGACAGTAAACAAAAGGGAAATAAACAAGGGAAACATTAGTAAACATTACTCACAAAAGTTTTAAAAGAACTCTCTTTCCATCCTTCCGGTCACCTTGTCTAGACATCTAATTACTGTCAGTGTTATTGTATAACCCAGTGTCCCAGTGTGTCAGAGCTAGCCGGAAGCTACTGCTCATTAAGCTCTGGGGTCAGCGTGTGTGTGTGTTGATTGGTGTATCGGTGCAGGCATTGTGAGTGTTAGGACCAATTTATTTCCTATTTATAGAGTATAGCTGCTATCTCTCAGGGTATAGCTGTTCATATCCAGTTCATCTCCAGTCTATGGCATGCTAGTGGAGCATGACAAACGATTGAATGCAAATACTTCATTATTCCCATCAGTGGCAGATTCAGCGTTGCTAGCTGTGTGACAAAAATGCATAACAGTCTTACGGTGTCTCTCACACAACAGATACATGATACTGTGTGTAAAGACCAAAGACCAGAGGCTCATTCAGGGGGGCACAACGTTAGAAAAGGTTTGGATATAAATATATAGTGTAGAACAGACTGTCATGTAGGATAACTAGGTCCTGCTTTTGTGGTCAGAAAAAACGAATGATTCCATATGACTAAGGAATCATGTCAGTTCTATACACTATATTTCTATCTGCAACAATGTTGAAAAACATTGTGAACTCCTGAACGGCTCCCCAGGAGTTGCTAGCCCCGCCCCTCCACACCTGTGTGTCAGTGTGAGAGTGAGGCATTATGGGATGGCGTGTGGTGATGGAGGGATAAGGGTTTCTGTCTGGTTTCCATGGTACCGCTGCTGCCTCAAGCTGTCTCTGTTCTGATTGGACGAGGGATAAGGTCGACAGAGCAGGCCTTGTGTATGTGTGTGTGGTATGTCATTCTCTGTGTGTGTGCCAGTCTGAGTATTGGATGTAGTCTTGAGCCACAAATACCACTGTCACTGAGTATTGGCGCCAAGCTATGCAGTGGAGTGGAGTGGACATGATATCTTGAGATAAAATCAAATAATGTATTTTTGTATTGAATAACATTGGACTTGGCTGGCTCCAGGGCTCACAAGGCAAAGCGGAGGAGCATCTTTGTGTGTGTGTACGCTGGCCCTTATTTCCATGGTTACTTTGATCCAGCTGGGCTGATGAAAGTATGTCTCCTGCAGACACCTTTGTGTGCTCCCATTACTGCTCTGTGTGTGTCCCACCTCTGGCAGAGAGACAGAGCAGGAGAGGGGGGGCAGAGGAGAGGAGAGGGATGGAGAGATTAGATGGGGGGAGGGGAGAGGTTGGGGGAAACGCCAGAAAGGGAAGGGAGGTTCCATCATCGTTGTCAGAAAGAGAGATGATCGCTAAAAATAAAAACATGGTGGCAGTCAGAAAAAGAACGGGGGAATATAATTTTGGACAATGTTAATACTGTACTGCCAATGTAAGCCAGACGGCTCATACCACCTCTATCTCCCCTTACATTTAACCATTGCACTCTGGATTCATAGGGCTGACATATATCAAACATACGTCCGTTCCACCCCTACAGTAACACCACCTGTTGTACTCACCACCCCACCTTCCCCTCCACCCCCACCTTGACGTCCTATTAGACCGGCTCAGTCCAGATGGGCACTGTTCTTTTATACGCCTCTATTCTTGCGTCCCAATTGGCACCCTATAGTGCACTACGTTTGGGACAAACCCTATATCTTTCAAGCCATGCACTTTAACATATTCAGTATACCCTAACAAAGCTGTTTGCATTGGGGCTGGTCAGATGACTAAATGAATGACCTGCTGTACAGATGTTACATATTTTGTGTCTGAAAGGGCGTTTTATGGTGTAGATGGTGTATAGAGAACATTTTGGGGCAGCGTTGAATGTAAATGGGAGGTTGTCTGGGAACATGGGTTGCGTCCCAAATGGGACCTTAATCCTTATATGGTACACTACTTTTGACCAAGGGTTCTGGTCAAAAGTAGTGCATAATGTAGGAAATAGGGTGCCATTTTGGACACATCCCATAAGAGGGGAGAGGAACAGGAGAATAGCCTTGTGAATAGAGAGAGAGAGAGAGAGAGAGAGAGAGAGAGAGAGAGAGAGAGAGAGAGAGAGAGAGAGAGAGAGAGAGAGAGAGAGAGAGAGAGAGAGAGAGAGAGAGAGAGAGAGAGAGAGAGAGAGAGAGAGAGAGAGAGAGAGAGAGAGAGAGAGAGAGAGAGAGAGAGAGAGAGAGAGAGAGAGAGAGAGAGAGAGAGAGAGAGAGAGAGAGAGCAAAAAAAATATACATGATCAAATGCAAATCTTAGAATCAACTATTAAAGACTACCAGAACCCACTGGATTCTCCAATTACATTCAATGAACTACAGGACAAAATACAAACCCTCCAACCCAAAAAGGCCTGTGGTGTTGATGGTATCCTCAATGAAATGATAAAATATACAGACCACAAATTTCAATTAGCTATACTTAAACTCTTTAACATCATCCTTAGCTCTGGCATCTTCCACAATATTTGGAACCAATGTCTGATCACCCCAATCCACAAAAGTGTAGACAGATTTGACCCCAATAACTACCGTGGGATATGCGTCAACAGCAACCTTGGGAAAATCCTCTGCATTATCATTAACAGCAGACTAGTTCATTTCCTCAGTGAAAACAATGTACTGAGCAAATGTCAAATTGGCTTTTTACCAAATTACTGTACGACAGACCACGTATTCACCCTGCACACCCTAATTGACAAACAAACAAACCAAAACAAAGGCAAAGTCTTCTCATGCTTTGTTGATTTCAAAAAAGCTTTTGACTCAATTTGGCATGAGGGTCTGCTATACAAATTGATGGAAAGTGGGGTTGGGGGAAAAATATAAGACACTATAAAATCCATGTACACAAACAACAAGTGTGCAGTTAAAATTGGCAAAAAACACACACATTTCTTTCCACAGGGCCGTGGGGTGAGACAGGGATACAGTTTAAGCCCCACCCTCTTCAACATATATATCAACGAATTGGCGAGGGCACTGGAACAGTCTGCAGCACCCGGCCTCAACCTACTAGAATCTGAAGTCAAATGTCTACTGTTTGCTGATGGTGTGGTCCTCTGTAGCTCAATTGGTAGAGCATGGCGCTTGTAACGCCAGGGTAGTGGGTTCGATCCCCGGGACCACCCATACGTAAAAATGTATGCGCACATGACTGTAAGCCGCTTTGGATAAAAGCGTCTGCTAAATGGCATATTATTATTATTATTATTATCTGGTGCTTCTGTCACCAACCAAGGAGGGCAACAAAGGAGTGCTCAAGAAGAAGCACATTAAGGTCCTGGAGAGGCCTAGCCAGTCTCCAGACCTTAATCCCATAGAAAATCTGTGGAGGGAGCTGAAGGTTCGAGTTGCCAAACGTCAGGCTCGAAACCTTAATGACTTGGAGAAGATCTGCAAAGAGGAGTGGGACAAAATCCCTCCTGAGATGTGTGCAAACCTGGTGGCCAACTACAAGAAACGTCTGACCTCTGAGAGAGAGAGAGAGAGATATGTACTCTGTTGACTTTTAAACGTACCTGTCAGGGGGCCTGAAACACTTAAACACATAGAAGTACAACACACACACACAGTGTAATCAACTGGTAGTCTAGTAGCCATTCTCCAGCGCCATGCCTAGGGGCCATATCTGTTCTCTTCCTGACCCTCTTTCCCATGCACTCTCACTGGGCAGTGCCCTCCCTTCTCCCTGACTTCACAGACGAAAGCTGATGGTCCCCATGGACACACACGCACACACACTGATTATAGATCAGTTGTGTTAAATAATGACACCCACTAGATCAGCTTGACGTAGGGACCGTTGATTATGTAGGCCATGGGAGCATGTGTGTGTATGATGGGGAAACCACTTCCTGTCATAGACTGATTACAGCTGGAGAGGGATGAAGTGTGTGTGTGTGCGTGTGCATGATACAGGCCTGTCCTAATGACCGCAGGGCTTATAAGTGTTCCTATACTAGTGATGACTAGTGCTGATGTGAGGATAATGGGTCATGTGTAGGCAACAGTGAAATGTACTGTATGAGTTGAACTGGGATTGAAATAGTTTATATTATATATGAAATCAGGTTGTTAGGCTATTGCACATCTACAGTTGAAGTCGGAAGTTTACATACACCTTAGCCAAATACATTTAAACTCAGTTTTTCACAATTCCTGACATTTAATCCTAGTAAAAATTCCCTGTCTTAGGTCAGTTAGGATCACCACTTTATTTTAAGAATGTGAAATGTCAGAATAATAGTAGAGAGAATGATTTATTTCAGCTTTTATTTCTTTCATCACATTCCCAGTGGGTCAAAAGTTTACATACACTCAATTAGTATTTGGTTGCATTGCCTTTCAATTGTGTAACTTGGGTCAAATGTTTCAGGTAGCCTTCCACAAGCTTCCCACAATAAGTTGGGTGAATTTTGGCCCATTCCTCCTGACAGAGCTGGTGTAACTGAGTCAGGTTTGTAGGCCTCCTTGCTCACACACGCTTTTTCAATTCTTCCCACAAATGTTCTATAGGATTGTGGTCAGGGCTTTGTGATGGCCACTCCAATACCTTGACTTTGCTGTCCTTAAGCCATTTTGCCACAACTTTGGAAGTATGCTTGTGGTCATTGTCCATTTGGAAGACCCATTTGCGACCAAGCTTTAACTTCCTGACTGATGTCTTGAGATGTTGCTTCAATATATCCACATAAGTGTACCAGTCCCTCCTGCAGCAAAGCACCCCCACAGCATGATGCTGCCACCCCCGTGCTTCACTGTTGGGATGGTGTTCTTCAGCTCGCAAGCATCCCCTTTTTTCCTCCAAACATAACGATGGTCATTATGGCCAAACAGTTATATTTCTGTTTCATCAGACCAGAGGACATTTCTCCAAAATGTATGATCTTTGTCCCCATGTGCAGTTGCAAACCGTAGTCTGGCTTTTTAATGGCGGTTTTGGAGCAGTGGCTTCTTCCTTCCTGAGCAGCCTTTCAGGTTATGTCGATATAGGACTCGTTTTACTGTGGATATAGATACTTTTGTACCTGTTTCCTCCAGCATCTTCACAAGGTCCTTTGCTGTTGTTCTGGGATTGATTTGCACTTTTCGCACCAAAGTACGTTTATCTCTAGGAGACAGAATGTGTCTCCTTCCTGAGTGGTATGACGGCTGTGTAGTCCCATGGTGTTTATACTTGCGTACTATTGTTTGTACAGTTGAACGTGGTACCTTCAGGCGTCTGGAAATTGCATCCACAGGTACACCTCCAATTGACTCAAATGATATCAATTAGACAGAAGCTTCTAAAGCCATGACATCATTTTCTGGAATTTTCCAAGCTGTTTAAAGGTACAGTCCACTTAGTGTATGTTGACTTCTGACCCACTGGAATTGTGATACAGTGAATTATAAGTTAAATAATCTGTCTGTAAACAATTACTTGTGTCATGCACAAAGTAGATGTCCTAACAGGCTTGCCAAAACTATAGTTTGTTAACAAGAAATTTGTGGAGTGGTTGAAAAACTAGTTTTAATGACTCCAACCTAAGTGTATGTAAACTTCCGACTTCAACTGTATAAAAAGTATGTGACTTACTTAGCATGGTAAGGATTGTGTACATTGTGAGAGATATGTGAGGGTTCTGTGTGAGGCCCAAGGCTTGCTGTAGTGAGGGATAGGGTTAGTGTGGGAACTCTAAACAATGTGTCTTACTGAGCTCTGTTCCCACGTCCCTCTCCCTCCCTCACACACACACACACACACACACACACACACACACACACACACACACACACACACACACACACACACACACAGCTTACATCGGTCAGGACCTCAACCAAGCAGGAACACAGCCGTGTGTGTATGTGTGAGAGAGAGAGAGAGAGAGAGAGAGAGAGAGAGAGAGATAAGGTTACTGTAGTGCATCTAGCTATCTAATTTGTGCTTTGATACTCAGTGCATCTGTTTGTTTTACAGAGTATTTATGCTGCACATGTGTATGTGTTGGACAGTTTGTAACTACCCCCTTTGTAACTACCCTGTATATTTGCACACCATACATAGACACCTTCATGCTCTCTCTCTCTCTCTCTCTCTCTCTCTCTCTCTCTCTCTCTCTCTCTCTCTCTCTCTCTCTCTCTCTCTCTCTCTCTCTCTCTCTCTCTCTCTCTCTCTCTCTCTCTCTCTCTCTCTCTCTCTCTCTCTCTCTCTCTCTCTCTCTCTCTCTCTCTCTCCCAAATAGATATGTGAGTTGATCAAAATTGGGTTTGTTTTCGAATTCTTTGTGGATCTGTGTAATCTGAGGGAAATATGTGTCTTTAATATGGTCATACATTTGGCAGGGGGTTAGGAAGTGCAGCTCAGTTTCCACCTCATCTTGTGGGCAGTGTGCACATAGCCTGTCTTCTCTTGAGAGCCAGGTCTGCCTACGGCGGCCTTTCTCAATAGCAAGGCTCACTGAGTCTGTACATAGTCAAAGCTCTCCTTAAGTTTGGGTCAGTCACAGTGGTCAGGTATTCACTGTGTACTCTCTGTTTAGGGCCAAATAACATTCTAGTTTGCTCCGTTTTTTTGTTAATTCTTTCAATGTGTCAAGTAATTATATTTTTGTTTTCTCATGGTTGGGTCTAATTGTGTTGCTGTCCTGGGGCTCTGTGGGGTCTGTTTGTGTTTGTGAACAGAGCCCCGGGACCAGCTTGCTTAGGGGACTCTTCTCCAGGTTAATCTCTCTGTAGGTGATGGCTTTGTTATGGAAAGTTTGGGGATCGCTTCCTTTTAGGTGGTTGTAGAATTGAACAGCTCTTTTCTGGATTTTGATCATTAGCGGGTATCGGCCTAATTCTGCTCTGCATGCATTATTTGGTGTTTTTCGTTGTACACGGAGGATATTTTTTGCAGAATTCTGCATGCAGAATTAGTGTTTGTCCCATTTTGTGAATTCTTTAAGGAATACCTGGAATAGTATAACAGTAATCACCCCCCCACCCCCTTAAGTTGAATGCACCAATTTGTAAGTCGCTCTGGATAAGAGCGTCTGCTAAATGACTTAAATGTAAATGTGAATTATTGGTTGGTGAGCGGACCCCAGACCTCACAACCATAAAGGGCAATTGGTTCTATAACTGATTCAAGTATTTTTAGCCAGATCCTAATTGGTATGTCGAATTTTATGTTCCTTTTGATGGCATAGAAGGCCCTTCTTGCCTTGTCTCTCAGATCGTTCACAGCTTTGTGGAAGTTACCTGTGGCGCTGATGTTTAGGCCGATGTATGTATCGTTTTTTGTGTGCTCTAGGGCAACGGTGTCTAGTTGGAATTTGTTTTTGTGGTCCTGGCAACTGGACCTTTTTTGGAACACCATTATTTTTGTCTTACTGAGATTTACTGTCATGGCCCAGTTCTGACAGAATCTGTGCAGAAGATCTAGGTGCTACTGTATGCCCTCCTTGGTTGAGGACAGAAGCACCAGATCATCAGCAAACAGTAGACATTTGACTTCAGATTCTAGTAGGGTGAGGCCGGGTGCTGCAGACTGTTCTAGTGCCCTCGCCAATTTGTTGATATATTTACATTTACATTTACGTCATTTAGCAGACGCTGTTATCCAGAGCGACTTACAAATTGGTGCATTCACCTTATAGCCAGTGGGATAACCATTTTACAATATGTTATTAACAAACAAAAAAATTGGGGTGGGGTAAGGGGGGGTAGAAGGATTACTTTATCCTATCCCAGGTATTCCTTAAAGAGATGGGGTTTCAAGTGTCTCCGGAAGGTGGTGAGTGACTCCGCTGTCCTGGCGTCGTGAGGGAGCTTGTTCCACCATTGGGGTGCCAGAGCAGCGAACAGTTTTGACTGGGCTGAGCGGGAACTGTGCTTCCGCAGAGGTAGGGGGGCCAGCAGGCCAGAGGTGGATGAACACAATGCCCTCATTTGGGTGTAGGGACTGATCAGAGCCTGAAGGTACGGAGGTGCCGTTCCCCTCACAGCTCCGTAGGCAAGCACCATGGTCTTGTAGCAGATGCGAGCTTCAACTGGAAGCCAGTGGAGTGTGCAGAGGAGCGGGGTGACGTGAGAGAACTTGGGAAGGTTGAACACCAGACGGGCTGCGGCATTCTGGATGAGTTGTAGGGGTTTAATGGCACAGGCAGGGAGCCCAGCCAACAGCGAGTTGCAGTAATCCAGACGGGAGATGACAAGTGCCTGGATTAGGACCTGTGCCGCTTCCTGTGTAAGGCAGGGTCGTACTCTCCGAATGTTGTAGAGCATGAACCTACAGGATCGGGTCACCGCCTTGATGTTAGCGGAGAGTAACGACAGGGTGTTGTCCAGGGTCACGCCAAGGCTCTTCGCACTCTGGGAGGAGGACACAACGGAGTTGTCAACCGTGATGGCGAGATCATGGAACGGGCAGTCCTTCCCCGGGAGGAAGAGCAGCTCCGTCTTGCCGAGGTTCAGCTTGAGGTGGTGATCCGTCATCCACACTGATATGTCTGCCAGACATGCAGAGATGCGATTCGCCACCTGGTTATCAGAAGGGGGAAAGGAGAAGATTAGTTGTGTGTCGTCTGCGTAGCAATGATAGGAGAGGCCATGTGAGGATATGACAGAGCCAAGTGACTTGGTGTATAGCGAGAATAGGAGAGGGCCTAGAACTGAGCCCTGGGGGACACCAGTGAGAGCACGTGGTGCGGAGACAGATTCTCGCCACGCGAGCGACCGGTCAGGTAGGACCGGGTGGGGCTTAAACTGCATCCCTGTCTCACCCCACGGCCCTGTAGAGAGAAATGTGTGTGTTTTTTTGCCAATATTAACCACACACTTGTTTGTGTACATGGATTTTATAATGTTGTATGTTTTTCCCCCAACACCACTTTCCATCAATTTGTATAACAGACCCTAATGCCAAATTGAGTAAAATGCTTTTTTTGAAATCAACAAAGCATGATAAGACTTTGCCTTTGTTTTGGTTTGTTTGTCAATTAGGGTGTGCAGGGTGAATACGTGGTCTGTCGTACGGTAATTTGGTAGAAAGCCAATTTGACATTTGCTCAGTACATTGTTTTCACTGAGGAAATGTATGAGTCTGTTGTTAATGATAATACAGAGGATTTTCCCAAGGTTGCTGTTGACGCATATCCCACGGTAGTTATTGGGGTCTAATTTGTCTCCACTTTTGTGGATTGGGGTGATCAGTCCTTGGTTCCAAATATTGGGGAAGATGCCAGAGCTAAGGATGATGTTAAAGAGTATAAGTATAGCCAATTGTAATTTGTGGTCTGTATATTTGATCATTTCATTGAGGATACCATCAACACCACAGGCCTTTTTGGGTTGGAGGGTTTGTATTTTGTCCTGTAGTTCATTCAATGTAATTGGATAATCCAGTGGGTTCTGGTAGTCTTTAATAGTTGATTCTAAGATTTGGATTTGATCATGTAAATGTTTTTGCTGTTTGTTCTTTGATATAGGGCCAAAAAGATTGGAGAAGTGGTTTACCCATACATCTCCGTTTTGGATAGATAACTCTTCGTGTTGTTGTTGGTTTAGTGTTTTCCAATTTTCCCAGAAGTGGTAATGGACCCTTCAATTACATTGAGCTGATTTCTGACGTGCTGTTCCTTCTTTTTCTGTAGTGTATTTCTGTATTGTTTTAGTAATTCACCATAGTGAAGGCATAGGCTCAGGTTTTCTGGGTCTCTATGTTTTTGGTTGGATAGGTCTCTCTCTCTCTCTCTCACACACAAACACACCTGCACATGCTCTTCCTGTAGTGTAGTGAGTTCATGCTGGGAGATGGGTTGGACTGACACAGCTGGGGACCACTTCCCCTCTCTCTCTCTCTCTCTCTCTCTCTCTCTCTCTCTCTCTCTCTCTCTCTCTCTCTCTCTCTCTCTCTCTCTCTCTCTCTCTCTCTCTCTCCCCCTCTCTCTCTGTCACACTTCATTTCTCCATCAGACACAGTTCCCCTTTTCAGACTTGTTATAAATCTCTTCACCTAAAGCCACCTTGACACCTAACATCCATGCCAGTGTGTAGGATAAAGCCGTTTATCAGTGAGCACTGGTCAACGTTTATAGGAACCTGAATAATTGGTATTTAGTGAGTGGGTTTGGACTGGCAATAGCTATAAATAAGGTTTCTATATGTACTGTAGATGGCAATATCCCACTCACTCCTACTGACCGACACGCATGGCTATGCTGGTTTATTCCTTTATCCTACAATATTAGGCTGCTGTGGGAATAGATAGCCCAGCTCTCCTGTCATCTAATCTTTCTCTCTCTCTCTCTCTCTCTCTCTCTCTCTCTCTCTCTCTCTCTCTACTCGTTCTGTCTCTCTCTCTCTCGCTCTCTGTCTCTTTCTCCCCCCAGCCCTGCCCTCTCTCTCTCTCTCTCTCTCTCTCTCTCTCTCTCTCTCTCTGTCTCTCTCTCTCTCTCTCTCTCTCTCTCTCTCTCTCTCTCTCTCTCTCGTTCTGTCTCTCTCTCTCGCTCTCTCTCGCTCTCTGTCTCTTTCTCCCCCCAGCCCTGCCCTCTCTCTCTCTCTCTCTCTCTCTCTCTCTCTCTCTCTCTCTCTCTCTCTCTCTCTCTCTCTCTCTCTCTCTCTCTCTCTCTCTCTCTCTCTCTCTCTCTCTCTCTCTCTCTCTCTATCTGACAGTCCTCAATTCTCATCTCAACGCTTGCCAAAGCAAAAATATAATGACATTAATCTATCCTTCTCTCCCCCTCTCTCTCTCTCTTGCTCTCTCTCTCCCTCCAGCCCTCCCCTCTCCTTTCTCTCCATCTCTGTTTATCAAGTTGTCTCTTTTTAAAATATTTTTCCCTCTGTCTGCCTATATGTCAACACACTGTCCTGTCACACATAGCAGTCTGCTGTGATTTCAGGGACAAATCCAGATGTTGTTTTGGTGGACTTATATAAGAGATGATTACTCTAATTCATTTGACTGGCATTATCACCTTTTGATCTAATCCACTGACAGTTATACATTTCTTAGTTATACATTGCTCCTCTATACTTCCCAGGGCTTACAGGGGGCGGTAGTGAGAGTTGGCTTGTTGGTCACCCTGATGGCATCTTTCTCCCTCTCCTTTAAGCTCGGTTAAAGTCCAATGCTCTGTGCAGATCTGAAAGGATTAGATAGGTATATATACTGAACAAAAATAGAAACGCAACATGTAAAGTGTTGGTCCCATGTTTCATGAGCTGAAATAAAAGATCCCAGAAATGTTCCATATGCACAAAAAGCTTATTTCTCTCAAATGTTGTGCACAAATTTGTTTACATCCCTGTTAGTGAGCATTTCTCCTTTGCCAAGATAATTCATCCACCTGACAGATGTGGCATATCAAGAAGATGATTAAACAGCATGATCATTACACAGGTGCACCTTGTGCTGGGGACAATAAAAGCCCACTCTAAATTGTGCAGTTTTGTCACGCAACACAATGCCACAGATGTCTCAAGTTTTGAGGGAGCATGCAATTGGCATGCTCACTGCAGGAATGTCCACCAGAGCTTTTGCCAGAGAATTTAATGATAATTTCTCTACCAACATGGTTGCATAAAAACCTGAGGGAGATTTTAGCGTAATTCTGTTAGTTTGCATCTGCACAGTTCTTCCACTATAAAAGTTGTTGTAAATTTTTCAGTGGACATTTTAAAAAATAGTCCTTGTGCATAGAGTTGTATAGTTTGTTAAAATGTTAAATCAATGGTTTTTGTTTGGCATACATTTTAAAGTGAAAAACTGAGTCAAAGCGTAATTCAGATACTGTGGAATTGCCCTGTTCCTCTCCATGTTTGATTGTGTTTACAGTGTGTTTAAGCTCTACAGTTCATCTCAGATAAATCTTAATGAAGGTATACAGTATCAAGCATTGTTTACACTGAGAGTTAAGATGTACGACGTGATGTTAGTATGAGCTTTTTTCATCAAGCTAGCTAAGTCTTTAAAAGTTTAGATTTAATGACCTCTCACTTCCTCCCTTCCCTCTATCCCTCATCCCGTGTCTGTCTCCCCTTCTTCTCTCTTTCCTCAATGCTTCATTCCCTCTCTTCCTCCCCTTATTTACAGTTAATTCTCTTCATCCCTTGTCTTCCTCCACTCTCTCTTCCCTCTATTGTTCATTCTCTCGCTTCCTCCGTTCATTTACTGTCTCTTCACTCGTTTAGAGAGAAATACGATAAACCCTTCTATTACTTATTATTAATCTATAGTACCAGATGCTATAGTGCGTTGTCTCTCACTAGCAACTTTGACAAATTGAATTTGTAAAGTTGGTCTTATTTAATCAACTCGAAACACATCAGTTGTAGTACATGGTAATAGCTTTTGGGACCGGCAGGCGTCCATCCGTCGACCTTGTTGCCTTTGACTCCGCGCCAGGCATCCATAAATCCCTATTCCCTGTGCATCAGCGGCTGGGCTGAGCATCGGGTGTAAGTGGATCCAAAAGCTGGTGAGATCTAGAGGGGTTAGGGCCAAATTGCCCTTGGAGGACACTGTAATGAAGCCCCTGTTGTACCGGACGGAAGATGTAGTCAAGGGCTTTGGGACGTACCCACTGTCTGTCTGATCCACTAGGCTGTAAAGAGAAGTTAACATCAACAACCTACAACACACACTCTTGAGCTGCCTTGTAAGGCCAGTTGTTTTAAAGCTGAGCTCCAGGTTGAGGAGCTCAGTGCCGCTAGGATGTGTGTGTGGGTGTCTGTGTGGGTGTTTGTGTGTTTAAGGGGGGTGTACGTGTCTGTGTGTGTGTGTGTGATCTGCCTGCCAGGCATCACTAGTCTCAGCCACAGCAGTGACACAGTGCAGGCCACCAGAAACCCCACCACTGGGCAAAAAGGGTCAATATCAGGGGATATCGTTAGCTATATATTTCTCGATATCTGACATTTTATTAGATATAAGGAGTAGACATGCTCCTTCATATACAGAGCTAGGATATTCTCTGTAATGGGACAGTTTCTAAATGCATCCAATCCAGACCTCAAATCTCCCTGCTATCGTATGAGTCCAGGGAGATATCTGGGGTGAGATATGTTCAAGAAACGCACCTGATGCACGTGCACCCGCTTACATATTTGTAGAATATTATAACTCCTGAAAGGGTACAGTTGAAGTCGGAAGTTTCCATACACTTAGGTTGGAGTCATTAAAACTTGTTTTTCAACCACTCCACAAATGTCGCTACAAGCTTGGCACACCTGTATTTGGGGAGTTTCTCCCATTCTTCTCGGCAGATCCTCTCAAGCTCTGTCAGGTTGGATGGGGAGCGTCGCTGCACAGCTATTTTCAGATCTCTCCAGAAATATTAGATTGGGTTCAAGTCCGGGCTCTGTCTGGGCCACTCAAGGACATTCAGAGACTTGTGTCCAACGCCACTCCTGCATTGTCTTGGCTGTGTGCTTAAGGTCGTTGTCCTGTTGGAAGGTGATCCTTCACCACAGTCTGAGGTCCTGAGCGCTCTGGAGCAGATTTTCATCAAGGATCTCTCTGTACTTTGCTCCGTTTGTCATTCCCTTTATCCTGACTAGTCTCCCAGTCCCTGCCGCTGAAAAACATCCCCACAGCATGATGCTGCCACCACCATGCTTCACTGTAGGCATGGTGCCAGGTTTCCTCCAGATGTGACGCTTGGCATTCAGGCCAAAGAGTCCAATCTTGGTTTCATCAGACCAGAGAATCTTGTTTCTCATTGTCTGAGTCCTTTAGGTGCCTTTTGGTAAACTCCAAGCAGGCTGTCGTGCTTTTTACTGAGGAGTGGCTTCTGTCTGGCCACTCTACAACAAAGGACTGATTGGTGGAGTACTGTAGTGATGGTTGTCCTTCTGGAAGGTTCTTCCATCTCCACAGAGGAACTCTGTCAGAATGACCATCGGGTTCTTGGTCACCTCCCTGACCAAGGCCCTTCTCCCCTCATTGCTCAGTTTGGCCGGGCGGCCAGCTCTAGGAAGAGTCCTGGTGGTTCCAAACTTCTTCCATTTAAGAATGATGGAGGCCACTGTGTTCTTGGGGACCTTCAATGCTGCAGAAATGTTTTGGTGCCTCGACACAATCCTGTCTCGGAACTCTACGGACAATTCCTTCGACCTCATGGCTTGGTTTTTGCTTTGACATGCACTGTCAACTGTGGGGTCTTATATAGACAGGTGTGTGCCTTTCCAAATCATGTCCAATCAATGGAATTTACCACAGGTGGAGTCCAATCAAGTTGTAGAAACATCTCAAGGATGATCAATGGATTTAAAAAACAGATAAAAATACACCTTATGGAACAGCTGGGACTGTGAAGCAACACAAACATAGACACATGCATACAAACACACGATAACATACGCACCATACACGCATGTAAACATGGATTTTGTGTTATAGATATGTAGCAGTAGAGTAGAGGCCTGAGGGCACACACTTAAAATGTGATTAAATAAATAAATTGTGAAATCTGTTATGAATGTATTGTAATGTTTTTAAAATGTATAACTACCTTAATTTTGCTTTACCCCAGGAAGAGTAGCTGCTTCCTTGGCAGCAGCTAATGGGGATCCATAGTAAATACAAAAATACAAATGGAAGCAGGGTGCACCTGAGCTCAATTTCGAGTCTCATAGCAAAGGGTCTGAATACTTATGTAAATAAGGTATTTCTACAAACCTGTTTTCGCTTTGTTATTATGGGGAATTGTGTGTAGATTGATGAGGAAAAACATTTATTTAATCCATTTTAGAATAAGGCTGTAACATAACAACATTTGGAAAAAGTCAAGGTGCCTGAATACTTTCCGAATGCACTGTATCAAAAATACACATCTGGATTCAGAATTTGTCAGGATATGGTGCATATCCACAAATCTCAAAATATGCATTTGAAATGTTCTGCATTCTCTAGAATATCAAAAACATGTAATGTAAAGATATCCCCTGATATGGACCCTTTTCACACAGGCTCTCAGCCTCACACAGGAAATGGGTGTGACACTCAAAGTTAAACTGATGGAGGTGGATTAGCACAAGGGCGGGGGGTACAACCACACACACACATACTCACACTCTGAAGAACACACTCTCTACAAAAGGTTAATTGTAGGGCAGGGATACCAGACACATGGTACCACAGTACTAAGGGGCTTCTGTTGGTCTCATGTTTGTGTGTGTGTATGTTTGTGTGTGTGTTTGCATTTGTGTTTCTGTGTGTATGTATGTAAAAACAGCTGTCTTTAACTACCGCTTAAGAGTGTGCTGTGTATTAAATGGCAGCGCAAGAGTTTGTGTGTGCGTATGTGTTTGTATGTATGTATGTATGTATGTATGTGAGAAGGGTGAGGTCATAGTGAAGCCCTGTTGTGTTGTGACCTCAGCAACACGTCCCCTGTGGAGATAATCATTCCCTCCACTATCCATCTCTAATCCCCTCCTCCTTCCATCCCTCTCTTTCTCCTCTCCTCTCCACCCTCGTTCCCTACAATCCTTCACTCCAGAAGCTCCTGACTCTATCCCTCTATCCTTCTATCCCTCCCTTCCTTCCCCACATCCCTCCCTTCTTATCTAATGTAATTAACAGAGGAGCACGCTGTCTTTCAATTGGCTAATGAATAGGCTGCAACAATACACCAGAGACAGTAGTATAACAGGTGAAGTGCTGCTCTGTCTGCAGCAAAGCCACAACACCAGTTTAGGAATTCATAGGGCCTGGAGGTTTTCCTGAGGGGGTCATTCGATATAACTAGGTCCCAGAGTTTTACCTGATTAGGTCAGCATTAGTTATAACTAGGCCCCAGTTTTTCCTGCATGGTCAGGACCCAGAGTTTATTCCCTAATCCATACGATCACTGTACTATTGTATTGTACAGACTGTATATTTCTGCTCTGTCCAAGGAAAGTTACTGTAGGAAATAGAATATTATCCAGTCTGAAATACACAGACAGTCTTTAAGCGACAGAGAGAGAGGGGAGAGAGCTACTGCTCTGTCTTTAGAAAGCTCCTTAAGTGTTTAGATAGGGACAGAAAATTAGGGCTATTACTTTTTCATTATCCCATAGGCCTATAGTGTCCTTTACCTGGGGTTGCCATGGCAGCAGTGATTTCCTTCCCTGGCTCTGCCAAATGGCAGCAGTGTATACAGAAAGAGCGGCGCGGCCGACCGCTTTTCTGCTTTGAAATGTCACATCAAGACAAGCAAGTCGGTCGGCTTTCATTGCGTAACTGTTCTTTTTGGCTACATGTTATAGTGCTGTTCATCTAGTGCGGAGATATCCTCAGAGATGAGAACATTCTCCTGTTTTTAAAGTCATTCTCTAAGACACACACACTTACAATCACAAGGCAAGGCCAATTCATTATTCACAATTTCCATTTTAATCTTCCCCTCTTTCTGTTCCTTCGTTCTCTGAATGATTAATCAGTCAGTCAGTTTACCAACCAAACACCTTTGTTTCATATGAGCTGTGACAAGCTTGCTGGTATCCAGAGAACTGTCCTCGTCCTCTGTTATTCTAACCTCCTCCCTTTTCTTTCCTTCTTTCCTTCTTTCTTTTCTTTCCTTCCCACACTGAAAACAGGAATAGACCGCTCAAATGTGGACAGCAATTTATGGAGGGAAGGCAGGCCTCGCTCAGATCAGGCTCTGAGTCTGTGCTTGGCTCTGTGGGCTGACTGACTGACTCCCTGACCTCCTTCTGTCTCTGACACAAATAGATGTGTAGCAGAGCACCCAGCCAGGACACAGACGCATGCATTCATGCACAACGCGCACACGAACACACACACACACACACACACACACACACACACACACACACACAGATGTATAGTACAACAGCCAGCCCAGCCAGATCACCTATAGGAGAGTCAGGACCAACATAGAGAGACCGCTTGTATCCCAAGTGGCACCCTATTCCCTATATAGTGCACTACTTTTGACCAGGGCCCATAGGGGTCTGGTCAAAAGTTGTGCATTACATAGGAAATAGGATGCCATTTGTGACACGCCCAGAGAGGCTTCCAGGACTGAGAGGCAGCCAGTGTCTTTAATGCCCATTATGCAATATATTCCCCCTGACTTCTAAGTGTGCTTTGGATAAGAGTTCCCTGGAGGGAGATGAAAGTGAGGCTAGAACGCTCCCCACGGGCCCTCCCCTCCCCTGGTGCCACTGGGAGAGAGGGTATAGAGGAGAGAGTGTAGGGGAGAGGGGAGGGAAGAGAGAGGGTAGGCAGAGAGAGGAGAGGGTAAAGGGGAGAGAGGAGAGGGTAGATGGTAGCGAGAGAGGGGAGAGGGTTTAGGAAGAGAGGGGAGGGAGAGGAGAGAACAGTTGTCAGCAGAGAGGGGCAAGGAGGATGATGGTGTGATGTGGTGATGTGTGAGAGAGAGAGAGAGAGAGAGAGAGAGAGAGAGAGAGAGAGAGAGAGAGAGAGAGAGAGAGAGAGAGAGAGAGAGAGAGAGAGAGAGAGAGAGAGAGAGAGAGAGAGAGAGAAAAGAAGAGAGAGAGAGAGAGAGAGAGAGAGAGAGAGAGCGCTTAGGGATGGGGGAATCGGGCCCCGTCTGGCTCTGATTTAGAGGATAGTAATGCGATTAGCATTGTTTAGTTTTCACAGCTCCTTAAAGACTACCAGAACCCACTGGATTCTCCAATTACATTGAATGAACTACAGGACAAAATACAAACCCTCCAACCCAAAAAGGCATGTGGTGTTGATGGTATCCTCAATGAAATGATCAAATATACAGACCACAAATTCCAATTGGCTATACTTATACTCTTTAACATAATCCTTAGCTCTGGCATCTTCCCCAATATTTGGAACCAATATCACCCCAATCCACAAAAGTGGAGACAAATTAGACCCCAATAACTACCGTGGGATATGCGTCAACAGCAACCTTGGGAAAATCCTCTGCATTATCATTAACAGCAGACTCGTACATTTCCTCAGTGAAAACAATGTACTGAGCAAATGTCAAATTGGCTTTCTACCAAATTACCGTACGACAGACCACGTATTCACCCTGCACACCCTAATTGACAAACCAAAACAAAGGCAAAGTCTTCTCATGCTTTGTTGATTTCAAAAAATATTTTGACTCAATTTGGCATTAGGGTCTGCTATACAAATTGATGGAAAGTGGTGTTGGGAGAAAAACATACGACATTATAAAATCCATGTACACAAACAACAAGTTTGTGGTTAAAATTGGCAAAAAACACACCTCTTTTTCCACAGGGCCGTGGAGTGAGACAGGGATGCAGCTTAAGCCACACCCTCTTCAACATATAGATCAACAAATTGGCGAGGGCACTAGAACAGTCTGCAGCACCCGGCCTCACCCTACTAGAATCTGAAGTCAAATGTCTACTGTTTGCTGATGATCTGGTGCTTCTGTCCCCAACCAAGGAGGGCCTACAGCAGCACCTAGATCTTCTGCACAGATTCTGTCAGACCTGGGCCCTGACAGTAAATCTCAGTAAGACAAAAAGAATGACGTTACAAAAAAGGTCCAGTTACCAGGACCACAAATACAAATTCCATCTAGAGCACACAAAAAACGATACATACCTCAGCCTAAACATCAGCGCCACAAGTAACTTCCACAAAGCTGTGAACGATCTGAGAGACAAGGCAAGAAGGGCCTTCTATGCCATCAAAAGGAACATAAAATTCGACATACCAATTAGGATCTGGCTAAAAATACTTGAATCAGTAATAGAACCCATTGCTCTGTATGGTTGTGAGGTCTGGGGTCCACTCACAAACCAAGAATTCACAAAATGGGACAAACACCAAATTGAGAGTCTGCATGCAGAATTCTGCAAAAAATATCCTCAGTGTACAATGTAAAACACCAAATAATGCATGCAGCGAAGAATTAGGCCGATACCCACTAATGATCAAAATCCAGAAAAGAGCCGTTCAATTCTACAACCACCTAAAAGGAAGCGATCCCCAAACCTTCCATAACAAAGCCATCACCTACAGAGAGATGACCCTGGAGAAGAGTCCCCTAAGCAAGCTGGTCCTGGGGCTCTGTTCACAAACACAAACACAGAGCCCCAGGACAGCAACACAATTAGACCCAACCGTGAGAAAACAAAAAGATAATTACTTGACACTTTGAAAGAAATAACAAAAAAACTGAGCAAACTAGAATGCTATTTGGCCCTAAACAGAGAGTACACAGTGGCAGAATGCCTGACCACTGCGACTGACCCAAACTTAAGGAAAGCTTTGACTATGTACAGACTCAGTGAGCAAAGCCTTGCTATTGAGAAAGGCCGCTGTAGGCAGACCTGGCTCTCAAGAGAAGACAGGCTATGTGCACACTGCCCACAAAAGGAGGTGGAAATTGAGCTGCACTTCCTAACCTCCTGCCAAATGTATGACCATTAGAGACACCTATTTCCCTCAGATTACACAGACCCACAAAGAATTCGAAAACAAACCCAATTTTGATAAACTCCCTTATCTATTCGGTAAAATACCACAGTGTGCCATCACAGTAGCAAGATTTGTGACCTCTTGCCACAAGAAAAGGGCAACCAGTGAAGAACAAACACCATTGGAAATACAACCCATATTTATGTTTATTTATTTTCCCTTTTGTACTTTAAATATTTGCACATAATATGACATTTGAAATGTCTTTTGGAACTTTTGTGAGTGTAATGTTTACTGTTCATCTTTTAAAGTTGTATTTTACTTTTGTATATGATCTATTTCACTTGCTTTGGCAATGTAAACATATGTTTCCCATGCTAATAAAGCCCCTTAAATTGAGAGAGGATTGGTAAGATATGGAGGGGAGGAGGGAAGGAAGGCCAGGTGAGGGGAGAGTTTTTAGGGGAACACAGGAGAGAGGAGGGGGAGGGGAGAAGAGAGATGGCTGAGGGAAAGAGGATTGAGGAGATGGAACGCAGGCTTTGCGAGTATTAGTCTTTGGGGAGATGGATAGAGGACTTATAGGAGGTTTATGTCTCACTGTAGGATAGTTGACAGGACAGGATGATAGGGTGGTTGTATGTTGTAGTGGGAGTAGGGTTGGGCGATATCCAGATTTTCATACCTTCATACTGTACCATACATTTTAAATGTTTTAGTCATTTAGCAGACACTCTTATCCAGAGCAACTTACAGTTAGTGAGTGCATACATCATTTTTTTTATTTTTCATACTGGCCCCCCGTGGGAATCAAACCCACAACCCTGGCGTTGCAAACGCCATGCTCTACCAACTGAGCTACATCCCTGCCGGCCATTCCCTCCCCTACCCTGGGCCAATTGTGCGCCGCCCCATGGGTCTCCCAGTCGCGGCCGGCTACAACAGAGCCTGGATTCGAACCAGGATCTCTAGTGGCACAGCTAGCACTGCGATGCAGTGCCTTAGACCACAGCGCCAGGGTATACGATATTACCGGCAGTGCACACAAGGTGCGCTATTTCCAAACATAAAAAAATAGCAGCGCTACGCCACTGCTTACAACTGTAATTAAACTATCTAAGATCTGCCAAATAAACTATATCCAGCTCAGTACTCCAAATAATCTAGGCCTTATTTTTAACCAAATGTTTCAATTGCGATTTGACTTGCGATTTAGATCAAGACACGTGGGTGAACTGTAGGAATCATGGAAATAGAATGATTATTGTAATTCTATAGTTAGAATATAATAGTGGGCACTTTGAATACGACATGACAACGAATGAAAATGCCAGGGAGGAGTTATTTTGACAGGGTAGGAACCAGGAACCAAAGTGTTGGTTAGTGATTCCTAGGGGACCCTAGAATATTTTGCTACATTAAATGTTTTCTCTTAGGTACTTCATGTTGCCAACATATTCATGCTTCGCCTATTCCTCTTTGATTTTAGAATATACTGTTGCACAAACAACATGCTGATTTAGGCCTATGCCGTCACTGGTATCAGGCTGTAGCTAGCTACGTTAGCGCTGACTCAGTACATTTGTGGTCCTCTGTAGCTCAACTGGTAGAGCACGGCGCTTGAAACGCCAAGGTAGTGGGTTCGAGCCCCGGGACCACCCATACACAAAAATGTATGCATGCATGACTGTAAGTCGCTTTGGATAAAAGCGTCTGCTAAATGGCATATTATTATTTACATTTATTAGCTAGCTAGCTTGCCAGCTAACTAGCGATTAGCGTTGTCATCAACATTGTTGCATGACCATGCAGACTGAACGCACGTGTCTCATAGTCGAGCAACAACAAATACGCTCCTTGAGTGACAGGGGGCGGGGCTAGGTCTGTGTGGAAAGCGGCATGGAGAGAGAGGAGAGCGATGACTCAAGTAACGGAAACAACTATAAAAATGGACGTTACACATGGCGTATCACATTTAACAAACCAAACATTAAAATATCGTTATAGAAGGTAAAGTAAAACCCAAACCGGTCCATGCGTCAATACAGGTATATTGTAAAATACGGTATACCGCCCAGCCCTATATTAACAAGGTCTATTAGAAAGTTTCACAATTTCCCAATTCTCTGACAGCCCCTGTGTGTGTGTGTGTGTGTGTTGCTGGGGAAATCAGGCAGAGGTGAACAGCCTAGAACAACAGAAACACTAAACAATCTCTCTCTCTCTCTCTCTCTCTCTCTCTCTCTCTCTCTCTCTCTCTCTCTCTCTCTCTCTCTCTCTCTCTCTCTCTCTTTCTCATTCTCATTCCCTCTCTGTGTGAGGTTATGCATGCTGGCTGCTGGCTGGCAGAGTGCCACAGAGTGGGGGATAGATAGTTTTCAGAATGGCCTCAGAGTGGTCAATGCAGGCAGGCAGGCTACTCTGTGTGGGCACAGTGCAAACATACAGCACTGTGGAGAATAGTGCTCTGATTGTGACCGGGCAATCACTATGAGTGGCCCTGCAGCTCTCACTACAATCACACAGATCATATCGGGTGGCAGCGAGGGTGACTGACACTGATTTGATTTTCTGATTTGATTGTCCACTGATTAGGCCTACACATAGAGGATTGGTGACTAGAGGCTCTATATAGGAAGGGACAGTGGGGTATGTTGAGCCATTTGAGCCACACTGATTGAAGTGGATTTAAACAAGTGACATCAATAAGGGATCATGGCTTTTACCTGGATTCACGTGGTCAGTCTATGTCATGGAAAGAGCAGATGTTCCTAATTCTTTGTACACTCAGGGTATATACTGTACACTCACTCACCATACTGTCCCTGGCTCTGGGTCTGTCAGTCTGACAATGGCTTGCTGTATGAGTCAGCCGGTTGTGTCTAATTTGCCATGAGAGAAGGTAAATCAGGCTTAAAATCCTGCTAAGAGCCTTAGAGCTGTGGCTGGGGCATGTGGTGCTGACAACCCCTGCATGACCACATAACCACACCATCATGGTCTAACAACACAGGACCAGGTAGCTAGCAGCTAGTTGATCTCTCTCTGTAGCACTGTCTCTTTCTATTAATCTCTCTGCCTCTCTCTCTGTCTCTTTCTCTCTATCTATCTCCCTCTCTCTTAAGAGTCAACAGGAGGCCAGTATAATCTCCACTCTCTCCCGTCTCTCTCTACATGAAAGTTACACTCGCGCTCTCTCTCTCTCTCTCTCTCTCTCTCTCTCTCTCTCTCTCTCTCTCTCTCTCTCTCTCTCTCTCTCTCTCTCTTTGTGTACTGTCTCGCTCAGTCTTATTGGGTGTTGTTGACATTACAGGCTACTGGTTATCTCCACCATCTCCCCCTCTCTCTCTCTGTCTCTCTATTTGTATAAAATTTCTGTCCTGATTAATCATGTTGATATTAGCTGGCTCTCTGCTCAGTACTTTACTCACCATCATCATTATGTTTGTTTATAGATAAGCTCAATGACAGCAGATCAGATCTGATCAGCCTCATAGGCCTCATATTCCACTTTGTCTAATGCCATTTCTGCTCTACTACTCTCTAATCCCATGCAATTTATTCTGCTAACCCTAGAGAGAGAGAGACAGAGAAAGAGAAAGTGAGAGAAAGAGAGAGACAAGGAGAGAAGGACAGAAAGAGGTTATTCCACTAGTGACCGGCCCTGTCCTCCATCCGGCACGGAATAACCCTTAGTTTATTCCCTAGGAAATGTAGCTGTGTGTGTGAGTGTATTAGTAAAGGGTGGGTATGTGGGTTAATTAATTGGCGGAGGGATGGAAACACCAATGCACATGGCTGGGAGGATAGGGAGTTAGTTTGTGGTATGTGTGCTATATTTACACTCCTACACATGGTCCTTTTAGCTCCTCAGGCCAATCACAGATCACTAGTAAACTATACACAATCAGACTACTGTTGACATGACATTGCATCAGGACTGTTCTGTTGAAACCATCAAGGTCACCTAACCTTAAAAGATTCAGAGGTCGTTCAATTTAATTCAGATTCAGATTCAGATTCAGATTATTGATGGTGTCATTACTAGTCTGTCTATGCATAGTTGATCACACAAGATGGCCAACTTAAAATGTCCTCTCTCAACATCACTCCATCTTTCAAACTCTCTTTTGTTACCGCTTTCCGCTTTCCTCTTACTGTTCTCCTTTTTCATCAATTCAATCATCTCACTCATAGATGCCTATATTTACAGCCACTTGGCCATGTGTGGTCTTCTCCTCCTCTATGTCTATTCCTCCCAGGTGTTTGTCACATCTCTGATCCAGTGGGCTGAATGAAAAGACTGATGATGATGAATATTCTCTGTTGTGCATGACTGAACACAATATAGTATTGTCTCATGCCCACATCTCATCTTTCTATCCTGTCCTCTACTCTCTCTTTCATCTCACTCACTCTTTCTCCTTTGCTCCTCTCATTCAATTTCCTACACTTTCTCTCTCAAAAGTGATTTTCCTCCCCTCTGCCCTCTCTCATATCCTTTCCTAGAATCCACTCGCTTCTACTTTTACACCTATATCCCTCGCTTTCTTCCTTATTTCCATTGCTCTCCTCTCTTGTCCTCTATCTTGCCCTGGTTTCCCCCCTTCTCTTTTTGTCCCTCTCTTTCTTTTCTTCTCTATTCTCACTATCTATCCTTTCCTATTCTGTTCCCACCATCTCTCCATCTGTGCTTAGCTCCATTCTGGCAGACACTCAATGATGTAGAGATGAGAGAGAGAGAGAGAGAGAGAGAGAGAGAGAGAGAGAGAGAGAGAGAGAGAGAGAGAGAGAGAGAGAGAGAGAGAGAGAGAGAGAGAGAGAGAGAGAGAGAGAGAGAGAGAGAGAGAGAGAGAGAGAGAGAGAGAGAGAGAGAGAGAGAGAGAGAGAGAGAGAGAGAGAGAGAGAGAGAGAGAGAGAGAGAGAGAGAGAGAGAGAGAGAGAGAGAGAGAGAGAGAGAGAGAGAGAGAGAGAGAGAGAGAGAGAGAGAGAGAGAGAGAGAGAGAGAGAGAGAGAGAGAGAGAGAGAGAGAGAGAGAGAGAGAGAGAGCTTAGGGATGGGGGAATCGGGGGATTAAAACTAACTGATAGATATGCTTTTAGGCCAAACCGCGGTGCATTAACAATGTTGTCATGGTTTCCTGGAGGACATCATGTGTCACGATGACAGCGCTGGGCGGTTGGCGGGAGGGTCGACCTGTTTTCCCGTGCCCTCTAGGGGAACTAATGCCACATACCGTGATGCAGTGCCCACAGTTCCCGTTATCGATGCGCCTCGGACAGTCCGACACCACCGCCGCCCCTGCCCTGCCCTGTCCACCTAAATCCATGCTGACCTGGTTCATACTAAGCCTGGGTGTCTGTCCACACATTGTCCCAGCCTCCATCTTAAAAAAATTGTTTTTGTCTAACTGAATTGGAAACAACAGATTCTAGATCAAACTGTCTCTTCTCCAGGACAGCTGACCAGGAAACTAGAAGCTAGGGGTCACAGTTAGGTTAGATGGGTGGTGAGAGAATTATTGACGTGGGAGTATAGCCTGACTGATGGTCCAGAAGTTTCTGTCCAGGTTTGAGCTACCACCTAGCCCTGTCCCTGCCTGTCTGTTAGGGGAGGAGCTATGTCTCTCTATGTCTCTCTGTTAGCAGAGGAAGGATCTGGAGCTCAGGTTCCTCTACTGTGTATTATTGATGGATGTCAAGTTACACCAGCTCTATATTTAATCATTCGCTCAATCAGGCAACCCACACACACACCCACACACACACGCACGCATACACACACACACACACTGCTCTGTGTGGTTTAGTGTGTGTGGGTAGTCAAGCTGTACTCTGAGTCCAACTGCGTCCCAAGACGTAGTGGGAAACACTCCCATTTCCAAAGCCCTTCAATCTCTAAAGTAGAATGTGTAGTAAATGATGTATATGATGTAATATTTGTTGATGTTGTCAACCTGCTCCTGTAGTGCTAGGCTACTAGTAGGCCAGCCAGGATGTGTTGCTGTGGGTTTGAGGTATTAGGACAGAAATAGGCTAAAAGCTGAAAGCTCCCCCTCACCCCCTGTCCCAAATGGTCAACCAGGATCAGGTGATTTAGCTTGAGCCGAGCCTCTATTTACATCAGACGGTAACTCTCCTACAATCTGCCAGACCTTGTTTCAAATCCTATTTTTAAAAAAATATTTGGAACCAATAGAATAGTCGCAAGAGTTAAAAACCCGCCAGTCTGCCAAACCTGCCCATCTGGCAAATATTTAAAAGATTTCAAATAGTATTTGAACCTAGGTCTGCAGATGACAACTCTGCTACAACCTGCCTGGTTGCTACAGTAGTGTGCAGCCCTGACTACATGCTTTGAATCCATGGTGGAAATGTCATTACAGTAACAAAAGGCTGCACTTATAGTCTGTCAGTCAGTGCTATCTGTACAACCCCAGAATTACATGACAGCAGGATGAAAGTGCTCTGGTGGTGCCGGTACACATCTATCAGAAACCACACTCATTTTTCTGGTTTGTCAACAGTATGAATTCCTTATCATCAGTAATATTGCACAAAGTCTGGAATTCATATCGAAACACATTGTCACTTTTACACATTGTCTTAATTTACAAACCACTGCCTGTGCACACACACTTGTTATTCTGAAAACTGGATCTGTATTAACCTGTGAGGGAAGTCTTCCTGGTAGCAATGTCATATGTTTTACCTCACCCCCTTTTTGACCATGGAGGAAAAGCTACTGCTTATAAACTGAGATGTGGATTTGAAAGAATTGAATTTATAAGTCTTATTATACCTTTGTGGTTTTTGAAAACCTTGAAGAGCATATTGTGTTATAATGGCAGAGTGAGAGAGAGAGAGAGTGAGAGAGAGAGAGAGTGAGAGAGTGAGAGAGAGAGAGAGAGAGAGAGAGAGAGAGAGAGAGAGAGAGAGAGAGAGAGAGAGAGAGAGAGAGAGAGAGAGAGAGAGACTATTATCTATGGACCTGTTGCATCTGTACCAGCCCTGAAATTTCAGCACCCGTTGACGATAGAGCTGTCTTCTTCCCACCTGTCAATCAATCAGCTGTCCTCTGGAGACTGAAAGACACAGGAAGCAGCTAGAACAGATGTTTGTGTGAGTGTGAACACAGAGGATCTATTTTTGTGGGCCTCATCAGCCCTAACACCAGGCTCTGTACACTGTGTGAATCAGTGCTAAATTACCCCACAGGAAATGAAATGGCACAATTGATTTCCAGCCTTCCAAGCCTGTGAAGATGAGTTCAGATTAGCAGACCTGTTATTTCAGGTGTCTGGCTTTAGGAGAGACAGACAAAAACATAATCATTCATAGGGATATTACTGATGGCTTTCATGGCTACCTCATAATTAATTATTATTTCTGCTCCACATTATTCTCAGTTGGGCACCATGTCCACATAAGCCTCTACTATTTTAATTATGTCAGTTGATGTGATATGCCTGCCTGTAATGTTTGTCTTGACGCTTCTAAACATAGCCCGCAGAAAGGATTAGTCTGTCTGCCTGTCTCACTCTGCTCTTCTCTGTGTTTTTACCCAGGATCCTTCAATGCACAAGTTGGCCGGCGGGCGCAAGAAGACAGTGTCCTTCAGTAGCATACCCTCAGAGAAGAAGGTTAGTTTTTAGTGAATAAAAAAATAAAAAACTTGATTTGACCTAGATAAGGATTTCAAAACGCATTCATAAATCAGACATAACCGATTCATAAGGAGGACAAGCATTCAATTGAAATGTGTTCTCCTTCTCCTTCCTCCAGGTGAGCAGCGCGGCCGACTGCCTGGCCTTCATGCAGGGGGGCTGTGAGCTGAAGAAGGTACGTCCCAACTCCCGGGTCTACTGTCGTTTCTATACCCTAGACCAGGACCTCAGCTGCCTGCGCTGGGAGCCCTCTAAGAAGGATGGGGAGCGCGCCCGCCTGGATATGGCCACCATTAGGGAGGTTAGGACGGGGAAGAGCACTGAGACCTTCCTCCATAACGGACCTGCTGCAGAACACCTGGCTGAGGAGGCTGCCTTCTCCATCATCCACGGGGATGACTACCAGGTAGGAGGGGAAGAGGGACAGACAGTAACCTGGTCCCAGATCAGTTTGTGCTGCCTTTCCAACTCCTTTGAGAATTGTCATGCCAAGTAGTTGGCAAGAGAGCAGTAACAGACTGGCACTCAGGCTAAGGCAGATACCATTGAGGTTCTTAAATCATCATAAACATCCTTTGTGTTTTTAATTATATTATTTTATTAATCTCTTTTATTGCCTTTTTTCAAATGTTTTTAATTTGATTGTTTTACTTTAGAAAACTTTTAAATGTAATGTGATTTGTATTTGTATTTCCCAGTCTCTGGACCTGGTGGCTCTCTCAGCTGACGTGGCCAACGTCTGGGTGACGGGGCTCCGTTACCTGGTGTCCCACCCCTCTGCCATCGGGCATGGAGGGGGGGCAGGCGGGGGAGGAGGTCTGGGAGAGGGTAGCCTCGGCAGTAAGATGAGGAGTGAATGGCTGGCCGCAGAGTTTGCAGAGGTGGATGAAGACGGGTATGGGATCGTCGCAGAGGATACGGCCGTGGCAACCATCTGTAAGCTGTGTCCTGGCATCAAGGAGGCTAAGGTGAGTGTGTGTGCGTGTGTGTGTGTGTGTGTGTGTGTGTGTGTGTGTGTGTGTGTGTGTGTGTGTGTGTGTGTGTGTGTGTGTGTGTGTGTGTGTGTGTGTGTGTGTGTGTGTGTGTGTGTGTGTGTGTGCGTGCGTGTGTGTGTGTGTAAGGGGATGGCACTACAGTTACACTAGAGAGAGTGGAATGGTATAGCTTGAAATAGAAAACATGATTGTCTTCATAGCTGTCTTACCATCTGTAAGGTCTGTCATGGCATCAAGGAAGCTAAGGTAAGAGGACAGGACTGGGGTAAAGCTAGAAGAAACAGTAATGCTATACATGATGTTGATGGTAGACTGTAGTAACATTAGAGGAAGTAGAAATGTTTAGAGATGATCAGGGTTGAGGTCAATTCTGTTTTCAATTCAGTCAATTATCACACTTTGTTTTCTATTGAATTACCCCCAACCTTGATAATGATGATAGCAACAGTTAGTATAACAGCTGTAATTAGAAAAATGCTGTAATTAGCTGGATATCTAATGTATAAATGGAACATGCTGTAGGTGGATATCCAACCTATGTAAGCTTTACTTACATAGGTAGTACCATGGTGGGTGTATAGATTGAGTCTGTTGCAGTGTAGTCACACCTGTGGCTCCTACTTCCTACATGTTACACCTCTCAGTAGGAGTCCACACGAAACCCTGAGTAAAACACAATGCCTCAATGGACCTCAGAAAGAAACAGTGAGTATTCAAACCCCTTGACTTATTCCACATTTTGTTGTGTTACAGCCTGAATTAAAACATTTTCTCACCCATCTACACACAACACCCCATAACGACAAAGTGAAAACCTGTTTTAGGCCTTTTATGCAAATGTATTGAAAATGAAATACAGAAATATGTCATTTACATAAGTTACACCCCTGAGTCAATACTTTGCAGAAGCACTTTTGGCAGTGATTACAGCTGAGAGTCTTTCTGAGTAAATCTCTGAGCTTTCCACACCTGGATTGTGCAACATTTGCCCAATATTATTTTCAAAATTCTTCAAGCTCTTGCCATAGATTTTCAAGTAGATTTACATCAAAACTGTAACTCGGCCACTCAGGAACATTCACTGTCTTCTTGGTAAGCAACTAGTGTAGATGTAGCCTTGTGTTTTAGGTTATTGTCCTGCTGAAAGGTGAATTAATCTCCCAGTGTCTGGTGGAAAGCAGACTGAACCATGTTTTCCTCTAGGATTTTGCCTGTGCTTAGCTCCATTCCGTTTCTTTTTTATCCTGAAGAACTCCCTTAACAATTACAAGCATACCCATAACATGATGCAGCCACCACTATGCATGAAAATATGAAGAGTGGTACTCAGTAATGTGTTGTATTGGATGTGTCCCAAACATAACACTTTGTATTCAGGACAATTGATTTGGCAAATTTTTTGCAGTATTACTTTAGTGCCTTGTGGCAAACAGGATGCATGTTATATTTTTTATTCTGTACAGGCTTCCTTCTTTTCACTCTGTCAATTAGGTTAGTATTGTGGAGTAACTACAATGTTGTTGATCCCTCCTCAGTTTTCTCCTATCACAGCCATTAAACTCTGTAACTGTTTTAAAGTCCCCATTGGCCAAATTGTGAAATCCCTGAGAGGTTTCCTTCCTCTCCGGCAACTGAGTTAGGAAGGACGCCTGTATCTTTGTAGTGACAGGGTGTATTGATACACCATCCAAAGTGTAATTAATAATTTCACCATGCACAAAGGGATATTCAATGTGTGCTTTTTAAAATGTTTACTCATTGACCAATAGGTGCCCTTCTTTGTGAGGCATTGGAAAACCTCCCTGGTCTTTGTGGTTGAATCTGTTTAAAATTCACTGCTCGAGTGAGGGACTTCACAAATAATTTGATGTGTGGGATACAGAGATGAAGTAGTCATACAAAAATCATGTGAAACACTATTATTGCACACAGATTGAATCCATGCAACTTATTATGTGACTTGTTAAGCTAATTTTTACTCCAAAACTTATTTAGTCTTGCCATAACAAAGTGGTTGAATACTTATTGACTTCATTTCATTTAATTTTTTATTAATTTGTAAAAATTGTGAGAAACATAATTCCACTTTGACATTACATTTTACATTTACATTATAGTCATTTAGCAGACGCTCTTATCCAGAGGGACTTACAGTTAGTGAGTGCATACATTTTCATACTGGCCCCCCGTGGGAAATGAACCCACAACCCTGGCGTTGCAAGCGCCATGCTCTACCAACTGAGCTACAGGGGACTACATTATGGGGTATTGTGTGTAGGTCAGTGACAAAAAATCTTAATTTAATCAATAGTAAGTTCAGGCTTTAACACAACAAAATGTACTTTCTGAAGGCACTTAATAGACAGTAAATCACAAGGACTGCTAACGACCTAATATTAAAGTAAGCTGATATACGCCACTGGTCATTTTTGCAAGGATGGGTGAAAATATTTTGGGATATTCTCCGGACAAACAGTACGAATGCAGGAGATGAGGCAGGAGATGGAGTCAGATAGCAGCTGAAAATACACAGACTTAAACAGATCCAATCAGAGGTATGTGTTTGTGTGCGCACGGCTCCATAGCTAATCTGTCTGAATCAACGCTCAGGCCCTGGTTTTGAAGCATGCTGTGAAGTCAGTACAGCTGCCTGTGTGTGTGTGTGTGTGTGTGTGTGTGTGTGTGTGTGTGTGTGTGTGTGTGTGTGTGTGTGTGTTGAGACTCTCCTGCAGTCAGTTTGGCATGCATGGAAGGATAGGCCAGGGGCACTAGGTAGACTAGCATGCTAAGTCATATAACCAGGGTGACTTTCATATCCGTTCCAAGAAGGAAATTCAATTAATTCATGAAAAAATAATTAGCAATAAAATATTATAACATTAATTAATTCACCTTAAATTTGATTCCTGCATTGATTGGAAATGATGGAATTGGACTTGCCAATGACATCTGGTCTTTTTCAGTCATTAGACATTATTGAATATTGTAGCTCAATAATTCATCCATTCTGTGGAGTATTAAAATTAGACTGCCCTTTCTAAACTTGCTCCTCTCATCTCTCTTCTGCTCCCTCTGTATCCGTCTTCCCTCCCTCATCCTCCTCCTCCCCCTCTCTTTCCCCTCCTTCTTCTCTCCAGGTGCGTCTGAGGTTCAAGGAGATCCAACGCAGCAAAGAGAAGCTGACGTCTCACGTGACGCGCGAGGAGTTCGAGGAGGCCTTCTGCGAGCTATGCACGCGCCCAGATGTCTATTTCCTATTGGTCCAGCTCTCTAAGGACCGTGAGTGTCTGGACGCCCAGGACCTTCGTCTCTTTCTGGAAACGGAGCAGGGCCTGTCTCTGGCCACAGCTGAGGGCTGTTTGGAGCTGGTCCTACGGTTTGAGCCCTCCAGACCCGGCCGAGAGAGAGGCTTGCTGGGGCTCGACGGCTTCGCCCGCTATCTGCAGTCTCCAGAGTGCCAGCTGTTTGACGTGGAGCACCAGGGAATGTGTCAGGACATGAGCTTGCCCTTGTCCCACTACTACATCAGTACCTCCTATCGGTCCTATCTCCTGGATGATCAGGTCCATGGGAGGGCAGATCTAGGGGGTTTGACCAGGGCTCTCCAGGCCGGGTGTCGGTGCCTGGAGCTGGGGGTGACAGACGGCCCAGAGGGGGAGCCTCTCCTGGGGGTAGACCATGGTCCTGATGCCCACCGCCACCACCACCACCACCACCACCACGCCCCTGTCACCATCCGCAGTGCCCTGGAGGTGGTGAATAAGTACGCCTTCCTGACCTCGCCCTACCCGCTGCTGCTCTATCTGTGCCAGCGCTGTTCCCCCTCCCAGCAGCGTACCTTAGCCCAGCACCTGAGGAAGGTGTTCTCAACACGTCTTTACACCCCTGAGGCCCTGCCGGTCAGCCTGGTGGGGCGAGCCACCACCCTGCCCTCCCCAGAGCAGCTGAAGGGCCGGGTGCTGCTGGTGGGGAAGAAGCTACCCCCTGAAGAGGAGGGGTCTGAGGGAGAGGTATCAGAGGAGGACGAGGAGATAGGGGGAGGCGGACCCTTGGCTGGCCGGCGAATGACCATCCCCGGAGAGGAGGAACTGGGCGTGGTTTTAGTGGTGCCCCCGCCCCCTCAGCCCAGGAGACTCCGCCTCCAACGCGAGCTCTCAGATCTGGTGTGCGTGGCTAGAACCGGAAGCCGTAGCTTCTACAACCACCGAGAAAAGAGGAAACAAGGACAGCAGCACTCCCCACCCAGCACCCCCTCAACCCCGGGCACGCCCTTACTCCCTGACTCAGCCTATTGGACTCTGTGCTCCCTGGGGGAGGGAGAAGCGGGCCGGCTGGCCAGTGAGAGCCCAGAGGAACTAGTAGGCTTCACCAAGCGTACCCTGACCCGTGTCCGGCCCAGCTCCGTCCGCCTGGACTCCTCCAACCCCAACCCTCAGGGGTACTGGAAGGGCGGGGTCCAGCTAGTGGCCCTCAACCAGCAGACTCCCGGGGCCATGCTGGACCTCCACAGGGGCCGCTTCACCCAGAACGGGGGCTGTGGCTTTGTGCTGCGCCCAGGGGTCATGAGAGACGAGGTTTCCTACTTCAGTGCCGTGACCCAGGGCTGTGTGCCCGGCGTGCCCCCTCAGACCCTAAGGGTGAAGGTGATCAGCGCCCACAACCTGCCCAAGCCACAGGGCGCTGGTGCTAAAGGAGAGGTTATAGATCCCTATGTGGTTCTGGAGCTGCATGGGGTACCGGCGGACTGTGCTGAACAACGGACCCGGACCGCCGCACAGAACCAGGATGGCCCACTGTTTGATGAGACCTTTGAGTTTCAGGTGAGAGTTCAGTAACCTACAGATACATGTGAAAGTACAGCACGGTTCATCAACATAACCTCAGACTAAGAGCACTGTCGCCCGATAACCTGAGTGTACATACACGTGAACATCTAATGGTAAAACAGCAGGCAAAACTGGTTGAAATGACATCATTACAATCAGAAACTGAGAGTCTTTCCAACCAGTTTTGCCTGCTAAGTCTAGACATAATATGGTCTGTGTTTGTCACTGTACTGATAATAATGACAAAACATAACAAAAAACATCAGTTCCATAAGGATACACAACAATAAGTATTATTTGTATAGAGCCTTTCCAGCTCCCAAGGACAGTTAACTACAGTATTCATTCCCATAGCGACAGACAGACAGAGGCATTGTGATTCCCCTGAGCCCTTGTGGGAGATCTAGTTATGAAGACAGATGGCCAGGGCTTATAAAACATGATGTGAAACATGGGAACGGAGAGGGAACAGTTGGAGAGTTGCCCTAGTGTTGTTGACCAGACTAGTTTATAGTGCAGATTATAACAATACTTCACATCTTTCTTCTAACCACCGTCTTATTGTATGAGAATAACTGTCTCAAATGAACATACCAAAGACTAAAAGGAAAACAACTATAAAGTTTCGTTTTTTTTTTTTTTACAAGTAAGAAAGAAACAAAAGCCAGTGGTTGAGCTCTGTTTTGCTCATTAGTCCTGTGGCCTGTAACCTAAGGCTTGGTGGGAGACTAGAGGGTAATGTGGCGTGACTCCACACACACGACTATGTCTTACTATACTTGTGAGGACTTTTTGGGGACCAACAATTGATTCCCATTCAAAATCCAATTTTCCCTAACCCTTAACCCATACCTAACTTTAACCTTAACCCCTAACCCTAAATCCTAACCCTAATATGCCATTTAGCAGACGCTTTTATCCAAAGCGACTTACAGTCATGCGTGCATACATTTTTTTTTTGTGTATGGGTGGTCCCGGGGATCAAACCCACTACCTTAGCGTTACAAGCGCCGTGCTCTACCAGCTGAGCTACAGAGGACCACACCTTAACCTCACCACTAACCCTAACCTTAACCTCACCACTAACCACTAATCCTAACCCTAATTCTAACCTTAACCCAAACCCTAACCCTATAAACCTATCCCTAAGCCTAAAATTGCCTTTTTACAAGTGAGGACCGGCAAAATGTCCTCACTTCTCTGAATTTTAGTTGGTTTATTATTCGTGTGAGGACTTCTGGTACTCACAAGTATAGTAAAATGTGTACATACACACACACACACACACACACACGTGTCAGAGTAATCTGACCATGTACGGCTAAATACAGTCTAAACACATACACATAGACATGTTCATGCATATTGCTGTTTTTGTGTCATACTGGCCTTGGCATCCATCCAGATCTTACCCCTCAGCCACAGAGCATGGAATCCATAGATCCCTATTTGACCCAAGGCAGAGATACATGGGGTCCTTTTTGGGAACACATAGATCCCATTTTGGGATGAGGCCGAGAGAGAGAGAGTCGTCTCTGTTGCTGTTCAGACTGACCTCTTCATTCATGAAGCATTACACCCCATCTCCCACCCCTTGTCCACGCTCCAGCACAGCAGACAGTCATTATAGAATGCAGGCTACGTGTGTGTGCTTGCATGTGTGTGTGCATGTGTGTGTGTGCATGTGTGTGTATGTATGCCTGTTTGTGTGTGTGTAACAGTGTTGGAGGGGCTCTATCTACCTGAGTGGACTTAGTTATGAGTAGAGCCTAAAGTTCACCTACACTCGGACCAGCTTATCTCCACTCTCTCTCTCTCTCTCTCTCTCTCTCTCTCTCTCTCTCTCTCTCTCTCTCTCTCTCTCTCTCTCTCTCTCTCTCTCTCTCTCTCTCTCTCTCTCTCTCTCTCTCTCTCTCTCTCTCTCTCTCTCTCTCTCTCTCTCTCTCTCTCTCTCTTACCATTCACCCTCTGGGTCTCTCTCCTCTGGCATCCACTCAGAGCCTTCGGCTGCCAAAACTTCTGTCTGGGCTCACTTAGACTGACATGTTCTCTAGTTCTTCGTCCATTAACTACAGCCCTATTAGATAGATAGTGCTCCATGCTAAAACATTAAAATCTAGACTAGCACAGACTCAGCCAAGGGTCTCTGAGTGCAAACCTTAACCCTGCCTATAATCTACAATCTCCCCCCGGTCTAGAATCCATTTCCTCTCCCCATCAGTTATGTTTATAGGTAGTCAACAAGTGGGCAATACCAAGTGGGTGTTGGAGGGGGGATCAACCAATGTGAAAGAATTCAGTTATGCACACACATCTCAAAGAAGACTAATAGACCGGGGGTGAGCTGGCAAGTAAGCATTTGATTGTACTGGGTACATTACGCTGTCTCCTGTGCATATGACAAATATACTTTGATTTGATCTCAAAATGATACTCATGTCAAAGAATACACTCATACTCACACATTCAAATACACGCACGCTCATACATCCGTCCTCGGGGAATGAATGCCTTTAGCTGGTTGAGATTGTTTGCTTCCTGTCGCTAAGAGCCTGAAGACCTAATATGGTTATAACTCACAGCACAGGAAGGAACACACACACACACACACACACACACACACAAACACACCATAGTGGGCTAGGTGTATGTATAAACACAGTGTGGGTTGAGATGGATAGTCTCCACCCTCCTCTCTACCCTCTGGCCTTTCTACCAAACACATTAATCATACTGGGAGCCTAGAAACCAATGGGTGGCCAGTGTGTGTGTTTGTGTGTGTGTTTCTACAGGTGTCTTCTCACTATCTTCATCTGCCCAGCTTTGTGTTTGTGTGTCTTTGTGAGCCTACGTGTGCGTTTGTGTGTTTTATTGGATGTTTGTGTGGTTCATAATTAACTACTCTCTGTGTCTCCTCTTACAATGATAGTGTATACATAAACTCACACAGCCATAAGTCCTCTTACTGATAGTGTGTGTGTGTGTGTGTCTGAGTGTGTTTATAGTCTTAATTGATTTATTCCTCACTATGTGCATGGGGTTTTATTCCAATATATTTATTTTTTCTGATTTATACTGTTTGTACTGATGCCACCCAATGTGAATACAGTGCATTCGGAAAGTATTCTGACCCCTTGACTTTTTCCACATTTTGTTACATTACAGCCTTATTCTAAAATTGATTAAATTAACGTTTTTTCTCATCAATCTACACACAATACCCCATAATGACAAAGTGAAAACAGGTTTGTAGAAATGTTAGCCAAAATAAAAAATTCAGACCCTTTGCTATGAGACTCGAAATTGAGCTCAAGTGCATCCTGTTTCCATCAATCATCCTTGAGATGTTTCTACAACTTGATTGGAGTCCACCTGTGGTAAATTCAATTGATTGGACATGATTTGGAAAGACACACACCTATCTATATATGGTCCCACAGTTGACAGTGCATGTCAGAACAAAAACCAAGCCATGAGGTCGAAGGAATTGTCCGTAGAGCTCCGAGACAGGATTGTGTTGAGGCACAGATCTGGGGAAGGGTACCAAAACATTTCTGCAGCATTGAAGAACACAGTGGCCACCATCATTCTTAAATGGAAGAAGTTTGGAACCACCAAGACTCTTCCTAGAGAAGGACCTTGGTCAGGGATGTGACCAAGGACCCAATAGTCACTCTGACAGAGCTCCAGAGTTCCTCTGTGGAGATGGAAGAACCTTCCAGAAGGACAACCATCTCTGCAGCACTCCACCAATCAGGCCTTTATGGTAGAGTGGCCAGACGGAAGCCACTCCTCAGTAAAAGGCACGACAGCCAGTTTGGAGTTTGCCAAAAGGCACCCAAAGGACTCTCAGACAATGAGAAACAAGATTCTCTGGTCTGATGAAACCAAGAAACCAAGATGGCCTGAATGCCAAGTTTCACGTCTGGAGGAAACCTGGCACCATCCCTACTGTGAAGCATGGTGGTGGCAGCATCATGTTGTGGGGATGTTTTTGAGCGGCAGGGACTGGGAGACTAGTCAGGATCGAGGGAAAGATGAACGGAGCAAAGTACAGAGAGATACTTGATGAAAATCTGCTCCAGAGCGCTCAGGACTTCAGACTGGGGCGAAGGTTCACCTTCCAACAGGGCAACGACCCTAAGCACACAGCCAAGACAATGCAGGAGTGGCTTCGGGACAAGTCTCTGAATGTCCTTGAGTGGCCCAGCCAGTGCCCGGACTTGAACCCGATCTAACATTTCTGGAAAGACCTGAAAATAGCTGTGCAGCGACGCTCCCCATCCAACCTGACAGAGCTTGAGAGGATCTGCAGAGAAGAATGGGTGAAACTCCCCAAATACAGGTGTGCCAAGCTTGTAGCGTCATACCCAAGAAGACTTGAGGCTGTAATCGCTGCCAAAGGTGCTTCAACAAAGTACTGAGTAAAGGGTCTGAATACTTATGTAAATGTGATATTTCAGTTTTCTAAAAACCTGTTTTGGCTTTGTCATTATGGGGTATTCTGTGTAGATTGATGACAAAAAAAAACGTTAATCTATTTTAGAATAAGGCTGTAACGTAACAAAATGTGGAAAAAGTCAAGGGGTCTGAATACTTTCTGAATGCACTGTATATCATTATATCTGTGTGTGTGTGTGTGTCTGTGTGTGTGTCTGTGTGCACATACGAGCATGAGCACGCTTGCATGCATGTATATGTGTGCCTATGTGTGATACTTTTGTGTGTCATGGATAATATTATTACACTATTATGTGCCCTGGGGTGAACATATGGGGTATATGTACATCACTATATGTAACCCCCCCACCTCTATGATTAAATGTTAATGTCTCAGTGTGATAATATCTGTTTATAAACATCTTGACTCACCAGGCCTATATAAGAGCTGTTCTCCATGACTCACCTAACCTTGTTAAATAAAGGTTCGATAAATTATGCAGGTTTTCAAATTTGGTGATGATGTTAGATCCTATTGGAACATTACAGAGGAAAAGCACAACGTTTGTTAGTAAAAAAAAAAAAAAAAGTCTTATAAAAACGTTTTATTTAATAAAAACTGATATTGTTTATTCTAGTTGAAATCATTGGCCTTTAAACCAAATTATTGGCCTTTAAACAAAAGTTTTTCCCTGAATGAACTAGTGGGAGCTGACTTGAAAACCAATAAAAAAATATCAGGGAGTATGTTTACATGCACACTAATAATTCAATATTAAACTGATTATGGCAGTAGGCCGAGTATGGCAATAGTCATGTAAACACCTTACTCTGCTTATCTTAATCGGCGTAAGGTTAAAATCGATGTAAGCATACGGTTTTCTGAGAAATCTTTAGAATGATTAGGACATGTAAACAGCTTTATCGGCGTTCCAGCTGTGTATTTGATCTGCACATGTGTCAGCACCGGTAGTGCAAGTGAAGTGAGTTCGGAAAAACTGAAAGTATGCACATAAATAGTTTTCACATACAAACGTTATATGTCCGAACAAATAGGCTTCAAAACAATAACATGATCGCTGTGGTAGAAGGTTTATTTTGATTGCCGATTTTCTGCATTTATTTAAGTCCCATCAGGTAGCCTGATTTCAGATGTGTCCATGTAAACAAGATTATTAGGGAAATCATTCTTCTTGCAAAGCATGTAAACATTTTTAATAAACGATTATATTAATCTGACTATCCACAATAATCGTATTATTGTGTGAAGTAACCGTACTCAGTGTTCTAAAACAAGCAAGAGTTGTGTCTGTGTAAAACATTCGGTAACATTCCTGTGATTTCGTCTGTCGCTGCACCTTGGCTCATGATTGGTTGTTGTCTGTCCTTCCCAGGTGAACATGCCAGAGTTGGCCCTCCTCCGCTTCGTGGTATTGGACGACGACTACATTGGAGACGACTTCATTGGGCAGTACAGTGTGGCATTCGAGTGCCTTCAGCCAGGCTACCGCAACGTACCCCTGCTGGGTCTGGCGGGAGACCCCTTGCCCCACGCTAGCCTGTTCGTCCATGTTGCCGTGACCAACCGACGAGGGGGGGGCAAGGCCCAGAGGAAGGGTCTGTCTGTGCGGAGAGGGGTGCGGCGGGGACGAGAGTACGTGACCCTACGGAACACGGGTATTAAAGCTCTGGATGATACGTTCCGTCCCGCTTGCACTCATCTCAGGGAGGCCACCGACCTGCGGGAGGACGCACAGGTGAGAGGAGGGTCAGGAGTTAGAGGTCAGAGGTTAATGAGATTGGAGGGTGTTACTCATACCTGGGTGTTGCGAAGAAGTTACTCTTCTCCATGTAATATGGACTTGCTCACGTCCCCTCATGGATTTACCACCTGTCTGTACCTTTTTAAAGCCATGCAGAAAAAAACGATATTTCGGAAATGAGGTCAATTGAAAAATATCAGCCAGTGTTGTAATGTACTGGATAGATAACCCACGATAACCAAATATATTTAAAACCCCCATGCTGTCTTTTTAGTAAAACATTTTACATCATCACTGTATGTCTAATAAATCACTGTGTGTGTTTATTTCATGAAAATAACTCAGAATATATATTTTTTGCATTTATTTCCCAGAGCCTCCTTTTGCCATTGAAATGCTCAGTCTGATCATGTGGGTGTATCGATACACATTAAAATATATTTACACACACAGCCCTGATTGGCAGATAGGATCGTCTAGACTCTAGAGCAGGGAACAATAGCTTGAAACAATAATCATAAAATTACACTTCAAACATGAATTAAACATTGACACCTAACACCTTACCAGTATTAAATATGTCCCCCCCACACACACACACACTCCTTTTGCCATGGAATGGAGAGACAATTTAGCTGTTTTAATGCTAATTCCCTGCAGTTTTACACATTTTACCATGACTTATGCCATGTTAATATGATATCTGAGTGAGAGTGACTATTCAATGTGGGCCCCCTGGAGGTCAGTGCCCCTGGGCACGTGACTTGGGTGCCTGGTCAGTAATTTGGCCATGATTACTACAAGGTTTAGATAGCTGGCTAGACTAACTTACCTAGCAATCTATAAAATGTTAGTTGACATGGGCTAATTGATTAACTGTCAGTGACTGACATAACAAGAGAAAAACTGCTGCCTGGAGGTGTGTTGGGTCATTGTCCTGTTGAAAAACAAATGATAGTCCCACTAAGCCCAAACCAGATGGGATGGCGTATCGCTGCAGAATGCTGTGGTAGCCATGCTGGTTAAGTGTGCCTTGAATTCTAAATAAATCACAGACAGTGTCACCAGCAAAGCACCCCCACACCATAACACCCCCTCCTCCATGCTTTACGGTGGAAAATACACATGCAGAGATCATCCGTTCACCCACACCGCATCTGACAAAGACACGTCGGTTGGAACCAAAAATCTCCAATTTGACTCCAGACCAAAGGACACATTTTTACACATGTTAAGTTTGCTGAAAATAAACACAGTTGACAGTGAGAGGACGTTTATTTTATTGCTGAGTTTATATCTTTAAGGTGCCCCTAGTGGTCCTGGCAGACCAAATGTCGTCCCGCGGGCCCCAGTTCTGTAGGCCCTGCTCTAGAGCCTACCCCGCTTACCCCTTCAAAGTAAGAGGATACATATGCAAATAAAATATGACTGGTCATTGGTCAGAATAATCAGATTGTGATGTCATGACCTGGGCCAAAAACTCCATCCCACCTGAACAGGCTGAAATTCCAGCCATTTTTTTTAAACAGCTTTTACACAAAAGCTAAATATTGAGGAGGGTCAAGAGTTTTGAATACATTTTCCTGCCTGAACAGAGATTGGCGATGTGCTGTTGTGTTATATTTAGCCAATGTTGAAATATGGCCTGTTATTCAGGAGTTTTTGAGGAGTGTGATTTGGGCTAGAATAGATTGCATGACTGTGCTGAAATAAGACACTACCTGTGAGTTCTCTGTGGGGTGATGTGAACGTTGTGAGAGAGACAGAGAAAGAGAGGGAGTGAGAGCAATGAAAAGAGAGAGAGGGGGATAGAGAGAAAGAAGGAAGGAGAGAGAGAGTAGGTTGAGGAGGATTACACAGTAGTCTATAAATAACAGAGAAGAGAAAGAAGGCATAGACCTGGTCACAGCACGGACCAGCTTATCTCCACTCTCTCTCTCTCTCTCTCTCTCTCTCTCTCTCTCTCTCTCTCTCGCTCTCTCTCTCTCTGCTCTCTCTCTCTCTCTCTCTCTCTCTCTCTCTCTCGCTCTCTCTCTCTCTCTCTCTCTCTCTCTCTCTCTCTCTCTCTCTTTCTGCCATGTCCAGCTGTATTCTCATCTGCCACAGTCTGTAATTATTCATCATTTGTCTCCCCGCCTGCCCACACACACAGCCCCCCCCTTCACATCCAACCCACTCTGTCCTCAGGAGGGCTATGCTATGGTAATCACCAATGTGACTGCTGGTCCAGTTGCGGTGCTGCCAGGTGGAAAATGGTCTCAGTATTTTGGCAGACCTCTGACAGAGCCCAGAATACTCCCTCCTTCCCAAACACATTAGCTAGTACAGTAAATGTCTAACATGGATGCTTTAATGTCTATTCTCCTCAGTGACCCTAGCCCAGGTTTTAGGGGTTCAGTTCAAGTAATAAGGGGTTTACCCTTATTGACCTGAACCTGACCAGAGATTGCCCTGACGTACTCACAGACAATGGGAAAAGGAGATGTTCTATGCATTTTAATATGTGCTTGACTTGATCTAGGTGTGAGTTTAGGCCTCATCTGATGTTGTGATTTCATCAGGGTCAGATGTTTTTCAGGTCACGTGGATCTGACCATAATATACCTATAATGCACTACATCTGACTGTGTATCTCTCTCTCTCTCTCTCGCTCTCGCTCTCTCTTTCACTTTCTCTCTCTCTCTTTCACTCTCTGTCCTCTCTGTCCTGTTCCATCCAGAGTGCCAGTGTGAGTTTCAAAGAGCAGTGTGGACTCCCCCCGGTGGCCAAGCTGAAGCAGTGCATCCAGAGCCTGGCCACACGGCTGCAGACCCCAGAGGGGCCCCCGGGGGCCAGCATGATCCTGAGGGATGGCTACCCCCACCTGGAGGCCCTGGGCAGCATCACCGAGGTCACGCGCAAACTACTGAACCACTATGATACGGTAGGGGGGGTGAGAGAGAGAGAGAGAGAGAGAGAGAGAGAGAGAGAGAGAGAGAGAGAGAGAGAGAGAGATGTTGGTTCACCCACGCACCTTTGTCTTCGGCATACATGCATACACAGAAGTAGGGAGAGAGAGGCACACATGCACAAATACTGTATATACATACACAAATCCATTGTCCTCTCCAGCTGTGTTTCTTCCCACTCCGTCTCCGCTAGTATTAAATCAGGATGCCTCTCACCCACCTGCACTCTATCTCTCATTACTCCCCCTCACACACCACAACCAACCAGAGAAACAGAGTTGTTTGTCAGCCTCGCTCTCTGTGTATGTGTGTGTGTGTGTGTGTGTGCACATGCGTGGTCATTGTTTGCGTATCTAAGGCCAAGCTAACCCAGCAGGCCAGTATGACACACAGACAGTTGGCCTGAGACCCAGACTGTAGCCCCTCCAATGTCTACATCACACCCCTCAAACCTCCATCACACGTGGCCTTAACGCTTCGAACACACCAACTGCGTCATTGCGTTTTGGTACACCAGAAGTACATTAATTTCCAATGGAACGCTGCGTTTGCCTTGCAGCATTGCGTTGCAGAGGCAGTTGCAGTGCGCTCTGTGTGGTGCATACATTGGATTTATCGAAGGTATGCGTCAAAATGTATGCGTAAATGGGTTGACAGAAATGGTAGCAGAAGGTGAATGTTGAACTTTTGTTGCACACATATCTAGATGATGCTGCATACTATTTTGCGCAATGACGCAGTCGGTGTGTTCAAAGCGTAAGTCATCACACTCTCTTCTTCCCTTCCATCTCTCCCTTTCCCCCATCCCTCCATTCCTCCATCTCACAGACATCTCATCTCACCCTGAGGTCTGTAAATACCACAGTATTTCATTATTTTGCATTATAGAACTTGTGTGTCTGTACAGCAGTGGATCTGCAGGGGGGAGGACGGCTGATAATAATGGTTGGAACAGAGCGAATGGAATGGCATCAAATGATGTGTTTGATGTATTTGATACTATTCCACTCCAGCCATTACCACGAGTCCGTCCTCCCCAATTAAGGTGCCACCAACCTCCTGTGATATACAGTATATGCCTGCCCCACTTTTAGCTAATATCTATGTGTGTACGTTTTTGTGTGTATGACAGTCTGTCTATTCATCTGTCTATTGGTTGGTCTGTTGATCTGTATCTGTCTGTCTGTCTGTCCAGAGGCTCATCCAGTGTCTGTCTTTATGTCTCTCTTCCAGATGATCTCGGCCAAGAAGCAGCTGATCGAGAATGCAGACACTGTGCAGGAGAGGATCGCCCAGGTGCAGAGAGAAGGTGAGAGGAGAGGATGGATGGACAGAGGGAGGGAAAGGAGGAATATAAAATATTTGTCGGGAGGAAAGGGGTAAATATGGCTGGAATGAATATCAGACTAATAACTAACTTTTTAGATATCAAGTGCTCTACTGAAGTGTGATTGCAGAGCTCCATCTTGTGGTATTATTTATACTGTATGCCCCAGTCCCCAAGAGAGAGAGATGAACTGCAAGTGCTATATAGGAGAAATAGAGAGAGGAAAATGGTTTTCATTTACTATACCAATACACATAAACCTACTCCAGACTTCAGTAAAGACAGGGAGCCTATCATTTGCCTTATAAGGAGAGAAATTGACGGAGATACTGGGGCTGGAGAAAAACAATGAAATACAATGAGATTTAATTGAATTTAGTTTTATGATAGCAGCCTTTTTCCAACATGGTAACCATGACATTGGTCAGCTTACAGCCACATGGCTCTGCTTACTTTTAACTATTGCCTGCCTTGGTCACAGCTCTAACTCTCAGTTGAACTGTATCTCAGTCTCCTGTCCTGTCTTCTCAGGAATGGAGTTCCATGAGGAGCTTCCCAGGCTGGGAGAGAAGGAGGGGCTGAAGGGACACAAGCAGAGCAAAGCCCTGGAGAGTTTCACCTGGAACATCACTGTACTGAAGGTACAAACACACAAGTACACACACACGATACAACAAACTTGACACAATAGACGTTATTGTCAACAAGGGTAAAATTGTCTTGGAGACTAAATAATATTGTCTTGGAAACAATCTCTCTCTCTCTCTCTCTCTCTCTCTCTCTCTCTCTCTCTCTCTCTCTCTCTCTCTCTCTCTCTCTCTCTCTCTCTCTCTCTCTCTCTCTCTCTCTCTCTCTCTCTCTCTCTCTCTCTCTCTCTCTCTCTCTCTCTCTCTCTCTCTCTCTCTCTCTCTCTCTCTCTCTCTCTCTCTCTCTCTCTCTCTCTCTCTCTCTCTCTCTCTCTCTCTCTCTCTCTCTCTCTCTCTCTCTCTCTCTCTCTCTCTCTCTCTCTCTCTCTCTCTCTCTCTCTCTCTCTCTCTCTCTCTCTCTCTCTCTCTCCAGGGTCAGTGTGATCTCCTGCGCAGTGCCAAGTCAGACTCTCTGGATGCTCTGAGACAGTTGGCCCTGGCCTGTGAAGCCTGTGGCCTCACCTCCACCACCTCCTCCTGCACCTCCATTGGTCCCTCTGATCTCTTCTGCGCCTCCCACAGCAGGAAGGGCAACTCCCAGGAGAGGAGAGGAAGCACCCAGGAGAGGAGGGCGAGTACCCATGGCAATGGACGAATCTGACCCCCCCAACCTACCAGAGAGAGGGAAGGGGGATAGAGGGATCGAGTAGATGAGATGGTGACAACCACTCAAATCCCAAACTGCCAGAGAAAGGGAGGGTGGGGAGAGATGGAGAAAGAGAGCAGAGTTGGAATGGTCTAGAGTAGAGGCCAGAGCCTATACCTTTATCCAGAATAGTAAGGCTAGTGAAGAATCATTGCAGTAATTTGACGGCTTACTTTGTGTTCATCAGTGGAAGTCCTGAGGCTTTTTAACAAGACAGGAATGTTCTTACGTTATGTACAAAAACGCTCATTTAAGTCGGACCCTTGAACGTCCCTACAATTTATTTCAGATGAAAAGAGATTCTCGCAATGTTTTTTCTCCCTAAAAAGGGAGTTGTGAAGACACGTTGATCTGAGGTAAGAAACTTTTGCTGTGGTGAAGAGGACGAGTGAAGAGTCTCTGCCCATCTGAATCCACCTAATTGATCCCTCGGGAGGAAGTGATGTCACGCTGTTGATGCCTTGAGGGCCCGTCTCACCATGGATACCACAGGGCGTTGAGTGACAGGTGACCCCCCCTCCTCCCACTGTCCCACCGACACACAGCTACTGTTACACCCAGCCCCTCTCTCCTTCATTCCCTCTCTTTATTTCCTTTACCCAGGGAGCGTTTTGAATGTCTAGCCTGTCTTGCGTACCCCTCACATCCCATCACCCCTCCTTACCTCCTCTCATCTTCCCTGAGAGAACTCACCAGGTATCCTATCCTGAGAAGATGAGAGGAGGCAGATGTGTTGGTAGTTCTACATGATGTGGCTTAACGCTGCTTCAGGCCAATATGTACTACCTGAGACCATCCACAGGTATCAGATGGCTAGGGGCTAACAGTGACACAGTATCACAACATCACGGTAAGATCTGGAAGACAACCTGAAGACAACCTGAAATAAGAGGACATGTTGAGTGTCATTGATTGATTGATTGTTTGATTGTGTTAAAAAGTCTTAATTTATTAGTTGGGCGGCAGGTAGCCTAGCGGTTAGAGCGTTGGGACAGTAACCGAAAGGTTGTTTGTTCGATTGAATCCCCGAGCTGGCCTTGAGCAAGGCAGTTAACCCCACCACAACTGCTCCCCGGGCGCCGATGACGTGGATGTCGATTAAGGCAGCCCCCCGCACGTCTCTGATTCAGAGGGGTTGGGTTAAATGCGGAAGACACATTTAATTTGAATGCATTCAGTTGTGCAACTGACTAGGTATCCCCCTTTCCCTTTGATTGATAAATGTGTATTACCCTACACAAGGACATGATTGGCATGGCTGTGTTGCTATGAGGGAATAAAGGGGGCCCTCTCTCTATGTATTGACTGAAAGTATGTGCTGGGTTTGTCCCAGCTTAAAAACTCACTCAGCAACATTGATGTACTCTGAAAAAGAACTACAAAATGGCGCTACTAGATGCTACTACATCCTTGGTGTGCTAATGCTGCTTATGATGGTCGACTGTGGGACATACATGCCATTGTTTTTCCAATGTTAGATTTGTGGTATTAAGGTAGGTAAATGCTTTATGTAATAGCTATCTTACTGTGTCATAGCACCCTTTCTCTACCAGTGGTGGCTGGTATCGGAGGATGGGCCCACCAGCCTCCACTGCTCTCTACCTTTCCTACCGCCTTTGATCCAAACACAGCAAGAGGCAGAGGGCCCCAACACAACAATACTTCACCCAGCACTGAGAGAACTCTATAGGAGCCTGGCGTCAAAGAGACACAGACAGTAGAGATAATAGAGGACCTTACAATAAGGGACATTTTCATCACAAGGTTAGAATGTATTGAATGTAAAGTATTCCCCCAGGGCCTCCAGCAGAGCACAGGGCCTTCTGGGGCTCAGAGGTAAACATACCTACCATCTGTCATTCTACAGTCTTGCGGAGCCTCCGGAGGCACACAGAGGCCAAATTGAGCTCTGTACCGCATCACCGTGCGCATCTCAAATTTTGTAACAATGCGGAGGGCTCCGTATAGCTCCGCATTGACATGATTGGTTGACGGTAGGTGAGAGAGGAGGTCCTGTATAAACACAAACTCACTTCCTTGACAACTTCTTTCATACTTGTTGCGCTTCGCCGAGCAGCACATAGCTGTTGTGAAGGAAGTTGTCAAGGAAGTCAGTTTGTGTTTATACCGTCAACCAATCATGTCAATGCGGAGCTATATAAATTTGAGAGGCGCCCTCTGCATTGTTACAACATTTGACAGGCACACAGCCATGCGGTACAGAGCTCAATTTGGCCTCAATTGCGTAACACCCTCCATACGAAGCTTCTGACCACATTTTCGGATCAAGCATAAATTGGCTCTTATGGTCAATTGGTAGAGCATGGCGCTCGTAACGCCAGGATTGTGGTTCAATTCCTGTTGGGTCCACCCATACGAAAAATGAATGCACACATAACTGTAAATCACTCTGGATAGAAGTGTCTGCTAAATGGCATATATAATGTTTATTTTACACCTTCATCTATCTTTTCCGACCCTTCAAACATCTGTTGGGTCGTTCCATGAAAAGAGTGCCTTTTGCGTCCCTTTGATATTTATAGGAGAAATAGTGCACTGATTTTTAAAAGCCTGTTATACTAAATTAAGTGCCCTTTAATATAGACCACATGGAGAATTCAATACATCTTCATCTTTAACATGAATAAAGACTTGCTAAAGTGCCAAAATTCAGCATTTTGACAAGTCCCTCCGTGCACCCTCTGTGACTTCTAGGAAGATTTTAACCAAATTAACCCCAAAATTTCTCCAAGTTTTCACCATCATTGTAAAGCTATTTTGTTGCTTTGAAAAAGTTATTTCTGAAGATTTGTATTTATTTACTGTGATTAGTGATTCATTTACATCTGTCCCTCATTTTAAGGTCAACCCTTTTATGTGAACTGAACTCTCATTGTGATATGGTGAAACTGTTCCTTTTACATGTTTTATTCTAAAGAAACAATGAAGAGCTAAGAGTCAAATCATAGTGTAAAAGCAGGTGAGCTGGTTCTACTCTTTTTGGCCATTTTGTGGTGTTTTGTGGTGGAAAACTGAGAGGGTCAAGCATAACACGTCAACCCTGTTACCCATGGGTAAACAGGCTAGAAATGTTATAACAATAAATACAAAAATTGTGAAGCTTGCATTCAATTGCCTCTCCCTGTTTGCACACAGCAAGCTTCCATTCCCCATGTAACAAGCGGATTTATGACTGATTTAAGATTAAATCGTCAACCCTGTTACAGTCAACCCTGTTACTTTATTTAGCACTTAATAGGCACTTACTAAAGTTATTTATTTATTTATTTAACCTCTTCTGATGGGAAAATGTTTTATATGAAGTTGAACATGTCCTCTTTATGACAGAATGTTGAAATTATGTGAAATCAAAATCCAAGTTACACTTCTCAAAAGGCACCGAATTGGTGGAACGACTGTTTAAATTCACTCATCTTTCCTCTCTCTTTCTGCCCTAATTTTCCCTCTCATTCTACCCTCTTTCTGTCCTCTCTGCCTTGACTGTTTGTACTACCTCCCTCTCTCTCCCTCTCTCCCCCTCTCCCTCCCTCCTCCTCCCTCCCCCTCTCCCTCCCTCCTCCTCTCCCTCCCTCCTTCCTTCCTTCTCCCTCCCTCTCTCTCTCTCGCTCTCTTCCTTCCTTCCTTCCTTCCTTCCTTCCTGCGTGTGCATGCTTGCTTGCGTGTTTGTGTGATGGACTGAGAAAAAGTGTGTGTTTGAGAGAGTAAAAGTATGTGCTTGCATGTATATTGTTGTTGTGTGTGTATACCAACAAGCTCTCACAGTCTCACGTCAGAATGAGATGTTCAACCATGTTTCTCAAACGTCACATTTCGAAGTTGTTCCGAACGTCAAATTTCAAAGTGTTTGGTTACTTCTCTGTATCGTTCCAAGGTAAAGTTTAGGCATTAACTCTGAATTCTTAAGACACCGCCGCCACCTTCACCATAGGCTGTAAACTCTCCCTCATGTGTCTGGTCAACGTTTCCGGAAACATCTACACCCTCGTGGTCATGTGTCACTCCATGTGTTCCGCAGCGTCCATGTATATTTACATCAAACAAAAAAATATAAAAAAACTACTTTTTATTGCTGGATTCAAACATGCAGATGCTTACACCCATCCACAACACCCTAGCAAAACCAAATACTACTTGAAGGTAACAGCGCTCACAGTTGCCCCTAGTGGCCGGTATCACGTCATCTCCCAACATCCTCAGACATGTATGGACATCGAATACTGACTTGTATCACGGGTGACCTGCCTGGTGTATACACCTGCAGCATTTCTTATTTGGCAACTAGAATAGAGCAAAAGGGTGGCAGCACAACAAAGTATCTTATAAATAACAATCTGACCCACTGTACTGTAAGCTAAGCTCAGAATATAACAATACTCCTCTCCACCACCACCTTTGTCCTGACCCGTCTCTGCCCTCTTCTCTACCCCACCCTGCACACCGACCCTGGGTATAGTCTTATCTGTGAAGAGGCCCTTCCTACTGCATTATTAAATGCCAGCTTTAGTGTGAAGCCTCAGTATTAGCTTTCTGTTCCAGTTTGGTCTGTGGAGGAGCGGATTAGTTAGATGATACTGTAAGTACAGTACATGTCCAGGAGTTTTCCCTGGTTACATCATCAAAGTACATGTCCAGGAGTTTTCCCTGGGAAAACTGCTGACCATTCTCAGAGCACATGTAGGCCCAAATAGCCCCAGCCTCAGCATTAACCCCTGAGGTGCACTTTGAACAAAACAACAGATACAGTATAACAAAAATCAAGGGCGCAACTTTCACTGGGGACAGGGGGACATGTCCCCCACACATTCTGAAATTGCATTTTTGTCCCCTCCAGTTTTATCATTGGAATGTGATACAAAACGACGGGTAGGCTGTTTGGAGTGTTTATCCGACTGGATAAATAAAAATAAATAAAGTTATGTCCCCCCCACTTCTAAAACCAAAGTTGCGACCCTGACTAAAATGGCTGTCTAGCTCACACTACTCAACTGTTGTGTTGATGTTTTAGCAGTATTGAGACTCAGCAAGTCTAAAATAAATCCTCTAATCCAACAGCACTCTGGTCCAACACCATAGTGCTTTACTCTACTATACTGCAGTAACTCTCTTTAACCCGCGTGTGTCTTAAACCTTAAACCTACCTGCCCTCCACACTCTGTTGTGTGACTTACAGTCCTTACAGCGATGTGTGTAGGCTATGTCTGCTTCCCAAATGGCACCCTATTCCCTACATAGTGGATTACTTTAATAGTGTACTATATAGGGAATAGGGTGCCATTTGGGATAAAACCTATATCTGTCTGTGTCTATCTTCTCTGACCGACCCTACAAACAAATGTTTGTTTCGTCCCGTCGGCGTACGCTCATGTCACTGTATGTTGTCTTTGTAAAAACAAATATATAAAAAGAAGAGTATTTATTAAAGGTGATAACGAGTGTGTTTTAAAACCAATACATATTATATTAAATGGACATTGCTTTTATTTTGAAAAGCTAGTTTGTTTTCTATCTGATTAACCAACCAGTTGTACCCTTAAATGACTAAATAAAACTATTTTATTGACCATTTAATCCCCTCGTCTACTTTCTTCTCTGCTATCTAATCATTATCGAATTGTCACATTGGATCTCTCTCAAAATATGAACTATAGGGTTTATGAGCCTTTCTCTTAGGAAAGGAGGGAAAGAATGATGCATTTAGAAGGTATTGGATCTGAGCCTTGATTTTGATGGTCAGTAGCGGTTAGGAATAATAGAGGTGTAGTTTGCCAGGACAGCCAGTAGGAGGAGGTGTTTATCAAGAGAACAAGGAGTAATCGCCAGCAGGCAACTGCACTGAGCATGTTCCTCAGTTAGTCTGTGTTCATCAATTAATGAACACAAGTCCTCTAGGGAGAGACATTGTCACAGCAGAAAAATATGCACATCGTGTCACTATCCGATTATGTATAAATTATTTGATACACTTTAAGGGTAAATAAATGAAAATCTTTCCTAAATTTTACATTTTGCCATTTTGGCTGCTAAGTAGGGTGATTTCTGTCCATATCAAGCTTATAAAGAGTGATAAAATGTTACCCTTCAACGGTAGACTAATATTGTTTAGTCCTACAACAAGTATCAACACAATAATAGGTATGGGGCCTGATGTCATGGAATGTCTTAGAATTTAAGGACAACACCACTCTTCCACTCTGATTTCTCTATCTCTCGCTCTCCCCCTCCCTCTCGCTCTTTCTTGGCCCTGTATACTGGACAGCAGATGGGGGTTGATGGAACTCTGTGGTAGTGGAGGAGGAGACATGACAGGCCTGTCAGCTCCTAATGTAGGGGAACATCTGGCTGCTGCTGCTTTCCCCATCACTACCCACACACCACACATATACACACACACACACTACCATCACCACAGGGCCCCTGGCAGGGCCCTTTAGCCTGGGGGGGCCACTAGGGGCCTCCAGCTAAAGGGCCATCTTCAGGCACATGCATGCACTGATAGGGCTCTACCTGTGCAGAACACATGCCCCTACACCCTTGTTTTTTTAATACATGTTTTGTTGTTGTTGTTCTGAAACCACAGCCCGCAAGTCGTCGTTAAATTCTCATATATGCTTCAGAACCAAAAAGTTGCTCTTCTTGATTGATGTCAAATGACCAGTCATCAACATTGGCGCGCAAAGGCGGGCACGCATATCCAGATTAGTGACCAGAAAGAACTTCCTCCAGTTTTCATCCATATAAAATACAGTTTAGCAATCTACTACTGACTCATCTTTGCCAGAAGAATAGACTACCTGGCGATTTGATTGATCATTTTCATATTTCAGATAGGCCTAATTTGGGTGGTACTGGCTATATGTCTAAAGACAAGCAGCTGTAACATCGCACTGACTTCAATATTATGGAATTAAAATGTAACATATTCTGGCAAATTTATTACGATATTTGTGAGGAAGAACAGTGCTACCCGGCTAGCAAAAGCACTCTGCAGGGAGGTTGCCCTCCAAAGTGATGGTGCGGTGCAGTAGGAACATGCTTTCCATCAGATCCTGCTGCCTAGGCTGTACGATTTTGCTTGCTCTGGACTTCAGCAAAGTGACATGATATATCCCTAATTATTTAATTTAATTAGGATACCCATTAGCTGACGCCAATGGCGACAGCTAGTCTTACTGGGGCCCAACACATAATGAAAAATACATTACAGACAAAACAATTTACGATTTACATACATTTAAAAACATTATGATTGTGTTTGCATCAATCAGTTACACATACAGTGCATTCGGAAAGTATTCAGACCGCTTTACTTTTTCCACATTTTGTTACGTTACAGCCTTATTCTAAAATTGCTGAAACGTTTCTTTTTTGTGTCAGTGGTGTGTGTAGGTTGACTGTGCAAACAATTAGGAATTTCCAACACATTAATGTTGCTTATAAAAACAAGAAGTGATGCAATCAGTCTTTCCTCAACTCTTAGCCAAGAGAGACTGGCATGTATATTATTAGCCATCTGATTACAATGAAGAGCAAAACGTGCCGCTCTGTTCTGGGCCAACTGTAGCTTAACTAGGTCCTTCTTTGCAGCACTTGACCAAATGAATGGACAATAACCAAGATAAGATAAGCCTGCAGGACTTGCTTTGTGGAATGTGGTGTCGAAAAAGCAGAGCATCTCTTTATCACGGACAGACCTATCCCCATCTTTACAACCATTGAATCACTATGTTTTGACCATGATAGTTTAAAATTTAAGGTAACACCAAGTAATTTAGTCTACTCAACTTGCTCAACAGCCACTCCATTCATTACCATATTCAGCTGAGGTCTAGAACTTAGGGAATGATTTGTACCAAATACAGTGCTCTTAATTTTAGAGATGTTCAGGTTGATATTGGCTGCTAACATGAATGACCAACATGAATGACTTTCAGCTCCAAATGCAGATGTAAAACGCAGTTTATTTCTGTACACTATATCTTGCGCTCTGAAAATGCATCACAGTTAATGGCTGTAATGACAGGCTACATTTGGACAGTGATTGTGCGCAAATGTTCACGCGTGTGCATGTACGTGTGTGGGGTTGCACATTTTGTGCCACTCCTTTTTGGGGGTCGCGGGTCAAAAAGTTTAAAAACCACTGGGATACAGTGCCTTCGGAAGGTATTCAGACCCCTTGACTTTTTCCACATTTTGTTATGTTACAGCCTTATTCTAAAATTGATTAAATAGTTTTTTCCCCTCATCAATCTACACACAATACCCCATAATGACAAAACAAAAACAGGTTTTTAGAAATGTTTGCTAATTTATAAAAAAAAAAAAAAAAACTGAAATATCACTTACATAAGTATTCAGACCCTTTACTCAGCACTTTGTTGAAGCACCTTTGGCAGCGATTACAGCATTGAGTCTTCTTGGGTATTTGCACATCCGTATTTGGGGAGTTTCTCCCATTCTTCTCTGCAGATCCTCTCAAGCTCTGTCAGGTTGGATGGGGAGCGTTGTTGCACAGCTATTTTCAGGTCTCTCCAGAGATGTTTGATCGGGTTCAAGTCCGAGCTCTGACTGGGCCACTCAAGGACATTCAGACACTTCTGCTTTGTCTTGGCTGTGTGCTTAGGGTCGTTGTCCTGTTGTAAGGTGAACCTTCGCCCCAGTCTGAGGTCCTGAGCGCTCTGGAGCAGGTTTTCATCAAGGATCTCTCTGTACTTTGCTCCATTCATCTTTGCCTCGATCCTGACTAGTCTCATAGTCCCTGCCGCTGAAAAACATCCCCACAGCATGATGCTGCCACCACCATGCTTCACCATAGGGATGGTGCCAGGTTTCCTCCAGACGTGACGCTTGGCATTCAGGCCAAAGAGTTCAATCTTGGTTTCATCAGACCAGAGAATCTTGTTTCTCATGGTCTGAGAGTCTTTAGGTGCATTTTGGCAAACTCCAAGCGGGCTGTCATGTGCCACTGAGGAGTGGCTTCTGTCTGGCCACTCTACCATATGGACCTGATGAGTGGAGTGCTGCAGAGATGGTTGTCCTTCTGGAAGGTTCTCCCATCTCCACAGAGGAACTCTAGAGCTCTGTCAGTGACCATCGGGTCCTTGGTCACATCCCTGACCAAGGCCCTTCTCCCCCGATTGCTCAGTTTGGCTGGGCGGCCAGCTCTAGGAAGAGTCTTGGTGGTTCCAAACTTCTTCCATTTAAGAATGATGGAGGCCACTGTGTTCTTGGAGACCTTCAATGCTGCAGAAATGTTTTGGTACCCTTCCCCAGATCTGTGCCTCGACACAATCCTGTCTCGGAGCTCTACGGACAATTCCTTCGACCTCATGGCTTGGTTTTTGCTCTGACATGCACTGTCAACTGTGGGACCTTATATAGACAGGTGTGTGCATTTTCCAAATCTTGTCCAATCAATTGAATTTACCACAGGTGGACTCCAATCAAGTTGTAGAAACATCTCAAGGATGATCAATGGAAACAGGACGCACCTGAGCTCAATTTTGAGTCTCATAGCAAAGGGTCTGAATACTTATAAGCTATTTTTGTTCAATATTTTAAATAAACGTGGAAAAAGTGAAGGGGTCTGAATACTTTCCGAAGGCACTGTACATGATAGTGGCAACCAATGGAGTTGGGTTGGATATAATAATGGTAGGCTACAGTATTTCTTACAATCTTCTATTTTGGCTGGAATTGCGTTGGTCATTGTTAATAAATGCAGCATTTATTCAAAATAGTTTTGATAACTACTTTACTCATCAGATTGTGCTGCTTTCCCATCTTCTTCTAATAATTGCTCAACAAGTCTGTGACCAAGGTTGCTGAAACATGTTTTTGGGGTGCCATTTTTTTGTTTGCCATAGTGGGGCTGGGGCCTCAGAGACAGACAGCACAGGAGAGAATATGGGTAGAGTATTTAAAAAAAAGACATAGTGAAGTATAATGTGTTGAATCATCCCACGCAGATTTGATGCCTGAAAAGCCTTGTTCTAGGCCTAGTGTTAACTCCTATATAGACCTGTGTGCCAATAGGCCTATCCTATAAAATAGGGAATGACAGAATCTGAATGTTGGTGTGAAAATGACAAGGACCTACATTCCGTAGGTCCTTGTCAACTGTAGTTCAACTGTAGTCTATTTTGAAGCTTTGATATCTGCATTCTAGCTTCATCAAACTTTACAAGGCGCTAACAACGAGCCTACTACGAACACATGCAAAACATCCCCCAATCATATTCTAGTTGGGCAGTGCAGCGGGCTATTGACATGGAAAGACGAAGCGAGCCGAGCCGTTAAAGCAGTGCACGATGCTGGAGCTTCGCGTCACATACAGCGATAATAGCCCCCGTTTATTTTAGCTGCCTCGCACCTCGGAGGAGGACAGAGAACCACTTGTGGTTTAATTACAGGCTTCCAGGAGAAACAATTTCAACGTGATTGAGGTAAGGCAAAAAAGATCACCCCTTAAAAGTCTGTAAATTGCATCTTATTTGTCCCTCTTTTAACTACAACAAAATACACGCTGACAATAGCACCACATGTTTCCCTCGTAGTGAGCTGGCAATGACCAATTACCAGATCCATTATCTGGGCTGTATTAAGATGGGATGATTGAGGAGTGACGGGGAGGCTTTGATTGAAAAGTTTCTCAGATAAAGTTTCCTTCAAAGCAGTGGTTTATTGAACCTTGTGATGTTAATTAACCTCCTCATCTCTTTCTCCATCCTGCATTACCTCTTGTCAATCTTCCCTGATAGTTCCCCTCTCCAATTTTAGCCTGTTTATTTTTCTTCTGAAAGATGAATGTCCTTGAATGTCACTTTTAGAATGATATCCTCCCTCATAGAGTAGACCAATCAAACAATCAAAAAGACAGCTGGGTGTACCAGCCTCACAGCCACTTAAACTAATCAAAGTAAGGCATCTACCTGGACAAATGTATCATGGCCTCTCCACTGTCTGCCCCCTGTGTCAGCTACATGAGCTCCTCCAGTCTAATCTGAATAATGACATAATCCATCTATCTACCTGGGGATGTACACCCCACAGTGAGTGACAAAGACAAGTCCCCATTTCAATCCCAAATCATATTCTATTGTGAGGAGGCAGAATGAGCATTGGGGAGTGAGCCGTCTTTGACGATTGCCTGTGAGGATGAGTTTTGCATCTCCCTGACCCCTCCCCTTCCTCGGTGCGTGGACCACATCCCTACTGAATCTACGATACCTGTGCAATCAGACATCACACTGAGAGATATTGTATCATAATCACGCTCATTCACATGCTCTTCCCAGCTCTCTCCTCTGCTTATCTCCTCTCCTTCATTATCACAACCTCTCTCTCGCGCTCTCTCTCTCTCTCGCTCTCTTTCCATCCATCCTTCAATCCCACCCCCTCACCATCAGTCTTTCTTTCTCTTTTCTCTTATCAGCTACTGTCAAATTGAATACCTCATCTCTTTCTATCTAAAATTCTCTCTCTCGCTCTCTCGCTCTCTCGCTCTCTCGCTCTCTCGCTCTCTCTCTCTCTCTCTCGGAGATAGGTAGTGGTTGTTGCTAATGGCCCATGCTGCTTTAATTGCGTTGCAAATGTAGCAAACAGGGTTCTGACTGTGCGCTTAATGAACAGGTACCACTCCATGATTATGGCAATCTTAGCCCCCTCAGGCACCACGCTATACCCCCCCCACACACACACACACACACTCTGTCCTTGGTCCCATGTATGTACAGACAAAGGCAATTTGAATGGGGCCTCTGCAGGATACTGGTAAATGAAAGAGATGAACCGAGAGAGAATACAAAGGAAGATGACGGGTCCCCCTGGATTCATTGTGAATGATGAACTGGGGAAATGATTACTGGTTAGTTTATCTGGCAGTGAAGCTTCATTTCATGTGTGTGTCTAACTTGTCACATCTTATCACACATGTCATCATCAAATCTGAGTCCCTTTTCCTTCTTGTGTTTTAGGGGTCATACTATCTATCAGATCATTCAGTCGCCATCCATTCCTTCCCTCTGATCCTCCTCTCTTCATCTCCTCTTCTCTCTCCCTCCATCTGTTGGGTCTTGTCTATCTTGAAGCAGGGAGTCAGAAACACTGTCTTCACAGACTGTTAACGCTAAGACAAGATGACAGCTAAAGGCTTAAAGCTCACACACACACTCGCACTAACGTTCATACAGACTCGCATTCCAAATTTTTTTTTTAATGTCTATTCCAAAGATAACTTCTCCAGAATTCTGCCTGAGTAGGAGGGGGATTGGATATGGGCACAGGATGGGGGAATGTGGCAGAGGCATGAAAACAGGTCACAGGCTAGTGGTAAGAGGTGAGAGAGACACAGAAAAAGACTGCAGGCAAGGCAGTGCTTTTCTCTGCTCTGATCAGCTCTGCTCTTCTCTGTTCTGATCAGCTCTGCTCTTCTCTGCTCTGATCTGTTCTACTCTGCTCTGCTTTGGTTGTATACATATTTCGCCATTTGTTTAAACATGTACCCAGCCTACCAGTCTCACAGGCAGGCAGACCCAGGTCCCTGTAGCAGCCTAGAGAGAGAGAGAGAGAGAGAGAGAGCGAGAGAGAGGGAGGAAGGGGTCACCCAGACCTAGCCCCAGCCAGATGCCTTCCCCAAATTAACAGGACCCCTACAAGGGGCATCGGGCATCCCTGGCTCGCCTGTCCCGAAGGACGCAATCAGGGTGTCCCACCGACCGTCTATGGGGGCGAGAGGCTGGAGAGGGCAGGAGAGGGGCGATGGGGTCTGGTCTGTATGAGCCTGGGCTTTGACATGGCCAGGCAGTGGACTAATTCATTAAACCAGGCTCTTAATATAAACAGCCATTCATTTCAACCTCTGACAGTGGGCCTTCTGGACAATATGAAGTGCCTAAATATAACTGCCATACTGCTGTGTCTGTATGTGTGTGTGAGAGGGGAATCTAGATGTTTGTGTGCATGAGGTCTCAGAGAGACCTATGGTTGAGACCAAATACAGTGAGTTTAAGCAGAGCTTTTCTCCAAGTGGAACACAGTTTACAGAGAAGCTGAGGTTTACCTCTTAGTGAAATGTACTGCTAAGTGAGAGCAGGGGAGTCACGTGCCCCCTCAGTTTTTTCCTGTTTTACAAAACATTTTTTTATTTTATTAATTTGTTGTTGTTGTTTCCTGTAATACTACTAGTCACCTAGACATTTTAGGAAGTTGGCTTTAGCTAGCCCAGATAAGCTCCCAATCTCCCAACCTTATAACTTGCTACCAAGAAGCTAGCTGCTTTTAACAATGCTAATATTTCCACACTAGCGTTGCTAGGAATTAGCTTGCAAAAAAACGGAATAGTGCACCGGAAACCAGAAGTTAAATTTCAACTTACTCTGCCAATTGTCCGTAGGGTTTGTCCTTATGCAGGGGGGACATTTTGAAAAAACATATAATAGAACATACATTCCTAAACAAACTTTCCAAACATGGGTCTGTTGTAGACCCACTTCCTCTCCGCTTGCCTCATGTCAAAATAAAAATCCTGCACGTGTGCCATACCTGCAAAATAAAAAGCAAGAACTTGTGGGGGACTTTTATTTTGACATGAGGTAAACAGAGAGGAACTGACCTCGCTGAGGAACTGCATGGGTGTACAAGAGACCCAGGTTTGGAAATTCTGCTTAATTGTACATTCCATTAGATGATAGCCATTTCAGGCTATCAATCAAATTAGAGTAGCAAGCTTGCCTAACTATCTTAGCTGGCATGCCTGCTGGCAAAGTTGGTAAACTTTAGAAAAGCAAGCAATAACTAAATGTAGTGAATAAGACTCACATTCCTTTCAGTCTTTTACCCAGATTTTAGCAGAGAAGCATATTTAGTTTCTTTAAAAAAGAACCACCAGTCAGGAAGATACAGACAGCTCAAGAGGTGTGCTTAAATATGCAGAAAAATATATACAGTACCAGTCAAAAGTTTGAGAATGCCAAGAGTGTGCACAGCTGTCATCAAGGCGGCAGGTAGCTTAGTGGTTAAGAGCGTTGTGCCAGTAACCGAAAGGTTGCTGGTTCTAATCCCTGAGCCGACTAGGTGAAAAATCTGTTGATGTGCCCTTTGAGCAAGGCACTTAACCCTAATTGCTCCTGTAAGTTGCTCTGGATAAGAGCGTCTGCTAAATGACTAAAATGTAAGGCAAAGGGTGGCTACTTTGAAGAATCTAAAATATGCAAAATTCCCCAACTAACAGTTGGAGGACCTAGCCCTCCTGCGGATCACCCCCCAGCCATACTTTGTGCCCCCTCAGATTTTTGTGGTTCATGACACCCCTGAGTGGGAGTATTTTCTCTTTGTAACTCTGGATTAAAAGGACAAGGTAGATGTATGGACATTTAAACATGACTACATTACAGTAAGAGAGACACGTGTGCGCACACACACACACGCACACGCACATGCACACGCACACACACACACACACAGGCTGCTATCTCCTCTAGTCTCCCTGCTGTGCACAATTGCTCACATCGATCTTCCCACCTTTCATCTTTATTTCCATTTCTCTGCACTTCTCTGCACACACACAGAGAAGTGGAATAGACGTTGAATTGACGTCTGTGCCCGATGGGATGTAATTATTAAGGCCTAAAAACAGACGAGAGATGTATGATGGCAATACGACTTTTCTCTCCTATACATCGTTAGTTTGTCATTAAAGTTTGCAACAGAAAAGTGCGTTAGCCCATCATTGAGGTCTCGGCCAAAGCTAGTTTACCGAACTCCCTCAGCTAAACGTGTGTGTGTGTGTGTGTGTGTGTGTGTGTGTGTGTGTGTGTGTGTGTGTGTGTGTGTGTGTGTGTGTGTGTGTGTGTGTGTGTGTGTGTGTGTGTGTGTGTGTGTGTGTGTGTGTGTGTGTGTGTGTGTGTGTGTGTGTGTGTGTGTGTGTGTGTGTGTGTGTGTGTGTGTGTGTGTGTGTGTGTGTACAGTATATACAGTATTATGTGAATATTTGCTGTAACACAGAATGCTCCTTTATCATTGAGTGTGCACACAATGGACCACTCAAGTGTCTCTCAGGATTGGTGCACTTATGTCAGTAGGAAACTGTGTGACTGTGTGTGTGTGTGTTTAAGCTTGTGCAACAGTGTGTGCCTGATTTAAGAGGTATTTAATGAAAACTAAATGTGAACATGAAAATGCTGTGTTCCATGCAATCTCCAAAAAATAGTTGTAGTGCATGGGTTTGGAACCTTCAGAGTTTGTGTTGTGACACTGCTACTAGTGTGAGGTGATAGCCTCCTGTAGCTCAGTTGGTAGAGCATGGCGCTTGCAACGCCAGGGTTGTGGGTTTGATTCCCACGGGGGGCCGGTATGAAAAATGTATGCACTCACTAACTGTAAGTCGCTCTGGATAAGAGCGTCTGCTAAATGACTAAAATGTAAAATGTGATAGGCATACACACATGACGTGTTTAAAGTGATAAAACCCTTATAAGGTTAAACCTTTCTACGTGTCTTTTCATTTCCATACTGTTTATGTGAGGTACAGTATCTGCCAATTCTGACTGCATTAATTTATTTGTACTTGCAATTCAAAGATGGCCGCCATGGCCATTTCTGGTGGTAAGAGGGCATGTCAAAAGGTAGCATTTGGGGAAATGTTTGGCGTATACCTACGTCTGATTGGCAGTCCTTCAGACATTTGAGAAATAGATGCCTATCTCTGGTTAGAAAAGTGGTCAAATCTTTGAAACAAAACTCCACCCCATCGTTGCACCAGCAGGTTTTGACATCCTCTGGTCCCATACTAGACAAAACTGAAATTTGTAGTGCTTTCAATAACCATTTAGCTTCAGCTGGCCACCTGTTTGAAAGGATAGTCTCTGAAAGAATGACGCTCTAACAGACTCACATTATTTTCATTTCAACCATTTGATGTCTACGATGTATTAAGTGCCTTGCTAATAAATATTTATGTTAAAAAATCCACAGGGGCTGATTCACTTGAGCCCTTCTTACTACAGCTCTCTGTCCCACTCATTGTTGAATCTTTAACCTGTATTTTCTACTTGACAATCGTTATTGGTGTTATTCCTAAGATTTGGAAAGCGGCACATGTCCTCCCCCTACATAAAGGCAGAGATCTTTCTGACTTATATAATTACCTCCCAATCTCCAAGTTATCTTGCCTAGCCAATTTACTAGAATCCCTGACCAACTCCCAGCTAAGAATGTTTTAAACTTCTCACTATGCACCAGTCTGGTTTTAGTTCTGGACATAGCACTGTTTCAGCCACAATGCTTGTTTTAGATTATGTGTTAAATTGCCTAGGTCCTAAAATAATGCCCTATTTATAGACATTCGACACAGTTGACCATTCCCTACTCATTCAACAACTGTCTGAAATGGGCCTGGACAAGGAGTCTTGTAAATGGTTTAAGAGCTATCTGACAGACAGAACACAATGTGTCCTTTCTGATGGTGTCAAGTCTAGTTTCCTTGATATTATGAAAGGTGTACTGCAGGGGTCGGTATTGGAATCTGTTCTCTTTACTATTTATATAAATAATATTGGTCTATGTATTCAATCCTGTAATATTCATCTGTATTCAGACAATACAGTTATGTATGTCATTGCACTGACTGTTGTCCAAGCTATGTTAGAGCTGCAATCTGATTTTGTTCCCGCCTATAAATATCTGGGCGTTTGGATTGATAAAGATCTAATGGTTAAAAAACATACTGATGAGCTAGTTAAAAAGCTAAGATTTAAAGTGGGCATCTTTTTTAGAAAAATATCTTGCCTCACCATGATCAGCAGATTGTGCAGTCAACTTTCCCGCCAGTTCTTGAATATGGTGACACAATTTACCAGAATGCAGCACGCACTACTCTTAAACCATTGGATGCCGTCTACCATAGCGACCTTTACTTTATTACAGGTGACAATTTTTATATTCATCACTACATCCTGTATCAGAAGGTCGGCTGGACCTTACTAAAGTCCCATTACTCCCTTCTTGTTTACAAAGCTCTGCTCCACAAGCTTCCAACATACCTCACTTCCTTGTTGAAATATAAAAATATGAGATACCAAACCTATTCGCAGGTTGGTTAACTCTTGAGGTCCCTCTTGTCTCCACAAAGTTTGGTAAATCTGCCTTTAGTTTTAACGCACCACAGTTATGTAATACCTTACAAAACGAATTACACCTGGATTCCCTGCTGCCGATAGGGCAGTTTAAAACTTGTTTCAATTGACTATTATAACTTGTTGTAATAACCTGATGTAATGTATTTATAGCTGTCTTGTCGTTTTCATTTTATTTTTGTTGTTGTGTTGATGGAATGTTTGTCCTCAGGGCACCATTGCAAATGAGACACTGGTCTCAATTGTGCTTCCTGAATAAATAAAAGTAAATCAAATACAAATCCTTTAGCAGCCTAGAAATAGCCATTAAGTCAATATAAATAGTACTTACTCACCCTTCAAAGGAGTACTATTTTTGTTGGTTTTGAGGATTCCATGAACATTGACCCATCTCAGGAAATATCTACAAGGCCAGATTTCCCTAGCCCATTCATAGACCGTAATGTTAAATAACAGAAGGTAAAAATTACAACACACCTTTATAGGGTTAGGGTTAGTGTTCCCACACGACCAAATCTCCATGTTACAGTGCGTGTTTACGGAAGACAGACGGAAGACAGAGGGACCACCTGTACTAATTAGCTATCTAGCATGCTCCGAACACCTGTGTGTAATGGAAGAAGGCCGCCAGAAATGTATTGTCTCTGAAAAATACTGTCTGCTGAAACTGTGATAAAGCCGGCTAAAACAGTGTACAGTAAGTGTACAGTGGGGAAAAAAAGTATTTAGTCAGCCACCAATTGTGCAAGTTCTCCCACTTAAAAAGATGAGAGAGGCCTGTAATTTTCATCATAGGTACACGTCAACTATGACAGAGAAATTGAGAAACAAAAATCCAGAAAATCACATTGTAGGATTTGTAATGAATTTATTAGCAAATTATGGTGGAAAATAAGTATTTGGTCAATAACAAAAGTTTCTCAATACTTTGTTATATACCCTTTGTTGGCAATGACACAGGTCAAACGTTTTCTGTAAGTCTTCACAAGGTTTTCACACACTGTTGCTGGTATTTTGGCCCATTCCTCCATGCAGATCTCCTCTAGAGCAGTGATGTTTTGGGGCTGTCGCTGGGCAACACAGACTTTCAACTCCCTCCAAAGATTTTCTATGGGGTTGAGATCTGGAGACTGGTTAGGCCACTCCAGGACCTTGAAATGCTTCTTACGAAGCCACTCCTTCGTTGCCCGGACGGTGTGTTTGGGATCATTGTCATGCTGAAAGACCCAGCCACGTTTCATCTTCAATGCCCTTGCTGATGGAAGGAGGTTTTCACTCAAAATCTCACGATACATGGCCCCATTCATTCTTTCCTTTACACGGATCAGTCGTCCTGGTCCCTTTGCAGAAAAACAGCCCCAAAGCATGATGTTTCCACCCCCATGCTTCACAGTAGGTATGGTGTTCTTTGGATGCAACTCAGCATTCTTTGTCCTCCAAACACGACGAGTTGAGTTTTTACCAAAAAGTTCTATTTTGGTTTCATCTGACCATATGACATTCTCCCAATCCTCTTCTGGATCATCCAAATGCACTCTAGCAAACTTCAGACGAGCCTGGACATGTACTGGCTTAAGCAGGGGGACACATCTGGCACTGCAGGATTTGAGTCCCTGGCGGCGTAGTGTGTTACTGATGGTAGGCTTTGTTACTTTGGTCCCAGCTCTCTGCAGGTCATTCACTAGGTCCCCCCGTGTGGTTCTGGGATTTTTGCTCACCGTTCTTGTGATCATTTTGACCCCATGGGGTGAGATCTTGCGTGGAGCCCCAGATCGAGGGAGATTATCAGTGGTCTTGTATGTCTTCCATTTCCTAATAATTGCTCCCACAGTTGATTTCTTCAAACCAAGCTGCTTACCTATTGCAGATTCAGTCTTCCCAGCCTGGTGCAGGTCTACAATTTTGTTTCTGGTGTCCTTCGACAGCTCTTTGGTCTTGGCCATAGTGGAGTTTGGAGTGTGACTGTTTGAGGTTGTGGACAGGTGTCTTTTATACTGATAACGAGTTCAAACAGGTGCCATTAATACAGGTAACGAGTGGAGGACAGAGGAGCCTCTTAAAGAAGAAGTTACAGGTCTGTGAGAGCCAGAAATCTTGCTTGTTTGTAGGTGACCAAACACTTATTTTCCACCATAATTTGCAAATAAATTCATTACAAATCCTACAATGTGATTTTCTGGATTTTTTTTCTCAATTTGTCTGTCATAGTTGACGTGTACCTATGATGAAAATTACAGGCCTCTCTCATCTTTTTAATCAATTCAATCAATCAATCAATTTTATTTTATATAGCCCTTCTTACATCAGCTAATATCTCGAAGTGCTGTACAGAAACCCAGCCTAAAACCCCAAACAGCTAGTAATGCAGGTGTAGAAGCACGGTGGCTAGGAAAAACTCCCTAGAAAGGCGAAAGCCTAGGAAGAAACCTAGAGAGGAACCAGGCTATGAGGGGTGGCCAGTCCTCTTCTGGCTGTGCCGGGTGGAGATTATAACAGAACCATGCCAAGATGTTCAAAAATGTTCATAAGTGACAAGCATGGTCAAATAATAATCAGGAATAAAGTGGGAGAACTTGCACAATTCAAATCAAATCAAATCAAAATTTATTGGTCACAGTGAAATGCTTACTTACAGCCCTTAACCAACAGTGCATTTATTTTTAACAAAAAAATAAAAAATAAAACAACAACAAAAAAAGTGTTGAGAAAAAAAAGAGCAGAAGTAAAATAAAGTGACAGTAGGGAGGCTATATATACAGGGGGGTACCGTTGCAGAGTCAATGTGCGGGGGCACCGGCTAGTTGAGGTAGTTGAGGTAATATGTACAGTTGAGGTAATATGGCTGACTAAATACTTTTTTCCCCACTGTATATTTTGCATTTCTGAAATTATTTTGATGTTATATCAAAGGAAAGGGCTTTATGTTTCTAGAACCGTATCACAATTGAGAATCGATTGACGTTTAGATGGAGTATTTGGCTGTTTTGGCTGCCAGAGCTAGTCGATCTTTGAAAATAACATATAAAGCAGTGGAGGCTGCTGAGGGGACAATGGCTCATAATAACGGCTGGAATGGAGCAAATGGAATGGCATCAAACACACAGAAACCATGTGTTTGATACCATTCCACTAATACCACTCCAGCCATTACCACGAGCCTGTCCTCCCCAATTAAGGTGCCACCAACCTCCTGTGATATAAGGTCCTTGGTAGGCTCCAAAAGAGTACATATTGGGCCAGCCTTACTTTTTGCCCTGCCTTTTTGGACTTCATATCACTTTGTCTGTTTTGTTTTGGTTGCTTTCAATTACACAGTTGATCCAAGCTGATTGTTAAAGTGCCATTCTATTGGAACCCTCAGTTTGGTGCAGTTCTATTTGTTACCCAGTAGGAGGCAGGCTACATTCTACTGGTCAGACGGCCATGCTGTGTTGGCTTACATTTACCCCTGACTGACACGTTGACAGTGGATTCACAGTTGACACTGGAGACAAACACACCCCCTAATTCCAACATTGATACAGAATGTGGCCTGGAGGTTTTATAGGGTTACCAGACAAGGGTTCACACAAAAACACACACACACATGCTCACACACATACATGCACGCACGCACACACACATAAGTATCTGAATCTGACCACAAATTATGTCTGGCCAGCGCAGACAGGGTCAGGCAGAGAGAGTGTGTGTGTGTGTGTGTGTGTGTTGTGGGGGCAGCCAGGGCAGCCCTTGCGGTATCCCCTTAAACATAGGTTAGCATGAGCCCTGTCATTACGCCGCAAAACAATCATATTCTTCTCTTCCGAAAGGGTTTTCAATGGACTCAATGCATTCCTCTGTTGAAAAAGAGCAACAACTCAGAAAGCACAATACCAGCAATGAATGGTTCTAGTCAACAACCTCAGATCTCAGAGAGAGCTCATCTAGCTGGGTTTGTCCCAACCTCAGTCCTCCATCCTTCCTTCCTTCCTTCCTTCCTTCCTTCCTTCCTTCCTTCCTTCCTTCCTTCCTTCCTTCCTTCCTTCCTTCCTTCCTTCCTTCCTTCCTTCCTTCCTTCCTTCCTTCCTTCCATCCATCCTCCACTTTCTCTCTCCCTCTCTCTCTCTCTCACACACACTTACTTTGTTCATAATTCACTTCTCTTCTGCAATCTTTCACTATAGACAATAGGCCAGTCTGAAATGACCAGGACAAACAAACACCTGCACGGTTTCTTTATGTGACCAATTCAACAAAGATCTTGAGTGTGATCTAGAAAAGCAGTCTCTCTTCTGGCTCTTTGAAATCCATGTATCTGTGTAAATTATCCTTTTAACGTACAGTTCTAGTTACATCAGTAACCTCTAGCTCCATGACACCAGAGGCATTGAGAGTCCATATCAGTGTGCTGAGCCTCTATTCTGCTGTTGAGTTGAATTAGTCTCCTAGCAGCTTTTATTAGCAGCAGCGGTGGAACCAGAGAGGGCTGTCTGCGTGGACGGGGACGGGGGGACGGGGGGGACGGACCGCTAAGTGCCGTGTGTCTGATCTCTGATGGGGGTCACAGGTTCGGACAGAACCTCACCGTGATGGCTTCTGACACCGAGACACACACATATGCAGACTCACACACAGGCTGGCAGGGAGACAGGCACGCACACACACACACACACACACACACACACATTCACAAACAGGCAGACAGGCACGCATACACGCTCACAAACACACACACACACACACACACACACACACACATACAATCCCTCACCCCAAACCCTCCCCTCCTCATGATGTAGGTTGAAAGTAGTAGAGGATGAAAGCTCAAACCAGTCTCCCCCTCCCTCCCCCTCCCCCCCCCTCCTCCCCCCAGTCTGTCTCCTGTGTGTTTATCTTCTCATCAGGCTCTTTATTGGTAAATAAGGGTGTCCCGCCCAGCCCGGCCCTGGCCCCTGTCTCTCCCTCTCTCCTTCTCTCTCTCCTTCCCTCCATCTCTGTGTGGAGCCTAACCACTGCTGATGTGCCTGTGTAACTATAGCGGCCAGTGTTTAGACTATTAGAGCAGCCTATTTACAATCTGGAGTTTCCTATTGATTATGTCTGCCTTCTTCTCTGTTTACCCAGGAAATAAAGAACACATGTTTCCTTCTTCTGCCTTTCTCTCTCTCTTCCTCTCTCTTTATTTCAGTCACTCTCTTTATCTCCCTCTCTTGTTCTTCCTCTCTCTCTCGGTATCTCTCCTTCTCTCGCTATCTCTCACTCCTTCTCTTTCTCTCTCTCTTTCTGTCTGTCTCTCTCTCTCACACTCTCTCCTCCTCTCTTTCTTTTTCCTTCTCTCAATCTCTCACTATCTCTCCATCCTTCATTTCCCACTTTCTTATTATTTTACCCCACACAATGCTTCCATTTATTCTTTGTTGCTATTTCTTTCTGTCTTTCATGGTCCTGGTCTCTAGAACTCCTGCTGTTATTGTGGCTTGAAGTACAGACTTAACAGTCAGAAGAATACAACAATTGAGACCTCAAAAAAGTAAATGAAACACACAAACGCAGGCGCAAACACAGACAGCCACAAACCATAGCAAGATACAGACAAGAGTGATCAGAGAGGAGGAAAGAGAGAGGAGGAGAGGGTGTAGAAGGGAGAGCTAGGAGGTGAGAGGGGGAGGAGTAGTAGGAGGGAGAGGGAGGAGTAGGAGGGAGAAAGAGGAGGAGGAGAGAGGAGGAGAGGGAGGATGAGAGAGAGAGGGGAGGAGAGAGAGAGGAGGAAGGGGAGGAGGAGGGAGAGAGAGAGGAGGAGAGGGAGGAGGAGAGGGAGGAGGAAGAAGGGGAGGAGGAGGGAGAGAGGAGGAGAGGGAGGAGGAGAGAGGAGGAGGAGAGAGGAGTAGGAGGGAGAGCTAGGAGGAGAGAAGGAGGGAGAGGAGGAGAGAGAGAGGGAGGGGGAGAGAGAGGAGAGGGAGGAGGTGGGAGAGAGAGGAGGAGAGAGGAGTAGGATGGAGGAGGAGAGAGGAGGAGGAGAGAGAGAGGAGGAAGAGAGAGGAGGAGGAGGAGGAGAGAGAGTACACTGCACACACATACAGTTAAATAAACACACAACACATTCACACGCATACACACACACACACAAACCCCTCCTGCCAGTACATACTAACCACCCCCCCTTCCCATTTGCCTTTCCATGCCTGCCCTCATTGGTAACAGAAGCCTTGTCTCTGACCCACCATGCACCAGGGAGGCAGTGTGTCATACGTTCCATCCCCCCTCCCCGTGCTCCTCGGCTGGGCACGCCACGCTCAGATAGGACCTCAGATAAGACATGGCCCTTCCACCGGCCACCGTTTGCAGTGTGCACAGCAAGGCAAGACAACACTGGAGTAATCAGTGCTGTGTGTGTGTGTCTTTTCCCAAAAAACATCTACTGTCACTGCAGAGCAGAGCACTTCTCCTAAACAATCAGACTGAGAGAGGGATGAAAGAGAAGCATGCTGCAGACTAACAGAATGTGTTTATATGAGGAAGGCTTGAATAACCCCTGTGTGTCCATCAGTGCATGGCAGTAACTCTAGATGTTTGTGGAGATGCAGATATTGTATTACACTACTCTGACTCAGTGGGAGGGATGAGTGTATTGTCATCCCACAGTGGCACCACATATTTGATCAACATCAGCAATACCAAAAGTGCTGTTCTGTCTGGGTCTTTGAAGTTAGCCCACAGCTCCAAGTTACAGTTAGCTAGAATGGGATGATGTGCATACCTCAGAGGGTCTATATGTGGGTGTAGTTCCACCTTGAACCAACAGAGAGCGATAGAGACCTAATAAAGAGTCTGGTTGGCTGTAGTAAAGTATGTGGCAGTGGAGCTACTGCTGTATTCTCCAAACTCTGAATATATGATCCTTCCTCAAAAACCATTGACACCACCTGCTTGCCCAAATGCTCAGTGGTACATTTTGTGTGTTGTGTGTGTGACAGCAGTGTAGAGCCAGTGGAGTGGTAAAGGATCTATCAGCAGTGTAGAGCCAGTGGAGTGGTAAAGGATCTATCAGTAGTGTAGAGCCAGTGGAGTGGTAAAGGATCTATCAGCAGTGTAGAGCCAGCGGAGTGGTAAAGGATCTATCAGCAGTGTAGAGCTAGTGGAGTGGTAAAGAATCTATCAGCAGTGTAGAGCCAGTGGAGTGGTAAAGGATCTATCAGCAGTTTGAGCCAGTGGAGTGGTAAATGATCTATCAGCAGTGTTGAGCCAGTGGAGTGGTAAAGGATCTATCAGCAGTGTTGAGCCAGTGGAGTGGTAAAGGATCTATCAGCAGTGTAGAGCCAGTGGAGTGGTAAAGGATCTATCAGCAGTGTTGAGCAAGTGGAGTGATAAAGGATCTATCAGCAGTGTTGAGCAAGTGGAGTGGTAAAGGATCTATCAGCAGTGTAGAGCCAGTGGAGTGGTAAAGGATCTATCAGCAGTGTTGAGCAAGTGGAGTGGTAAAGGATCTATCAGCAGTGTAGAGCCAGTGGAGTGGTAAAGGATCTATCAGCAGTGTTGAGCCAGTGGAGTGGTAAAGGATCTATCAGCAGTGTTGAGCAAGTGGAGTGGTGCTGTAAAGGATCTATCAGCAGTGTTGCTTACAGAGTTCCAGATCTGAGAGACATGTCACTGATGGACATGGATAAACTTCACTGTGTGTGTGTGTGTGTGCCTGAAGTTACAGACTAAACAAACTCTCATTGGACAGGCAGTGTGAGGCAGTGTTAAGGCCAATATTAACAGTGTCCATGTGGGTTTGAGGTTGTGTGCTTGTCAGATGCTACTCTCAGTTTGCTGATTAACCTGTGAACTTCTTCATCTCCCTGCCTGCTACAGGTACATATTTGTCCACTTTACTTACATAAATCACAATTTGCAGCATTCGGAAACCGCCTTGAATAATGTGCCATCCCATGAAATGTTATGTTTTCTTTCCTCACATAAAGCTCACGCATAGTGTGTTAGTGTGTGCATGCTACAGGCTAAAAACAAATGACTCTATAAAGAACCATACTCCTAAGGTTCTATAAAGATCCATTAAAACATTTTCTAAACAAGTGCCTTGCAAAAGTATTCATCCCCCTTGGCGTTTTTCCTATTTTGTTGCATTACAACCTGTAATTTAAATTTATTTTTATTTGGATTTAATGTAATGGACATACACAAAATATTCAAAATTGGTGAAGTGAAATTAAAGAAATAACTTGTTTCAAAAAATTCAAAAACATAAATAACAGAAAAGTGGTGCGTGCATATGTATTCACCCCCTTTGCTATGAAGCCCCTAAATAAGATCTGGTGCAACCAATTACCTTCAGAAGTCACATAATTAGTTAAATAAAGTCCACCTGTGTGCAATCTGAGTGTCACATGATCTGTCACATGATCTCAATATATATACACCTGTTCTGAAAGGCCCCAGAGTCTGCAACACCACTAAGCAAGGGGCACCACCAAGCAAGCGGCACCATGAAGACCAAGGAACTCTCCAAACAGGTCAGGGACAAAGTTGTGGAGAAGTACAGATCAGGGTTGTGTTATAAAAAAAAATCTGAAACTTTGAACATCCCACCATTAAATCCATTATTAAAAATGGAAAGAATATGGCACCACAACAAACCTGCCAAAAGAGGGCCTTCCACCAAAACTCAAGGACCAGGCAAGGAGGGCATTAAAGAGGCAACAAAGAGACCAAAGATAACCCTGAAGGAGCTGCAAAGCTACAAAGCGGAGATTGGAGTATCTGTCCATAGGACCACTTTAAGCCATACACTCCACAGAGCTGGGCTTTACAGAATAGTGGCCAGAAAAAAGCCATTGCTTAAAAAAATAAATAAGCAAACACGTTTGGTGTTCGCCAAAAGGCATGTGGGAGACACCCCAAACATATGGAAGAAGGTACTCTGGTCAGATGAGACTAAAATCAAGGAAAACAATGTCTGGCGCAAACCCAACACCTCTCATCACCCTGAGAACACCATCCCCACAGTGAAGCATGGCGGTGGCAGCATCATGCTGTGGGGATGTTTTTCATCGGCAGGGACTGGGAAACTGGTCAGAATTGAAGGAATGATGGATGGCGCTAAATACAGGGATACTCTTGAGGGAAACCTGTTTCAGTCTTCCAGAGATTTGAGACTGGGACCGAGTTTCACCTTCCAGCAGGACAATGACCCTAAGCATACTGCTAAAGCAACACTTGAGTGGTTTAAGGGGAAACATTTAAATGTCTTGGAATGGCCTAGTCAAAGCCCAGACCTCAATCCAATTAATTGAAAATCTGTGGTATGACTTAACGATTGCTGTACACCAGCGGAACCCATCCAACTTGAAGGAGCTGGAGCAGTTTTGCCGGAACAGAGTCAATGTGCGGGGGTACAGGTTAGTCGAGGTAATTTGTATATGTACAGTGGGGAGAACAAGTATTTGATACACTGCCGATTTTGCAGGTTTTCCTACTTACTTCAATGCTCTTACTGAGGGAAGGAGGTTGTTGGCCAAGATCTCGCGATACATGGCCCCATCCATCCTCCCCTCAATACGGTGCAGTCGTCCTGTCCCCTTTGCAGAAAAGCATCCTCAAAGAATGATGTTTCCACCTCCATGCTTCACGGTTGGGATGGTGTTCTTGGGGTTGTACTCATCCTTCTTCTTCCTCCAAACACGGCGAGTGGAGTTTAGACCAAAAAGCTCTATTTTTGTCTCATCAGACCACATTACCTTTTCCCATTCCTCCTCTGGATCATCCAGATGGTCATTGGCAAACTTCAGACGGGCCTGGACATGCGCTGGCTTGAGCAGGGGGACCTTGCGTGCGCTGCAGGATTTTAATCCATGACGGCGTAGTGTGTTACTAATGGTTTTCTTTGAGACTGTGGTCCCAGCTCTCTTCAGGTCATTGACCAGGTCCTGCCGTGTAGTTCTGGGCTGATCCCTCATCTTCCTCATGATCATTGATGCCCCACGAGGTGAGATCTTGCATGGAGCCCCAGACCGAGGGTGATTGACCGTCATCTTGAACTTCTTCCATTTTCTAATAATTGCGCCAACAGTTGTTGCCTTCTCACCAAGCTGCTTGCCTATTGTCCTGTAGCCCATCCCAGCCTTGTGGAGGTCTACAATTGTATCCCTGATGTCCTTACACAGCTCTCTGGTCTTGGCCATTGTGGAGAGGTTGGAGTCTGTTTGATTGAGTGTGTGGACAGGTGTCTTTTATACAGGTAACGAGTTCAAACAGGTGCAGTTAATACAGGTAATGAGTGGAGAACAGGAGGGCTTCTTAAAGAAAAACGAACAGGTCTGTGAGAGCCGGAATTCTTACTGGTTGGTAGGTGATCAAATACTTATGTCATGCAATAAAATGCAAATTAATTACTTAAAAATCATACAATGTGATTTTCTGGATGTAAGTAGGAAAACCTGCAAAATCGGCAGTGTATCAAATACTTGTTCTCCCCACTGTAGGTAGGGTTAAAGTGACTATGTATAGATAATAAACATATGTAAATAGTCCGGGTGGCCATTTGATTAATTGTTCAGCAGTCTTATGGCTTGGGGGTAGAAGCTGTAAGGAGCTAAACTTGGCGCTCCAGTACCGCTTGCCGTGTGGTAGCAGAGAGAACAATCTATGACTTGGTTCTTTTTTGCCATTTGATTAATTGTTCAGCAGTCTTATGGCTTGGGGGTAGAAGCTGTTAAGGAGCCTTTTGGACCTAGACTTGGCGCTCCAGTACCGCTTGCCGTGCGGTAGCAGAGAGAACAGTCTATGACTTGGTTCTTTTTTATGGTTCCTTTTTATGGTTTTTTATAGAACCTCTGGTTTAATAGCTATATTATATTGTTAAAATTCCATATGTTTTATTATTGTGTTTATTAACAAGTTGAATCAGGTGTGCTACCGCTGGAACAGCTGGAGCTCCCTGAGGACAGAATTGAGAACTATTGTCTTAGTCAACTGTTCTTAATTGACACAAGGCCATTCATGAGTCTTTTACAAGACACCGTCATATATGACATGTAATAGCATAACACAAGAGCTGTAAGCAAATCACGCCCCAAAATATTCTAATGAGCCGACCACCCCTACATTTGAAATATCACTAAAAGAGGAAACTTTTTTTATTTTTTATGCAAAGAACCATTGAAGGGATTATTTTTTTATTTTTTTCATAGGGTCAGTATGGTTCCAAATACAATGAGGAACCCTCGTTTTTTTGAGTGTAGTGTGTGTGTGTGCATGCTTGCGTGTGTCACGACTTCCGCCGAGGCTGCCTTTGTGAGTGATGAGAGAGTATCTCAACCGAGCTACTCTCCTCCCACATAGAACAATCACTCACAAAGACAAGGGGGCAGAGGGAACACTTATACACAGACTAATTAGGGGATGAGCACCAGGTGTGTGTGATTGACAAGACAAGTGGAGTGATGAGAATGGGAGCGGCAGTAGCTAGTATGCTGGTGACGACGAACGCCGAAACCTGCCCGAACAAGGAAGGGAGGCAGCCTCGGCAGAAGTCGTGACAGCGTGCTTGTGTTTGTGCCGTTGTTTTCCTCTGACTGTTGCGGCCCTCTCTCTCACCGCCACAAAGAGCAGACGAGCTGCCAAATTACAGCCTAATCAAAATATATGTCCATGTTAAGGAGCCCTAGCAATTACTCTGCTAAGTATAGTAAGGCCTCTCCTCTGCTCTCCTCCAGCAGGGCTGAGCCTTTTGACAACCAAGCCAGCATGTTAAATGATGTGTCCAGTGGGAGCTGGTGTGAGAGGGTGCGTGAGAGTTGCGTGTCAGAGTTGTAGCATTCACCCTACCCTCCCTCTGCCCACCATTAAAGTGCCACCAACACCCATAGAACATTCTCCACACATCCACCTACCCAGGCAGAGAGGAGAGGAGAGGAGAGGAGAGGAGAGGAGAGGAGAGGAGAGGAGAGGAGAGGAGAGGAGAGGAGAGGAGAGGAGAGGAGAGGAGAGGAGAGGAGAGGAGAGGAGAGGAGAGGAGAGGAAAAAGAGAGAAAGTGTTTGTGTGCATGGGTGAGAGAGAGAGAGATTGAATGATGGACTGATGATGGGGTTCACAAATAAAGGACTGTGGTGGCCTCGTTCTCTCTTTCTTTCTCCCTACCCACGCCACCCCTGCTTCCCCCGCCACTCACTCACCACACCCCATGGACAATACAATGACCCTAACTGTCTGGGCTCCTCTGGGCTAGCCTGTTCTGGGCTGGAGCCTGAAGGCCGGGCTAGAGACTCAGCTGCGGGAGGCGGGTGGGGCTGCGGTCAGGGGCCGGAACCATGGGCTACAAGGCTGAAACAGAAAGGCGCCTCTGGTCCTCCAGTCTGGGCCAGCGTGGGGCTCCACATCCCACGGCTCATAAACACTGGACACCAGGCCCATAATGGACACGATGGAGAGGGAGGGAGTAATGCAGAGAGAGAGAGAGAGAGCGAGAGCGAGAGAGCGAGAGAGAGCGAGAGAGAGAGAGAGAGAGAGAGAGAGAGAGAGAGAGAGAGAGAGAGAGAGAGAGAGAGAGAGAGAGAGAGAGAGAGAGAGAGAGAGAGAGAGAGAGACTTGAGCTAACCACAGGGCTGCTTGGCATCTGTTCACACCCTGCCAGAAATGAGCTGAAGTAAACCATCACCATTACCACACACACACCATCTATTCATTGCCTACATGCTATTAATCATCTGTACCTCTCTGCAGGGCCGTGCACAGAGCTTTGGTGGGCCAGGTGCTCAAAATAAAAAAGTACCCCATCATTTTTGGGGGACTTTCAGAATTCATACCTAGAAATTCATACCATACCAAAATGTCAACATGTACATGCCTATTTATTTTATGCAACAACACACTCACTCATGATACATTGTAAGCAAGCAAGTGCCAGTGACTCCTAGGCCATTTAACTTGAGACGACTACAGCCAATTGACTTCAGGAAAATAGGGTTTTGACTAGATGGTATACAGCTTATGTCAGAATTTACTTTTCGCAGCAGGTTAGGAGAATTTACGCAGCAGGTTAGGATAATTAACATAGCAGGCTAGAAGAAGTAGGTTAATGATAGGAAAATAGTTTGGGTTAGCAAAAAATTATCACCTTTGATGATTTGATTTGATTTGATTTGACATAAACTGTATTCCTTCTAGCCATGACTGGAAAAGAGTGGCTATCAGTTTAGCAAATGATGATGTACATCTGCTAGCGAGCTAGTTAGCTATGTTGTCAAAACAAACTAGTTTTCACTTGATTTTAGGTTGTCCTGCTGCTGACATCTGCCTCTTACTTACAGTCGAATTGCCTCATTCTCCTTTACCCCCGGCACCAGTAGCCACACTGCATGCAGCAGTCAGACGAGTGTGGCTTGGGGGAGGGGGAATTTTCATAGATTCAAGAGCTTATTTAATTAGCTAGTTTGATGTGCAATTCGTTACATGTCTAATTAAAACATTGAAAAGAGACTCAAAATTAAATGTAAAAATAATTCATACAATTTTCTTTAAATCCACGAGCTGCGAGGGAACTTTCATAGGAGGGCAAAAGGGCAGGTGGTGCTCAGGCACTGGTTGAGCCCTATCTGTGCACGTGCCTGCCTCTCTGTATTTATTTATCCGTCTCTCGCTCTCTCTCTCCATCTATATGTCACATTACCTTTACAGTGCATTCGGAAAGTATTCAGATCCCTTGACTGTTTCCACATTTTGTTATGTTACAGCCTTTTATTCTAAAAATAATTAACCCCCCCCCCCACACACCATTAATCTACACACAATACCGCATAATGACAAAGCAAAAACAGGTTTTTAGAAAAATTTGCAAATGTATTAAAACTAAAAAACGGAAATATTACATTTACATAAGTATTCAGACCCTTTACTCAGTAATTTGTTGAAGCACCTTTGGCAGCGATTACAGCCTCAAGTCATCTTGGGTAGGACGCTATAAGCTTGGCACACCTGTATTCAGGGAGTTTCTCCCATCCTTCTCTGCAGATCCTCTCAAGTGCTGTCAGGTTGGATGGGGAACGTCGCTGTACAGCTATTTTCAGGACTCTCCAGAGATGTTCGATCAGGTTCAAGTCCGGGCTCTGGCTGGGCCACTCAAGGACATTCAGAGACTTGTTCTTAAGCCACTCCTGCATTGTCTTGGCTGTGTGCTTAGGGTCGTTGTCCTGTTGGAAGGTGAACCTTCACCCAAGTCTGAGGTCCTGAGCGCTCTGGAGCAGGTTTTCATCAAGGATCTCTCTGTACTTTGCTCTGTTCATTTTTCCCTCGATCCTGACTAGTCTCCCAATCCACTGAAAAACATCCCCACAGCATGATGCTGCCACCACCATGCTTCACCGTAAGGATGGTGCCAGGTTTCCTCCAGACGTGACGCTTGGATTCAGGCCAAAGAGTTCAATCTTGGTTTCATCAGACCAGAGAATCTTGTTTCTCATGGTTTGAGTCCTTTATGTGCCTTTTACTGAGGAGTGGCTTCTGTCTGGCCACTCTACCATAAAGGCCTGATTGGTAGGAGTGCTGCAGAGATGGTTGTCCTTCTGGAAGGTTCTCCCATCTCCACAGAGGAACTCTGGAGCTCTGTCAGAGTGACCATTGGGTTCTTGGTCAACTCCCTGACCAAGGCCCTTCTCCCCCGATTGCTCAGTTTGGCTGGGTGGCCAGCTCTAGGAAGAGTCTTGGTGGTTCCAAACCTCTTCCAATTAAGAATGAGGGAGGCCACTGTGTTCTTGGGGACCTTCAATGCTGCAGTTTTTTGGTACCCTTCCCCAGATCTGTGCCTCGACACAATATCTACAGACAATTCCTTCGACCTCATGGCTTGGTTTTTGCTCTGACATGCACTGTCAACTGTGGGACCTTATATAGACCGGTGTGTGCCTTTCCAAATCATGTCCAATCAATTGAATTTACCACAGGTGGACTCCAATCAAGTTGTAGAAACATCTCAAGGATGATCACTGGAAACAGTATGCACCTGAGCTCAATTTCGAGTCTCATAGCAAAGGGTCTGAATACTTATGTGAATAAGGTATTTCTGATTTATTTAATCAATTTTAGAATAAGTCTGTAATGTAACAAAATGTGGAAAAAGTCAAGGGGTCTGAATACTTTCCAAATACAGTGCCTTCAGAAAGTATTCATACCCCTTGACTTATTCCACATTTTGTTGTGTTACAGCCTGAATTCAAAATTGATTACATTTTGTCTGTCCGACCAAAATGTGCAACGGGGCAAGAAGGACCTTGGTCAGGGAGGTGACCAATAACCCAATGACCACTCTGACTGTATTTGGCTCCATTCATTGTTCTCTCTATCATTACCAGTCTCCCAGTCCCTGCCGCTGAAAAGCATCCCCATAGCATGATGCTGACACCACCATGCTTCACGGTAGGGATGGTGTTAGACGGGTGATGAGCTGTGCCTGGTTTTCTCCAGACATAGCGTTATATAGGGTTCTTGGTCACTGTCACGGTTTCGGCCGAGGCTGCCTCTCTTCCTTGCTCGGGCAGGCTTCGGCGTTCGTCGTCTCCGGAATACTAGCTGCCACCGTTGCATGTTTCTATGTTGGTTTGCTTTTGTCTGATTGTTGTTACACCTGTTATCGTTTAGTGTCATTAGTGTCCTATAAGTTCTCGTTGTGTTTGTCAAGTGTTGTGTGTGATTGTTTTACTGTCGTGCGGTTGGCTAGTGCTTATACTGTTTGCTCGGTTGAGCTGTTCTCCATTGTGTTGGAGTGTTTTGTCGCACCTGTTTAGTGCGCCCGTTTGTTTTCGCCTGCGTGCGGAGTTCTCGCCTCAGGGCATTTATTCGTGCTTGTGTTTTGTGCATCTACTAAAGTCTTTCGGACTAACGTTCTGCGTCCTGCGCCTGATTCCACCACCACACCCACCTACAGCTACACTGACAGAATCACACACCTGCTCGAATGGAATCAGCAGGAGCCGCAGCCGCACAGGAGACGTTGGAGGACAGAGTCCGGGAGCAGAATGACCAGATCCTGCGGATGGGGTCCGCCCTGCAGGAGGTGATCACCACCCTCCAACGCTGGGAGACCCATCGGCAAGTCAGCCCCTTCCCGCTCCGGAACATAGAGGAGTTCGACTCTCGCTCCCGAGGGCCTACGATGGGACCGCTGCCGGGTGTCAGGGCTTCCTTCTCCAGGTGGAGCTTTACCTGGCCACCGTGCACCCGGCGCCCTCGGGACACGAGAGCGTGTCCGCCCTGATCTCCTGCCTTTCCGGCAAAGCGTTAGAGTGGGCCAACGCTGAGTGGAGGAGAATAGACGCTACTACCATCACGTATGCCGAGTTCTCCCGCCGCTTCAGGGCGGTGTTTGACCATCCCCGGAGGGGAAAAAGCGGCGGGGAGCGTCTGTTCTGCCTCCGGCAGGGGAGGAGGAGTGCCCAGGAGTTCGGCGTTGGAATTCCGGACTCTAGCGGCGGATGCAGGGTGGAATGAGCGGGCCCTCATTGATCACTACCGCTGTAGTCCGTGAGGACGTCCGTGAGGGAGCTGGCCTGTCGGGACACCAGCCTCTTGTTCGACCAGTTAGTCGACATGTCCATCAGGCTGGATACCCTGCTAGCTACCCGCGGACGTCCCGAGGGGGGTCCATCCATTTCACCCTCCAGCGCCTCCGAGCCGTGCCCCATGGAGCTCGGGGGCGCTGGCGCTAGAGAGAGGAGGGGTCGGAGTACGAGGGGGTCCATCTCCTGCACCAACTGTGGTCGGGGAGGACACACCGCGGCTAGGTGCTGGGGATGGCCTCCTAGGGGAGAAGACGACAGGCCCCGCACTGGGGAGCCCTCCCAGGTGAGTAGGCGCCCCACTCACCCAGAGCTCTCTGTTGCACACTTCTGTATACCTGTGCGTTTTCTACAGGTCGCACCTCATTCCCAGCATAAGGCGCTGGTAGATTCAGGCGCGGCTGGGAATTTTGTTGATAAGAGATTTTGTTTAGCCTTAGGGATTCCCCTTCTCCCTGTTGACGTCCCCTTCCCCGTTCATGCCCTAGATAGCCGTCCGTTGGGTGCGGGCTTGATCAGGGAGGTCACGGCGCCACTTAGGATGTGTGCGCAGGGGGGTCATCAGGAGATGATCCAGCTATTTCTGATCGACTCGCCTGCGTATCCGGTGGTGCTGGGCATGCCCTGGTTGAGTACCCATAACCCGTCTATTTCGTGGCAGGAGAGGGCTCTGATGGAGTGGTCTGCTCAGTGTGTGGGTCGATGTTTAGGCGTTTCCGTAGGGGGCTACCTCGGTGGAGAGTCCAAACCAGGTGCCCGCATTGCACGTTCCCCCTGAGTATGGGGATTTGGCTATTGTGTTCAGTAAGTCGAGGGCGACGCAGTTGCCTCCCCATAGGCAGGGAGATTGTGCGATAGACCTCCAGGCAGGAGCTGCGCTCCCACGGAGCCATGTGTATCCTCTGTCTCAGGAGGAGAAGAGAGCTATGGAGACTTACATAGACAAATCTCTGAGACAAGGATACATACGGCCCTCCACTTCCCCTGCGTCCTCGAGTTTCTTTTTTGTGAAGAAAAAGGATGGTGGGTTACGCCCGTGCATTGATTACCGTGGTCTCAATCAGATCACGGTGAAGTACAGTTATCCACTCCCGCTGATTGCGACCATGACGGAGTCATTGCACGGGCGCGTTTCTTCACTAAATTAGATCTCAGGAGCGCGTACAACTTGGTGCGCATTAGGGGGCGATGAATGGAAGACAGCCTTTAGTACCACCTCGGGCCATTACGAGTATCTTGTCATGCCATACGGGTTGATGAACGCTCCTTCAGTTTTCCAATCATTCGTGGATGAGATCTTCAGGGACATGCAGGGGCAGGGGGTGGTCGTGTACATAGATGACATTCTCATGTACTCGTCTACCCGAGTCGAGCATGTGGCCCTGGTGCGCCGAGTGTTGCGGAGGCTGTTGGAGCACGACCTGTATGTCAAGGCAGAGAAGTGTCTGTTTTTCCAGGAGTCGGTCTCCTTTTTGGGTTATCAGTTGTCTGCGTCAGGGGTGAAGATGGAGGTAGACCGGGTGTCAGCCGTGCGTAATTGGCAAACGCCAACCACTGTGAAGGAGGTGCAGCAGTTTTTGGGGGTTTGCGAATTACTACCGGAGGTTTATCCGGGGTTTTGGACAGGTGGCAGCTCCCATAACGTCTCTTTTGAAGGGGGTCCGGTGCGTCTGCAGTGGTCAGCCGAGGCGGACAGGGCGTTTGGGAGGCTGAAGGACCTGTTTACCTCGGCCCCGGTGCTGGCGCATCCGGATCCCTCTTTACCATTTCAGGTAGAGGTGGACGCGTCAGAGGCCGGTATAGGAGCCGTGCTTTCGCAACGGTCCGGCGCGCCACCTAAACTCCGCCCCTGTGCTTTTTATTCCAAGAAGCTCAGTCCGGCGGAGCGAAATTATGACGTAGGGGACAGGGAGCTGTTAGCCGTGGTACAGGCCCTAAAGGTGTGGAGGCACTGGCTTGAGGGGGCTCAACACCCTTTCCTCATTTTGACGGACCACCGTAACCTGGAGTACATCCGGGCAGCGAGGAGACTGAACCCTCGCCAGGCGCGGTGGAATATGTTTTTGACCCGGTTCATATTTAAGATCACGTACATCCCTGGGTCACAGAACGGTAAGGCAGACGCACTGTCTCGGCGGTATGACACGGAGGAGAGGTCCGTGGAGCCCACTCCCATACTGCCGGAGTCTTGTCTGGTGGCACCGGTAGTGTGGGAGGTCGATGCTGAACTCGAGCGGGCGTTACGCACCGACCCTAGTCCACCTCAATGCCCGGAGGGTCGGAAGTACGTTCCGCTCTAGGTTCGGGATCGATTGATCTATTGGGCTCACACGTCACCCTCCTCTGGACACCCGGGTATCGGCCGGACAGTGCACTGTCTTAGTGCTAAGTACTGGTGGCCCACGTTGGCCGAGGGATGTGAGGTTTATGTTTCCTCCTGCTCGGTGTGCGCCCAGTGTAAGGCGCCTAGACATCTGCCTAGGGGTAAGTTACTACCCCTGCCCGTTCCACAACGACCATGGTCTCACCTCTCGGTGGATTTCATCACTGACCTTCCTCCTTCACAGGGGAATACCACTATACTGGTCGTTGTGGACCGGTTCTCTAAGGCCTGTCGTTTGCTCCCTATGCCGGGCCTTCCTACTGCCCTGCAGACCGCCAAGGCGCTATTCACCCATGTGTTCCGGCACTACGGGGTACCCGAGGATATTGTGTCTGATCGAGGTCCCCAATTTACCTCCAGAGTCTGGAGAGCTTTTATGGAGCGGTTGGGGGTCTCGGTGAGCCTCACCTCGGGTTACCACCCGGAGAGTAATGGGCAGGTGGAACGTGTGAACCAGGATGTGGGTAGGTTTCTTAGAACATACTGCCAGGACCGGCCGGAGGAGTGGGCAAGGTACGTTCCCTGGGCCGAAATGGCCCAGAATTCCCCTACGCCATTCCTCCACTAACCTAACCCCTTTCCAATGTGTGTTAGGTTACCAGCCGGTTCTGGCACCTTGGCAGCAGAGCCAGATCGAGGCTCCTGCGGTGGATGAGTGGGTGCGGCGCTCGGAGGAGACATGGAACGCTGCACACGTCCACCTGCAGCGGGCCCTCCGTCGTCAAAAGGCGAGCGCCGATCTCCACCGCAGTGAGGGACCGGTGTACGCACCTGGTGATCGAGTCTGGCTCTCTACCAGAAACCTGCCCCTCCGCCTGCCCTGTCGGAAACTGGGTCGGCGGTTTGTAGGGCCATTTAAAGTCCTGAGAAGATTGAACGAGGTGTGTTACAGATTACAACTACCTGTTGAGTATAAAAGTATTAACCCCTCGTTCCATGTGTCTCTTCTCAGGCCGGTGGTAGCTGGCCCACTCCAAGAAAGTGAGATCAGGGAGACTCCTCCGCCCCCATTGGACATCGAGGGGGCACCGGCGTACTCCGTGCGGTCCATCTTGGATTCGAGACGTCGGATGGGCGGTCTCCAATATCTAGTGGAGTGGGAGGGGTACGGCCCGGAGGAACGGTGCTGGGTGCCGAGGAGAGACATCCCGTCTCTCCTGACGGAATTCCATCGTGGGCACCCGACGCGCCCTGCTCCGCGTCCTCCTGGTCGTCCCCGAGGCCGGAGTCGGCGCACGTCTGGAGCCGCGCGTCAAGCGGGGGGTACTGTCACGGTTTCGGCCGAGGCTGCCTCTCTTCCTTGCTCGGGCAGGCTTCGGCGTTCGTCGTCTCCGGAATACTAGCTGCCACCGTTGCATGTTTCTATGTTGGTTTGCTTTTGTCTGATTGTTGTTACACCTGTTATCGTTTAGTGTCATTAGTGTCCTATAAGTTCTCGTTGTGTTTGTCAAGTGTTGTGTGTGATTGTTTTACTGTCGTGCGGTTGGCTAGTGCTTATACTGTTTGCTCGGTTGAGCTGTTCTCCATTGTGTTGGAGTGTTTTGTCGCACCTGTTTAGTGCGCCCGTTTGTTTTCGCCTGCGTGCGGAGTTCTCGCCTCAGGGCATTTATTCGTGCTTGTGTTTTGTGAATCTACTAAAGTCTTTCGGACTAACGTTCTGCGTCCTGCGCCTGATTCCACCACCACACCCACCTACAGCTACACTGACAGTCACCTCCCTGACCAAGGTCCTTCTTGCCCGTTTGCTCAGTTTGGTCAGACGGCCAGCTCTAGGCAGAGTCTGGGTAGTTGTCACGGTTTCGGCCGAGGCGGCCCCTCCTCCTTGTTCGGGCAGGTTTCGGCGGTCGTCGTCTCCGGAGTACTAGCTGCCACCGTTCTATGTTTCTTGTTTGATTGGTTTTGTCTGTTTGTCACACCTGTTTTGTGTTATGTCTCATTAAGCACCCTATTTAGTTCCTTGTTGTTAGTTAGGTGTTGTGTGTAATTGTTCCTTGTCGTGTTGCTGCGCTACCTGTATTTTGGTGCGCTATTTTGTAGCTTACCTCCTTGTTTGTATTTTAGGAGTAGATTACGCACTTGTTTAGTGCGCCCGTTTGTGTACGCCTGTGCGCGCTTTTCTCGCCTTCGGGCTGGTTTGTTGGATTATTTTGTGTGATCTACTAAAGTATTTTGTTGGACTTTACTTCTGCGTCCTGCGCCTGATTCCACACCACACCTACCTACAGCAACTCTTGACAGAATTACACACCACATATGGAATCAGCAGGAGCACCCACCGACATCATGGAGGAGCGTCTTCGTGGTCAAGAGGATCGTATCAACCAGATTGGGCACGCCTTGGACCGCGTCATGAACACCCTCCATCGATGGGAGACCAGCGTGGTACCCACACCCCCACCTATCGCACCATCACCATCGGACAGCCCGCCCGTCCAACTACCGGAACCCAGTGGGATTCGGCTCTCGCTCCCGAGGGCGTACGACGGCACCGCTGCCGGGTGTCAGGGGTTCCTATTACAAGTGGAGCTCTACCTTGCCACCATACACCCGGCGCCCTCGGGATACGAGAGCGTTTCCGCCCTCATCTCCTGTCTCACCGGCAAGGCGTTGGAGTGGGCCAACGCCGAATGGAGGGGAATAGACGCCGCCACAGTCACCTATGCGGAGTTCTCCCGCCGCTTCCGTGCTGTCTTCGACCATCCACCAGAGGGGAAGGCGGCGGGGAGCGTCTATTCTACCTCCGACAGGGGATGAGGAGCGCTCAAGAGTTTGCGCTGGAGTTCCGGACTCTAGCGGCAGATGCAGGGTGGAATGAGAGGGCCCTCATAGACCACTTTAGATGTAGCTTTCGGGAGGACGTCCGTAGAGAGTTAGCGTGCAGGGATACTACGCTAACATTTGACCAGTTGGTGGACATGGCCATTCGGCTGGACACCCTGCTCGCGACTCCGCGGACGTCCCAGGTGGGGGCCTCCCATTCCACCCTCCAGCGCCTCCGAGCCGTGCCCGATGGAGCTTGGAGGTGCTGGCGCTAGAGGGAGGAGAGGAAGGAGCCCGAGGGGGGCAGTCTCCTGCACCAACTGTGGCCGCGGAGGGCACACCGCGGCTAGGAGCTGGGGAGGGTCCCCTGGTGAGGGAGATGGCAGGTCACACATTGGGGAGTCCTCCCAGGTGAGTAGGCGCCCTACTTACCCAGAGCTTTCTGTCGTACACATTACATAACTTGCTACATTTGCACACACTGTATATATATTTTCTGTTGTATTTCTGACTTTATGTTTTTTACCCCATATGTAACTCTGTGTTGTTGTTTTTTTATTTTTATTGCACTACTATGCTTTATCTTGGCCAGGTCGCAGTTGTAAATGAGAACCTGTTCTCAACTGGCTTACCTGGTTAAATAAAGGTGAAATAAAATAAAATAAATAAATAAATAAAATTACCTGTTTATTTCCCACAGGTTGCACCTCGTTCCCAGCATAAGGCGCTAGTCGATTCAGGCGCAGCTGGGAATTTTGTAGATCGTAAATTCTGTGTTGAGTTAGGGATTCCCCTCCTTCCAGTCGATAAGCCCTTCCCTGTACATGCCTTAGATAGTCGTCCGTTAGGATCTGGGTTGATTAGGGAGGTCACGGCGCCACTTAGGATGATGACGCAGGGGGGTCATGAGGAGACGATTCAACTCTATCTGATCGACTCTCCTGCGTATCCGGTGGTACTGGGGCTTCCCTGGTTGATTACCCATGATCCTACGATTTCGTGGCGAGAGAAGGCTCTTAAAGGGTGGTCTGCTCAGTGTGAGGGGCTATGTCTGGGTGTTTCCGTAGGGGCGACCTCGGTGGAGAGCCCGAACCAGATGCCAGCACTGCACATTCCGCCTGAGTATGAGGATCTGGCACTCATGTTTAGTAAGACCAGAGCGGCACGGTTGCCGCCTCATAGACAGGGGGATTGTGCGATAGACCTCCAGACAGGAGCTGCGCTCCCGCGGAGCCATGTGTATCCTTTGTCACAGGAGGAGAAAAGGGCAATGGAGACTTACATTGCCGAGTCTCTGAGACAGGGATACATACGGCCCTCCACTTCTCCCGCGTCCTCGAGCTTCTTTTTTGTGAAGAAAAAGGATGGAGGTTTGCGTCCGTGTATTGATTACCGCGGTCTCAATCAGGTGACTGTGAAATATAGTTATCCACTCCCGTTGATTGCGACCATGACGGAGTCATTACACGGGCACGGTTCTTCACAAAATTGGACCTCAGGAGCGCATATAACTTGGTGCGCATTAGGGAGGGGCGATGAGTGGAAGACGGCATTTAGTACTACCTCCGGCCATTACGAGTATCTCGTCATGCCATATGGGTTAATGAATGCTCCATCAGTCTTCCAATCGTTTGTAGATGAGATTTTCCGGGACATGCAGGCGCAGGGAGTAGTGGTGTACATAGATGATATTCTTGTGTACAGTTCTACTCGGGCCGAGCATGTAGCCCTGGTGCGCAGGGTATTGAGGAGACTGTTGGAGCATGACCTGTATGTCAAAGCCGAGAAATGTCTGTTCTTTCAGGAGTCAGTCTCCTTTTTGGGTTACCAGTTGTCTGCGTCAGGGGTGAGAATGGAGGTGGACCGAGTGTCTGCCGTGCGTAATTGGCAAACCCCAACTACGGTTAAAGAGGTGCAGCGGTTCTTGGGTTTTGCGAATTGCTACCGGAGGTTTATCCGGGGTTTTGGACAGGTGGCAGCTCCCATAACGTCTCTTCTGAAGGGGGGTCCGGTGCGCTTGCAGTGGTCGGCTGAGGCGGACAGGGCCTTTGGGAGACTGAAGGACCTGTTTACCTCGGCTCGGTGCTGGCGCACCCGGATCCCGCTTTACCCTTCCAAGTAGAGGTGGACGCGTCTGAGGCCGGTATCGGGGCAGTTCTTTCACAACGGTCCGGCACACCACCTAAGCTCCGCCCCTGTGCTTTTTATTCTAAGAAGCTCAGTCCGGCGGAGCGGAATTATGACGTAGGGGACAGGGAGCTGTTAGCCGTAGTACAGGCCCTAAAGGTGTGGAGGCATTGGCTTGAGGGGGCTCAACACCCTTTCCTCATTCTGACCGACCACCGTAACCTGGAATACATTCGGGCAGCTAGGAGACTGAATCCTCGCCAGGCTCGATGGACTATGTTTCTCGCCCGGTTTGTGTTCAAGATCACTTACATCCCTGGGTCCCAGAACGGGAAGGCAGATGCCCTGTCCCGGAGGTATGACACGGAGGAGAGGTGCGTGGAGCCCATTCCCATACTACCGGAGTCTTGTCTGGTGGCACCGGTAGTGTGGGAGGTCGATGCGGAGATCGAGCGGGCATTACGCACCCGACCCTAGCCCTCCACAGTGTCCGGAGGGTCGGACGTACGTCCCGCTCGAGGTCGGGATCGGCTGATTTATTGGGCTCACACGTCACCCTCCTCTGGACATCCAGGTATTGGCCGGACAGTGCACTGCCTTAGTACGAAGTACTGGTGGCCAACGTTAGCCAGGGATGTGAGGGTTTATGTCTCCTCCTGCTCAGTGTGTGCCCAGTGTAAGGCGCCCAGACACTTGCCCAGGGGTAAATTACAGCCCCTGCCCGTTCCACAACGACCCTGGTCTCACCTCTCGGTGGATTTTGTTACCGACCTTCCCCTCCTCACAAGGGAATACCACCATCCTGGTCGTTGTGGATCGGTTCTCGAAGGCCTGTCGTCTCCTTCCCATGCCGGGTCTTCCCTACTGCCCTACAGACCGCTGAGGCTCTATTTACTCACGTCTTCCGGCATTACGGGGTACCCGAGGATATAGTGTCCGATCGAGGCCCCCAGTTTACCTCCAGAGTCTGGAGAGCCTTTATGGAACGGTTGGGGGTCTCGGTGAGCCTTACCTCGGGTTACCACCCGGAGAGTAATGGGCAGGTCGAACGAGTCAACCAGGATCTGGGTAGGTTTCTGAGGTCATATTGTCAGGGCCGGCCGGAGGAGTGGGCGAGATATGTGCCCTGGGCCGAGATGGCACAGAACTCTCTCCGCCACTCCTCCACTAGACTAACCCCTTTCCAGTGTGTGTTAGGGTACCAGCCGGTTCTGGCACCTTGGCATGAGAGCCAGATCGAGGCCCCTGCTGTGGATGAGTGGGTGCGGCGCTCGGAGGAGACGTGGAACGCTGCACACGTCCATCTGCAGCGAGCCATCCGTCGACAGAAGACGAGCGCCGACCTACACCGCAGTGAGGGGCCAGTGTACGCACCTGGAGATCGAGTCTGGCTCTCAACCAGAAACCTGCCCCTCCGCCTGCCCTGCCGGAAGCTGGGTCGGCGGTTTGTGGGGCCTTTTTAAAGTCCTGAGGAGATTGAACGAGGTGTGTTACAGGTTACAACTGCCCATTGATTACAAGAATATTAACCCCTCGTTCCATGTGTCTCTCCTCAGGCCGGTGGTAGCTGGTCCACTCCAGGACTTTGAGATTGAGGAGACTCCCTCCGCCCCCGTTGGACATCGAGGGGCTCCGGCGTACACTGTTCGGACCATCCTGGATTCGAGACGCCGGATGGGGGGTCTCCAATATCTCGTGGAGTGGGAGGGGTCGGTCCGGAGGAGCGGTGCTGGGTGCTGAGGAGGGACATTCTGGATCCGTCCCTACTGACCGAATTCCATCGTGGTCATCCTACGCGCCCTGCTCCGCGTCCTCCTGGTCGTCCCCGAGGCCGGGGCGGCGCACGGCTGGAGCCGCGCGTCAAGGGGGGGTACTGTCACGGTTTTCGGCCGAGGCGGCCCCTCCTCCTTGTTCGGGCAGGTTTCGGCGGTCGTCGTCTCCGGAGTACTAGCTGCCACCGTTCTATGTTTCTTGTTTGATTGGTTTTGTCTGTTTGTCACACCTGTTTTGTGTTATGTCTCATTAAGCACCCTATTTAGTTCCTTGTTGTTAGTTAGGTGTTGTGTGTAATTGTTCCTTGTCGTGTTGCTGCGCTACCTGTATTTTGGTGCGCTATTTTGTAGCTTACCTCCTTGTTTGTATTTTAGGAGTAGATTACGCACTTGTTTAGTGCGCCCGTTTGTGTACGCCTGTGCGCGCTTTTCTCGCCTTCGGGCTGGTTTGTTGGATTATTTTGTGTGATCTACTAAAGTATTTTGTTGGACTTTACTTCTGCGTCCTGCGCCTGATTCCACACCACACCTACCTACAGCAACTCTTGACAGTAGTTCCATATTTTCTAAATTTCCCAATGATGGAGACCACTGTGCTCTTGGAAACTTTCTACATTCTAGAAATAGTTTTATGCCCTTTCCCAGATATATGCCTCATCAGAATTATATAACGGAGATCTATTGACAGTTACTTGGACTTCATGGTATAGTTTCTGCTCTGACATACACCGTCAACTGTGAGACCTTATATAGACAGGTGTGTTTCTTTCTAAATCATGTCCAAACAATTGAATTGACTCCAATCAAGTTGTAGTGACATCTGAAGGATAATTAAAGGAAATTGGAGTGTCATATCAAATGGTTGTGAATATTTATGTAAATTAGATATTTCTGTATTTGATTTTCAATACATTTGCAAAAATGTCAAAATATATGTTTTCACTTTGTCATTATGGGGTGTTGTGTGTAAATGGGATTTTCAGGCTGTAGCACAACAACATGTGGAACAAGTCAAGGGGTATGAATACTTTCCGAAGGCACTGTACATTACCTACAGTATGCAGAAATAGTATGAGCCATTAGTATGATAGTAAAGATATACTCTCTTAATTTGATCATTCTGTTGTCGTAGAGAATTTTCCTGCGCCGCAGGAAATGCAAACTTGTAGTGTATTCAAGACTTCAGACTTGATTTGCCCAAAGAAAAAACTTGTCAATCCCTATAAAAATGTCCATTAATTAGAATCAACATAATAATTCACATTTCCTGTTGCTGTAGGATTTATTTTCCTGCTGTGAGAAACTGGTCAAATTAAGAGAGCACATCTGTATATCATGATGATGTATTAATTGCATGGTACTATCCTATTATACTTGTTATGACCAGGGACAATGTATTAATAGGAATCCTGATCATGTCTAGTGGTATTGGCACAACAGAGAGAATGCTCTGCCTTCTTGACAAGAACCTGTCAATCAGAGCCTCGTGAATAATTGGTGGAGATCACAAGAATGTGTGTGTGTGTGTGCGCACGACACCCTCATAAATACAGACTCTGATCCATTAAGATAAGACTTTATGGGAGGAGGAGGAGGAGGAGGAGGAGGAGGAGGAGGACGACGACGACGAGAAACAGGCTGATGAAGTAGAGACAAGGCCATTAATGGCGTAGCCAACAATACAGTTGCTACTTATCTAAATATCCAGTATTGTCTATTTGCATGTCTGTCTATCTCTCATTAATCAGTCGCTCACATTCAATTAATAAACCCAGCCCTCATAAAGAGAGATGGACATTTGCAATGTTTAATCAGTTTTGTACATTTTGAATGAATATAAATTAGTTAATAGTGATTAATTAATTCCTTTTGAGTTGCCACTTTTGATGAAAAGGAATTTGATCAAATTGCTTGTCATTAATTTATGTTGATCTGATGCAACTTATTTACTCCCTTAAATCTCCTCTCTATGAAATATGGGCATGAACTATACTGATGGACTAACTCACTAACCAACCAACGCTCCAAACTGCTCATCCATTCCCTTTGAAAAGCTGTCCGGTCAATCAAATTGGCAAGACCTGTTTGCAAACATCAAAGAGAAACTAATTTAGCACTAATAGATACCTGCAATATTCACAACTTATGTATTAATGCTGTAGTAAGCAGAGATTAGTAAAAGTGTGGAGTTGAACTCTCAGTAAGACCCAGTTCTGATCAAATACTGAGTGAAGACACATCATATGTCTTTACCACTCTACTTTATTTAAAAGGTCTAAGGACATCTTTTTGCTTTTGGCAAGGCCATTAACTATGTTCTTTCCCGTTGACCTTACCCTCATCAATACCACTCAAAGCATTATTGTCTGTTTGTGTGCATTGCATGTGTCTCTGTGTATGTGTGTGTACTGCACAGTGTTAATTTTGCCACTCTTTTTTCATTTTTACTAAAATATGATTAAAAAGTCTTACATGCTGACTAGACCGGGCGTCCGCATGCGCCATCGTGCGCATTTTGATTTTGTCCCCCCACACCAGACGCAATCAGGACACGCAGGTTGAAATATCAAAACTAACTCTGAACCAACTATATTCATTTGGGGACAAGTCGAAAAGCATTAACATTCATGGCAATTTAGCTAGCTAGCTTGTTGTTGCTAGCTCATTTGTCCTGGGATATAAACATTAGGTTGTTATTTTACCTGAAATGCACAAGGTCCTCTACTCCGACAATTAATCCACAGATAAAAGGGTAAACCAAGTTAGTTTCTAGTAATCTCTCCTCCTTCAGTCTTCTTCTTCTTGTTTCGACTTTATATGGCAGTTGGCAACCAACTTTAAGGTGCATTACCACCACCAACTGGACTGGATTGTGGAACTCAGTTCATCGTTGTCACGCCCTGGCTCTGGGGACTCTTAAATGTTGAGCCAGGGTGTGGACTTGTTATGTTTAGTTTTCATTGGGTCTGTTCTAGATCGTGTTTTCTATGTTGGCCAGGGTGGTTCCCAATCAGAGGCAGCTGATTCTCGTTGTCTCTGATTGGGAACCATACTTAGGCAGCCGGTTTGGCACAGTTAATTGTGGGATCTTGTTCTGTATAGGTTTGTGTTGGTGAACCTTTAGACTTCACGTATCGTTTTGTTGTTTTGTTGTTCATGTATTAAGTACTCATTAAAAGATGTACGCCTATCACGCTGCGCCTTGGTCCGGTTCTTACAACGATCGTGACAGAAGATCCCACCAAAGAAGGACCAAGCAGCGTGTTCAGGAGCAGACACCAGGAAAGGAACTGGAGAAGTTGGCGATGTCCCAGGTGGGCGAATGGTGGTCTTGGGAGGACATGTTCGCGGGCAAAGGGCCATGGGCAAAAGTTAAAGCCCTGGCGAGAGAGGAGGTACGGCGCCAACCGTGCCGTGGTCGGACAGGCGAGAGGCAACCCCAAGATTTTTTTTTGGGGGGGCACACGGCATGGACGACGGGGCTGCTGGAGGCAGCTACAGGGCGAGTTTGTGGACTAGGAGAGGAGGCCACCAGGTTACGGGGGCCATTGGTCATGAGGGGGAAGGAGAGTGTAGAGGCACGGCGAGAGGTACTGGGGTGTGTTACCAGTCCGGTCCGGCCCGTTCCTGATCCCCGCACAAGGCCAGTGGTGTGTGTTCCCAGTACGGTCCGGCCTGTTCCTGTCCCTCGCACCAAGCCTGTGGTGCGCGTCGCCAGCCCGGTCCGGCCCGTCCCTGCTCCCCGCACCAAGCCAGTGGTGCGCGTCGTCAGCCCGGTCCGGCCCGTCCCTGCTCCCCGCACCAAGCCAGTGGTGCGCGTCGTCAGCCCGGTCCGGCCTGTTCCTGCCCCTCGCACCAAGACTGTGGTGCACGTCGCCAGCCCGGTCCGGCCTGTTCCTGCCCCTCGCACCAAGACTGTGGTGCGCGTCGCCAGCCCGGTCCGGCCTGTTCCTGCTCCCCGCACCAAGCCTGTGGTGCGCGTCGCCAGCCCGGTCCGGCCTGTTCCTGCTCCCCGCACCAAGCCTGTGGTGCGCGTCGCCAGCCCGGTCCGGCATGTTCCTGCTCCCCGCACCAAGCCTGTGGTGCGCGTCGCCAGCCCGGCCCGGCCCGTTCCTGCTCCCCGCACCAAGACAGTGGTGCGCGTCGTCTGCCCGGTCCGGTCCGTTCCTGCTCCCCGCACCAAGCCTGTGGTGCGCGTCGCCAGCTCGGTCCGGCCCGTTCCTGCTCCCCGCACCAAGCCTGTGGTGCGCGTCGCCAAGCCCGGTCCGGCATGTTCCTGCTCCCCGCACCAAGCCTGTGGTGCGCGTCGCCAGCCCGGTCCGGCCCGTTCCTGCTCCCCGCACCAAGCCTGTGGTGCGCGTCGCCAGCCCGGTCCGGCATGTTCCTGCTCCCCGCACCAAGCCAGTGGTGCGCGTCGCCAGCCCGGTCCGGCCTGTTCCTGCTCCCCGCACCAAGCCTGTGGTGCGAGTCGCCAGCCCGGTCCGGCCCGTTCCTGCTCCCCGCACCAAGCCTGTGGTGCGCGTCGCCAGCCCGGCCCGGCCCGTTCCTGCTCCCCGCACCAAGACAGTGGTGCGCGTCGTCTGCCCGGTCCGGTCCGTTCCTGCTCCCCGCACCAAGCCTGTGGTGCGCGTCGCCAGCCCGGTCCGGCCCGTTCCTGCTCCCCGCACCAAGCCTGTGGTGCGCGTCGCCAGCCCGGTCCGGCATGTTCCTGCTCCCCGCACCAAGCCAGTGGTGCGCGTCGCCAGCCCGGTCCGGCCTGTTCCTGCTCCCCGCACCAAGCCTGTGGTGCGCGTCGCCAGCCCGGTCCGGCCCGTTCCTGCTCCCCGCACCAAGCCTGTGGTGCGCGTCGCCAGCCCGGTCCGGCATGTTCCTGCTCCCCGCACCAAGCCAGTGGTGCGCGTCGCCAGCCCGGTCCGGCCTGTTCCTACTCCCCGCACCAGGCCAGTGGTGCGCGTCGTCAGTCCGGCACGGCCCGTGCCTGTTCCCCGCACCAGGCCAGTGGTGTGCGTCGTCAGTCCGGCACGGCCCGGACTTAACACCCCACCAAGTCAACCATGCCCACACCCCATTTAGGCACCCTCAGATCAGACCTATGCCCCTCCTGCCCACCCCATGCCCCCCAATCCAGCAAAGAGGGCCTCAACATGAAAGTCATACATACGCCCAGGCCGTGAGCAGGCAAACAGGCCCAACCCCCACTCTTACACTAGCCCAAGCCAATGGCATGTACCAGATGCTCAGCAGGCTCTGCTCACAATTACTGGCCTTAGGCCAAACCACATGACCAACAACATTAGACATTTTATGGAACACAAAGCCTTCACTATTTCATCCTGAAATATCCAAGGCCTGAGGTCATCTGCCTTTGGCCTAAAGAGCAGGAACCTGGACTTCACCAAAGAAATTGGAAATACAGACATTGTCATCCTACAAGAAACATGGTATAGGGGAGACGAACCCACTGGTTGCCCTCTAGGTTACAGAGAGCTGGTAGTCCCATCTACCAAACTACCAGGTCTGAAACAGGGAAGGGACTCAGGGGGTATGCTAATTTGGTATAGAGCCGACCTAACTCACTCTATTAAATTAATCAAAACAGGAACATTTTACATTTGGCTCGAAATTCAAAAGGAAATTATCTCAACAGAGAAAAATGTCCTCCTGTGTGCTACCTATATCCCCCCACTAAAACCCCCATACTTTAATGAAGACAGCTTCTCCATCCTGGAGGGGGAAATCAATCACTTCCAGGCCCAGGGACATGTACTAGTCTGTGGCGACCTAAATGCCAGAACTGGACAAGAACCTGACACCCTCAGTACACAGGGGGACAAACACCTACCTGGAGGTGACAGCATTCCCTCCCCCATATGCCCCCCTAGGCACAACTACGACAACATAACCAACAAAAACTGGTCACAACTCTTGCAGCTCTGTCGCACACTGGGTAAGTACATAGTCAATGGTAGGCTTCGAGGGGACTCCTATGGTAGGTACACCTATAGCTCATCTCTTGGCGGTAGTACTGTAGACTACTTTATCACCCAGAGTCTCTCAGAGCGTTCACAGTCAGCCCACTGACACCCCTATCAGACCACAACAAAATCACAATCTACTTGAACAGAGCAATACCCAATCATGAGGCATCAAAGCCAAAGGAACTGAATAATATTAAGAAATGCTGTAGATGGAAGGAAAGTAGTGTCGAAACCTTCCAAAAAACTATTAGGCAACAACTAATTCAATCCCTTTTAGACAACTTCCTGGACAAAACGTTCCACTGTAATAGTGAAGGTGTAAACTTGGCAGTAGAAAACCTAAACAGTATATTTGACCTCTCAGCTTCCCTATCAAATCTAAAAATCTCTAACAGAAAACCGAAGAAAAGTAACAACAGTGACAAATGGTTTGATGAAGAATGCAAAAACCTATCCAACCAAAAACATAGAGACCCAGAAAATATTTTTACATTTTAGTCATTTAGCAGACGCTCTTATCCAGAGTGACTTACAGTTAGTGAATGCATACATGTTTTTGTTGTTTTTTTTTTTTTTTTTTTCTATACTGGCCCCCCGTGGAAACAAACCCACATCCCTGCCGGCCAAACCCTCCCCTACCTTGGACGACGCTGGACCAATTGTGCACCGCCCATGGGTCTCCTGGTCGCGGCCGGCTGCGACAGAGCCTGGACTTGAATTTGTCTGTCATAGTTGACGTGTACCTATGATGAAAATTACAGGCCTCTCTCATATTTTTAAGTGGGAGAACTTGCACAATTGGTGGCTGACTAAATACTTTTTTCCCCACTGTAGGTGTTTAATTCTACAACATATGTACTAGAAAATCATCCATATATAGAAAATCATCCATACTTCCTGAGCGGTATGATGGCTGCGTGGTCCCATGGTGTTTATACTTGTGTACTATTGTTTGTATAGATGAATGTGGTACCTTCAGGCATTTGGAAATTGCTCCCAAGGATGAACCAGACTTGTGGAGATCTACAAATTTTTTTCTGAGGTCTTGGCTGATTTCTTTTGATTTTCCCATGATGTCAAGCAAAGAGGCACTGAATTTGAAGTTAGGCCTTGAAATACATCCACAGGTACACCTCCAATTGACTCAAATTATGTCAATTAGACAGAAGCTTCTAAAGCCATGACATCATTTTCTGGAATTTTCCAGGCTGTTTAAAGGCACAGTCAACTTAGTGTATGTAAACTTCTGACCCACTGGAATTGTGATACAGTGAATTATAAGTGAAATAATCTGTCTGTAAACAATTGTTGGAAAAATTACTTGTGTCATGCACAAAGTAGACTTGCCAAAACTATAGTTTGTTAAAAAGAATTGTGTGGAGTGGTTGAAAACGAATTTTAATGACTCCAACCTAAGTGTATGTAAACTTCCGACTTCAACTGTATATCAACGAACTGGAGAGGGCACTAGAACAGTTTGCAGCACCCGGCCTCACCCTACTAGAATCTGAAGTCAAATGTCTACTGTTTGCTGATGATCTGGTGCTTCTGTCACCAACGAAGGAGGGCCTACAGCAGCACCTAGTTCTTCTGCATAGATTCTGTCAGACCTGGGCCCTGACAGTAGATTTCAGTAAGACAAAAATAATGGTGTTCCAAAAAAGGTCCAGTTGCCAGGACCACAAATACAAATTCCATCTAGACACCGTTACCCTAGAGCACACAAAAAACTATACATACCTCGGCCTAAACATCAGCGTCACAGGTAACTTCCACAAAGCTGTGAACGATCTGAGAGACAAGGCAAGAAGGGCCTTCTATGCCATCAAAAATAACATAAAATTTGACGTACCAATTAGGATCTGGCTAAAAATACTTGAATCAGTTATAGAACCCATTGCCCTTTATGGTTGTGAGGTCTGGGGACCGCTCACCAACCAATAATTCACAAAATGGGACAAACACCAAATTGAGACTCTGCATGCAGAATTCTGCAAAAATATCCTCTGTGTACAACGAAAAACACCAAATAATGCATGCAGAGCAGAATTAGGCCGATACCCGGTAATTATCAAAATCCAGAAAAGAGCCGTTAAATTCTATAACCAATTAAAAGGAAGCGATTCCCAAACCTTCCATAACAAAGCCATCACCTACAAAGAGATGAACTTGGAGAATAGTCCCCTAAGTAAGCTGGTCCTGGGGCTCTGTTTACAAACACAAACAGACCCCACAGAGCCCCAGGACAACAACAACAACACAATTAGACCTAACTAAATAATGAGAAAACAAAAAGAGAATTACTTGACACATTGGAAAGAATTAACAAAAAACAGAGCAAACTAGAATGCTATTTGGCTCTAAACAGAGAGTACACAGTGGCAGAATACCTGACCACTGTGACTGACCCAAACTTAAGGAAAGCTTTGACTATGTACAGACTCAGTGAGTGTAACCGGTGTGAAATGGCTAGCTAGTTAGCGGTGCGCACTATTAGCGTTTCAATCGGTGACGTCACTCGCTCTGAGACCTTGAAGTAGTTGTTTCCCTTTCTCTGCAAGGGCCGCGGCTTTTGTGGAGCGACGGGTAATGGTGCTTCGAGGGTGACTGTTGTTGATGTGTGCAGAGGGTCCCTGGTTCAAGCCCAGGTAGGGGTGAGGAGAGGGACGGAAGCAACACTGTTACATGAGCATAGCCTTGCTATTGAGAAAGGCCGCCGTAGGCAGACCTGGCTCTCAAGAGAAGACAGGCTATGTGGAAACTGAGCTAGAGAGAGAGAGAGAGAGAGAGAGAGAGAGAGAGAGGTGCCGCAAAAGTATTGGCAAAGAAGTGTGGTTGCACCTCCATCACTCAGTCGTGTTGACCGTTTAGTCACGGTAATTAGGTTTCTCCAAGCTCTGATGCTGCTGATGGTCATTAGTAGCCTACCAAACTTGCTAACTGCCTGGTACTCAGCACTCTATTGTCCCTCTAATCACTCTGACATCAATGCGAATGTAATCGAAAATCTATTCAAACACTTCATGAGAGCCCATGAGCTCATGTTGCACTACATTTCTATAGGCTATGCAATTGCGTGAGAAAACAGAGTGATGGCCTCTATTAAAAAGAGGAGGATCGCATTAGCTTTCTATAGGCTAGGCCTACTATATTTATTTCTCAACTTTCCTAATATTAAGCACATTGCTTCTCTTTACAACAGGAGTATAGCCTACCTGGCTGGCATGAAAATGAACCACGGGAAAAGCGTCCTCCATTCGCTATTTAAGTGCATAGATGACATGTATTTGTTCCCGCTGCCCCTGTTTCGAGACAGGTGCATCATAATGGTCTATTCTAAATCAAAACAAATTTCACACATACTGAATATTATTTAGTATATGTAATGACCAGATTAAATCAAGAATAGTGTGATAGGTGACAATATCAGCCTATCACTTGTTAATGATATATATTATCACTTGTGAATGATGCCCAGCTTAAGGCAAGAAACAGCGCATGCTTTTTTTTGCGACTTTTTCAAATCATAGTCACACACTTCATGTAGCCCAGCCCATAGGCCTACATGTTTTGATAAGGTTTGCATCACAACTAAAGTGGCCAAATAACTTCTTAAAATTAAGCACATTAATCCACACGGGTGTAGAGCCTAACTGGCATACATACGCAGCGCGTGAGTTTCATGTTTGGGGAAGATAATTTTCACCATAAAAATGCACCTTTATAATAAAAGCATTACATGTATAATCATATTTGTGGTCACTTTTGAGAATGGTGTTTTCCTGCTAATGGAACATTCACGCTTATAGACTTCTGCCATGTGGGCATTGCTGCACTTATAATGTGAAGAAATAGCCTAATAGTTTATCAACATTTTAAGCTAAACGTTCTCATCTGTTGCATCAAGCTCATTGTTTAAAACAGGTTTTTTGATACTAGTGGTTGTATTAATTTGGGATCTATCGTATCCCACAACTGTCCCAGTCTATGTTTGGAATATTTATTTCTCGCACAGAATAGAATAGGTCAACTTTTGTATTATGGGGGATAGTAGATTAACATAGGCTAGTGCTTTTGCTGTTCGTTAGGCCTACTCATCTTGTTGGCTGACGAAAAGTAAATGTGACAGTTCTTCCAATATCTGTTCAATTGTATTATTCATACTATAAAATAAAGCAACAGAATTCAAAGCAGATCTTGTCTGCTAAATGAATCTGTTTTTTTCTGGGGGGGGGTTCAATAAATTTGCAAAAATGTCTAAAAACCTGTTTTCACTTTGTCATTATGGGGTATTGTGTGTAGATTGATGAATATTATTTTTTAGAATAAGGCTGTAACCTAACTAAATGTAGAAAAGTGAAGGGGTCTGAATACTTTCCGAATGCACTGTATATATATATATAGTATGAGTCAAAAGTTTGGACACACCTGCTCATTCAAGGGTTTTTCTTTATTTTGACTATTTTCTACATTTTAGAATAATAGTGAAGACATCAAAACTATGAAATAACACATTTGGAATCATGTAGTAACCAAAAAAGTGTTAAACAAATCAAAATATATTTTATATTTGAGATTCTTCAAAGTAGCCACCCTTTGCCTTGATGACAGCTTTACACACTCTTGGCATTCTCTCAACTAGCTTCATGAGGTAGTCACCTGGTATGCATTTCAATTAACAGGTGTGCCTTGTTAAAACTTAATTTGTGGAATTTCTTTCCTTCGTAATGCGTTTGAGCATTGCGTTGATTTTTAACAATTTTTTTTTAGGATTTTTAATGAATTTATTTGCAAATTATGGTGGAAAATAAGTATTTGGTCACCTACAAATAAGCAAGATTTCTGGCTCTCACAGACCTGTAACTTCTTCTTTAAGAGGCTCCTCTGTCCTCCACTCGTTACCTGTATTAATGGCACCTGTTTGAACTTGTTATCAGTATAAAAGACACCTGTCCACAACCTCAAACAGTCACACTCCAAACTCCACTATGGCCAAGACCAAAGAGCTGTCAAAGGACACCAGAAACAAAATTGTAGACCTGCACCAGGCTGGGAAGACTAAATCTGCAATCAATAGGTAAGCAGCTTGGTTTGAAGAAATCAACTGTGGAAGCAATTATTAGGAAATGGAAGACATACAAGACCACTGATAATCTCCCTCGATCTGGGGCTCCACGCAAGATCTCACCCCGTGGGGTCAAAATGATCACAAGAACGGTGAGCAAAAATCCCAGAACCACACGGGGGGAACTAGTGAATGACCTGCAGAGAGCTGGGACCAAAGTAACAAAGCCTACCATCAGTAACACACTACGCCGCCAGGGACTCAAATCCTGCAGTGCCAGACGTGTCCCCCTGCTTAAGCCAGTACATGTCCAGGCCCGTCTGAAGTTTGCTACAGTGCATTTGGATGATCCAGAAGAGGATTGGGAGAATGTCATATGGTCAGATTAAACCAAAATAGAACTTTTTGGTAAAAACTCAACTCGTCGTGTTTGGAGGACAAAGAATGCTGAGTTGCATCCAAAGAACACCATACCTACTGTGAAGCATGGGGGTGGAAACATCATGCTTTGGGGCTGTTTTTCTGCAAAGCGACCAGGACGACTGATCCGTGTAAAGGAAAGAATGAATGGGGCCATGTATCGTGAGATTTTGAGTGAAAACCTCCTTCCATCAGCAAGGGCATTGAAGATGAAACGTGGCTGGGTCTTTCAGCATGACAATGATCCCAATACTTATTTTCCACCATAATTTGCAAATAAATTCATTAAAAATCCTACAATGTGATTTTCTGGATTTTTTTTCCTCATTTTGTCTGTCATAGTTGACGTGTACCTATGATGAAAATTACAGGCCTCTCTCATCTTTTTAAGTGGGAGAACTTGCGCAATTGGTGGCTGACTAAATACTTTTTCCCCCCACTGTGTATATATATATATATATCAGGAAATTTACATAGTGAACTCATACACATTGTAAATATGGAAATAAAATACAGTATTTCAGAACGTGACCTACCGCTTCCATAGAGTTATCAGACTGGGAAGAATTGACGGTCGCCATCTCCACCTATCTGCAAGCATGACCAATGGCATAACACCTTATTGATATGTAAATTAAACCAACCGATAGGAATAAACATCGAATACATATTTCTGCAGGGGCAAGTGGAAACATAACCAACTCTGTTACATGTGCATGTGCCTGTGTGCGTGTGTGTGTGTGTGTGTGTATGCAGGCTGTGTGTGTTTGTGTGCGTCCTTCTGCGCATGTGCCTGTGTGTGTGTGTGTGTGTTTGTGAGTGAGAGTGTAAGAGTTGTAACCCAACCAATCTCTTTAACAGACTATTAAACTCAGGTGCATCCAACGGCCTCATCCCCCCTCATCATGTCGTGAGAAGCTGCCTCTTTATAAATCTATAACAACTAGATCCTCCATAAAACTACCCCATAAAATACTCTGCTCATCTTTATCATGACCTCTTCCTGCCAAAACACTTTCATTTTATTTGAATGGCAATGTGGTTTTATAGATGTAAGGCACATGAGAGTCGTCAGTAGCAGGAGTTGAGAGTTCACATGAATGGTGGTGTGACCACTCAAGCACACACGCACACTGTGTTGAGGATTGATGGGGTATGAAACACCAGTCCGTACAGACCAGGTAGATTATAGTAGCAGAACAAAACAGACGTTTCAGGGGCTTGGGGAAAATGACCAAATAGATTCCCAGAGCCTGGTTATGATACTTAACCTGCTCTAATTAGAGAACAGGAAGAGGCCTGGCCACTGGAAATGTAATCATGAAATTAGCCTGGTAATAAATCAACATAGGCCATAATCAAGTCCATATTATGAAGTCCATATTGGTTAATATCAGAGCTATATCACCTATTTGGACTCCCTCATTTAGTAATACGAATGTTGACATAATATTGAGTAAAGTTACACAAAATATTGTATATTGAGTTATGTTACGCTAAATATTGAATATTAGCTGTGTCATGCCACGTGATGTGATGCTCTCACTAGAGGTGATGGGGGTCAAAGTGCAGCTCTGTTACATGTCACGGCCAGTGACACCGTTTGTAAAACAAGGTTGTCATTAAGTACAGTGTCCTTAGTTATCCAACCTACACATCACACCATCACCCCACTGTCATAAAACCCAAACACATTGACTTAGCAGCTTATTACGCACCTTCAACTTTGAGCAGCCAATAAAAAAGGGGGAAATTACAAGAACAGTATCAGCTGCAATATTTTTATGAGATTTTTTTTTTACTCCTCTAATAAAATCTACGAGCTATCCCGTGTTCTTGTTAACCCGTGTTTCTAAAGAGACGGAACATCATAGCGAGCTGGTTGGCCTCACACAAGAGGCAATATACTTATTCACATAACTATATCATTTAGTCATTCATATAACCAGAGATTCTTCACAACAACAGTGAGGATCAAACTATAGAAATAGAATGGTTCTAATTCTATTTCTATTAATTCTAATTCGATTCATTCTAAAAACGAAAAACGGCCAGGCCATTAGAGGTCTATAAACAGTCAATCTACAGTTAGCTACATTCTCCACATGGTCCAGCTACCTACAAAACCAATTTAATAAAACAGATCAATTTACCTTAGAAGAAATGCAAAATGGCCTCCTACATGACCTTATCCAGATTGTGTTAACCTAACCTAATTAATATGACCAGCATATATCATTAATTACTGATATATAATCAATATTAGATCCAATTTGCTAATGATGCAGCGAGGGTACAGTACTTGCTGAATCCATTCAAATGATGTGCCTTTACTGGTATACTGAGGGTTGGACATAGCGATCTTTTGGCCCCTTGTCAAATGTTGCCTCCCAAATTGCACCTTATTTCCTATATAGTGCACTACGTTTGACCTGGGCCCATAAGACTCTGGGAAAAAGTAGTGCACTACACCGGATAGGTGCAATGAAATGTGTTGTTTTGCAGAGTCAGCCATAGTAGTACAGCACCCCTGGTGCAAATGACGGTTAAGTGCCTTGCCCAACGGCACATTTTTCACCTTGACAGCTCGGGTATTCGAACCAGCAATTTTTCGGTTACTGGCCCAATGCTCTAACCGCTAGGCTACCTGCCTACATAAGGCATAGGGTGCCATTTGGGATGCAACCTGGGTCTATTTCTCCTGGCTCCCATGGACATGTGACATTGGGAAGACATACCATAGCTCCTGGTAGCATATACTCTAGTTTATTCTATAGCGACATAATTAAATTAAGACGTATGCATGGGGTCTTTATGTGTACATAATGTGTTGTGTAAAGAATGTGTAAAATATGTGTTTGTGCGTGCATGCGTGCGTGTGTACGTTTACAGTATGCTGGTGTATTGTAAGACCTTAACCTGGATACAGGGTGGATGACGACAGAGGCTTGTGGCAGAGCCAGCCAGGAGTACTGGACTGTTAGGAGTGGGGTAGGGGATGGGGCAGGTTGTCATTCAATCACAGCCATATTTCTGGTTACTATCAGCAGGCATTGAATACATTTGTCCCGGTATCGATTCTACACTCCTTCTCCTCCTCTCTCTTCATCTTTTGCTTCCTTCCTCCTCTCTCTCTCTCTCTCTCTCTCTCTCTCTCTCTCTCTCTCTCTCTCTCTCTCTCTCTCTCTCTCTATCTCTATCGGTTTTTCTTTCTTTCTTTCTTTCTTTCTTTCTTTCTTTCTTTCTTTCTTTCTTTCTTTCTTTCTTTCTTTCTTTCTTTCTTTCTTTCTTTCTTTCTTTCTTTCTTTCTTTCTTTCTTTCTTTCTTTCTTTCTTTCTTTCTTTCTTTCTTTCTTTCTTTCTTTCTTTCTTTCTTCTCAAGTCGCTTGGATAAGTGTGTCTGCTAAAAAGCTGATGATATATTATATTACCTTGTGTGAGGAAACACCATGTTTCCATAGAATGCCATTTCAGACACAGTACCGTATATACCCTCCTCCAGCCTCCAGCCCAGTAAACGCTGTCTGCCTGTTTGTGTCCCGGTTCTGTGTCCCAGCTCTGGCTCTGTTCAACCACATAATGGAATGTGTGATGAGAGCAGATGCCGGACTAATGACAACCTGGTGACACTCAACCACATCCCTAACACACACTGTCCCTCCCCCCTCCATCCCTCACTCACTCCCTCCCTCCCTCACTCTGTCTGTCTGCCAATCCAGACCCCCCACTTCTGTCTGGTGTCTCACTGTGTGTGTGCGTGTGCGTGTGCGTGTGTCTGTGTATAGCAGAGAAAAAAGAGAGAATGAGATGAGACAGAGATACGTATTCTAATACTAATGGTCTCTCCCATCAGAAACTGAAAAAGAGAGAAAAAATCAAATAAAGGACAGACTCTTTTCTTGACAGATTGCTGCTTATTTATTCATTAAAGCGTGCTGGGTTCATGTGTTCATGTGTCGATGGGGCAGTATGCCTGGTGCTGTCAGAACTAAGGGGCTGTGAGAGGACAGGCTGTAGCAGAGCTGTTGTTTGGCAGGCTGTCGCCTCTGCTCTGCGCTGATCAGCCTCTCCTCTACTCACCCGCCAGGCCGGCCTGGGAGGAGGCTGGAACTGGAAGTGCAAAAGCATGTTGCCCAACACGGAGCTGTTTACGGACACACACACACCTAACACGCCTCGCTCCTGATAAATAATACACACAAAAACAGACTGTGTGTGTGTGTGTATGTGTGTGTGTGTACAGTATATGTGTGTGTATGTATTTGTATTGTGCTTGATAATTTAAATAAATAATTTAAAAGTTGTTCATCAGTGCCCCAGATTCCTAGAGCATTGTCTAGTTGACCTGTGGTCTCTCTCTGCTGTGTGTGTAGCCAAAGTCTGGAGCAATGAGGACTGGAACCTGGGCTCAGTGGGCTGTGTGGTGCTGAAGCAGCATAGTAGGCCCATAACAGCACTCTTCTCATCTCAGAGAGAATCAGAGTATTTAAAGAACATTATGAACACTCTTTGGACCCTTGGAGAGGCATCGAGATCATTCACTGGACAAAAATACTGGTTTAAAAATGATTAGTTATCTAGTTAATGTTGACATATTAACTAGATATTGATATAAATTCCTTTAGCCCTGACACACAGGCAGAGTAGCACAAGTTACAAGCACTTTACTGCACACTGTGTCAGCACTAATGCACGCGGACAATACAACACCACAGCAGTACACAAGGAGTTAACCAAACCAGTGAGGGGGGAAAAGCAGCAGGCAAAAACAAAAATGCTGCCATCTCCTTTATTGTTAGGTTTAATTAAATTTTCAGCTCTAATTACAATTAAGCCACTTAGTATGTATAATATTGTTTGCATCACGGAGCAGCACAGATGCAGTCCATCAGCGCAATTAAATATTAAAGCAGCAGTGGCTGTATTAATAGCAGCGCGGCATGAAGCCCGCTGTCTCCGGGCCAAGCCAATGCAGCCGGGACTCCCCGTATGGTCGCCTGGAGACTGCGCCACCGCGCCACTGCGCCAAAGAGCCATCCTCATCCTCATCAGCACCATCGCGCCGTGCGCACCGCTGTCTGACCTATATTTCCCGTGCCTCTTTCGCCAGAAAAGCATTAGTAAATGGGGAAAAAACGCAGAACAGCCCCATGAGTGTATGAATATTCTTGAGCTGCAAATGAATCGTTAGTCTAATGCAAAAAAAGTGTTGTGCTGCCAAATTATTCATGATCCAAGAATGAGTGCGTTGTAAGTCCAAATGATGAATCGCTTGATTCACCTCACTTTTCTCTCCTCTCCTCCCTCCCCCTCTCTTTTCCCCCGTGTGTATTCTCTCCTACTGCCCCCCTTATCAAGGTGCTTCTGCATAATTTAGGAAATCAGCGCCTGCTAACACAAGTAAACAAGAGTCTGTTGCGTTGTCAGGCAATGCTGCTTTGGCCCAGTCTCAGCCCACTAGTCCTTGGTCTCTCTCTAATAGGCCTATTCATACAAATAAATCAAAGGGAAACGGATTGTATCAAGTTAACATAGCTCTAATTTATTGCAACCCCATAACAAACTAATAACACAGGTATATTGAGCAATAGGCTAATAAATGATGTTGCATTCTTTTGTGCTTGTTCAGCATTGTTATCCTACTCAGTCTCTCTCTCTCTCTCTCTCTCTCTCTCTCTCTCTCTGCTCCTTCTCTCTCTGTCTCTCTGTTGATGTGTTGATGTGTAGGCCTATAAGACGGTTCATCCCTTGGACAGATCAAGTTGGGTATTATGGGCCTGAGAGAATGTATGTGTGAGGTGCAGGATCCACACAGTAGTAACGTTTAGTTATACTGGCATGCCATGTTAAATATAGCTGCCATGGAATGAGCCTAAATAGAAGTCTACTCTTGAGGTAATAAATGGGTGTTGCTAACTCTACAGTGCAATCATGCTACGTTCCAGGGAAATAGTTGTGCACAGAGGCAAACAAACAAAGCAGAAAAACAAAGCATGGAAGAGGCAATACTAATCATGAGGCAAGGCTGGGCGTCTGTGGGCATAGTGGTGATCTCGTTTGTGTGTGTGTGTGTGTGTGGTCAGGGAATGCAGGCAGTGTAACAGACACCACAGACCTGACCCTGACCGTCCAGGCGACTCAGAATCAAAGGACAGAAAAGCGCTGAGAACCACTGGTGAGCGCCTGTGCATGCGTACATTTGCGTGCAGATAGGGTGATATTTATGACATAGGGATTATCCTGAGGACACTATGTGAAGTCCAAAGGTTAGGCATGCTGTCTGTCTGCCTTTGAGAGCATCATTAACCCAACCCAGCTCTTAACCACTAGCTTAACTTAATGACACACACAGTGCCCCAATAGCCAGTGAGCATTGCACACAGAAGTCATTCTAAACTCCCCAAGCCAACACAGACTGCTCCCATTTCCCCCAATAGCCAGTGAGCACTGCACACAGAACTCATTCTAAACTCCCCAAGCCAACACAGACTGCACCTGTGAATCTCTTCATACCGCCTTTCATGTTTGTGCTCTGGACATCCTTTCATGAACTGACAACCGTTTAGCAATCTTAAGTGTGCGCACACACACACACATACACACACACACACACACACACACACACACACACACACACACACACACACACACACACACACACACACACACACACACACACACATTTACCAGATGCAAGGGCACATAGGCAGATCTCTTTCACCTAGTCAGCTCAGGCATTCGAACCAGCAACCTTTCGGTTAGTGGCCCAACACTCTTAACCGCTAGGCTACCTGCCGCCCCCCTCCACACACAGAGCTGATCAGCTGCCAAACTCTAGTCTGTGGTGATTTCCAGGGCAGCTGTGAGACTCAGGCTGATCTAAAACAGTTTACACACACAATTACTATTAATGCCAGAGACACATGCGACTCCCTTATTTATTTATCTCCCACAATGCCTCTGTGTGAACGTGAAGCGTAACTGATTGGCTGTAGTTGTGAGAGCTGGGAGGCAGCGTAGCGTGAGGGACACACCTGTTACAACCCCCATCCTTATCCTGCCTCCTCTCTCAAATCCATGTCCTACACACTATTGTAGAGGTGTGTGTGTGTTGAGGTGGTGGTATATGCTCAAGCTCAGTTGGGATGTAGTATTGAAAAAGTAATAGGCAGATGTTCTTGTTGGTAGAAAGACACCTGTCACTGTCAGTGTTTATCTGATAAACTACTTATCATTTTTATTTTGTTTTTGACTTGTGAAATCCATTCTTCTTCTTGTTGACAGTAGTGCAATAGTTTGTTTACAGTTGGTCAGTGGTGTAGGTCATGCCACACCGATCCAGAAACATATATAAAATTACCGCCTGCCCCCCCACTGATAGGACGGCCGGGACCACAGGTCACGCGAACCACTCTGCTGTCAACCACTCTGTTGTCAACCACTCTGCTGTCAACCACTCTGCTGTCAACCACTCTGCTGTCAACCACTCTGCTGTCAACCACTCTGCTGTCAACCACTCTGCTGTCAACCACTCTGCTGTCAACCACTCTGCTGTCAACCACTCCGCTGTCAACCACTCCGCTGTCAACCACTCCGCTGTCAACCACTCTCCCCTTCCAGACAAAAGGGGACAGTTTAAGACTTTCCTTCCTCCTCTTCTATTCTTCCATTCTCCATCCCTCTCTCCTTCTCTCCCCATCCCTCTGTCCTTCTCTCCCCATCCCTCTCTCCTTCTCTCCCATCCCTCTCTCCTTCTCTCCCCATCCCTCTCTCCTTCTCTCCCATCCCTCTCTCCTTCTCTCCCCATTCCTCTCTCCTTCTCTCCCCATCCCTCTGTCCTTCTCTCCCCATTCCTCTCTCCTTCTCTCCCCATCCATCTCTCCTTCTCTCCCCATCCCTCTCTCCTTCTCTCCCCATCCCTCTCTCCTTCTCTCCCCATCCCTCTTTCCCCCTCTCCCCCTCTCCCTCCCTAGGAGACTGTACCAGATGCCAGTGTTGGGCCAGGAGCCCCAGGAGGCTCAGGGTAACATATTGGTTTATAATTAATGACATTAGTTGCTTTATCTGTTATGAAGAGCCCTGTCTCTGTCACTGGCAGCCTGGAGAGAGACAGATTGGAAGGAGGGATTGGGGGGGGAGACTGGAGAGAAACAGATAGGATGGAGGGAGAGAGATGGGTGGAGGGAGAGAGAGGGAGGGAGAGATGGAAAAGAAAGAGATTGAGAGGATGGTATATGATAGTAATTAATGAGTAGAATGAGTTGTGAAGTAGTGGAAGTGACAGAACAAATGACTGTCTCAGACATGAGAAGAGGAAAGACAATGGAGAAAAAACAACATGGCCAGAAAAGGCAAGATAACTGAAATGTGTTACCTTGTAATCCACATAACCATAATCAATTAACATTGATCCCTTATTGATTTCACTTAGTTGTTGTTTTTATGTACATTTAAAATGAATAGTGACTCTACAGTGTCAGTAGCAGTAGAGTACGGTGGTGGTAGAGCACTTAGAAAGGGAGTCAGGGGTCATTCCGGACACAGTGGTTGCCAGATATGTGATTAGTCCCCATTAGGGGAGAGGACAGTGTTTGGCCCCTGAGGAGACTTTGTGATGACAGGGAGGGAGAGAGCAGCACACGTCCATCGGTCCATCACTGAGTTACCGTCTACAGCCCCTCAGCTATACAGTCCTCTGGGTCTCTTTAGGCAGGCTGCGTGGTTCCTGTTCCACCCATGCCTAGACTAATACAAACACACACACATACACACACATACACACACAGACTTCCAGGCAGACGGATGGTTTAGACTAGGTGAGTAAATTGTCTTTTTTCACCATGGGATATTTATCAAGCAGGCCGGGCCGCCCTCTGGTCCAGTGGCTTCCGTAATGGATCACATGCACACACACACACACACACACACACACACACACACACACACACACACACACACACACACACAGCACACACACACACACACATACGCCCTCTAGTCCAGTGGCTTCCGTTATGTAATGAATCTGATTAATGGAGGGTTATTAACAAAAGGTGGTTTGTTCTGGCCGTGTGTGTGTGTGTGTGTGTGTGTGTGTGTGTGTGCACGTGTGTGTGTTCGTGTGTGTGTTCGTGTGTGTGTGCTGGCCCTGCGGCTGATGGCCGTCCGGGCGCCGTGTGTGTAACACTGCAGCTCAATGCTGATATAATGGCCTGGGTTTGGAGCTCCGTGATTAAGCAGCATTTAACAGCAACCAAAGCCAGGCCTGGGACAACTTCAATGGGCCCAACGTAAACGTAGGGAGTCTCCTGAGAACACACATCCATCTCTCTCTTCTGAGCCCACTCATTCATCTCTATCTCTCTCGCTCACTCTGATAGAGTTTGGAGGGAGGGAGGAATGGAGGAAGGGAGGGACTGTAGAAGAGTGGAGAGAAGTAGAGATGGTTGTTGAATATGAGGCTGAAGGAAGTACACAGTTGTATTGATTTGAGACATTTGTACCTGAAGTCATTTGAGATCAGGAGGTGCAAGTTAGGAGCGACGCCAAACTCCGTCCACGGTCAGACGTCTAATTACAATATGCTAAGCTAAGCGCTAACTTCATTCCACACTATCTAGTCCTTCGCTGCTAGCTAATCGCTAGCTAATCCAGTTAACCTTGTTGCTAGCTTCACACTGACCCGCTAATAGAATAACTTCCACCAAAGCGTCACAGCAGCCCTGTTTGGCTGTGGACTGGACAGAGAGAGAGAGGACTCCACAACCCTTCCTCCACTCCTCCCTCCCTCACCCCTCCCTCCTCCTTTCCAGACCCTCTTTCATGGCTCCTGTGGGATGGCAGTAATAATTATTATGTAAATAAATACGCCTGCTGTAATCACATTCATGCTACTGATCCAATTAGAGGGCTGATAGCGGCGGGATGATTGTAGCAGACTGGCGGCTGATTGGCTGATAGGTTGATAGGTAGTGCCTGCATGTCTGTCTGTCTGTGTGTGCGTGTGTGTGTGTGTGTGTGTGTGTGTGTGTGTGTTTGTGCGTGCATGCATGCATGCGTGCGTTTGTGCGTGCATGTGTGTGTGTGTGTGTCTGCTGCCTCTGGCTGTGTCCAGTGGTTAATGGTTAGCCCTCAGTGCCTAGTGTTGGGCCGGGCGGTCAGCTCACCTGCCCTGGGTTAGGGGGCTTTCATCTGTCTCAGATATCATTACAGCGCTCTGGTTCTCTGTGGATCACTTACAGCAGCTTATCATCAATTAGACCTGTAATTCAGATGGGCTTAATGATGCCCGCTGCACACAACCCATCAGTTATATCCATTGAGCTGGTGGGTATTATAAAACTCTGATGGGGAGTTTCCTTTGCTCATAGATGACACACACAGTGCTACAATAGGTCATGTTAATGTATTGGATATTTTCTCATGTAAAGTTCAAGGTTTTTCCCTCAATTTGTTAGTTTATAAGCTTTTAACTTTCGTAAGAGGAACCTTGGACTACACTATATTGAAAAAAAAATTTGTTGCCCCACAGAAAATGTCGAGGTTTGGATAAACCACAATAAAGTACCCTAATGACCCTACACTGAAAAGTTATGGTTGGCCAATGTTGTCCATGGCATCACCTTTGATTGGATGAACAGGGTGACAGACGGCACACAGAGATGTAGGGGAGGGGGAGCGAGGTAGGGGATGGGGGGGGGTACATTTATTCTACCCTTCCCCTTATCCCGTACCCGGCTCCATGAGGGGGCTAAAGGGGGCTTAGCCCCCCTCAGTTGAAACTTGTGCCACCCACAGTTTTGGTGTTATGTCCCTATATAAAAATAGTAAAAGAGTTCAAATGATTGAGTGACAGGTTGGTGCCCCAAAAATCTGTATCTGTGCTGTGTCAGCACAATGGACAGAGCGTGCCGCAGTGTGTGTAGGTGGGCTATGGAAAGCCACTGGAGCGGTTAGGTATGACTCGTTTGGGTTTCCATAAAAAGCGGTAAAAAACACTTCTCATCTCTGTGGTAGGCTAAGTGAATAAAGTGATACGCCTCAGCTTGTAATATTAGATTTTGATTTATAAGGGCGGGGTCAAGTTTACCAGTCAGCCCTGGTGAGGACGCCATGTTGGAGGCTGAACTGTCTCCTTCCTGCTCCTCTGCTGTTCCTATAGGGGGCGCTCTGCAGGAGTGTCTGCCTTATGATGGGGCGTGTGAGGTTTTCATCCCGACATTGACTGACACTGAATTGATTATGACAGCTCTCTCCGGAGCATGGAGAGGGTGTGCTCTTACCCTTTCCCCGGGCTTGGAGAGAAAATAACTGCACTGCAACATGTTCCTGGGTGTGGCATGGAAGTTGTGTCACTGCTTGGGGGTCTGGAGACAACCCCAGTGTCCACTGTGCATCGCTCAGGAGAGAATGCTCCCTTACCTGCTTCAACAAAGGCCCATGCGGAGAAGTTTGTGCCCCCGCATCGCCAAAAGGTTAGTGGACAGTGTTTAGGGCCTGGGCAAAGTGTACATCTGCAACGGGGCAACTGCTATGATGTTCTTTTATTTGCTCCGCCAATCTACATTCACCAAATGGGCATCCAGTACCATTACATTTACATTTACATTTACATTTACGTCATTTAGCAGACGCTCTTATCCAGAGCGACTTACAAATAGGTGCATTCACCTTATAGCCAGTGGGATAACCACTTTCCAATGTTTTTTTTTTTTTTTTTTTTTCTTTTTTGGGGGGGTGGAGAAGGATTACTTTATCCTATCCCAAGTATTCCTTAAAGAGGTGGGGTTTCAAATGTCTCCGGAAGGTGGTGAGTGACTCCGCTGTCCTGGCGTCGTGAGGGAGCTTGTTCCACCATTGGGGTGCCAGAGCAGCGAACAGTTTTGACTGGGCTGAGCGGGAACTATGCTTCCGCAGAGGTAGGGGAGCCAGCAGGCCAGAGGTGGATGAACGCAGTGCCCTCGTTTGGGTGTAGGGACTGATCAGAGCCTGAAGGTACGGAGGTGCCGTTCCCCTCACAGCTCCGTAGGCAAGCACCATGGTCTTGTAGCAGCACCATGGTCTTGTAGCATGTTGGTCAATACGTATTATGTGCCCAGGTCTCATTTGGAATGTGCCATTCTGCCTTGCTGTCACATGTCCATTACTTTGAGTATTATGTGTGTGTTTAAGGGGGGTGGTTAGAAATTCTGAACTGTAATGATTTTAGTTGAAAGGGAAATGACCACTGCTGACAATATTTGAGGTTACTGCTCATGAGTGAGGAATGTGTCTCGAGCATCATTTAAAATATTGAGACCAGAAGAAGGGGAGGGATATGTGGTGAAGATGCGCTATAGGCATGTCTCTCTCCACTATTGCCACTGACTCCTGCCAATTATTGTGCACTATTTGTTTCATTGTGTTAATTGTCCCCTGAGAACACACATCCATCTCTCTCTTCTGAGCCCACTCATTCATCTCTCTCTCTCTCTCTCTCTCTCTCTCTCTCTCACTCTGATAGAGTTTGGAGGGAGGGAGGTATGGAGGGAGGGAGGGACTGTAGAAGAGTGGAGAGAAGTAGAGATGGTTGCTGAATATGAGGCTGAAGGAAGTACACAGTTGTATTGATTTGAGACATTTGTACCTGAAGTCATTTGAGATCAGGATGTGCAAGTTAGGAGCGACGCCAAACTCCGTCCCCGGCCCAGACGTCTAATGTCAATATGCTAAGCTAAGCGCTAACCTCATTCCACACTATCTAGTCCTTCGCTGCTAGCTAATCGCTAGCTAATCCAGTTAGCCTTGTTGCTAGCTTCACACTGACCCGCTAATTGTTTATCAATGTTTATCAATGCCCCATGAAATATATATTCATCAGTGAAGTTACTGTTATTCCCAACATGTTCCCCTATTAGAAGAAATCCGGCCTGTCCCCGAGGGCCCTCACAGTGTTCTACAGGAGCACCATCGAGAGCATACTGTCGGGCTGCATCACAGCCTGGTACGGCAACTCCACCAGCGATACATCTCCTTCAAAAAGAGTTGATCAGGCTGTTGATTGTGGCCTGTGGAATGTTGTCCCACTCCTCTTTAATGGCTGTGCTTAGTTGCTGGATATTGGCGGGAACTGGAACACGCTGTCGTACACGTCAATCCAGGGCATCCCAAACATGCTCAATGGGTGACATGTCTGGTGAGTATGCAGGCCATGGAAGAGCTGGGACATTTTCAGTTACCAGGAATTGTGTACAGATCCTTGCGACATGGGGGCCATGCATTATCATGCTGAAACATGAGGTGATGGCGGCGGATGAATGGCACGACAATGGGCCTCTTGTCACGGTTTCTCTGTTCATTAAAATTGCCATCAATAAAATGCAATTGTGTTCGTTGTCCGTAGCTTATGCCTGCCCATACCATAACCCCACCGCCACCATGGGGCACTCTGTTCACAACGTTGACATCAGCAAACCGCTCGCCCACACAACGCCATACACGTGGTCTGCGGTTGTGAGGCCGGTTGGGCATACTGCCAAATTCTCAAAAACGACGTTGGAGGCCGCTTATGGTAGAGAAATGAACATTCAATTCTCTGGCAACAGCTCTGGTGGACATTCCTGCACTCAGCATGCCAATTGCATGCTCCCTCAAAACCTGAGACATCTGTGGCATTGAGTTGTGTGACAAAACTGCACATTGTAGAGTGGCCTTTTATTGTTCCCAGCACAATTTGCACCTGTGTAATCAGCTTCTTGATATGCCACACCTGTCAGGTGGGTGGATTATCTTGGCAATGGATACATTCTCACTAACAGGGATATAAACAAATTTGTGCACAACATTTGAGAGAAATATGCTTTTTGTGCGTATTCAACATTTCTGGGATCTTATATTTCAGCTCATGAAACATGGGACCAACACTTTACATGTTGTATCTATATTTTTGTTCAGTGTATGTAAACTATATAGTGCTATTTATATTTTTTTATTTTATTACCATTTTCATTATTGTATTTCACTTAGTCCAGCATGTTGGAGCTTGAAGCCTAAGATTTTCACTGTACCCTGGAATCACACCTGCGACCCTGTACATGTGACTATTAAAGAATCTGAATCTGAATCATTAATTTAGAATGTTTGGAATGTATGGAGATTTAAATAATTCATTAAATATAATATACATTAATACCACTCTCATTCGCAAAGTGGAAACATTGTTTGGAGAGCTCACAAACTGCGCAACACTTGTGATAAATAACTTTTGGTTTATTTAATTGTATTTACCAGTTTACTGTCAATTTCTTTGTTGTCTTTGTTTAGAGAGCATGTGTCCAGTTTCTCCGTCATGTTTAATGTTGTGTGAACGTTTTCACTTTAGCGTGCATAGATATACCTGGCCTGCGCACCAAGAATACAGGGCCTTCAGAAAGTATTCATACCCCTTGACATATTCCATTTTGTTGTGTTACAGCCTGAATTCAAAATAGATTAAATAGATTTTTTTCTCACACAATAACCCATAAAGACTAATTGAAAACACGTTTTTAGAAATGTTTGCAAATGTATTGAAATTGAAATGCAGAAATGTCTCATTTAGATATATATTCGCACCACTGAGTCAATACATGTTAGAATCACCTTTGGCAGCGATTACAGCTGTGAGTCTTTCTGGGTAAGTCTCTTAAGAGCCTTGCACATCTGGATTGTGCAACATTTGGACAAGATTCTTAAAAAAATTATTCAAGCTCTGTCAAATTGGTTGTTGATCATTGCTAGACAGCCATTTTCAGGTCTTGCCATAGATTCTCAAACCGATTTAAGTCAAAACTGCAACTAGGCCACTCAGGAACATTCAATGCCGTCTTGGTAAGCAACTCCAGTGTATACTTGGCCTTGTGTTTTAGGTTATTCCAGCGTCTATTGGAAAGCGGACTGAACCAGGTTTTCCTGTAGGGTTTTGCATGTGCTTAGCTCTATTCCGTTTATTTTTATCCGAAATGGACTCCCTAGTCCTTGCAGATGACAAGCATACCCATAACATGATGCAGCCACCCACATGCTTGAAAATATAAAGAGTGGTACTCAGTAATGTGTTGTGTTGGATTTGCCCCAAACATTATGTTTTGTTTTCAGGACATAAAGTTAATTTCCTTGCCACATTTTTTGCAGTTTAATTTAGTGCCTTGTTGCAAACAGGATGCACAGTTTTGGAATATTTGTATTCTGCGCAAGCTTCCGTCTTTTCACTCTGTCATTTAGGTTAGTATTGTGGAGTAACTACAATGTTGTTGATCCAGCCTCAGATTTCTCCTATCACAGCCATTAAACTCTGTAACTGGTTTAAAGTCACCATTGGCCTCATGGCGAAATCCCTGAGTGGTTTCCTCTCCGGCCACTGAGTTAAGAAGGACGCCTGTATCTTTGTAGTGACTGGGTGTATTGATACACCATCCAAAGTGTAATTAATAACTTCACCATGCTCAAAGGGATATTCAATGTCTGCTTTTTTAAACAGTAGGTTCCCTTTTTTGCGAATCATTGGAAAACCTCCTTTGTCTTTGTGGTTGAATCTGTGTTTGAAATTCACTGCTCAACTGATGGACCTTACAGATAATTGTGTGTGTGGGGTACAAAGATGAGGTAGTCATTCAACAATCATGTTAAACACTATTATTGCACACAGAATGAGTCCATGCAACTTATTATGTTACTTGTTAAGCAAATGTTTACTCCTGTACTTATTTAGGCTTGCCATAACAAAGGGGGTGAATACTTATAGACTCAAGACATTTCAGATTTTTTATTTTTTTATTAATTTGTTAAAATTCTAAAAACATAATTCCACTTTGATATTATGGGGCATTTTGTGTAGGCCAGTGACACAACATCTGAATTTAATCCCTTTTCAATTCAGGCTGTAACACAACAAAATGTGGAAAAAGTCAAGGTATGTGAATACTTTCTGAAGGCACTGTAGGTGTGGCCAAATATATTTAAGTGCCCGTTTGGGGATGTTCTAGTTAGTTCACTTTTGGGTAACTCAAGGGGAGGCTGTATTGAGACAGGTTTTGCCTGATAAGACGCTTTTTCTTTAGAATGCTGATATTTTGAAGTCAGAACTTTGTATATATATTTGTAAATATCACCGTCATCTTTGAAACACCAGCGTTTTGTAAATAAATCCAAGACTAATTTGCTTCTCTACCTGCCTGCCTCCTGCTGAATCTTTATCATTACTGCTAGAATGCCCCTATTTTACGCTGATACAGCGCAGCTGAGATAGGCTAGAGATTTCGCGACAACCTGTCACTTCAAAAGCACTCAGTGATCTCGGAGTCTCTGCATTTGAACTTTATGTTAATTGTGGTATTGCGTGATATAAGCAGAATTCAATATAATTACAATGCAAGAACCCAAAAATATTTTGCTCCCTCGCCAATTTCAACTGTCCCCTTAGTCACTTTATCCTAGCGCCGGGTCTGCCTCATCCCAGGGCCATACTTCAATACCTACAGTACCATGCCACTGCCATGTGTAGGGTGAGTGGAAAGACTACTAGCGTTAATGTATCACTGTAACGTATGGGTCCCAGCGCTAAGTCCCAGCCTTTTACATCTCAATCAGGTCAGTCCAGTTTATTTATACATTGTCAAGGGAAGGCGGGAGGAGGGGGAGGCAGGGAGATGAATGTGGCGTTTTTTCTCTATTTAGTTAGTAAAAAGCTTTTATAATGAATTTGAAAGGCGGCACGGATCCAAGCTGCTGAAATTCCCAGTGCACTGCTAAGAGATGGAGTGAGAGCCAGAAAGGAGCAAGAGACTAAATAAATAAAATGCAATAAAACACAAACGTGGAGAGAAACCCTTACCCCCCACACACACACAAACGTGGAGAGAACCCCCCCCACACACACACACACACACACACACACACACACACGCCCCCTCCTCAACATATCCTTTTCTTTCTGTTTTAAGTTTTTCTCCCTCCCCCCTCCCTCTCGTTCCCATCTCTCCCCCGCTCTCTATCCCTTTCTCCTTTCCCTTTCTTACCCAGTCGTTCGGTCGCACGCTATTAAACAAACAGTCTTAATATTTTGAGCTGGCTGGCAGTTTGAATTTCATCTTGTCGACGCATCTTGTTTCTCTCAAGGCTTGACTGTTTTGACATTCGCTTCGATTAAATTATAAACAAGCAGGCCTCTTGATGGCGATGGTGGAGCCACTAATTTGCCTAATTGTTTGCAGTTGTCTGGGAGGCCAGGGCCTGATCGGGCCGGCCCTGCGAGGGGAGGAGGAGCGTGTGTGTGCTTGTGTGCGTGTGTGTTGAGGGAGAGGAGGGTGTATGTTTGTGCACGTGTGTATGTGTTGAGGGAGAGGGTGTGTGTGTATGGGTGCGTGCGTGCTTGTGTGCATGCGTGTGTGTGTGTGTGTGTGGGTAATTATGGTCCTAAAGACTTCCTCCGCCTGTTTACTCACCAGAGAGGCTTCAAACATACCCATTAGACCACAAATACTGATCTGGACGCACAGGGCACGGGTGAGGGGGTGAGGAGGGTGAGGGCAGAGAGACGGGTGAGAGGGGCTGTCCTGAAGGTAGGGCAACCCAGCCAGAGGGTAGAGGTACTGGGGTGAGGAGAGGTGGGAAAGAGGTGTGCCAGGAGGGTTTTGGAGGTATGGAGTTTGGGCTATGACACCATAACAGTGGAGAAGTGGTGTGACTGAATCCATGTTTCTGTTGATAATAATGTGTGGTTATTAATTTGTTTGTCTCAGAGCCATATACTGTATACTAACATATATATATATATATATATATATATATATATATATATATATATATATATATATATATATATATATATATATATATATATCAGTACCAGTCAAAAGTTTGACACACACCTACTCATTCCAGGGTTTTTCTTTATTTTTACTATTTTCTACATTGTAGAATAATAGTGAAGACATCAAAACTATGAAATAACACATATGGAATCATGTAGTAACCAAAAAAGTGTTAAACAAATCAAAATATATTTTATATTTGAGATTCTTCAAATAGCCACCCTTTGCCTTGATGACAGCTTTGCACACTCTTGGCATTCTTCACCTGGAATGCTCTTCCTTCATGTCTTAAAGTAATGATGGACTGTCGCTTCTCTTTGCTTATTTGAGCTGTTCTTGCCATAATATGGACTTGGTCTTTTACTAAATAGGGCTATCTTCTGTATACCACCCCTACCTTGTCACAACACAACTGATTGGCTCAAACGCATTACGAAGGAAAGAAATTCCACAAATTAACTTTTAACAAGGCACACCTGTTAATTGAAATGCATTCCAGGTGACTACCTCATGAAGCTGGTTGAGAGAATCCCAAGAGTGTGCAAAGCTGTCATCAAGGCAAAGGGTGGCTATTTGGAGAATCTCAAATATAAAATATATTTTCATTTGTTCAACACTTTTTTGGTTACTACATGATTCCATATGTGTTATTTCATAGTTTCGATGTCTTCACTATTATTCTACAATGTAGAAAATAGTAAAACATAAAGAAAAACCCTTGAATGAGTAGGTGTTCTAAAACTTTTGACCGGTAGTGTATATACATTGGCTCTGATGAGTTTTTCTTGTAATGATGACTGTTAATGTTCTAACTAATCTCATACTGGAACTCTGATTCACTTTTGGTCACCAACTGGTCCACCTATTCCATTCTAAAACTATGCCCTGAGCCACTCCTTCCCTATCCAACTCTACCCACAATTATGTTACTTTTAATTTTTATCTCTCACCTTTAGCTAGTTATCCCATGTCACATATTGTACAGCTCCATATAGTCCCTAATCACAACACGTCAGTCAGACCTATGATGTAATCTGGCCCTTCATCTTACTTTTCCACTTCTGGTGGATGAGTGGAACTTGGAGTCTTGGCTCTGTTCTAGAACATTCCACAATGTGACATACTGCATGAACAGTGAGTCACAAAAGGTATTCTTATAATATATGGGACATCATATCATATTCACATTCTGACATCATCATATTCATAAAGCAGAGTTCTCTGTAAGTTCTGTCAGTGTGCCAGTGTCTGTGTCAGTGATGTGTCCTATAACTTTCCCCCTTACCTTTCTCCAGTGATACAGCCTTCCCTTGACTATTGCCCAACCAAAACATGTTCTTGAAGTATGGGAAATATTTTCATATTTAGACTTCTCGTAGAGTTTGTTCTGTCAGTGTGCCAGGCTGTGTGTGGCAGTTATGTGCACTTGCCAACTGCCCAGCGCGGTGGGGGGGGCAGAGGCTGTTAGCGTGCACCATCTCGCCCTAGATGGGCCACCAGCCCACTGATGTGCTAGATGTGTGTGTGGATGAAAGAGTCTGTGAATGCTATCAGTGGGTGTGTGTGTGTGCGTGTGCATGTGCATGTGCGTGTCTGTGAATGATATCTGCTCCTCCATCTGCAGACGGTCACTGCTACCAGGGAGACAGAGACTCATTGATATCACCGCAGCCATCGGCCAATCAGAAAGGGGGAGAGAGAGGAAGGGGTGGGTAGGGGGGTCATTCTGCACGCGCTCAGTGAGGGCTAATTGGGCGTGACAGACAGGATGGGAGGTATTGTGCTGGTACACAGGTGAGCTAATACACACCCTCCCACGTAGTGCTGGGGAGGAGCACGTACACACACACAGTGTGACAAACACATACACGTCCCTGTAAAATGGTTCTCACACACACAGTAATATATTTATAATATATACACAAAAAAATCCTAGCAATACATTTCAATAACAATGTAAAATCTCTGCTATGAAGATCATTACATTTTCAATACTTGCTCAGTTTATGAACTAGACAGCATAACTCTAACCCTCATGTCTTGCTATTTTTTATTCCTCTCCTCAACCCCCCTGATCCCCAGAGTCACCTTGACCACTGTTTGTCCTAATGACACACAGACTGGTAATGACTGACACACTGACTGGAACCAGGTCAAAGGTCACAGGCTATCTAAACAGCAGAGGTCCCTGGAAGCTGACCCTGAAGGGTCACTCATTAATCTGGACACTACATCTCTCCTCTTATATCCCTCTCCTCCTCTCCCGTGTCTCTCTTTTCCTCTGTCTGCCTGTCCCAGTCACAGCGGTATGGAGGATGTGCCTTCGTGTGTGCGTTGGGAGTGTGTGGTACTGTACAGTAGCTCCGTCAGCTGTTAAACTGTTTCATCCGAAGAAGCCCATCATTGTGCTGATGAATATTGAATACAGTGTGTGCATGCTGCATTCCCACGTCAGTGCTCGTGTGCATTTCTGTGTGTTCTGGGTGGATGGGGTAGGGGTGTTGATGTGCTGAGAAGCTCCTTCATCAATTTGAATGACAATTTTGTCAGTACATCTAATTGATTGATGAGTTGATTTGCTGACAGAGAGAGAGAGAGAGTATAGGTAGAGAGGGAAGAAGAGAAAGAGAGAAAGAGTTGTTATGCAGTAATAAGCTATCATTGAATGATTGATCCCCTTTTGGTGATTCAACAACATAGCCCCTGAACTCTGCTGCATATTATCTGTCTTCTCTTCAGGTGTCAGAGGTGAATGGAGGTCTGTCACTTATTCTCCCCCTGTCTGTTTATCTTAATACATCCTACTGATCAAACCAACCTCAATGTCTTACCGAACACTGCCATTTCGCTATTCATCTGTGACTTAGGTAAACACAGACCATTCAAATATTTACTGCTAGAAAAACAAGTTATGGTTGTGTGTGAGAATGGACTCTGGTAGTCAGTTGTACTATGTTGACCTGCTCTGGTGCTCTGACATCCCCAGCCTTGTTCTCAGCATTGTATGTGTGTGTGTGTGTGTGTGGAGGGATGTCCTGTGATGTCCTCAGCCCTTTCCCAGCATCGTGCCACCCTGTCAGGAGACATCAGAGGCGGCCAGGGCTAAAGCTGAGAGAGGGTCACCACCACCCTGGGGCACCCCTCGCCTACACACCTGCTCCTCACCACCCCCACCTCATCCCATCGCCTGGGGCGAGATGGGACATCCAGGGGGACACTGATGGCATCTCACATCCTCCATCCCTCCGCCATGTGTTAACCCTCAATCAGGCCAATTTACCACTCTGCGAACTAGGAAATACGACACCACAATTCTTACTACTTCCCTTTTACAATCTAAGTCTAAGTTATCTAAGTTATACATTCAGAACTTTGACAATAACACTGATAGTGTGGAATTATTTATTAGTATTTGAACCCTAAAGTCATTCTCTTTCTTTAGATTATTAGGATCCTATCTGTAGATTTATTTGGAATTAATGGTCCTTTTTCAGTGTACAGTAGGTGTGTGATACTATTTCAACTGAAGTGGTTGCTAGGTCTTGTCATGGATGAAATCATTGCATTTCCCCTCCTCATGTATCTTTAATGGCACAGTAGAGATTAGTTATTCCAGGATTTAGAGAGATGTGGTGGGTGTGATATATTTTTAATTGCAGCATCTGTTAGTCTTCTTATATTGGAGATTGTGGCTGCAAAGATCGTGATACGATTAGACAAATCAAAGCCAACTAAACCACAACCCACTTCTTTAATCAACAGTAAATCTGAACACTTACATAATTAAATTAAAGAATCTTCACTAATTCAACAGACTTGACATTAGTCATATCGAATTAATTAGTCAAAAATTATTTAAAAAATACATACCGTGTTGTAAGTCTTGGTCTCTGGGTGTCCTGTTCTCTCCCTGAAAACTGTTTGATAAAAGTATTCTCAGTGGTGGAAAAAGTACCTAATGTTCATACTTGAGTAAAGTAAAGATACCTTAATTGAAAATGACTCAAGTAAAAGTGTAAGTCACCCAGTAAAATACTACTTGAATAAAAGTCTAAAAGTATTTTGTTTTAAATATACTTAAATGTAACTGGTAAATTATACTTAAGTATCAAAAGTAAAACTAAACGTATAAATAATTTCAAATTCCTTATATTAAGCGAACCAGACTGCACCATTTTCATGTTTTTAAAATTTACGGATAGCCAGGGGCACACTCCAACACTCAGACATAATTTACAAACGAACCATTTGTATTTAGTGAGTCCACGAGATCAAAGTAGGGACGACCAGGGATGTTCTCTTGATAAGTGCATGAATTGGACCATTTTCCTGTCCTGCTAACCATTCAAAATGTAACGAGTATGTATGGATGTCATGGAAAATGTATGGAGTAAAAAGTACATTATTTTCTTTAGGAATGTAGTGGAGTAAAAGTCAAAGTTGTCAAAAATATAAAGAATAAAGTAAAGTACAGATACCCCAAAAAACGACTTAAAAGTACTTGAAAGTATTTTTACTTAAGTACTTTACAACACTGAGTATTCTTATGTAGACATGAGACCAAGAAAGCAGTCTCCAATCATCAAACAGAGACAATAACACATTGTTAATTTCTAAATTCTTCTCAGCACTGACAGAAACTAACAGAACAGTACAGTACAGTAATGTTATGATTGTTGTAGTATTGCTATCCCGTCCCTGTCACTAGTCCCCTGTCACCTGTCTACGGAACTCATGGTCTTTGTTCAACAGTGCATTAGAGCTGATGTACTCTAACACACCGCACGCTAACAGCTGTCCTGCTGCTGCAGAGCAAGGCCCCATGAGACAGGCCTCCGTGACGGATAACGTTTCCCTCAATCCCTCACTTGTTCACACTGACATGATGAAGATTGATTCACTGACAAGAATGAGAGATGCTTTATCTGTGGTAAATAGGGAATATCTAGTCTAGAGCCAGAACAGCTATTGGACTCGAATTCGATTTATTTTCTGTGGAATTCAAAGGGCTTCCAAATCCTCATCAATGCTGTGTGGGTGCGTGTGTGTGACTGTGTACGCGTGTGTATCTGTGTGTATGTCAGTGGGAGATCACAGGTGTGTGAGCCGGCTCCACAGAGAGCCGATGCATTGTGGGTAATAATGGTTAGTGCAACACCTGCGCTCCCTCTCTCCCCCTCATCCTGCCCCCCGCCCCCCCCCACCTCTAATGGCATCTAATCACGCCCTCAAAATACCCTAATACTGAGCAGCGGTGCCCTCACAGCTGCCTGAGGGGCCTTGGGCACACAAAGCCTGTCAATCTCACTGCCCTGACCCAGACCCTGGCTCCAACTGTCTCTCACTCATACTGTATTATCAGACTTGCTGGTTAAACTAGGCCTGTGGTTGTTGTTCCACATGTAGAATTTTAAGGGAGTGGAACAATTTTAAAAGCTATGGAAAGTGTTAATTGTTTGCTGAAATTAGACCAAAGTTGACATATCTCCCTCCCTCCTGTCAGTACTAACCCTTTCTACACAACACAATATGGTATCTAAACCTCTCAGTCTGTTTATGGTGTCCACTAGAAACCACGGCCACATGGGCCCCTAACGTTTCCTGACATGCAGTTCTCTGTGGTTGGCTAATTATAAACAGAAAATATTTACTGCGTCAGAAGAGACCTTAGCTTAATTTCCACAACCCGGTTCAACCCTAACCCTAACCTGGTTGGTGCTGACTGGTGGCGTTGATCTTCCAGGACCAGGTGGACACATTCCTATCCAGGGTCTCAGTCAGGAAGAATTCATTAGCTTTGGGGAGGGAGGGAGGGGGAGAGAGAGAGCAGTCCTCATCCTCAGCCCTCAGCCAGCTAAGAGAGAGTAGAGTACTATACAGCAGAACAGAACCACAGATCTCTGGGTGGTCTGACCACCATGCTGTGACACTGCTGTCTCCCCATTCCCCAACCAGCCCTAACTCTAATCCAAGAGGCTGAGGGATACTTATCACTGACAAATCTTGTGAGGCCTGCGACGGTTTCACTCCGACACCCCTAAAGCTCTTTACCCCGCTGTCCGTCGCCGATCCCTTCCATTGCAATGTAAATCCCCTGGCTAATGACAACCAGCTCCAGGACCTGCGGCACAAAGGGTTAAAGCCTGCCAATTGAGCGAATAATGAGTTCAATTAGGAGATTGGGGGGCTGGCGCTGAATGAAAACCAGAGGAACCCAGAGGACAGATAGACAGCACCGCAGAGCTGGGGAGAGGAATGACGGAGGGGTGTGGAGGAGGGTGAGGAGAGGAGAGGGGAGGAGAAGGAGGCACAGGGATGAGGGGTGGGGGGTGGCTAGGAGCCAGCTATGGGAGGGAGGGGGAGGGGGAGAGAGAAGAGGAGCAAGAGCGAGAGAGGGGGAGAAGATATTGCCTAAGAGGGGGAGAGGTACTGTAGGTGGTGAGAGTCCTAGGGTTCTAGAATCCTGAGGTGGCTAAACGCTGGGAGTCTGGAATAGTAGGAGTGATAACTTGGAACACGCAGTCTGAACAGGGTTATTAGTGGAGAAAATGCTATTGATCACTTTAATCAGTACTGCTCATATTCAGTCCAAGTTGGTGGCTACTTAAAGCCTCATATCTGTCATGTTACATAATGGTCATTATGGTCTCCTTTAGTCAGGGGGTTTCTTCTGATGAATGTGGTTTATTAAAAAGAGAACCTGAGCCTGAACCGTAATAATGTGTCTGCCAATCTAGAGGGAGCTGGCGACGGACAGAGTTTGTTTGTAATTTGGCTTTGGAACACCCATGGTGCACTCCTAAGTAACGTAACTGTTTTCTAAGAAGCATTTCTTTACAGAATAAACAAGGAAAGTTACATTGTCATCAGCAACAGACTGTTTCCAGTCAATTCCACCCCAAAACGGTCTCATGGGTCCTTTTTATCCTTAGATCCTGGTTTGCTTTGATTGTCTTTATGTACAAATAACACAGTATTTGATTCCTGTGGCCACACCATGGCTTGCCCAAACTCCTCATATCCCCACTTCCTCCTCCACCCCAGACCTCATCCACCCTTTTATAGACAACATAGCATTGTTTAGTTATAAAGGCGGAGTACTCTCAAATACTAGCTTTGAAGAACAGACAATATTATTTAATGCAATACCAAGGATGAACATAAACTATGGACCTCATGCAGATACATACATGCTCAAAACACAGACCGACAAGACAATAGTCTTCTTTTCATTGGATGTACTTTATTTAAACAACGACAGCAATTTGAAAAATAAAATATCAACCGAACAAATAAAACAAAACCTTAACATTAATGCACATATGTTAACAGTTCTAATTATCACTTAGTGATAACTGGTATGATTAAACAGGGAATGCAAAATTAGCAGACAGAAATCCTGATTCACATTGTCGGCAATGATGATGATGAAGTTGATGAATGAAAAGAATGATAGCTGCAGAACTGATCATTTGAATGAGAACTACAGTATTACAAAACTCAAATAAATGCCCTTTCCCCATCCCACACAAAACAACAAAAACAAAAACAACAACAACTTAAAGTGATCTGAATTCTGTACAGTTGTGGCGATGTCAAAGCTGACTGAATCAAGCTGCAACAAAATGGAAGATCCATCACAGCATGCTATCAGGAAGTGGGTCTATTCATGAGTGTGAATGTACTGTATGTGCAGTTAGTGATTGTGTGTTTGTCTTTTCCTGATTGAGTGTTCTGATGGCAGCATCACACAGAGAGAAAGTGTCCCTCTAGCCCTGCCAGCCCAGCCATAGAGGATGGGCCTCAGTATCAGGCTCAATTACACAGCGTGAGTTGTTATTGTCCTCTGTCAGGAGGAGGAGAGGAAGAGAGAGAAAAAGAACAAGAAGAAGAAAGAGGGATTGGAACATTGACCTTGACCGTTCAGCTCATCAGGAACATTGGGCTTCTATTGTTTGTCAAGCGTCTCTCTGATGACTATATGACGGAGCTGGAGGAGGAGAGAGTGAGTGGAATACACATGCATTCACACACTGTGTTTGCCCACCCCCTGTGGCAGGTTAAACACAAGACTCTGGCTACCCCCCGTCTCTCTCATCAGAGCTGGGACTCATTACTGTAAAGTTGTGTGTGTGTGTGTACGTGTGTGTTTGTCAGAGTCTGTGTGCGTGTGTGTGTGCATGTCTTCGTGCGTGTATATGGCAGGCCAGCCAGTAATGACAGGGGCGGGGCAGTAGCTTTGACTGACAGGTATAAGTGTGGTGTGGTTGGGTATAACCCACTGAGTAATCACAATAACTCTGCAGGTGAGCTACTTTACTTTACTCACTCACACAAAGACCACATGGGTCTGGGATAGCCGCTAATAGCTCCTGATTGAAGCTCCAATCACACAGCACAGATCCAAATGTTCTCACTGGTTTACAGGACAAAATGGGACTGAAAGACACAAATGGGCGAGAGGTCTAACAAGACCTGTGGGTGTGTGAAAGAGCTGGGCAAGTAACACAAGGCCAGAGATGAGAACATCACTGGCAACATGTATATAGGCTGCAGTGGCGGTCAGTGCCATTTAAGAGGAGGGAGGACAAAAATTGTTTTTAGGAGCAAGCCCTTATTTCTATTACAGCATATTGGATGACTGTCATTCATATTCCATCCACCCAGCTCAATGTAACATCGATACAACATGATACTCAAAATGATACTCACATTTTCCCTATACCCATCATGAGGTTGCTACAACCAATAAATGAAAGTTTACATGTAGGTGCACACAGGTCGAGAGAAAAATGTAATGTGACAGACAGTGACACATGGACAGACAGTGACACATTCAATTCCATCTTGCACACTCTTGCCTGCATCTAAAAGTATTTATTCAGCCACCAATTGTGCATGTTCTCCCACTTAAAAAGATGAGAGAGGCCTGTAATTTTCATCATAGGTACACGTCAACTATGACAGACAAATTGAGAAAGAAAATTCCAGAAAATCACATTGTAGGATTTTTAATGAATTTATTTGCAAATTATGGTGGAAAATAAGTATTTGGTCACCTACAAACAAGCAAGATTTCTGGCTCTCACAGACCTGTAACTTCTTCTTTAAGAGGCTCCTCTGTCCTCCACTCGTTACCTGTATTAATGGCACCTGTTTGAACTTGTTATCAGTATAAAAGACACCTGTCCACAACATCAAACAGTCACACTCCAAACTCCACTATGGCCAAGACCAAAGAGCTGTCAAAGGACACCAGAAACAAAATTGTAGACCTGTACCAGGCTGGGAAGACTGAATCTGCAATAGGTAAGCAGCTTGGTTTGATCCTGCAGTGCCAGATGTGTCCCCCTGCTTAAGCCAGTACATGTCCAGGCCTGTCTGAAGTTTGCTAGAGTGCATTTGGATGATCCAGAAGAGGATTGGGAGAATGTCATATGGTCAGATTAAACCAAAATAGAACTTTTTGGTAAAAACTCAACTCGTCGTGTTTGGAGGACAAAGAATGCTGAGTTGCATCCAAAGAACACCATACCTACTGTGAAGCATGGGGGTGGAAACATCATGCTTTGGGGCTGTGTTTCTGCAAAGGGACCAGGACGACTGATCCGTGTAAAGGAAAGAATGAATGGGGCCATGTATCGTGAGATTTTGAGTGAAAACCTCCTTCCATCAGCAAGGGCATTGAAGATGAAACGTGGCTTGGTCTTTCAGCATGACAATGATCCCAAACACACCGCCCGGGCAACGAAGGAGTGGCTTCGTAAGAAGCATTTCAAGGTCCTGGAGTGGCCTAGCCAGTCTCCAGATCTCAACCACATAGAAAATCTTTGGAGGGAGTTGAAAGTCCGTGTTGCCCAGCTACAGCCCCAAAACATGGATGCATGGAGGAATGGGCCAAAATACCAGCAACAGTGTGTGAAAACCTTGTGAAGACTTACAGAAAACGTTTGACCTGTGTCATTGCCAACAAAGGGTATATAACAAAGTATTGAGAAACTTTTGTTATTGACCAAATACTTATTTTCCACCATAATTTGCAAATAAATTCATTAAAAATCCTACAATGTGATTTTCTGGATTGCTTAAATTCTCAATTTGTCTGTCATAGTTGACGTGTACCTATGATGAAAATTACAGGCCTCTCTCATCTTTTTAAGTGGGAGAACTTGCACAATTGGTGGCTGACTAAATACTTTTTTCCCCCACTGTACCTGATCTAGGGTGTAATCATTAATCAAACAGTTGCAAACAAGAGTTTCTATTGGACAAATTCAGGTATGTTTATCCCCGTTTCGTTCCGTTTGCTTCCGTTTAAGAAACGTTTTTCAACAGAATCGGCGGAATGAATATACCCCTGATCACACATAAATACAGTTCACTTTCATAACAGCCACGTTGTATTCCTTCTTGCATCTACGCTCTCTTCTCCTCTCAGATAGGGTGCAGGCAGCAGGCTATTAGCTAGCCTGCCAGCTTAGTGGAGTCTGCCACTAGCACAGTCAGTGTAGTCAGCTCAGCTATCCCCATTGAGACTGTCTGTGTCTGTGCCTCGATCTAGGTTGGGCAAAACTAAACATTGCGGTGTTCGCCTTAGCAATCTCACTGGAATAAAGACCTCCATTCCTGTCATAATTTAAAGAGATTGTGATATATCACATCTCAAAATAGGGCTACTTAATGTTAGATCCCTCACTTCCAAGGCAGTCATAGTCAATGAACTAATCACTGATCTTAACCTTGATGTGAAACATGGCTCAAGTCTGATGAATTTACTGTGTTAAGTTAGGCATCTCCTCCTGGTTGCGCTAGTGACCATATCCCCCGATCATCCCGCAAAGGCGGAGGTGTTGCTAACATTTACAACATTTTTTTTTTGTTAATGTCTTTTGAGCATCTATGCATGAAATCTATGCAGCCTACTCAATCACTTTTTATAGCTACTGTTATAGGCCTCCTGGGCCATATACAGCGTTCCTCACTGAGTTCCCTGAATTCCTATCAGACCTTGTAGTGATGGCAGATAATATTCAAATGTTTGGTGACTTCAATATTCACATGGAAAAGTCCACAGACCCACTCCAAAAGGCTTTCGGAGCCATCATCGACTCAGTGGAGTTTGTCCAACCTGTCTCCGGACCTACGCATTGCCACAGTCATACCCTGTATCTAGTTTTGTCCCGTGGAATAAATATTGTGAATTTAAATGTTTTTCCTCATAATCCTGGACTATCGGACCACCATGTTATTACGTTTGCAATCGCAACAAATAATCTGCTCAGGATTATCAAAAGCAGCGCTATAAATTCTCGGACAACCCAAAGATTCTTAGATGCCCTTTCCAGACTCCCTCCACCTACCCAAGGAGGTCGGAGTACAAAAATCAGTTAACCACCTAACTGAGGATCTAAATTTAACCTTGCGTAATGCCCTAGATGCAGTCGCACCCCTAAAAACAAAAAACATTTGTAAAACAAAAAACATTTGTCACAAGAAATTAGCTCCATGGTATACAGAAAATACCCAAGCCCTGGAGCAAGCTTCCAGGAAATTGAAATGGAAAGGGCGCTCCACCAAACTGGAAATCTTCCAACTAGCTTGGAAAGACAGTACCATGCAAAATCGAAGAGCCCTCACGGCTGCTCGACAAGCATATTTTCCCAACCTAATTGAGGAGAATAAGAACAATAAAAAATATATGTTTTATACTGTCACAAAGCTAACTAAACAGCAGCATTCCCCAAGAGAGGATGGCTTTCACTTCAGCAGTGATGAATTCATGAACTTCTTTGACAAAAAGATAATGATCATTAGAAAGCAAATTACGGACTCCTATTTGAATCTGCGTATTTCTCCAAAGCTCAGTTGTCCTGAGGTTGCACAGAACTGCCAGGACCTAGGATCAATGGAGTCACTCAAGTTTTTATATCCTGTATCTCTTGACACATTCACGAAAATAGTCATGGCCTCTAAACCTTCCAGCTGCATACTGGACCCTATTCCAACTAAACCACTGAAAGAGCTACTTCCTGTGCTTGGCCCTCCTATGTTGAACATAATAAACGGCTCCCTATCCTCTGGATGTGTACCACACTCACTAAAATTGGCAACAATAAAGCCTCTCTTGAAAATACAAACCTTGACCCAGAAAATGTAAAAGACTAAATCGGCCTATAACGAATCTCCCATTTCTCTAAAAGATTATAGAAAAAGCTGTTGCGCAGCAACTCACTGCCTTCCTGAAGATAAATAATGTATACGAAATGCTTCAGTCTGGTTTTAGACCCCATCATAGTACTGAGACTGCACTCGTGAAGGAGGTAAATGGCCTTTTAATGGCGTCAGACCAAGGCTCTGCATTTGTCCTCGTTCTCCTAGACCTTAGTGCCGCTTTTGACACCATCGATCACCACAACATCACAGAGATTGGAAACCCTAATTGGTCTACACGGACAAGTTCTTGCCTGGTTTAGATCTTCTCTGTCGGAAAGATATCAGTTTGTCTCTGTGGATGGTTTGTCCTCTGACAAATCAATTGTACGTTTTGGTGTTACTCAAGGTTCTGTTTTAGGACCACTATTGTTTTCACTACATATTCTACCTCTTGGTGATGTCATTCGGAAACACAGTGTCAACTTTCACTGCTATGCGGACGACACACAGCTGTACAATTCGATGAAACATGGTGAAGCCCCACAATTGCCTACCCTGGAAGCCTGTGTTTCAGACATAAGGAAGTGGATGGCGGCAATGTTTTTACTTTTAAACAGAAATACTAGTTCTAGGTCCCAAGAAACAAAGAGATCTGCTGTTGGATCTGACAATTAGTCTTGATGTTGTACTGTCGTCTCAAATAAAACTGTGAAGGACCTCAGCGTTACTCTGGATCCTGATCTCTCTTTTGACGAACATATCAAGAATATTTCAAGGGCAGCTTGAAGCAAAAAGCAGGGCTTTCTTCTATAGAGCTCTATTTGTATAGTCTGCCTATCCATGTGAGAGACGCAGACACAGTCTCAACTTTTAAGTCTTTACTGAAGACTCATCTCTTCAGTAGGTCCTATGATTGAGTGTAGTCTACTATTATTATTACTATGGGAGTCACTGGCTTACTAGTGCTCTTCCATGCTGTCCTTAGGAGGGGTGCGTCACTGACGTGATCTTCCTGTCTGTTTTTTGCGCCCCCTCGGGCTTGTGCAGTGGAGGAGATCTTCGTGGGCTATACTCAGCCTTGTCTCAGGGTAGTAAGTTGGTGGTCTGTTGATATCCTTCTAGTGGTGTGGGGGCTGTGCTTTGGCAAAGTGGGTGGGGTTATATCCTGCCTGGTTGGCCCTGTCTGGGGGTATCGTTGGACAGGGCCACAGTGTCACCCGACCCCCCATCTCAGACTCCAGTATCTATGCTGCAATAGTCTATGTGCCAGGGGGCTTGGGTCTGTTATATCTGGTGTAATTCTCCTTTCTTATCTGGTGTCCTGTGTGAATTTAAGTATGCTCCCTCTAATTCTCTCTCTCTCCCGCTCTACCTCTTCTGCCGGAGGACCTGAGCCATAGGACCATGCCTCAGGACTACCTGGTCGTGCTGCTGCTCCAGTTTCAACGGTTCTGCCTGCGGCTATGGAACCCTGACCTGTTCACTGGATGTGCTACCTTGTCCCGAACCTGCTGTTTTCGCTTGTGGACTTCAATGCACAACACATCAGCTGTCTGTGACCAGGCGAAAAACCCTTTCCAAGCCAAACCATATCATAACTGCTAACAGCTACACACAGTCTACATCGTTGTCACCATATTAGCTAAACTAACGTCATAGTCAACATAGCTAATAGAGCTAATGCGTTAGTAAACCTGCTACAATCATGCAGTATAGTGTACAGTCAGTTAGCAGTTTAGCAGTTACACTGGTGGGCCCCGGTGGCAATACATTTGTAAAACCAAAATCTTACCTTGACCTTGAGTTCCAGTGTTGGATAGTCATAGCCAGCTAGCTAACACAGCATCCCTCTGTTTGAGCCGGGTGTTTGAGTAGGCTAAACTAGCTAGGTGCATTTGCATTTGAAAGTGAAAGTAAAAATAAATCTCTAAATCTCTCTCTCTTTCTCTTCCTTCATTTTTAAGAAATAATTTGTTCAAAACTGCTCAACTATTGTCTTTCTGTCTCTTTGAGTCAACTACTCACCACATTTTATGCACTGCAGTGGTAGCTAGCTGTAGCTTATGCTTTCAGTACTAGATTCATTATCTGATCCTCCAGAAGTTGTCCTAATTACTGTGTAAGTCTATGGAAGGGGGTGAGCACCGTGAGCCTCCTAGTTTTTGTATTGGTCAATGTCCCAGACCTGCTGTTTTCAACTCTCTCTCTCTACCGCACCTGCTATTTCAACCTCTAAATGCCCGGCTATGAAAAGCCAAGTGACATTTACTCCTGATTTACTGACCTGTTGCAACCTCTACAACCACTGTGACTATTATTTGACCCTGCTGGTTATCTATGAACGTTTGAACATCTTGGAGAAAAATCTGGCCTTAATGGCCATGTACTGTTATAATCTCCACCCGGCACTGCCAGAAGGGGACTGGCCACCCCTCAGAGCCTGGTTCCTCTCTAGGTTTCTTCCTAGGTTTCTGCCTTTCTAGGGAGTTTTTCCTAGCCACTGTGCTTCTACATCTGCATTGCTTGCTGTTTGGGGTTTTAGACTGGGTTTCTGTATAGCACTTTTGACATCTGCTGATGTAAAAAGGGCTTTATAAATAACATTTGATTGATTGAATGTACCCATTGGAGGATGGAAGCTAACTGTCCTCTGGATACACCACAGAGTGCTGTTGTGGCTACTGTAGACCTTCATTGCAAAGCAGTGTTTTAATCAATAATTTGGTGACATGTGAATATATTTAGTATAGTTTTATCTAGAAATGATAACTTTTTAAATGTTTCACTATTCTTATTTTTATGAAGGACTGATAGGATGGGGTATTCAGTGACACTACATTAAATAAGAATGCTTATATTCCATATTTCCAATTCCTAATGAACATGGCCCTGGTTCGAGGCTGGTCTCTGTGACTGGGGTCTGGGGAGCAGTCAGTCACTCAGGGCCACTGAGCCATAGTAGCCCCTCATGGGACAGGGAGAGAGCTGCACTGAGCACAGCCAACCAGCCAGCTACCCAGCCAGCCAGTCAGCCAGCAGCGTTTCCATGTGAATTACTGTCACTGCAATGCCTCTTATTAGAAACCTCAACCATGAGGGTTTAGGGAGGCCTCTAATTGATTGGCTTGGAGAAATGCAGGGCTAGCCACAGTTGCTCTGTGAGTGTGTTTGTGTGTGTGTGGGGGGGAGGGAGGTGGAGTGGGAGAGTGTGTTTGTGCATGTGTGTGTGTGCGTGTGGGTGTGGGGGGAGGTGTAAGTGTGTGTGTATGTGTGCATGCGCGTGCATGTTTGGGATTGAGTTGAGTATGAAGAGCTCCACATAACTGGTAAGGGATTGGTGTTGTTAATCACTCTCTAGATGTGACTGTGTCTATGGGGTGGCTCTCACTGTATGACATGATATTGGATACACAGACACATGATTTTAAAAATTGACAGAATCATATAGATAAAACACAATGTATTGATGATTGTTAAGAGTACAAGGCATGTCGTCTTAGTAGCAGCTGCTTAGACAGCCAGATACAGTGGGGGAAAAAAGTATTTAGTCAGCCACCAATTGTGCAAGTTCTCCCACTTAAAAAGATGAGAGAGGCCTGTAATTTGGTAGGTACACGTCAACTATGACAGACAAATTGAGAAAAAATAATCCAGAAAATCACATTGTAGGATTTTTTATGAATTTATTTGCAAATTAAGGTGGAAAATAAGTATTTGGTCACCTACAAACAAGCAACATTTCTGGCTCTCACAGACCTGTAACTTCTTCTTTAAGAGGCTCCTCTGTCCTCCACTCGTTGCCTGTATTAATGGCACCTGTTTGAACTTGTTATCAGTATAAAATACACCTGTCCACAACCTCAAACAGTCACACTCCAAACTCCACTATGGCCAAGATCAAAGAGCTGTCAAAGGACACCAGAAACAAAATTGTAGACCTGCACCAGGCTGGGAAGACTGAATCTGCAATAGGTAAGCAGCTTGGTTTGAAGAAATCAACTGTGGGAGCAATTATTAGGAAATGGAAGACATACAAGACCACTGATAATCTCCCTCGATCTGGGGCTCCACGCAAGATCTCACCCCGTGGGGTCAAAATGATCACAAGAACGGTGAGCAAAAATCCCAGAACCACACGGGGGACCTAGTGAATGACCTGCAGAGAGCTGGGACCAAAGTAACAAAGCCTACCATCAGTAACACACTACGCCGCCAGGGACTCAAATCCTGCAGTGCCAGACGTGTCCCCCCTGCTTAAGCCAGTACATGTCCAGGCCCGTCTGAAGTTTGCTAGAGTGCATTTGGATGATCCAGAAGAGGATTGGGAGAATGTCATATGGTCAGATGAAACCAAAATATAACTTTTTTGGTAAAAACTCAACCTCGTCGTGTTTGGAGGACAAAGAATGCTGAGTTGCATCCAAAGAACACCATACCTACTGTGAAGCATGGGGGTGGAAACATCATGCTTTGGGGCTGTGTTTCTGCAAAGGGACCAGGACGACTGATCCGTGTAAAGGAAAAAATGAATGGGGCCATGTATCGTGAGATTTTGAGTGAAAACCTCCTTCCATCAGCAAGGGCATTGAAGATGAAATGTGGCTGGGTCTTTCAGAATGACAATGATCCCAAACACACCGCCCGGGCAACGAAGGAGTGGCTTCGAAAGAAGCATTTCAAGGTCCTGGAGTGGCCTAGCCAGTCACCAGATCTCAACCCCATAGAAAATCTTTGGAGGGAGTTGAAAGTCCGTGTTGCCCAGCGACAGCCCCAAAACATCACTGCTCTAGAGGAGATCTGCATGGAGGAATGGGCCAAAATACCAGCAACAGTGTGTGAAAACCTTGTGAAGACTTACAAAAAACGTTTGACCTGTGTCATTGCCAACAAAGGGTATATAACAAAGTATTGAGAAACTTTTGTTATTGACCAAATACTTATTTTCCACCATAATTTGCAAATAAATTCATAAAAAATCCTACAATGTGATTTTCTGGATTTTTTAAATTCTCAATTTGTCTGTCATAGTTGACGTGTACCTATGATGAAAATTACAGGCCTCTCTCATCTTTTTAAGTGGGAGAACTTGCACAATTGGTGGCTGACTAAATATTTTTTTCCCCACTGTACATCATGGTTCATCTGTAACTTTGACTGTGTCCTACATGGCACCCTATTCCCCATATAGTGCACTACATTTTTCCAGGGTCTGGTCAAAAGTAGTGCACTGCATGTATATAGGCAATAGGGTGCCTTTTGGGATGCATACTTTGACATAAGTACCCACTTTCAGATATGGATTTAACAAACAAGCCTGCCATGTTTTCCAATAGCTCAAAGAAGTTAGATTGTCAACATCTGCAGCAAAAGCACAGTTTATTCGTTGTTTAGTTTCATTTTTGGATTCGACTCCCGTTTCTGCCAAAGTCTTTCTTTCTTTGGAAAAATACATTGAAGTTTACATAACAAGACATTTTCTTTTTTGGCAGTGTGTGTTTCTCATGTCTCAAAAACGTCTCTCGTTACCAAAACAACCACGGTGCTCTGAAAGCCAATATTAAAGCCATGAAAATAGAACCAAAAATAAACAGCGATGACAGCAATAACAACCGGGATAACAACAATAATAACAATAATGATAATAATAATCATGGATAAAGATAGCAATAAATAGGGTGGAGGAGTTAAGTGCGGGTAGGTGTGGTGGAACGGCACACTGTGGGCACCAATTATAGAGAGCGAGAAAGAGGGAAGGAACGAGGGATGGGGAAAAAGAGTGAAGGGGTGGGCTACCGCACATAAAGTGACTGATTGTTTGGTTGCTGAATCTCCGTTCTGTTGTGTCACTCCCTGTTTCTCTCCACATATGGCGAGGGTGGGTAGGCAGGGGTACAGTCCAAAGTAACTGTAACCCTGAGTGTCATTTCACACCACTGGATCCTCATGTCCTCTGTCTCTCTTATGTCTGCCTAAACCTCGATAGGTTTACCTAATTGTAAACCAAAGTACCCACAAAGGAGTAAAGAGAGGGAGACTGGGCTGAGGCATGACAGGGGGAGATAGGGAGAGAGTGTGGTGGACATAAAAACTACGTTAGTGTGGGATAAGTGCTGGAGAGTGATGAGAATAATCCATATTGGATGTAGGGGGTAGGGAGTTAGGTAGGGTGTGGTTGCTCCATTGAGGGATGGCGACAGGAGTGGGTTGGGAGTGGAGATTCCAACTTTAAAAATACCATAAAGCTCAATTGTGGACTTTGACAAACCATATTTGTTTATCATTGGTGAATTCTCCCATACCACTGTTCTTACCTCCACCCAAAACCCATCCGCCATGCACCCACCCACCCAAACTGCCACCACTGTCAAAGACCAAAGACTAGAGGAGTCCTGTCATGGAGGGGTGGAAAGGGGGAGGAGGTGAAGGAAAGCCACAGCCGCCCTAAAAACTCCTTAGCCAGCTAATGATGAGCTGCTCAACTATTGTCTTTCTGTCTCTTTGATTCAACTACTCACCACATTTTATGCACTTCAGTGGTAGCTAGCTGTAGCTTATGCTTTCAGCACTAGATTCATTCTCTGATCCTCCAGAAGTTGTCATAATTACTGTGTAAGTCTATGGAAGGGGGTGAGCACCGTGAGCCTCCTAGTTTTTGTATTGGTCACTGTCCTGTGTAGCTCAGTTGGTAGAGCATGGCGCTTGCAATGCCAGGGTTGTGGGTTTGATTCCCACGGGGGACCAGTATGAAAATGTATGCACTCACTAACTGTAAGTCGCTCTGGATAAGAGCGTCTGCTAAATGACTAAAATGTAAATGTCTGTAGCTCTGGAGTCTGCATATGGAGCTGAGGGACCATGGGATAGTAGAGGTCTGAGCAGGCCCCCAGTATTCAGTCTATGAGTGTCAGTTAGGGGCTTGACCCAAGATCGAAATAAGGACAAGTGTTCTGTATGTGGGTGATGTTGAGACATTAGGGAGAGCAGTCATTGGACAAAGCAGATGAGAGCCCACTTGGGTGAAGCTGAGTTTTGGGATTGTCTCAATTCAAAAGTGGTGTTGATGTGGCAAGTTCCTCTTGTGGCCAGGGGTGAGATGTGTGTGTATATGTTTTTTTTCTCTCTGTCTAGTGGCTCAACATTAGTGAACAGGCTATTCTAACTGTTACACATGACAGCTGTTTCATGGCATTTCCCTGCTTCATGTTGCTGAGGTAACATATTGTATTTTCACTTAAATCACTCTTTGATGAAGCCTCCTTGGGACCCCATACATCTGTATTTCTGTAAGTATATGTGTGTGGGTGTGTGGGTGTGTGTGTGTGTGTATGTGTGTGTGTGTGTATGTTTGTGCATGAATCAGTGAGTCTGTCATTGTCTCATCTATGCCCCTCTTCACCTCTACCAGTCTTTAGTTCCCGTTCTCTTCCCTTCGTCTGTCTGTCTCGGTCTCGCTCTCTTTCTGTGTCTCCTCTGGTCTCTGGGTCTCTATCTCTGGAAGTCAGCCTGCTCTCTGGGGCTGGATGAGGAGCTACCAGGGGGCAGGGAGCTGGCTCGGCCCCCACCCAGACCATGAGAATGCCCCTTGTCCTTGCCCTCCTCCATGGCCCCCATGCTGGTCCCTGAAGGCTGGGCTGGGGCCAGGGCAGGGGCTGACCCTGCTGGGTTGCTCCCCCCTCTTTCCCTCTCCGTAGTGGGGTACATCTCCTCGTGACCATCTTCGCTGGACTCAGGGTCCTCTGAGCTGGAGAGGAGCTCCTCGTCTCTGTATTCGCTGACATCCACACCACCGGCCCCCTCCCCCAGCTCCTTCAGCCTGCCGTGATGCTTGACGTGGTAGCGCTGGTTCTGGAAGAACTTGATGATGGTGTGCTTGGGAAGGTCCAGCTGGGCTGACAGAGTGTGGATGGCGTCTTGGTCCGGGTAGAGACCCACATCCTGGATGAAGCTCTGCAGGATGCCCAGGGCTTCTAGAGAGATCTTAGTGCGCGATCGAGGCTTCTTAATGACTGTGCCACCACCGACTCCTGAACTGACTCCTTCAACATTCTGTGACCCTTCGTCGTTACCCTGGAGGGGCATGGGGTCCTCGTGCATCGAGGAGTGGTCCTTTAGGGGTTGTGGGGGTTGTCTGTGCAGCGCCTGGTGAGAAAGCAGGTACAGCTGATTAGTGGGGCTCAGAGACCCCTCATCAAAGCTACGGACCACTCTACAGTGTAGGCATTCTACAGTGGTCAGAGGTCATTTAACAAAAAGTTCAACAACAGCAATGTCCATTGCCTGAGCTAAGTTCAACAGCGATGCTCATTGGCTGAACCCAGGTTAAAGCCAATCATAGCTTCATATCTAAAATACCATCACAGATAGACTCCTACTATAGCACCTGTGTAGTAGACCTTTGACCTATGACCTGGATGTAAGATTAGCTCGTAGTAAAACTCCAACCACCTGCTCTGCCAGCTCTACCACCGTCACGGTTTCACCAGATAAACAGCTGAGGGGGAGAGGGACTTGTGTCTAGTCTCCTTTTTGGTTGGTGTTACGCAAACACACTGATCATTAACAACACTGGGGGAGAAGGGGGCAATAGAGGAAGAGGCATCATTAAAGAATAGGTGGTAGACTGGAGGAAGAGAGGAAAGAAGAAGAGTGAGGGGCAGAGGGGAGAGAAGAAGGGCAGAAGGGAGGAGGTGTGAGGGGGACAGAGAGAAGAAAGCAAAGGGGCAGAAGAAAGAACGAGAGGGCAGAGAATTGGGCAAAGGAGAGGTCAAGGAGTTTGAGTGCTGGTGGGACAGAGTCAAGATAAGTAAAGGTGAGAGGTGATCGAAGCCAGACCAAGGGAGTCAGGGGAGTCAGTGGGGTTAGAGTGTTGTTGTCCTGTTGTCTTGTTTGGTGCAGGAGGAGTGTCAGAGAGCCAGGCAGCTATCACAGAGCTCTGTGGCGCGTTGCTATCCCGCTGTCCCACTGGCTTTACGACCAGGGTGGGGCACCACGGCCCCGGTCCCCCGCCCAGTCACTGTGCCTCTGCTCTGGAATGCTAAACTATAAATCTGTGGTGCATTAAAATTAAAGGACCCACAAAGATAATAGTCATTCGCTTTTCTCTCTCCCTCTTCAATAATAACAGGGTATTACTTAAATAATATTGAGGGCAGGCCAGACCATTAAATTGCTCCGATTTCACTTGTGGGGGCTGTTTGAGGGTAGCGATTTACAGGAAGAGTGTAGGTTGGGAGTTTTTTTCCGCTTTCTGACGTTTATTATCTTTTTTTATGTCTGTGTGAAACAAACAGCAGCCACACAAAGCGAGGGAATGAGAAGGAATGGTGACAGCGGTGGAAAGAGAGGGATAAGACAGGATGAAAATAGCTCTCCCCTTTGACCTAATGTGGACCACACACTCCTCACAACCCCCCCCACCCCCCAACTACCCTTTACCACAACCAGGAACAAACACACACTCACAAATACACACATACTCATATAGACAGACCCCAGGCAGTCATTTCTCTACTCCTTTCAAAGATGGGGACTCTTGGATGGATCCACACACACAGAGAGGCCTGATCGCTGGCCTGGGCTCTGTGGCAGCGTGAGAGAGCCGAGCCAAACACAGAACACACTGGGCTGACTAGTGGTTCCTTAATCCAGTGCTCTCTCTCTCGCTCTAATGCAGAGGGACACTAATGAAGAGAGCCAGTGCCAAGCAAACATGACTCCAACTCCAAATCAACCCCGATCCTGCTAAAGCCATGAAACCCCTCCTCTCCGTTCATCCCCATCCCCTCCGTCCCCTCTACCCATCAGCCCTCCATCATTTCACCCCTCTACCCCTCCAATCCCTCCATTTCTCCATCCTTCTGTACCCTCTACCCCTCCATCCCGCCAACTGAGCCTCCACTCCTCCATCTCTCCATCCCTCCTTTTCGCCCCTCCATCCACAAAGTACTGTAGACTGAGGTAGAAGTTGTCCTTCTCATGGCATAATTCAATATTCTTCCAAACTGTTCTCTCTCCTTTCTTTTGTTCTTTATTTCAATTGCGACCAGGGAACATTATGAGTTCATTGCATTAAATAAAAAGTTTCCTTTTAAACGCAAATCAAGGCGAATTACAGAGATGCAGAACTATGAAAGAATTATACTACATTAAATATTCAGCTAAAGCCTTAATGAGGGCTGGTCCTCCTGGGGCCACGGGCAGACCAGGGGTGGGGAGTGTTTGTGTGTGTGTTTTACTGTGTGTGTTTCGCTGTGTGTGTCTGTGTGTGTGTTGGGGCTGCCTGGGACAGCGTGTTGCCACCGGAGACACCATTAACACACAGATAAATATATAATGACGGAAAATACAGTTTTCTGTTGGTTTTCTGCATGACTTCATCTTTCCTGTTAATCACTGTTTTTTCTTCTTTCTCTCTCCTGTGTCACCAGGCCTGGGGAGTGGATGAGTCACTGTGTGTGTGTGTGTGTGTGTGTGATTGAGCCTGTCTTTGTTGCATAGGTGTGTGGCTTGAATACTGTGTTGTTTACAGTACTTGTACTGTAACTGAGATAATGTGAAAGTACTATATATCTGTGTGTGTGTGTGTGTGTGTGTGTGTTTTTTGGGGGGTTTGTTTCTCTGTGTGTGTGAGGGTGGGCTGGCATATGACCTTTTTGCATGTTCAAGTGTGTATGTGGCAATCATTCCACTTATCAGTAATTATACCATTAAGCTGGCTGTGGTTTACTGAGCTAAGAGCTGAACTCAGCTGCTCAAACTGACAATTAGCCCATCAGAGGAACCAATAGGTTTATAAAAGTGTTTGCACGTGTAGCCTACGAATGAAACGACATAAAGAGACAGAGAGGGGCAGCAGAGAGAACAGTGTGTGTAAGTGTGTCTGTGTCTGTGTCTATGTGTAGAAAGAAGGGGGCTTGTTGCCAGCTCCCTTTCTAGTCCAGCACTCTTGGGGTCTCAATCCACAGTGCAGTCAGCGCGGAGGTCCCGGGCACAGTACCCACTACCCGCACGCACGCAGCAGAATTACATTTAGCAAAAACAATAGAGAAATTATTCATAAGGGCAGGGCCTGCCAAATTAGCAGAGGGACGCACTTACTGCTCAACACATGGAGGTTTAAACAGAGCAGCAGATACTGTACTGCTAGAGAGGAGAGCCAGAGAGCCAGCCAAGCGTCATCAGGGCAGGGTCAGTCATGGAGAAATGTGATGCTGTCCCCACGGGTGTGAGAAGGGCTGAGTAGGTAAGGGAGCACAGGACACACACACACACACGCGCACACACACACAAGCACGCACAACACACCCACACACCATTCCACCTGTGGATCTAATGGACACGCAGTCACACATGGAGATATCAGAATCCCACAGCCTCACATATAGTAAATGTCACATGATACTGTAGATATACAAAAAGCGCCGTGGTTTATTCATAATTTATTACCCTTGAGTCGTTTTGTTTTTGGTCAGTGGTTGTGGGGTCGGCGGGTTGGCCGATTATTCACATAAACCCATACATAAAGCACTTCTAACAGCACATACAGTATAGCATAAAGGTGGTATAAGATTAGAATCATATTGTGTGTCTAGTGTACAGTATATGTGTGAGTGACTGAGTTGAGTAGCAGCTGGAACACATGTGTGGTCTGTCTGTGGTGACATGCAGGGAGACGTGTTTGTGTGTGTGTGGTGGGTAGGGGTGCTACATGGAGTTTGATCTGGGTTTGGGAGAGGCTTTCCTCTCCTGACTGTGTCAACTTGGACAACAAAAACAGGAGAGGGACACACATGCACCGAAACAAATACAGTCTGACAGACTTTCCCCCTCCTTGGTCTCCCCATAAATTGTCCCACCCTCTCCAAGATCATCCTTCCTTATCATCTATCACTCTCCTTCTTCCATCTATTCCATCCTCTCCTCCTGGTGTGGCCCCTCTCAGTCCCTCCTTCCTTCCCTGTCCTCTCTAATATAAGTATTTTTAGTCTCCTCTCTGGTCTGATCTGGTCTGTGTGTTTGAGGAGCTAGCTGAGGAATAGGTTAATGGTGGCACCATGGTAACAACCACTTCCTTCCTATGATGAGCCTTTATCAAAGATAGTGGATAAAAGAAGATAGTTCACTACGGCCGTTTAGCATTGAAAAAAATGTGTCAGTTCTTCTTAACTGGGTGAGTCTCCCATAGACACCAATGCAATTGCAGCTGGGTCTGGTCTACTTAGTTCAGTGTTTCCCAACTCCGTTTCTTGAGTACCCCAACAGCACACATTTTTATTGTAGCCCCGGACAAAAACACATGATTCAACTTGTCAAGTAGAATCAGCTGTGCTTGTCCCGGGCCATAACAAAAATGTATACTGTTGGGGGTACTTGAGGACTGGAGTAGGGAAACACTGACTTAGTTAATTGACTTTCATTGAACCAGAAAATAACTTTAAAAAACAGGGAGTGGGGTGTCTCGCTTCCTCTTCCATCTCTGCCTTTAATACACAGCACCAAAATAAAAGTAGGAGGGGTGGAGGGTGGGTTGACATGGGAAAGGGGGGGTCTGAGATGTCTGTGTGTGTTTGGGGGAGGGGGCCCTGTGAACTGTGTTGGATGTATTGTATCGTAGTGATATTGACACACTGTGGGTGGGTAATCTCACTTTGAGAATTGACGTGTCAGGGTGTGTCCCCATCCTTCCCCCTGATCCCTTCACCCCATCACCTCTTCCTAATGGGACATTTCCTCCCGAACCACACCACACCCCACCTAATCTCACCACCAACAGTGTGTTTATTCCCCTGTGTAGACGATGGGATCCTCAGTGATGTTTGTATACTATTGAGATATTATGTTAAATTATGGTCACTACTGTAGTTATTACTGAGAACTATTAGATAAGCATTTGCTAAAAATATAAAATGTTTGCATTTGTGTTGAAATGGAAAAGACATTAAAATGAGAGCTAAAGAAAAGAGGGAGAGAAACCTTTCCACGTGGTAATCCTAATATTAGTGTGTTACCACAAAATGTTAATGTGTGTGTGCGCTAGGGTTGAATGGCGGGAACCAGGTTACCGAGATTTACTGGGATTTACCGCCCAAAACCACTCCCTTTTCCCGGGATAAATAACTGCGAGAAACCGGTAAATTATAATAAAATATTTATATGAACATTATGGCGTGACATGGAACAGTTAAATTATAGTATATGCAATTTCTAAATCTGGCTTCTCTGTGGCCTCTGCATGATGAATCAATGCTCAGGGTGGGGACAGACAGCCCATCTCAGTATGGAGTGCAGTTCACAATGCATGTAGACCTATCATCTCATCATGGTAACTTTTTTCTTGTGACAGGTAGGCCTACATTTGCTGCAGCATAGCCTATGCTACAGTAATATAAAGCCCGACTGCCCGACTAATTTACCCATCTCCATCTGGCCTTCGGGGGTCACCTTATTTTTTAATTGTAACGTTTTTTACTTTTTTTTATGCAGCTGCAGAGTTTTAAAACACTTGAATATCGTTGCTTTAAAATCAGTGCACGCACAAGCACTCTCTCACAGTATTTCTCTCTCTCTATCAACTCCATTCAAATTGCATCCAAAATACTGTAGATAATCCTGTTCTAGATTGATATATAGCACTATATATAGATGTCCTAGTATACCTCTTTCAGGTCATACATTAAATGCATTATTTGCTTTATATTTAGCTAATTAATGATGGGTTATACATAATAAGCTTCTAACTTATAGCCTCTGTCTCTTGTGCAATACGCAAGCACCTGTGCTCTGCTGGCCTCTCTCCTTAAAAAACGCTCCTTAGGAATGAAGCAACAATAGAGAGAGAAAGAGGAGGTAGGCTAATAACATTAGGATAAATATTATGAAAGGTATATATGCGTCAGCCTACTAATTATACAAACAGGCCCTATTATATTTCAAAATTAAAATAAAATTTGCTAGCCTATACTTGTAACTTTGTAGGCCACATGTGCTGCACCAGAACCACATGTTCTCTCCCTGCTTAATCATGGTTTGAACGATGTGCGTAATTCCAGTCCATATAATACAGTATAATACAGTACAGTAATACAATTCACACTCAAAAAGATTAGCCTACTGGAGCTAGTTTCATTTATTTACACAAGAAAGCATATAGCTAGCTACATCTATGGGCTTTTATGTTTTGCTGTTGTGTGTAATGTGCAGTAGCCTATATCATATATGTATTGGATAACGGCACAATCATTTGGGCTTTTTTGGGATTGGGCTCATTAAATGTTGTTAATATAGGGCTTATAAAATGTATTTCATGTATGGCTCATCAGGCTCAGGTAGCGTCATAGGTCTATTTATATGCTTTATAGTGCTTTTGAATGACACTTCCGGTTTTGGTGGGAAAGTTATTTATTTATTTTCTTTAATCTTTCTTTAACTAGGCAAGTCAGTTAAGAACAAATTCTTATTTACAATGACGGCCTAGCCCGGCCAAACCTGGACGACGCTGGGCCAATTGTGCGCCGCCCTATGGGGGTTACCTGGGAGAAAAGTGATTTATTCTGGGGATGGAACATTTGTAAAATACCGGGAAAATATTAAACCCTAGTGTGCACACGCATTACTTCTGTTTTAATGAATAAATGCATGTGTGTCCTCAGTGTATTCGATCCAATAATGACCCTGGCTGGCATTGGAAAAAGTCAATTTAATCAGCAGAGCTGGACTACTGTACATCTGTGTATGATGCTATATGCATACATTTGTCTTTGTGTGTGTGTGTGTGTGTGTGTGTGTGTGTGTGTGTGTGTGTGTGTGTGTGTGTGTGCGTGCGTGCGTGCGTGCGTGCGTGTGTGTGTGTGTGTTTGTGAAAAGGTTTGTAGGGGGCCAGTCCACAAGACTCATTCAATGTATGAGAAGGTTTGGTATCAAACCAAAGAAAAGTGATATTCTTGCCATTATCCATTCAAGTCTGCAGTGGCCATACCTATGTGAGTGCAGAGTTTTGTTCCAGTATAGCAGTATTTTTTGGAAAGATATTACAATTCAGACATATCAGACAACATCAATGCGGGGTAGAGAGCAGAGACCCAAGTCACATATTCATAACAACAGCATCCCTTCAAACACAGAGATCCACTCACAAATAATTATCCATACCAAAAACATCAGACACCTAAGGAGCCATGTTACCCTCGAGCATACTGAGCCCATGTCCATACGCGCGGACCATAGCACTAAGGTTAGGACTCAGGTTAGGGAAATCTGATGCTAGAACAGCTGGTCTCTCTCACCTGTGGTTCTTGGGGCAGGTGTAGTACAGTATGCAGCCTCTCACTGTGGTGGTGCCTGGACTCCTCTTCATACACCAGGTCTCTGTCTGTCTGGGGCAGGGTCAGGAACCTCCGGATGGTACACAGGTTCTCCCACAGAGTACGGTTCTCTGGGCTAGGGTTCTCCTTCCACCGCAGCAACTCACACAGCCAGCCCTAAGACAGGTAGGTAGGAGGAGAGACAGGAGGAGGAGGAGGAGGAGGAAGAAGAGAGAGAGAGAGAGAGAGAGAGAGAGAGAGAGAGAGAGAGAGAGAGAGAGAGAGAGAGAGAGAGAGAGAGAGAGAGAGAGAGAGAGAGAGAGAGAGAGAGAGAGAGAGAGAGAGAGAGAGAGAGAGAAGATTTGATTATCTCTGCTAGACTAGGCCAGTCTTTGACACCAGCTGTTGTGTGCATCCAGCCTCCACCAGCAGGCAGTGTTAATAACCTGATCAGTTATCATCCTCCCTCCTCTCATCCCCCTTCCCCCTCTCCCTCAGCATCCCTCTCTCCTCTCCTCTCTGGGCCAGCTGCAGCAGATGGGTGCAGTGAGCCATGACCCTCAGCCCAGCCACCCCTGGACCCCTGAACCTGAGAGACATAGCTTGATCACCACAAACAAACACACGGGGGGGGGGGGAGATATGCAGGACAGGTATCACATGTCTGAATCAGTTCTTCCCCAGGTTGGTATTTGGCTTATCTGTCTGGTATTGTTTATCTACTGCTGTGGAGACACACTGTCTGATATAACAGCCTGTGGAAGAGGGTCATCAACCCCTCTCCATCTGGTCCCAGCCACCACCCACATCACAGAAACTGCCCCTAACCACTGACAAGGGACACATATGTTTTCATTCCCTTAATGGTTAAGGTTAGGTTTGGGAGTTGGGTAATCGGTTCCTAGATCTGTTGTTAAGGGCAACTTCTACCTCAAGCAAAGGGACACACTGTGGCACAATAGGTTCGGAACGCTGTAGCAGGATAGGGACAATGTCATGGGTCATGGGTCATGGGTGAAACAGGCCTCTCACCTGGCTCTTGTTGGCAGCCACCTTGGCGAACAGCGCCTGAGACACCTTGGCCCTCTTCATCTCCTGCTGGATCTCATCATAGATACCTGACGTGATGACCAGAGACTCCAGCTTTAGGGGCAGGTCTGGGTTGGGGCCTGGCGGCTTGGGCTGGGGGAGGAGGGGTAGGAGGGACCAGGGAGAGGGGGTCCATAGAGAAAGAACCAGTTATCAAACCATGAAGTTGTACCAGAGTGGGTAACACTGCCAACTCTAGTCCACATGTTGTCCCTGCGCCAAATACCAAAGTTGAGGTTTCAAGTAAGAATGACAGGTAATCAGTTGACGATCAGTCTAAGTTTTTTCTTCTTTTAAACAGACATTATACTCATAGACGTACATGTTCCGACATGGAGAATGTTTACAGATTAAAAGTCATTAAGCCATTCTCTCCTCTCCTTTGTAGTTTCTGTTAGAATGACGCTGTATTGAATCTCAGTATGTTTTCTTATAAGCCTTTGAGGTTATCTTTGCAGGTCCAGACTAGTAATCTTTCATTCTCAAGCATAAACGATGGCAAGATAAATGTATACAGACATAATAATGATAGTACACAAACGCGTCCCAGAATGAGTGTTTGCCCTCGTATTGCATCAGAGAGAGATTATCTGTGGTGCTCCTAAAAGGCTGTGTGGGGTTGGGAAGCACATCCAAATGAATTGTCCCTTTCTCTAGAGCATGTTTCTATGATAACAGGTTAAAGGCTGTGTCTCTATTGTAAACAAGTGAAGAGAGGTACATAACTCTCTTTTTTAGTCAGTCCTCTATTACTCCATTTCCAAAATATACTGTATTTATCTACAACAGACATTTGCTTGGACTTTGGGACAATTTCATTGGTTCCACAGTACCATGCAAATTAAATCAATCATAGCAAGTATCTGACATACTGTACACTAAGAATTTGAGCCATGTCTGATCAAAAGGAATTCTGTGTGTGAGGTACATTCTGTGAACAAGCCAAAAGGGATTGTGGATGAACACATGGCTCACAGAGTCTCAGTAGTACTGAATTGCGAGACAAAAAAGTATTGTAGATGGGTGAACTGCTCACCGAGTTGGAGATTTTAGTCTTATTCTTCCATATAGAAGTCCAGGGGTCAGGAGTTAGCTGTTCGTCCATACCTCTCTCCCACACCTTCTGCATGAGGTGGCATGGGACATGGTTAGTGATGGTCGGTCTAAATACGTCCTGTCAAACGTTAAAATTGTTACCATCTCTTCATCTAACATCACACGCACAAAACATAGATACACAATCAATGAGATGTATTTATGTGCCTTTTTTCAACATATAGTTACAGTGAGGGAAAAAAGTATTTGATCCCCTGCTGATTTTGTACGTTTGTCCACTGACAAAGACATGATCAGTCTAGAATTTTAATGGTAGGTTTATTTGAACAGTGAGGGACAGAATAACAACAAAATAATCCAGAAAAACGCATGTCAAAAATGTTATAAATTGATTTGCATTTTAATGAGGGAAATAAGTATTTGACCCCTCTGCAAAACATGACTTAGTACTTGGTGGCAAAACCCTTGTTGGCAATCACAGAGGTCAGACGTTTCTTGTAGTTGGCCACCAGGTTTGCACACATCTCAAGTTTTGTCCCACTCCTCTTTGCAGATCTTCTCCAAGTCATTAAGGTTTCGAGGCTGACGTTTGGCAACTCAAACCTTCAGCTCCCTCCACAGATTTTCTATGGGATTAAGGTCTGGAGACTGGCTAGGCCACTCCAGGACCTTAATGTGCTTCTTCTTGAGCCACTCCTTTGTTGCCTTGGCAGTGTGTTTTGGGTCATTGTCATGCTGGAATACCCATCCACGACCCATTTTCAATGCCCTGGCTGAGGGAAGGAGGTTCTCACCCAAGATTTGACGGTACATGGCCCGTCCGTCGTCCCTTTGATGCGGTGAAGTTGTCCTGTTCCCTTAGCAGAAAAACACCCCCAAAGCATCATGTTTCCACCTCCATGTTTGACAGTGGGTATGGTGTTCTTGGGGTCATAGGCAGCATTCCTCCTCCTCCAGACACGGCGAGTTGAGTTGATGCCAAAGAGCTCGATTTTGGTCTCATCTGACCACAACACTTTCACCCAGTTCTCCTCTGAATCATTCAGATGTTCATTGGCAAACTTCAGACGGCCCTGTATATGTGCTTTCTTGAGCAGGGGGACCTTGCGGGCGCTGCAGGATTTCAGTCCTTCACGGCGTAGTGTGTTACCAATTGTTTTCTTGGTGACTATGGTCCCAGCTGCCTTGAGATCATTGACAAGATCCTCCCGTGTAGTTCTGGGCTGATTCCTCACCGTTCTCATGATCATTGCAACTCCACGAGGTGAGATCTTGCATGGAGCCCCAGGCCGAGGGAGATTCACAGTCTTTTGTGTTTCTTCCATTTGCGAATAATCACACCAACTGTTGTCACCTTCTCACCAAGCTGCTTGGCGATGGTCTTGTAGCCCATTCCAGCCTTGTGTAGGTCTACAATCTTGTCCCTGACATCCTTGGAGAGCTCTTTGGTCTTGGCCATGGTGGAGAGTTTGGAATCTGATTGATTGATTGCTTCTGTGGACAGGTGTCTTTTATACAGGTAACAAGCTGAGATTAGTAGCACTCCCTTTAAGAGTGTGCTCCTAATCTCAGCTCGTTACCTGTATAAAAGACACCTGGGAGCCAGAAATCTTTCTGATTGAGAGGGGGTCAAATACTTATTTCCCTCATAAAAATGCAAATCAATTTATAAAATTTTTGACATGCGTTCTTCTGGATTTTGTTGTTGTTATTCTGTTTCTCACTGTTCAGATAAACCTACCATTACAATTATAGACTGATCATTTCTTTGTCAGTGGGCAAACGTACAAAATCAGCAGGGGATCAAATACTTTTTTCCCTCACTGTACCTATGGTTAGATCAGTCTTTGGTACTATCCCCTTTCCCAGTCCATTATTCTAACCCTGACTTGGTAGATCACCCTGTGTGGAAGACCAATACTAACAGCACAGACACCAAGCAAAGCAAACTCAAAGAAAACTTGACAACCACCAGACAAAAACAAAAACACACAGACAACATAAACCATCAACAAGGCACAAAGACAGACAGACACACCACAGTCAACCAGACACACACAGGCCCTGCTGTAGAGGAGTTTAGTGGAGAATGTCTATGGTAGATTTGGGGGGCGGTGGGTGGGGTACCTGTGAGAGGCGGGGGCCCCCAGGGCTGGAGGTAGGGGTAGGGGGCAGGCCGACAGGAGGGTTCATGCTGCGCTCACGCTCCTCCTGGTAAATACGGTCTCTCTCCCCCTCAGGGAGGTTGAGGAAGTTCTGCATGGCTTTGAGGTTGACCAGCAGGGACTGAGAGGCAGAGCGAGGGTCCTCCTCCTTCCGCAGGATCTCCGACAGCAGGCCCTGGTGCACACACACACACATGCACGCACGCCGCAAACGTATACATTTAGAATGAGTGGCTCGCAGCTTGCGCACACACACACTGTACGCACTCGCACGTACAACCATATGCATGCATGCCTGCACAACACACACACGCACACTTCACCAGCCCTAAAGCGCAAACCTCCCTCCCCCTCATGTGGGCTCCATATTGGTTTTAATGGGGTGTGACTGTGTGTGAATACAGCAGGTGTGTGTACTGCTGGGAGGGCGGAGGAAGAAACTGAACTGGAGCGGGGAAACAGCAAGCTGTGGCACCAGTTTACCTCAATCATAACACTCAGAGATTGAACTGAAACTGGCTGAAACCCCAGAGGAGAAATCAAATCATATAAATATTACTGCTAACTTGTGTCAAAGTCATCCCAATACTCCAAATTGTTGTGTAAAGCTTGAATGCGACATCAGCCTTAACATTATTCCATCCTCTCACCCTGTGTCTTCAGTCCTTTACCCCTGCCCTGACCTGCCCTATGTGTGGCTACATAGTTGGTGTGTTTCCTGCCCTGTATTCTGTTGAAGGCCATCCATGTATGGTTACCTGTGTTATGTTACCTATGTCACCTGTGTTCTATGGTTACCTGTGTTCTGTTACCTATGTCAACTGTGTTCTATGGTTACGTGTGTTCTGTTACAGTATGTCACCTGTGTTCTATGGTTACCTGTGTTCTGTTACAGTATGTCACCTGTGTTCTATGGTTACCTGTGTTCTGTTACAGTATGTCACCTGTGTTCTATGGTTACCTGTGTTCTGTTACAGTATGTCATCTGTGTTTTATGGTTACCTGTGTTCTGTTACAGCATGTCACCTGCATTCTATGGTTACCTGTGTTCTGTTAACTGTGTTACCTGTGTTCTGTTAGTCTGGTTACCTGTGTTCTGTTGAAGGCCACGCGAGCGAACACAGCCTGTGAGACGCTGGCTCTCTTCAGTTCGTCCCTGACGTGCTGGTAGATATCATTGGAGACCTCCGCAGCAGACGGGTTGTTCCCGGGGTCCCCAGGGGCCCCTGCCTTGGAGGGCCGAGGGATGGGAGGGTGGTTGAGGAACTGCTGGTTGAGGGCCTGTGGGTGCTGGTGGGCTAGCAGGCGGTTAACAGCGAGCTGCTGGTTGATGAGGTGAGCCATGGCTAGCTGCTGTCGGACCAGCTGAGGGCTAAGCTGGGGGGAGAGAAGCCCGCCTGGGCTGAGGAGAGGCTGAAGGGAGGCTGGAGGGCCGGGAGGGGGGACCTGGCCACGAAGAGGGGGGCTGTGGTGGAGCTGGCCGTGGGGCGAGGGGGGGTGTTGTTGTTGGGGTTGTTGTTGGGGGGGTTGGGAGGGGTTCTGGGGGTCTCCAGATCCACCCTTGAGGAGGGCACCTCCACCCCCTCCAAGGTGGTTGAGCTGGGCCAGGCTGGCCAGGTGGGGAGGGGGACGCTGGCCCAGGACACAGAAGTCTGCCAGGCTGTCTCTCTCCACTGGGGAAAGGAAGGAAGGAAGGAAGGAAGGAAGGAAGGAAGGAAGGAAGGAAGGAAGGAAGGAAGGAAGGAAGGAAGGAAGGAAGGAAGGAAGGAAGGAAGGAAGGAAGGAAGGAAGGAAGGAAGGAAGGAAGGAAGGAAGGAAGGAAGGAAGGAAGGAAGGAAGGGGAGATGAGTGTGGTGCTGGTCTAACATAGTGGGCCAAATTCTATTTTCAGTTAACCATAGAAACAGTACAAACAGTAGATTCCTCACCTTTGATTTCTGAATTTTCTCTTCCTGGCCACATCTTCTCCAGATAATCTCCTAGGAAACGAGAGAGATAGGGTGAGAGAGGCAACACTTAACAACACACACATACTGTACACACATTCCTCTCCTATACACCTATGCGCACTCCTCGACTATGACTGACAGGACAGCCAGCCAATGGGTGATCACCCATTACTCACTGTGTCCACATCTGGAGGCTAGTGAACGTACACCGTGTGTTTTTCCCTGCCAGGCAGAGACCAGAACTAATAGTGGAGTGGCTGTGTAACCCAACACTGCATCAACTCACTCTGTCAGGCAACCACTGCCTCCCTCCACATCACTTTATTCTCCTCTGGTCTCTCTGTGACTCTGTGTTTGTGGTTTGGGCTTTGCTTTGATCTGTCTGGCAGGGTAATTATAGAGCTATGGGGGAGTGTGTGTGCATGTGTGTGTGTGTGTGTGTGTGTGTGTGTGATGGGGAACAAGGGGGCAGGAGTGTAGGGTAAAAATTGTCCCATGCAGGCATTGTGTGATGGATGGGCAGATGGAGAGACATACAGACAGGGTGAGGAGGGGTCAGTGGTCTGTGTGTGACTGTCTGTGAGGCAGGCCTGTGTTGTACTGTAGGACCCCCTGTGGTTGTGGTTACACTGGAGGAATCAGCTGGTTCTAATAAAGAAGAGTCAGTGCTAAGCTCCCAATGCTGTGTGAAGGAGATGTCAGTTAACAGGCGACATGGGCCCCCTACTTTATATTTCCATTATTATCATCTCTTCCTCCCTCTTTCAGACGCCAGCCAGGGGTCAGCCCAGGACAGGACTGGGAATGGCCATTGGCCACTAATAGGCTGTCACTCAAATGGCTTGGCCAATCAGAAACATGATAATAATCGAATAGTAGGCTTTCACTCAAATGGCTTGGCCAATCCAATCCAGTATATGGGCCCCGTGTAGCTCAGTTGGTAGAGCATGGCACTTGCAACGCCAGGGTTGTGGGTTCGATTCCCACGGGGGGCAGTATAAAAAAATAAATATACAAAATACAAATGTATGCACTAACTATAAGTCGCTCTGGATAAGAGCGTCTGCTAAATGACTAAAATGTTAAATGTAATCATTGGCTAAGGTATAGGTTAGAGAAGGATAGGAGACAGTTAGTAAAGTGAAATTGGTCCATGCCATTTGGGAGTTCCCAGAGGTCAGAACTCGCACCTTTGATTTTCTTGTACTTCTTGTACCAGCGTCCAAATTCCTGACATTTGGCAGTTGAGACATTGGCATAGTAGGAGCTGTTTACTATTGAGGAAATCATACTCTGTAGAGAGAGAAGGGGAGAGAGAGAAGGAGAGAGAGAGAAGGAGAGAGAGAGGAGAGAGAGAAGGAGAGAGAGAAGGAGAGAGAAGGGGAGAGAGAGAGGAGAGATAAGGGGGGAGAGAGAAGGAGAGAGAAGGGGAGAGAGAGATGTTTAATTGGGGATACATTTGCATGCTCGCTCACTTGCACACAAACACACACACACACACACACACACAGACACAAACAACCATTGAAAAATATATACATACAGTACCAGTCAAAGTTTGGACACACCTACTCATTCAAGGGTTTTTCTTTATTTTTACTATTTTATACATTGTAGAATAATAGTGAAGACATCAAAACTATGAAATAACACATATGGAATCATGTAGTAACCAAAAAAGTGTTAAACAAATCAAAATATATTTTATATTTGAGATTCTTCAAATAGCCACCCTTTGCCTTGATGACAGCTTTGCACACTCTTGGCATTCTCTCAACCAGCTTCATGAGGTAGTCACCTGGAATGCATTTCAATTAACAGGTGTGCCTTCTTAAATTTGTGGAATTTATTTCCTTCTTAATGCGTTTGAGCCAATCAGTTGTGATGTGACAAGGTAGGGGGGTATACAGAAGATAGCCCTATTTGGTAAAAGACCAAGTCCATATTACGGCAAGAACAGCTCAAATAAGCAAAGAGAAACGACAGTCCGTCATTACTTTAAGACATGACGGTCAGTCAATACAGAACATTTGAAGAACATTGAAAGTTTCTTAAAGTGCAGTCGCAAAAAACATTAAGCGCTATGATGAAACTGGCTCTCATGAGGACCACCACAGGAATGGAAGACCCAGATTTACCTCTGCTGCAGAGGATAAGTTCATTAGAGTTACCAGCCTCAGAATTTGCAGCCCAAATAAATGCTTCACAGAGTTCAAGTAACAGACACATCTCAACATCAACTGTTCAGAGGAGACTGTGTGAATCAGGCCTTCATGGTCGAATTGCTGCAAAGAAACCACTACTAAAGGACACAATAAGAAGAAGAGACTTGCTTGGGCCAAGAAAGACGAGCAATGGACATTAGACCGGTGGAAATGTGTCCTTTGGTCTGGAGTCCAAATTGGTGATTTTTGGTTCTAACCGCCGTGTCTTTGTGAGACGCGGTATGGGTGAACGGATGATCTCCGCATGTGTATTTCCCACCGTAAACCATGGAGGAGGAGGTGTTATGGCGTGGGGGTGCTTTGCTGGTGACACTGTCTGTGATTTATTTAGAATTCAAGGCACACTTAACCAGCATGGCTACCACAGCATCCTGCAGTGATAAGCCATCCCATCTGGTTTGGGCTTAGTGGGACTATCATTTGTTTTTCAACAGGACAATGACCCAACACACCTCCAGGCTGTTTAAGGGCTATTTTACCAAGAAGGAGAGTGATGGAGTGCTGCATCAGATGACCTGGCCTCCACAATCCCCAGACCTCAACCCAATTGAGATGGTTAAGGATGAGTCGGAACACAGAGTGAAGGAAAAGCAGCCAACAAGTGCTCAGCATATGTGGGAACTCCTTCAAGATTGTTGGAAAAGCATTCCAGGTGAAGCTGGTTGAGAGAATGCCAAGAGTGTGCAAAGCTGTCATCAAGGCAAAGGGTGGCTATTTGAAGAATCTCAAATATAAAATATATTTTGATTTGTTTAACACTTTTTTGGTTACTACATGATTCCATATGTATTATTTCATAGTTTTGATGTCTTCACTATTATTCTACAATGTAAAAAATAGTAAGAATAAAGAAAAACCCTTGAATGAGTAGGTGTGTCCAAACTTTTGACTGGTACTGTATATCACCATGGGAAGCCACCCATTGAAATATAGCCCATAGCCATAGCAGCCACACACACATGGATGCAATTGAAGCAGGGATCAACACCCACGCATTGAGCTCCATTTAAACACAGCATGCACAGATACATAAATCACACACATATATAAAGTCATTTGGGGAATTGTAGGTTTCTACATTGTGTGAAAAGCGTTGTTTCATATTGAGATGCATTACATTGAAAATTGTACACTGTCTCTTTAAGAGTGTCAGCGCGGTTCTGAATGATGGCGTGTGAATCTGTCATTCATTCATTGCTATGATGATTGATCTCCTGAAGACGCTATGCCTTTTCCATTCTTTCTTTGCCCCCTAATGTTTGGATATACTGGTAAAGTTACCAGGTTGTTAGCTAGCTATCTAATGAGGTAACATGACTTAACAAATGTTACGTTCGTAAATTCACTCTGGCTATCTACTCCGATTTCAGAGCACTCTTGTGTGAGTGTGCCAGAGCGCAGAATAACTGATGCATTTATGAACGCTCAACACCAGTTGAATATGGCCGGTGTCAGTAAACGTCGGCAAAGAAGCGTAATTAAATTGTTGCCAGCAGCACAGTTACAGTCACCAACGCTCTGGATAACATGAAAACAGCCTAACCAGCTTTGCTAGGTCGAGTAAAATGGTCAGAGTGAGGTGTTCTCTCATTTGTGTCTGGAAGTAGCTAGCCAACGTTAGCCAATTAGCTTGGGTGCTTGACTACCGTTGTGAGGTCAGAACGCTCGGATCAACCCAACTCCTTGGCCAGAGCGTCCAGTGTGCACTTTACGAACGGACAATCTGACAACGCTCTGAATTTACGAACACCCAGAGCGCACTCTGGCACTCCAGATTGAATTTACGAACGCACCCAAAGTGTTAACGGCCCGCGAGTAGTTTTAGAACGCACGCGTCATGGTTAATGAATATAAAATGCGGCCCGCCAATGGAGATGCATCAAGCTGCAGCACCAATGCGCAATAGAAGGGAAAAAACGTAGCGCAGCTAATGGGTCACATCTTTTTAAACAAGAGGTTTTCTCTTAGTAATGGTGCTGTCACGCTCTGGCTCCGGGACTTTGTATGTTGAGCCAGGGTGTGTTCGTTTTGTTGTGTTTTGGTTGGTTGTCTTTGGGTGTGTTGTCTTGGTTGTTCGTGTGACTCCCAATCAGTGGTAACGAGTGTCAGCTGTCGGCTCGTTATCTCTGATTGGGAGCCATATTTAAACTGTGTGTTTTCACCTTGGGGTGGTGGGTTTTTGTTCCATGTTCTGTCAGTGTCACAGAGGACTTCACGTATCGTCATTTGTTTTGTTGTTTCGTGGTTGCTTTAATTTAATAAAGTCAACATGTTCGCTCAACACGCTGCGCCTTGGTCCGCTTCCTTAGACAATCGTGACAGGTGCAACCATCACGGTCACGAATCTGTGCTTGCTTTTTCTCTAGGGCTCTCAGAAACAATGGTACAGCGAAGCCTAATCATTACAACAATTACTATCTGGCAGATTTCTTTCTAGGCACAACAATACACTGAGTGTACAAAACGTTAGGAACACCTGCTCTTTCCATGACAGACTGACCAGGTGAATGCAGGTGAAGGCTATGATCACTTATTGATGCCACTTTTCAAATCCACTTCAATCAGTTTAGATGAAATGGAGGAGACTGGTTACAGAACGATTTCTAAGCCTTGAGACATGGATTGTGTATGTGTGCCATTCAGAGGGTGAATGGGCAAGACAAAATATTTAAGTGCCTTTGAATGTGGTATGGTAGTAGGTGATGGGCGCATCGGTTTGGGTGTGTCAAGAACTGCAACGCTGCTGGGTTTTTCAACCTCAACAGTTTCCCGTGTGTATCAAAAATGGTCCACCACCCAAAGGACATCCAGCCAACTTGACACAACTGTGGGAAGCATTGGAGTCAACATGGGCTAGCATCCCTGTGGAACGCTTTCGACACCTTGTAGAGTCCATGCCCTGACGAATTGAGGCTGTTCTGAGGACAAAAGGGGGTGCAACTCAATATTAGGAAGGTGTTACGTGACCAAAATGGTCATACTTTAGAGCCCTGATTGTGAGAGAATTGAGCAGATCAGGGTAGTATTGGAGTGTTGTGGAGGTTTTATAGGGGTTCAGTATCACCTGTGAGAGGGGGCACTCCTTGGCCAGTGTGCTTTGGTTCATCTCCTTGAGAAGCTCCTTGAGGGCGTTCCTCACCGTGGCGTGGTTCCACTGCTCTGACGGAAGGTCCTCTAGCTTGGCAAAGCTACAGAACCATAGAAAAAGTCAGTCACTTCCTACTTCCTGTCCTGGGGCTGGTTGCACCTAGCCTGGTTAATCTAGACTGAATACTGCATTCAGTCTGGTTTAACCAGGCTAGGTTGCACCAGCTTTGTGTAAGTTCATCACTACATCATAACTGAATAACTATTTAGTCAATAACTAGGGAATTGGAATGCACTATCCTATCCAGATATTGTACTATCCCACAAACTACCTATTTATTTGCCTCAACTCACATCAGTCGCTAAGGGCAATACCAAAGATTTGTATAACTAACCCAAGATAGACCACAGCCTGTTGTTTCCAATGGGAGCAAATTAATCATAGTGGGCAAAACAAGCAAGGAGGTGGGCAGATCCAATCACGAGCTAGCGAACTCCTATTGGCGCATTCTAGCATGTATTTGCATATTTCCGTTAGAGAACGTCTTCTCTGTGAAATGAGTGTGTGCAATAACTCAATTCGCCCTTGCACTCTTTCTAAGCAATGCAATTTTTAAAAAACTTTGGGGAACAGAAGACTGTATTGAGATCAAATGTTTCTTTCATGAGAAGTTTTGCAGAACGTCGGCCAAAATCCATCTCACTCCATCTTCTCCCACTGCCGGCCACTGGGCTTTCTCTCATCACCATATTTGGTGGTGTGGAAATTCCATAGGGATGCTTCAGATTCATAAATCCGGTGAATCATCTGGCTCATTGTTCTATCTGTGGCAATACTATACATGTCAGGCAATACCATCACCATGGAGACAGATGTAAACAAAGCTGGACGGTATGCGACAACACAATAAGGACCACAATCCACTTATCTGGAGTCTATCCATCTCTGTTTATCTGGCTATCAGGGCCATGTTCACTGATTCTTTGGGAAAGTACAAGTTACTGGCATGAAAGCCCTCTTGGAGAGAAAGGCAGATAATAGATAAATCTCTGATACTGGGATCTGGGATAGCTGCCTCCTTGGATCGTGCCCAATTTAGATTTTAAACCTAATGCTCCACAATGGTAAACTGTTGAACTACAGAGGCCTATAGTGAAAATGTAGAAAATGCCAAGATGAGATCAGTCACCCAAAGGAACTCTGTCTGATTCAATAACATTGAAATACTCCAACTTTATTCCAACAGCTGGAATGTTGTAGTATCTTCAAAATCAATCTATTTCTAAACAGTGGAAATGCAAAGCCTTTCAATAAATTATGTCACTGTAAGCTTATAAGCTGTGTAGCTAAAGCTATATCTGCCCACCACATTTTCCTCCTCACCCCTCTACAGAAAGTAACATGCATGCACACACACACCTCTGTAGCTGAATGCGGAGGGTGACCATATGATAGACGTCCAGCAACATGTCAGCCACCGTGGCCTCAGGAGAGTCTGTTAGGAAGTGGATGGGCAGAGGGTTCCAACGACCCACCTTGATGATGCCTGAGAGGGAGAGATGGGAGAGAGAGAGATGGGAGAGAGGGAGAGGGGGGGTAGCGAGGGGGGGGAAGAGACAGAGAAAGATGATTAGTGAGACACAAATAATACAAGCTCCCTCCCTCGCTCACACACACACACACACACACACACACACACACACACACACACACACACACACACACACACACACACACACACACACACACACACAGTAATAGGGAGAGGTAAACTTAATTAACCCACAACATCATTATATTGTTCCATGACATCATCTCAACAGTACTTAACCCTTGGTAACACTGGCCAGAATAAAACCTCCATGAAATAGAGATGATCAGAGAATGTGTGTGTGTGCGTGCGTGTGTGTGCGTGCGTGGGCTGTATGCTACTACAGAAAATATGGCTTTGCAGGGAGAACAAAGTGTTTGCAGTTCGGGGGTTGCTAACAACGTGCCAGTTGGCTCATGACTCCCTATCTGTCCGTCTGTCTTGAGTGTGTGAACATGTGGGTTTGTCTGTGTTTGTGTTTACGTGCCCATGGATATCTGTCCAGGTGTGTGTGTGCGTTTGTGTGTGTGAAGGTCTCTCTCTCCCAGTGGACCAGTTCCTTCAAGGCTGTAAAGCAGATAGAGGGAGCAACAGATAAAACCTTATCTATTAGAACATTATCAACTATGGAAGAGACACCCAATGAGCTAGCCTCATTAACCACACACACACACACACACACACACACACACACACACACACACGGGCAGAAGACTTCAATACAGCAGACAGACAAGACAAGACAGTGTATAGAAGGCTGGGGCAACACGTCAACCTACTCACTAATACCTGCAATAAAACAGGTCAATGGTTGTTTGATCAACCCAAATAGAACGCTGTAAAAGAGGCACTCGTTGTATGAGGGATAGGTGGGATGGGTTGGGCTAGCAGGGTAATAAGAGGTAGCTATTCTATAGAACAGGTTTGTCAGGTTTGGAAGAGATCCCCTAACCCCTGCTGCCACGAATTGAGTGGTGCAGGCTTTTGTTACAGCCCAGCCTTAAAAACTCTGCTGTATAATTAACCACTATATTGCCTCAGAGCAAAGAGTGTTTAAAGTTGCTCATGGCTGTCATTAGTCACCCGCCATTGAGAGTTGGAGTAGAGAATAAAGAGATACATCAGGTCTGTATTTCTGATGAGTTTTCCTCTCCTCACTTACCACTACATTATACACTATGGTTCTCTGTAGTTTGTGGGTGTTCTTTAGCTTAGTATGAAAGCCTTGCAAATAAATGTCCATCTACAACCCAAGCCAATGATCTAGAAACAGAGCTAACGAGTGTTGAAAAAGGAGAGGGAGAATAACTGTGTAAGATGTGGACCTCTTAGGTATAAATAACAGAACAATAATACTGTAAACATGAACACACACAGGGCCTTCCCTGAGACTCTTGCTGGCTGGAGCTGTGAAAACTAAACAATGCTAATCGCATTACTATCCTCTAAATCAGAGCCAGACGGGGCCCGAGGCCTCTCTCTCTCTCTCTCTCTCTCTCTCTCTCTCTCTCTCTCTCTCTCTCTCTCTCTCTCTCTCTCTCTCTCTCTCTCTCTCTCTCTCTCTCTCACACACATAGTCAAACAGCTTCAGTGTCGTGCATCCAAAGAAACAGTACTGTATTGCTTCACACAAACATAAAGGATAACTATGTTACTAGACATGGTGGAGACAATAGGACATTGCCCAACCATCATTTACTTCCTATTCTTTCAACAATAGGTCTCAGTTGTGATCCAATCCTTCAGTGCCAGAGAGGAAGGCAAGGAACTCTACTGTTTCTTCCACTACTAACTGTGTATCTGTGGATAGATATCTTCCCCAGATACTGATTTAGAGAGGAAAAGCTATGGAGACAGATGAAGACAATTTGTGTATAACTGCCCTCCCTCATCCTACATCCCCTCATTCCCCTCCTCTCAGATCCTTTTCCCTCTTCTCTCTCTGAGTGCTTTCTGTTTATATAGCTCGGTTAGCTTTGATTTGGGAGAGCTGGTCTGTTTTCCTCATTGTGTGTCTCATTGTGCAGTGGAGGGTATAGGCCGGCTAGCTAGAGGGCCTGAGGACAGTGGAGGGTATAGGCCGGCTAGCTAGGGGGCCCTGAGGACAGTGGAGGGTATAGGCCGGCTAGCTTGGGGGCCCTGAGGACAGTGGAGGGTATAGGCCGGCTAGCTAGGAGCCTGAGGACAGAGGAGGGTATAGGCCGGCTAGCTAGGGGGCCTGAGGACAGTGGAGGGTATAGGCCGGCTAGCTAGGGGCCTGAGGACAGTGGAGGGTATAGGCCGGCTAGCTAGGGGGCCTGAGGACAGTGGAGGGTATAGGCTGGCTAGTTTGGGGGCCCTGAGGACAGTGGAGGGTATAGGCCGGCTAGCTAGGGGGCCTGAGGACAGTGGAGGGTATAGGCCGGCTAGCTAGGGGGCTGAGGACAGTGGAGGGTATAGGCCGGCTAGCTAGGGGCCCTGAGGACAGTGGAGGGTATAGGCTGGCTAGTTTGGGGGCCCTGAGGACAGTGGAGGGTATAGGCCGGCTAGCTAGGGGGCCTGAGGACAGTGGAGGGTATAGGCCGGCTAGCTAGGGGGCTGAGGACAGTGGAGGGTATAGGCCGGCTAGCTAGGGGCCCTGAGGACAGTGGAGGGTATAGGCCGGCTAGCTAGGGGGCCTGAGGACAGTGGAGGGTATAGGCCGGCTAGCTAGGGGCCTGAGGACAGTGGAGGGTATAGGCCAGCTAGCTAGGGGCCTGAGGACAGTGGAGGGTACAGGCCGGCTAGCTAGGGGCCCTGAGGACAGTGGAGGGTACAGGCTGGCTAGCTAGGGGCCCTGAGGACAGTGGAGGGTATAGGCCGGCTAGCTAGGGGCCCTGAGGACAGTGGAGGGTATAGGCCGGCTAGCTAGGGGGCTGATGACAGTGGAGGGTATAGGCCGGCTAGCTAGGGGCCCTGAGGACAGTGGAGGGTATAGGAGCATGTCAAATCTGGCATCAAATGAAAGCTAAGAGTCTATAAAAAAATATATTAAGGCATATATATACATTATTCAACCATTTTCAATCCTAAATATTAGAAATAAGGGCATTTCCAGGCATAGAGCCGACATAGAAATTAATAATATTTGAAAATTCCAAAAAACAAACAAATTCCCCTAAATGTAAATGTTGTACTATAAAAATAAAGTTTCCCTGCTGGACAAGGATTTTCCCTGAGATAATTTCCTGCTATTGTACACATTTTGCTATGAGGCTGAGAGATAATTGTGCTGTTTCCTGTAATAAAACATAATAATAATGGCTTATGACGTGTTCATATGCTAAGCTCGTGGGCCCCCCACCTTGCAAGGGCTACAGGGGTATGTGCTACGCCAGTGATCCCGGCTCTTACTGACAACTACCCATGAGCCCCCTCTCTTTTAATTTACTGTAACCAGCATCCGTACCCACTGAGCACCGACCGACCCCGAACGTCCATGGACGTTGAAAAGTAGTTGAAATTTGGTCAGTCTGCTCTGGCCTTGATTTCAACGTCCACAGATGTTGATTTGGTCCAGTCCAGACTAATCAAATGTGGTCTTGTTTGGGGGCGGAGCTCATTAAAATAGTAGCCAATGTGTAGAATAATACTCAAATATGCAAATGAGGATATTGCATATTTCTACCTTTGTGTACCTATTTAGGATATATCACCATGAAGAAAATAACATTCATATTATGCATTTATGTATAGCACAGATCAGGGACCCATGACCCTAACCTTAACCCAATTCTGTTACCGGGTGTAAATCCACTTTACTTACTGTTCAATAACCAAAATCAATTTTTTTCAAAGTCAAGGTGTCATGTCATAGCTGGCACCCCATTCTAGCTGCAGACATCTTTTAATCTTAATTCGGAGTGGATATTTAACAGAGTTTTTGGAAAATGTGGTCACAAAAAACAGAGGGATATTTTACCGAAATTCTAATACCAAACTTGCATAGTTCTTCCAGTAAATGTGATTTTGTAAAAGGTTTAGTGTAAATTCTTAAAAGTAGTCCTTGTGCATAGAGTTGTATGGTTTGTTAAACTTTGAAATCAATGTTTTTTGTTTGGCATACATTTTAAAGTGCACAAGTATGCATACACATGCATAGCAGTGGTGGATTCATTATTAATTAATCAGTTTTGGCCCCTTGTTATGTGGCCCCTGCTTCATGTCCATATTTTTTTAAAATAGAAATCATTGTTCCCATTTCCACATAAAAATTCTGCCTCCCAAAGACATCCCTTCATGTGGCCAACTGGTGGCTTGGCTTGTGCCAATATGTGCCCATCCACACAAACACAAATCCATCCACAAACACACACAGGCTTTTTCTCTTTCCTTCTCATTGTCTCTCTCTCTCTTAAAGGCACTGCATGATCAATCCACCGTCTGCATCGGCCGTGCAGCATTTACGGTGATATGGCCTCTGCAGAAGTCAGGGCATTCATACTTCTTGAGCTTCGCCAAGCAGCGCAGAGCTGTTGTGAAGGAAGTTGTCAAGGAAGTGAGTTGCTGTTTATACAGGACCTCCCGCCCCCACCTACCGTCAACCAATCATGTCAATGTGGAGCTATACGGAGCTATACGGAGCCCTCCGCATTGTTATAGAATTTGAGAGGCACACAGCGATGCGGTACGGAGCTTGATTTGGCCTCCCAGTGCCTCCGGACGCTTCGCAATCACGTCACACCATCCATTCGGCGCCTCTGACCACATTTTGGGATCAAGCATAAATTGGCTCTTACACACACACCCTCGACAGACACGCATGTACTCACAGACACAGAGACACAGAGACACGCAGAAACACATACACACATGTATGTGCCTACACACAGACACACACACACACACACACACACAGACAGACAGACAGACACTGTCCTATGGAACAAGGCTTAAGCGATGCAGCAGGCTAGCTGCTCACGCAGGGCTCCTCATTCCAAACTGGTTCCAGGTCTCGCCCCCCTCCCCCCATGCCCCTGGCTACACCAGGGGAAACCCCACATGCATGACACAGCCGTTCTACTTTATATCATCATAACCAAACCCAGCGCTCATATTCATCTGTCTATCTGGTAAGTGTATTTGTATTTATTAGGGATCCACCTTAGCTGCGGCCAAGGCAGCAGCTACTCTTCCTGGGGTCCAAACACAAAGTGGACAATCAGTGAGGGTGAAGGAATACATTCTGCCAATACTGTTATGTTCTGTAAGACCACAACACTTTTTATATATGACTGGAACAGGGATGTGTGACAGAGAAGGAAGAAGTTCCCCCTAACCACTGATACAAGGTTGGATATTTATTTATGCACCGAATGGTTAAGGTTAGGAGCCAGGTAATGATTAAAGGTAATCTGATCCTAGATCTGTGGTTAGGGGCAACGTCTACCTCAACTGTGAGTGACAGGACTCATATTTCACAATAGGTCTAGAGTCGTCTGTACATCCACTAAACAAAACCAAACTGAAAGTTTGTCCTGTATAACTCACTGACCCTGTAACGTGGCAGCAGGGCAACAATGTACTCTCCTCTCGTCTCTGAGGCCTACAGTATGGCTGGCCGGCCGGCCACCGTTAATTGTCTGAAGCCTTAAAGTACAGGTCTGTCCCTTCCATTCTATAAAAGCCTTCAGACCCTTATAACTGAAATAAACAATATGCACCAGTTAATTACTAACTGGATCTAATTAAAGAAAGGCCGTGGTGCTGGGAGAGAATTTAAATACACCGCTGGGACACAAGTATGCAGGACACAATTCAAACAGGGAGAAAATAGCCCGGACTCTGTGTAATTTTGGTCGGTGACCACAGAGGAAAAAATGTATAATTTAAGCCAGAAATTATTCATTTAACATAAACGCTTATTTTAAAAAACAAAGTATTTTTGAGGAAGAGGAGGGAAGGGGGGGTGTGTGTGCGAGTTGGTATTTGTGTGTCTTTATGTCAGAGCATGCAACTGTGTGGGTGTGTGGGTGTCTATGCGTGCACACAACTGTCTTTTGGGTATGTATTCGTTTAACTGTGTCTGTGTGTGTGTGTGTGTCTGTGTCTGTGTCTGTGTCTGTGTCTGTGTCTGTGTGTGTGTGTGTGTGTGTGTGTGTGTGTGTGTGTGTGTGTGTGTGTGTGTGTGTGTGTGTGTGTGTGTGTGTGTGTGCGCGTGGGTGTGTGTGTGTGTATGTATGTGTGTGTGTGCGCGTGGGTGTGTGTGTGTGCGTGTGTAAGTGTGTGCTTGCATGCTTGTGTGTGTGTAGGCGTGAAGAGCAGCTATATTATTAGTTGTCCTCCTCTACTTATTCAGTATGACTATGTGCTTAACTGTGTGGCCGGGGAGTGTTACTGTTACTGATTATGTTGTTGCTGCTGTAGCCGTTTGTTTGCTGCTGTTGTGACACTGGTCACTTTAATAATGTTTACATACTGTTTTACCCACTTTATATGTATATACTGTATTCTAGTCAAGGTTTGTCCTATATAACTACTGCTGTACACACCTTTTCTATTCATATACTGTCCATACTGTCTATACACACCATCATCTACTGTCCATACTGTCTATACACACCATCATATACTGTCCATATATATTTATATTCCAGACTCTGACTTTGCTCATTCTGATATTTCTATATTTCTTAATTCCTTTCTTTTTATTTATGTGGATGTGTGTGTATTGTTGTGTATTGTTAGGTATTACTGTACTGTTGAAGCTAGAAACATAAGCATTTAGCTGCACCTGCGATAACATCTGAAAAATATGTGTATGCGAGCAATCACATTTGATTTGATTTGTGATGTCTGGTTTAGTCTACATGGCTTTGAACAGCCTGGATGTTTTTAGGAGGACTGTATTGATGTGGACATGGGACCACTGTGGCCTGCTGTTTTAGAGGGACCTCCCCTGATACTTGGCACACACGGCTAGGCTACAACTACTAGCTAGTAATAACATTCTGCATACTATGGCAAATGCTTTACTGTCCAGGCCAGTTAAGACTTTTTAAGAGATATAATAGGAACAATATACACTGAGTGTACAAAACATTAGGAACACCTGCTCTTTCCATGACATAGGGTTTTTCCTGTGTGTATCAAGAATGGTCCACCACCCAAAGGACATCCAGCCAACTTGACACAACTGTGGGAAGCATTGGAGTCAACATGAGCCAGCATCCCTGTGGAATGCTTTCGACACCTTGTAGTCCATGCCCCGACAAATTGAGGCTGTTCTGAGGGCTAAAGGGGGTGCAACTCAATATTAGGAAGGTGTTCCTAATGTTTTCTCCCCTCAGTGTATGTGTACAATCCTAGCTGTAATAGTCTGATTATTGATTGTTGTTAAAACTACGACACCAAAAAGATATCAACAGACTAATACAATAGTTAAATTCTGTCTATTTGCGTACAGTAGCTTTTATCTAAACAATTCAAAGTCATAAAATGGAAAATACCTCCCTTTGACCAAATGTGGCTTTGGGTGGAGATGGTACTCACGTTCACCTCAGTGCCTTCAGACAATAAATACAGTAAAAATATAGGTTGTATAGAAAATAAGGGTAATTGCTTATGGTTGGTTAATGGCCCTATTCAGGGCTGTAAACTAAGGCCAGGAGTTTCCCTGGCAAGGAAAAACTCTGAACTCTCTGAACATTCTGAACAATGTCTTTAGAATTGTCAGTCATAATGAACACCAAATATCTGAGAGGGCACAAAGTAAGTGAGTATGGCTGGGGGGTGGTGAAGTTGGATAATTTTTCCTGCAATCTATAGCCATAATCATTATGCTTAATTCTATGTAAAGAAATATGTATATCTAAGCATACATCTTGACCTGTCTGTCTCCTCCTGACTGGTGGTTCTTTTTTAAAGAAACAAAATACTCTTTGCTAAAATCTGGGAAAAGATTGAAAGGAATGTGAGTCTTATTCAGTACATTTAGTTATTGCTTGCTTTTCTAAAGTCTACCAACCTTGCCAGCAGGCATGCCAGCTAAGATAGTTAGACAAGCTAGCTACTCTAACCTGATTGATAACCTGAAATGGCTTCTTGGTAGCTAGTTATGAGGTTGGGAGATTGGGAACCTATCTGGGCTAGCTAAAGCCAACTTCATACAATTGCTAGGTGGCTAGTAGTAATAAGAGAAACAACAACAACAACATTCTTATTTGTAAAAAATACAGGACAAATCTGAGGGGGCATTTGCCCCTGTGCCCCCTATGGGCATGACGCCTCTGATAATGAATGTAGTATTTTCAGCCCAGGAGGAGTCATGTAGGGGACAGTAAGAGCAGGGGGGTACAGTACAGTCTGTGGTCCAGGTAGTATGGCAGAGTAAAGCAGGCAGAAGAGAAAAGAAGAGAAGAGGAGTTCATGTAGGGAACATGTTAGAGCATATGGGTACAGTGGGTACAGAGTACCGTTCAGTACAGTGTGTTTCAGGTGGTTTGGCAGAGAGGAAAGTGACGGAAAGCAGAGAAGAGAGGAGTTCATTCAGACAGTGATAAGGGTTGTTGACCTTGAGGCAGTAAACAGGGATTACCTGTGCTGTGCCAGTCTGTCTGTTACGATGTGTGGGTGTACTGTATGAAGTGAGGTCTCTCACGTACATCACACTACATGAGATTTGTCAGGTCAAACTATAAATGACGTGATATTTGAAATTAGAGCCTCTCCAGATGACACATTGTTTGGCTTGGCTGTTACTTGTCTGGTAAACAAAAGTGGGGCCATGACAGTGATACTTTTAATGACTTATCTTGATGTATAGCAATAATACTGCAATAAATATTCAATACTAGCAACAGAACAAAAAGTAGGTATTTTTCTGACACACAGGGGCGGCAGTTCAGTTATTGCCTACTACCATGAATAGCCCCCAAGAAACCAATGAGACTCTTAATGTAGAGACATGAAAAGAAGCAGATTCACACACACCATTATTCACACACACCATTATTCACACACACCATTATTCACACACACCATTATTCACACACACCATTATTCACACACACCATTATTCACACACACCATTATTCACACACACCATTATTCACACACACCATTATTCACACACACCATTATTCACACCAGTATTCACACACCATTTCAGTTTAAGTCAATGTATGTCAGTTGCCTGGTTGTGTCTATTATTACCATATATCAACGTGAAGCAACTCCCCCAGTTTAGTGAACACAAGTAAACTGCACTGTCCTCCTGGAGATGACAACCATGTGTGCAACAAGAAATTCCACCATTATTATGTTCCTCCCCTAGACCTCTCACACATAAACATTCCCACACATACACAGCACTCATGCACGCACACACACAATAAAGCATGTGCATATCCTTAGACAAATGTAGTCATACACATAGTATTTTTGCCTCTTGGAGGAACTAGAGTCATTATTTTTCAACTCTTTGTTCTGTGCTTAATGAGTTTCTCAGACTGTCTGCTCTTTAGTTGTGTTTTCCAAACATTCTTTACTTAGTCCTTCCCTGAGAGCACAAAACACCATAACAGTCAGTGTATCATCTGGCTAGAGTCCCTTACAGTCAATTATTGCTGTGTGCTCTCTAACACTTTGTGTAGTTGGCCTCGTCCTAGATCGGTGTGTGAATTGGTCCTAGATCAGTTGGAATACAGCAGTGCCAAAGCTCGAACTCAGTACCAGTTAATCTGTTTAGAGCTGGTCTGTTGTGTTTACTGGTCACAGATCAGTCGAAAATACACCCTGTTCCAAGGTGATAACTTTAAGTGTTAAGTAGGCCTACAGTATTGGGTTGGCGTTTTGCATTGCCAGATTCCAGTGGAGAAATATTGAAATAAAGCGCTAACTCTGTACCAGGTGTGTGTATGTGCAGACTCTGTGGGAGAACTGTTTTCAGCTGTATTGCTAACTGGCCCTAGATCAGTTACAGCTCTAACTCAGTAGCAGGTAGAGTCTTTATGGCTGGTGCTTCGTTGATACAGTAGTCTGACTGTGGGTCAGTGTGTAGGCTACAGTACTCACCATGGGCCTGAGCGGCTGAGCTGTGGGAGTACCCCAGGGCCAGCAGGGCCGTCTCCACCAGCTGGTTGAAGAGGATATCCTTCCTGACCAGGACAAACTCAGCATGCTCCTCTCTGTGTCCCTCATTCCTCTCCACTTCCTCACGCTCTCGTTCACGCTGCATCCTTCCATCAGGCCCTGCCTGCTCCACCACACAGAACACTGGGATCATCAGACCTGGAGGGGGGGACATGGGAGAGAGAGAGAGAGAGAGAGAGAGAGAGAGAGAGAGAGAGAGAGAGAGAGAGAGAGAGAGAGAGAGAGAGAGAGAGAGAGAGAGAGAGAGAGAGAGAGAGAGAGAGAGAGAGAGAGAGAGAGAGAGAGAGAGAGAGAGAGAGAGAGAGAGAGAGAGAGAGTAGAGAAAAATTGACCAGAATGTTAGGCTAAGTAAATCTTATGCTAAGAAGGTAAAATATTCAGTCTAATTAGGTCTGCATGGAATACTTTATATATTATATGTATAGTTCATTTGAAATTTGCAAATGCAAATTACCTGAAACAATCAATGGATAATTTCAATGGCTGTTTATTCAGTTGTAGTATTGTCTCTTAAATCCTCTCCAAGTAATAGACAGTAGCTAATATAATAATATGCCATTTAGCAGACGCTTTTATCCAAAGCGACTTACAGTCATGCGTGCATAAATTTTTTGCGTATGGGTGGTCCCGGGGATCAAACCCACTACCTTGGCGTTACAAGCGCCGTGCTCTACCAGCTGAGCTACAGAGGACCTAATCTAATGGCAAGGATATTCTTTAGATTAAAGGTGAAATAACAATGGCTATGCAAAGACATCATAAAAGGTTAGCAGAGAGAATCACCATTCAAAGTGTCAATATCAATTGATATTGATAAGCTTGAGACTGCTTTTCATAAGTTATTTACATTGATTGAATGCCACAAGAGTACAGTTGGTGCTTTCTGGATCAAACGCTAATACAAGCTATTGTGTCCTTTATCAGTTTATCACTTCCATAATTTAGTAGACATGCTATGCAAGTTCGAACGGCTCTGCTTTGGACGATTTATTGCAGGTCCTTGTAGATTATTTATAATTGAACTGCTAATTTCATGGATAAAGCTGGAGCATGGTAACCGTTCCCAGAGTGATAATGGTCCACACCATGCCTACATACTTTTCTTAACTGCCCAGAGCCTTCTTTCACATCAGACCTGGCACCGTTACCTGCCCACAGGTCACCAAAGTCGGTCGGGCAGTCACACAAACTGTCAAAGAATGCAGTGAGTAGAGGCCAGGAGTTTTTCCTGACCACATCAGTTGACAACTAGGGCTCTTTCACTCCCAGCTATCTAGGCATGATGTTTTTCGCCCCATATTCAATATTGTTTCAACTGCTGTGGTTTTCTGTAGATCCTCACCCTACGACAGTAGTTATTATGTAGCGCACTATAGAATGATAACTTGTAAGCAGTAGCAATAGTAGCTGGTTAACACAATAGTCAACATTTAAACTAGACTAATTCTCAATCTTTCATTATGGGAATTTGTATTTTTGATTTTTGGTCCCACTCCCAAAATCCCACCCCACTATCAGATATCACTATCCTTTTGGCTAACAGCAACAACATGAGTTCTCCTTCACCAATATCCCTATTTTTCCTGAAAGGCTTTTGATTGTAGGCCACCTGTCGACTGGCAATTAATTAAGGCTCTCACAAGAAATGAGGGTCTGAGCATTAGGCAAACACCCAGCACTAATAATAAGAGTAGAGCAATACCACACGCACACACACACGCACACACACACACACACAGTACAGCAGCACCATTAGAGCCCCCCCCCCTTGTTTTAATCAGTCAATTCCTATATTTCTATTTCCTCTCCATTAATCATCCCGGCTCGCAGTTCGATGGGCTCTTATGGAGTGAATTACACACTGTAGCTCTGTGCCAATTCAAGTAAGTGAATTTCCCCCAACAGGGAAATATAACTGTCAACACAGAGCAGCTCCAGCTAGCTCTCTCTCTCTCTCTCTCTCTCTCTCTCTCTCTCTCTCTCTCTCTCTCTCTCTCTCTCTCTCTCTCTCTCTCTCTCTCTCTCTCTCTCTCTCTCTCTCTCTCTCTCTCTCTCTCTCTCTCTCTCTCTCTCTCTCTCTCTCTCTCTCTCTCTCTCTCTCTCTCTCTCTCTCTCTCTCTCTCTGTTACTCTCTGTATCTATCACCCTCTCCTTCCTTTCCTTTAGCTCTTGTTAGTAGTGGGATTATGTGGGAATGGACATGTGTAATACTGTATATGCTCTAAATATATGCATGTGTGTGATCTATACTGAACAAAAATATAAACGCAACATGCAACAATTTCAAAGATTTTACTGAGTTATAGTTCATATGAGTAAATCAGTCAATTGAAATAAATTCATTAGGCCCTAATCTATGGATTTCACATGACTGGGAATACAGATATGCATCTGTTGGTTACAGATACCTTTAATAAAATGGGCCTCACAATGGGGCTCAGGATCTCGTCGCTGTATTTTTGTGCATTCAAATTGCTAATCAATAAAATGCACTTGTATTCGTTGTACGTAGTTTATGCCTGCCCATACCATAACGCCACCACCACCATGGGGCACTCTGTTCACAATGTTGACATCAGCAAACCGCTCACCCACACAACGCCATACACAAGGTCTGCGGTTGTGAGGCCGGTTGGACATACTGCCAAATTCTCTAAAACGACGTTGGAGGCAGCTTATGGTAGAGAAATTCACATTCAATTCTCTGCCAACAGCTCTGGTGGACATTCCTGCAATCAGCATGCAAGTTGCACGCTCCCTCAAAACTTGAGACATCTGTGGCATTGTGTTGTGTGTCAAAACTGCACATTTTAGAGTGGCCGTTTATTGTCCCCAGCACAAGGTGCACCTGTGTAAAGATCATGCTGTTTAATCAGCTTCTTTATATATCACACCTGTCAGGTGTATGGATTATCTTGGCAATTAGAAATGCTCACTAACAGGGATGTAAACAAATTTGTGCAGAAAATCGGAGAGAAATAAGCTTAATGTGCGTATGGAAAATTTCTGGTATCTTTTATTTCAGCTCATGAAACATGGGACCAACACTTTACATGTTGTGTTTATATTTTTGTTCAGTGTATGAATCTAGAGATCTATGAATGTACTGTATAACTGAATGTGTGTATACTGTGTGAGTGTTCATAGGCCTACAGTGTGTTTGTGTGAATGTGTTCAATAGTATGCATCTGAATGTGAGAGTGTTCCTGTCATGGGCCTCTCACTCCACCGGGTTACCACCTTAATTTTCTTCCACTCTGCTCACCACTCTCTCTACTCAGCCTAACTAGCTCCACCTGTCCCTGCTCTGCTCTGCTCTAATTACTCTGCCAGCTGCGCTGCATTACCCACTACCTCTCCCAGTATTTAAGGCCCTGTCTTTCAGCTCTCCGGTGTCAGATCGTCTGCAAAGCTCACACCCGGAACCTGTTTGCTCGCGCTTCTGGCTCACCCTGGTTTTGTGACCCCGGACCTGCCTGTTTTTTTGGATACTCTTCTGCCTCAGGAGATCCAGACCTGCTTCTGCCATTACGACTCCTGACTACTCTTCAATCCCGGTAACTCTGACCAGCCTTCTGCCTTGCTACTACGTATTTTGGATTTCCCTTGAACTGTACTGCTGCCTGGTTTCATTCCGCCCTGTTGTGTCTGTGTCTCCCCCCCCCAGGACTTCTGGACCACCCACCACCGGCTTCATAGGACGCATCGCTGCCACTGGGGGGGGCACAGACCCAGCACATTGGACGGGATCCCTGTTACCCCTGGAGCCTTCATTCACTCCCTACTTCCCTTTTCCCTTAAGTTTAATAAACTTTCTGGTGTGACGCAATTGTGGTCCTCTGGTCGTCTGTCTGAACCGTGACAGTACGATCTGACCATTATGGACTCAGCGCACACTTTCCCCGACATGGAAACCGAGGAGCATGAGCAGCAGTTCCAGCAGCGGCAACAACAACTCGCCATGATCATTCAACTCCTCACCAACCTTACCCCAGCCAGTCTGCCCACCAGCCCTGCCCCGAGTTACCTGCCCCGGTCATTGCAGCCGCTGCTCGAACCCAAGATTGGGAACCCCGAGCGGTTCAACGGCGATTCAACCCAGGTCCGGCCATTCCTGACTAGCTGCCGACTTCAGTTCTCCTTGCAGCCAAGGACCTTCGCCACGGAGGGGGCTAAAGTTGGGTATGCCATCACTCACCTGACGGGCCGAGCTCGACTCTGGGGAACAGCAGAGTTCGAACGTCAAACCCCCGCATGTGCAACCTTCGACCTGTTTGCTGAGGAGATGCTGAAGGTGTTTGACCTGGATTCACCCACCGCAGAGGCGTCTCGTGAACTGTTCAGTATTCGACAAGGCAGACGTACAGTCGCAGACCATTCCATCGACTTCCGAACCCTGGCTAGACGAAGTTCTTGGAACACACCATCGTTGGTGGACGCGTTCTTCCATAGTTTGGCTGACTATATCAAGGACGAGTTGGTCTCCCATGAACTGCCTTCCACTCTTGATGAAGCCATCGCACTGACTGTCAGGATCGACAGAAGGATACAGACCCGTCGTGCCGTGAGAGGGGGCGCCAAGGTCCACCTACTACCGGCATTCGGAGAGATCCGACTGGGCTCCTGTCATCTACTGCCACTCACCCAGGTCAGCTTGATCAGTCTGAGCCTATGGAGATTGGGCGAGCCTCTCTCACTCCTGCAGAGCGCCAGCGCCGCTTCACCTCAAACCTCTGCCTCTATTGTGGAGGTGATGGACATCGTGTGGTAACCTGCCCTTTAAAGGGCCGAAGCCCACCCGGGCATAGGGGGAGTCCGGTTGAGTTCAATGACCATCCAGTCCTCCGACCGCAAACCCCTGCTGCAAGTTCACCTCCGCCTCTCTGACTCAACTCACACCCTGGCTGCTCTGGTGGATTCTGGCGCCGAAGCCAACATAATGGACATCAAGCTGGCACGCCAACTGGGACTGGAGAACCTCCGTTTGACACCTCCTATTCCTGCCCGGGCACTGGACGGACACTTACTCGGATCGGTCACTCATGTCACGGCCCCGGTCTCGATGGGTCTGTCCGGAAACCATCAAGAAACTATCCAGTTTCACCTGCTCCCCTCTCCAGGCCAACCCCTCATCCTGGGTTACCCATGGCTCCGCCCGGCACAACCCTCAGCTCGACTGGGTGACCGGGGTGATCAGGGAGTGGGGAGAGGACTGCCACCGAACCTGCCTGCTTGCTGCCGCACTACCCCCTCGGCCAGTACCTACTAACTCCGCTCCTGACCTCTCCAATGTCCCAGAATGCTACCATGGTCTCAGAGAGGTGTTTAACAAAGCAAGAGCCACATCTCTGCCCCCTCACCGACCGTACGACTGTGCCATCGACCTCCTCCCTGGGACAGCTCCTCCAAAGGGTCGTCTTTATTCGTTGTCTGCTCCTGAAAGAAAGTCCATGGAGGACTACATCAATGGCTCTCTGTCCGCAGGATTAATCCGTTCATCTTCATCTCCTGCTGGTGCTGGTTTCTTCTTTGTGGGGAAGAAGGACGGATCTCTTCGCCCCCTGCATCGACTACAGGGGACTCAACGACATCACAGTGAAAACGTTACCCTCTGCCTCTGCTTACCTCTGCTTTTGAGTTGCTCCAGGGAGCCACTGTTTTTACCAAGTTGGATCTCAGAAACGCTTACCACCTAGTGCGGATCCGGGAGGGAGATGAATGGAAAACCGCATTCAATACACCAACAGGCCACTACGAGTATCTGGTTATGCCTTTTGGCCTCACCAATGCTCCTGCTGTGTTCCAGGCTCTAGTGAATGATGTACTGCGGGACATGTTAAGCAAGTTTGTCTTCGTTTACCTGGATGACATCTTAATCTACTCCAGAAACCTGTCTGAACACACCCGCCATGTCCAGCAAGTCCTTCATCGTCTTCTGGAGAATTCCCTCACGCCAAGGCAGAGAAATGTGAGTTTCACGTCAAGACAGTGGCCTTCCTGGGGTACATAGTGGCAGAGGGAAGTATCCAAATGGATCCTGCCAAAGTATCAGCAGTCACTTCATGGCCAGTTCCGGAGAACAGAAAGAAGCTGCAACAGTTTCTGGGGTTTGCTAACTTCTATAGGAAGTTTATCCGGAACTACAGTACCGTTGCTGCCCCTCTCACTGCTCTAACCAGCACCAAGCAACCCTTCACCTGGACCCCAGCAGCCGACAAAGCCTTCAGTACCCTCAAGGTGAGGTTCACCTCCGCTCCCATCCTCCAGATGCCTGATGTGGACCGGCAATTCATTGTGGAGGTGGACGCCTCGGATGTGGGAGTTGGTGCTGTGATTTCTCAGTGGGCTGCGGAGGATAGGAAGCTCCATCCCTGTGCCTTTTTCTCACGTCCGGTTGTCCCCCTCTGAGTGCAATTACGACATAGGGAACCGTGAGCTGCTGGCTGTGAAACTTGCCTTGGAGGAGTGGCGTCACTGGCTGGAGGGGTCCACCATTCCATTTCTCGTTTGGACCGATCATAAGAACTTGGAGTACATCCGCACGGCCAAACGGTTGAACTCCAGGCAGTCCCGCTGGGCCCTGTTCTTCACCAGGTTTAATTTCACTCTGTCATACCGGCCTGGATCACGCAACACCAAGCCAGACGCCCTCTCCCGTCAATTCCAGAAGGATGACACCCCCTCCAAGGACCCTGTGTCGATTCTGCCAAGTCCCTGCATCGTTGCAGCTCTGACCTGGGCTGTTGAGGAACAGGTGCTGGAGGCTCTCCGTAACCAGCCAGGTCCCAGCACTTGCCCAGCTGACCGCCTTTTTGTCCCCGAAGACCTGAGGTCCCAGGTCGTTCAGTGGGGACATGACTCCCCACCTAGCTTGTCACCCTGGCTCCACCACGCACTTACAACCTGCTCGCCCAGAGGTTCTGGTGGCCCTCTCTGAGGAAGGATGTACGGGATTTGGTCCAAGCCTGCCCCATCTGCAACCAACACAAGTCGTCCTGCCAGCCCCCAGCCGGATTGCTGCAGCCCCTGCCTGTGCCCAGACGTCCCTGGTCTCACATCGCCCTTGACTTTGTCACGGGGCTGCCCCCTTCAAGTGGCATGACCGTCATTCTCACCATCGTTGACCGTTTCAGCAAGATGGCACACTTCATTCCCCTCCCCAAGCTCCCAACCGCCAAGGAGACCGCCCAGGTGGTCCTGGAACACGTCTTCCGGGATCCACGGACTGCCTAGGGATGTAGTTTCTGACCGTGGTCCACAATTCTCCTCCGCTTTTTGGGAAGGAGTTCTGTCACCTGCTGGGAGCCACAGTCAGTCTGACTTCCGGATTCCATCCCCAATCCAATGGGCAGTCAGAGCGGGCTAATCAGGAGCTCGAGAAGGCACTGCGATGCATGACTTCACGCAACCCCCACTCCTGGTCGCAGCAATTGACATGGGTGGAGTACGCACACAATTCTCTGACCTGCTCTGCCATCGGTATGTCCCCTTTCCAATGTGTTTATGGATACCAGCCTCCTCTATTTGCCAGCCAGGAAGAGGAGGTTACTTGCCCATCTGCACTTGCTTTTGCCCGTCGATGTCGCCGCACCTGGTCACAAGCCCGAGCCACACTCCTCAGATCCGTTGCCAGCTACACTACCGGGGCCAACCGTCGGAGAATTCCTGCTCCCACCTACCATGTTGGTCAAAGGGTGTGGTTGTCATCGAAGAACCTGCCACTCAGGGTGGAGTCGCAGAAGCTGGCACCTCGGTTCATTGGCCCATTCCCTATCATAAGAGTGATTAGCCCAACTGCTGTCCGGCTCCAACTGCCTAATTCCCTGAGGGTGCACCCCACTTTCCATGTGTCTAAGATTAAGCCCATCCATGAGAGTCCGCTGGTCCCTGCTGCGCCTGGTCCTCCTCCTCCACGGCTCGTCGATGGTGGTCTGGTTTACACCGTCCGCCGCCTGCTTCGGTCCAGACGGAGGGGTAGGGTCTCCAGTACCTCATTGACTGGGAGGGCTATGGACCTGAGGAGAGGACCTGGGTGCCAGCTAGTCGGATTGTGGATAGGACTCTCATCACCGCTTTCCACCAACGGCATCCTGATCAACCTGCAATCCGTAGGGGCCGCCCCAGAGGGTCCCTACACCGTCCTGCCCGCTCGGCTTCCTGTCCTGTGCCTGATCCTGTCTCGGGACCTGTCCCATCTCCCGACCACGGCCCTCCGGCTTCCTCCGAGGATGAGGACGTTCACTCGGACCGTTCGGAGGAGTTCTAGCCCTCCTCCGGCTCCCCTCCTCCCGCCCGGCGTGGTGTTGCTCTTGGGACTTCTGGGGCCGTCCCTTGGGGGGTTCTGTCATGGGCCTCTCCACTCCACCGGGTTACCACCTTAATTTTCTTCCACTCTGCTCACCACTCTCTCTACTCAGCCTAACTAGCTCCACCTGTCCCTGCTCTGCTCTGCTCTAATTACTCTGCCAGCTGCGCTGCATTACCCACTACCTCTCCCAGTATTTAAGGCCCTGTCTTTCAGCTCTCCGGTGTCAGATCGTCTGCAAAGCTCACACCCGGAACCTGTTTGCTCGCGCTTCTGGCTCACCCTGGTTTTGTGACCCCGGACCTGCCTGTTTTTTTGGATACTCTTCTGCCTCAGGAGATCCAGACCTGCTTCTGCCATTACGACTCCTGACTACTCTTCAATCCCGGTAACTCTGACCAGCCTTCTGCCTTGCTACTACGTATTTTGGATTTCCCTTGAACTGTACTGCTGCCTGGTTTCATTCCGCCCTGTTGTGTCTGTGTCTCCCCCCAGGACTTCTGGACCACCCACCACCGGCTTCATAGGACGCATCGCTGCCACTGGGGGGGGGCACAGACCCAGCACATTGGACGGGATCCCTGTTACCCCTGGAGCCTTCATTCACTCCCTACTTCCCTTTTCCCTTAAGTTTAATAAACTTTCTGGTGTGACGCAATTGTGGTCCTCTGGTCGTCTGTCTGAACCGTGACAGTTCCATAGAATGTATACACTGTATGTGACTGTGTGTTTGGCCTAGTCCTCATGACTGGGCTGTGGTTTGGAGGAGACACATTGAGTTTCCTACCTTCAAAGACAACTCCTCATTAAAACTAACCATCCACTCCAGCTGCTGCTAGGGCACAGGAAGAGAAGTACCATCTCCCTCATTTCCCCCCTATCTCCTCTCACGCGCATCTCCAAGTTTCCTGTCTCTTCTCTAATATTCTCTATTGTGTGTGTGTGTGTGTGTGTGTGTACTGTATATTCTCACACATACATTAACAACCTTATGTATGCAGAGCGATCGATAACCTAGAGAGGAGTATAAATCAGCTTTATATAGCCCTACTTTATTCAATAACCTCAGTGTTATATAGTTCCCACGGCACTCTTATGGAGCGCACTAGATCTAAACAGCACAGCCTGGTATGGGATTGAATTGATCCAAACTCAATGCTAAGGATTAGGCTTATTATACAGTCCTATGTAATACTGCAATGGGCCTTGTGAACTCTAGAGTGTATGGCAATGTGCAGTATAACTAAGGTCAGGAGTGCGTCCAAAACTCCCGTTCTGGTCCTAATTACCAGAAGGTAAGGGCCAGAGAGAGAGAGTAGGGCAAAGACAAAGGGAGACTAACTATCAGGGATGTGGCTGTATCCTGATTCTCCACACTTGCACACTCCCCATCATGGATTTAAAAGCATTGGATTGGTGTAAAACATTGGATGGAAGGTAGTTTCTATCAATGTGTACAAGTGCACACGGTGGGTGTGTTTTGGAGTGTCCTACCTCCCAGAGGTCTGTGTGGGTTGCCGTTGTGGAGTAGGAGGCGTGGCCCAGTGGGGCTCCCATTGAGCTCCAAACGCCTTATCTTCCCTGGCGGGGGTCCACTGAGGTCCGGGCTGCCCCCCCGCCGTTCCCGCTCAGGACTGTCCTGCATGCGGGGGCTCTCCCCGCCACCACGCTCCATCCCCCTCCAACCACCAGGGGGGGCTACTGCCCGAGGGTAAGGGCCTAGAGGGGCACAGACAGAGAGACAGAAGAAAAAGAAAGTTAAGGAAAATGGACAGAATATGTACACATAAATACACAATCACAAAAAGATCAGTCCAAAAAACTACCAAAATATTATATATGAAATACAATCACTATGTTTTCACTTACACAGGCACACACATACTGTAAAGAATATCCCTCCCCCACATGGACTTCCTCAGAGACAGAACAGATAGCCAAACGCGTGGCTACTATCATATCCCTGAAACCCCAGGCTTGTTTTTAGGGAGCCTGGTAGCTTATCTAGATTATCAACAAACAGTCAGGCTCAAACACAGAGAGATAGAGAAGAGAGAGAGACAGAGAGAGAGAGAGAGGAGAGAGAGAGAGAGAGAGAGAGAGAAGAGAGAGAGAGAGAGAGAGAGAGAGAGAGAGAGAGAGAGAGAGAGAGAGAGAGAGAGAGAGAGAGAGAGAGAGAGAGAGTTGTTCTGCACCAGCATGTGTGGGGAATGTAAACTGGGCAGTGTGGGCAGAAGCAGGCGAAGGTGGAGGGGATTGGGTTCTGGGGTGGAAGGTCTACTCTAACAGTAAGGGATGCCAACTCTGTCCCCACTCTAGCCTCGGCACTCACACAGTCAGTCAGGAGTGACGTTTTTGTCTTGTGTGTGTTTGTATGAGAGTGTGTGTCCCCATGAGAGACAGAAGAAGATGTGTATAAATGTACCGTGTGTGTGTGTGTATGTGTGTATGTGTGTGTGCATGCATTCATGTGTGTGTGTTGCTGGATGCATCAGTGTGGGGCAGTGTCCTGGGATCAGTATTATTGGTCTGCCAAAGCTCTCATATTGGGATTGTCCATAAGAGAGGCTGCCAGGCAATAGAGGACACCTACCAATTATCAAAGAGCAGAGAGAACACACACACACACAAGCCAAATGGACTGGCCTTATTTACACACTAGTCTCTGGACACTGCCAGCCAACAATATGTGTGAACTATGTCTGAGTGAAGGAGAGAGAGAGAGTAAGGGGGACAGATAGCGAGAGAGAGAACAGAAAAAGAGAGGAGAAAAGACTGAGAATTAGAAAGGGGTATCCACTGCACTGGGAAGAGAGATGGTGAGAAGCATTTTTTATAGCACCTTTTATTTAACAGCCTACGTTACAAGAAATGTGGGTGGCAAGTAGCCTAGCGGTTAAGAGCGTTGGGGCAGTAACAGAAAATTAGCTGTTTCGAACCACCAAGCCGACTTGGTGAAAAATCTGTCGATGTGCCCTTGAGCAAGGCACTTAATCCAAATAGCTCCTGTAAGTCGCTGGATAAGAGTGTCTGCTAAATGACAAAAATGTTAAATATAAAAGAAAGAGAAAAGTAGTGGGGGAAGAAAATAGAAATCAGATCATTTTGGGAGCAAGAGGGATGACCAAGAAATAGGAAATGTGAAAAAAGTGAAAGGAAAAAAGATCATAACACATGTTTGAAAGAGAGGGAAGATCTCCATCCTCTCCCGACCAAAGCCCCCCCCCCTAATAGTTTTTACAGGCCTAGTCTCTCTCTCCCTGCTAACGCAGTCATGAGTCCCCACAAAGACAACGTTTTCACACTGTGGTCTCTCTCCCTCTCTTCTCCCTACCCCTCCTCTCTTCTCCTTCTCCAGCTCACGCATGGGGCATCGCCTCTCATTTCTCCACTACAGAGGAGAAAAACACCACCGACCACGGAACAACAACAAAAAACTGCCCGCCTACACCCCCAATCTGAGAGGAATTACGAGGTTGGGAGAAATGTCTAAATGAATAATACATTTAAAACATTAGCCTTGGCGTGATTAAGAACAAACTTTGCATGAGCCCAAAAAAAGCAAGTGGCTGAATTCTCTGGTGTTTAATAAGATCGACATGAAGAAATATTAAGGACCTTTGAATGGAAAGAAATGTGTCACAGTACTAATATAGTAGTTAGGCTCATAATTCACACAGTGGATTTCTCTCTCTCTCTCAAAATGCACATGCTAACAAACTGGCAGCTCTGTTCAAGAACAATAGAATAGCCACATATAAATCGTATTGCTATAATACACTGTCAAATGTATACAGCTTTAGGAACAGCTATTAAACTCTTTCCTCCAATACAAACTGAATGGAGACAAATTGGCTCCCAACCTCCTGTAAACAAGATTATTATTTACTCCTTATGGCTCCGCTAGTGGCTTCACCACAACAGAACAGAATAGTGCCAGCTAGCCTAGTGTGTGGAAGTCCACCAGGGAGGATATCATTTCAACAAGAAAGGGCTGGACAAAACGACCTATAAGGACAGTAGTAGGTTACCCCACATGCAAGCTAACCCAAGTCACAGTAGGAGCTTTTATCTATTCTCTGTAGTTTTCTCTTTTGCATAACCTCTAATCATTGTGTGTTGAAAGGTCCACATCCCTCGCTCACCCTGCACTCAGCTCCCCTCACCTCTCTCTCAGTTCATTTGCGACAACCTCTCCTCTCCTCCTCCCCTTCAACAAGTCCCAACCTGACCCTCAGGAGCCGACGATCCCAATCACCACCTCACTGCCGCCTGCCGGCATCTCAGCACCCGTCTTTCCTTCAGAACCTCCCCCACCACAGTCACAAATATTTGACTGAGGAGATAAAAAAGCATTTCACATTTTCTTATGCCCACATACTGGGTGGCAACCTTAGAGTTTGTGTCAACCTCAAACCTCAACCACAAACCTGTTTTAATGTGATGTTTGTTACTGTAAAGACCCAGCGAAGTCAACTTGTACCGATGAGGTTGATGCACCCCAGAGGACATTGCTTTGCCTCTCCAATGTCCTGACCATTAACCTGTCTCGAGACTAGACAGACCAAACCCACATACAGAAGCAGCCTGACTTTACAGTATGAATATCTACAACAAACCCTTCTCTTTTCATTCAAACTCAGTGATCCGGTGCAACATTTATTTTTCTGAATTATGGATAGTGTAAGAATGTGGAGTATATTAAATATTAAACCTGATGCCAGACAATGCCTGTGGACCGTACAGAGAGCAGAGCAGAGCCTTCCATGTCTCATAGTGTCATTGTTTTCCTCTTTCACAGGACAACATGGGGTCTCACCTTCAATGGGAGAGGGGAGGGGGATGGGGTTGTGTGTGACTGTGGGTGTGTGTGTAGGTGAATGCTGTGTCAAATAAAATACAATTTTATTTGTCACATGCGCCAAATACAACAGGTGTAGATCTTACCGTGAAATGATTACTTACAAGCCCTTAATCAACAATAATAATATAATAATACGAATAATTTATCCAAAGCGACTTACAGTCATGTGCGCATACATTTTTACGTATGGGTGGTCCCGGGGATCGAACCCACTACCCTGGGCGTTACAAGCGCCGTGCTCTGCCAATTGAGCTACAGAGTTAAGAAAATATTTACTAAATAAACAAAAGTAAAAAATAACATTATAAAATAACAATAATGAGGCTATTTACAGGGGTTACCGGTACCGAGTCAATGTGCGGGGGTACAGGTTAGTCCAGGTCATTTGTACGTGTAGGTAGGGGTAAAGTGACAAAGTGACTATGCACTTTTCCTAGCCTTACAGTGGAAAATATGAGCGCATACACAAAGTCATGCATGCTCACACACACACACAAACACAAAGAGTTGTGTAACAGTTAAGAAGCACTTCCACATTGTACATGGGGGCAAATGTTAATACAGTGAGGGAAAAAAGTATTTGATCCCCTGCTGATTTTGTGCGTTTGCCCACTGACAAAGACATGATCAGTCTATAATTTTAATGGTAGGTTTATTTGAACAGTGAGAGACAGAATAACAACAAAAAAATCCAGAAAAACGCATGTCAAAAATGTTATAAATTGATTTGCATTTTAATGAGGGAAATAAGTATTTGACCCCTCTGCAAAACATGACTTAGTACTTGGTGGCAAAACCCTTGTTGGCAATTACAGAGGTCAGACGTTTCTTGTAGTTGGCCACCACGTTTGCACACATCTCAGGAGGGATTTTGTCCCACTCCCCTTTGCAGATCTTCTCCAAGTCATTAAGGTTTCGAGGCTGAGGTTTGCCAACTCGAACCTTCAGCTCCCTCCACAGATTTTCTATGGGATTAAGGTCTGGAGACAGGCTAGGCCACTCCAGGACCTTAATGTGCTTCTTCTTGAGCCACTCCTTTGTTGACTTGGCCGTGTGTTTTGGGTCATTGTCATGCTGGAATACCCATCCACGACCCATTTTCAATGCCCTGGCTGAGGGAAGGAGGTTCTCACCCAAGATTTGACGGTACATGGCCCCGTCCATCGTCCCTTTGATGTGGTGAAGTTTTCCTGTCCCCTTAGCAGAAAAACACCCCCAAAGCATAATGTTTCCACCTCCATGTTTGACGGTGGGGATGGTGTTCTTGGGGTCATAGGCAGCATTCCTCCTCCTCCACAGCGAGTTGATGCCAAAGAGCTCGATTTTGGTCTCATCTGACCACAACACTTTCACCCAGTTCTCCTCTGAATCATTCAGATGTTCATTGGCAAACTTCAGACGGGCCTGTATATGTGCTTTCTTGAGCAGGGGACCTTGCGGGCGCTGCAGGATTTCAGTCCTTCACGGCGTAGTGTGTTACCAATTGTTTTCTTGGTGACTATGGTCCCAGCTGCCTTGAGATCATTGACAAGATCGTCTCGTGTAGTTCTGGGCTGATTCCTCACCGTTTCACCCAGTTCTCCTCTGAATCATTCAGATGTTCATTGGCAAACTTCAGACGGGCCTGTATATGTGCTTTCTTGAGCAGGGGACCTTGCGGGCGCTGCAGGATTTCAGTCCTTCGCGGCGTAGTGTGTTACCAATTGTTTTCTTGGTGACTATGGTCCCAGCTGCCTTGAGATCATTGACAAGATCCTCTCGTGTAGTTCTGGGCTGATTCCTCACCGTTCTCATGATCATTGCAACTCCACGAGGTGAGATCTTGCATGGAGCCCCAGGCCGAGGGAGATTGACAGTTATTTTGTGTTTCTTCCATTTGCGAATAATCACACTAACTGTTGTCACCTTCTCACCAAGCTGCTTGGCGATGGTCTTGTAGCGCATTCCAGCCTTGTGTAGGTCTACAATCTTGTCCCTGATATCCTTGGAGAGCTCTTTGGTCTTGGCCATGGTGGAGAGTTTGGAATCTGATTGATTGATTGCTTCTGTGGACAGGTGTCTTTTATACAGGTAACAAGCTGAGATTAGAAGCACTCCCTTTAAGAGTGTGCTCCTAATCTCAGCTCGTTACCTGTATAAAATACACCTGGGAGCCAGAAATCTTTCTGATTGAGAGGGGGTCAAATACTTATTTCCCTCATTAAAATGCAAATCAATTTATAACATTTTTGACATGCGTTTTTCTGGATTTTTTTGTTGTTATTCTGTTTCTCACTGTTCAAATAAACCTACCATTAAAATTATAGACTGATCATTTCTTTATCAGTGGGCAAACGTACAAAATCAAATACTTTTTTCCCTCACTGTAGCTGTTCTTATGACAGGTCGATATATCAATGGATTTGATGACCAATAAACAGATCTATTTAGCAGACCAGATATACAGTGGGGGAAAAAAGTATTTAGTCAGCCACCAATTGTGCAAGTTCTCCCACTTAAAAAGATGAGAGAGGCCTGTAATTTTCATCATAGGTACACGTCAACTATGACAGACAAAATGAGAAAAAATCCAGAAAATCACATTGTAGGATTTTTAATGAATTTATTTGCAAATTATGGTGGAAAATAAGTATTTGGTCAATAACAAAAGTGTCTCAATACTTTGTTATATACCCTTTGTTGGCAATGACACAGGTCAAACGTTTTCTGTAAGTCTTCACAAGGTTTTCACACACTGTTGCTGGTATTTTGGTCCATTCCTCCATGCAGATCTCCTCTAGAGCAGTGATGTTTTGGGGCTGTCGCTGGGCAACACAGACTTTCAACTCCCTCCAAAGATTTTCTATGGGGTTGAGATCTGGAGACTGGCTAGGCCACTCCAGGACCTTGAAATGCTTCTTACGAAGCCACTCCTTCGTTGCCCGGGCGGTGTGTTTGGGATCATTGTCATGCTGAAAGACCCAGCCACGTTTCATCTTCAATGCCCTTGCTGATGGAAGGAGGTTTTCACTCAAAATCTCACGATACATGGCCCCATTCATTCTTTCCTTTACACTGATCAGTCGTCCTGGTCCCTTTGCAGAAACACAGCCCCAAAGCATGATGTTTCCACCCCCATGCTTCACAGTAGGTATGGTGTTCTTTGGATGCAACTCAGCATTCTTTGTCCTCCAAACACGACGAGTTGAGTTTTTACCAAAAAGTTCTATTTTGGTTTCATCTGACCATATGACATTCTCCAAATCCTCTTCTGGATCATCCAAATGCACTCTAGCAAACTTCAGACGGGCCTGGACATGTACTGGCTTAAGCAGGGGAACACGTCTTGCACTGCAGGATTTGAGTCCCTGGCGGCGTAGTGTGTTACTGATGGTAGGCTTTGTTACTTTGGTCCCAGCTCTCTGCAGGTCATTCACTAGGTCCCCCCGTGTGGTTCTGGGATTTTTGCTCACCGTTCTTGTGATCATTTTGACCCCACGGGGTGAGATCTTGCGTGGAGCCCCAGATCGAGGGAGATTATTAGTGGTCTTGTATGTCTTCCATTTCCTAATAATTGCTCCCACAGTTGATTTCTTCAAACCATGCTGCTTACCTATTGCAGATTCAGTCTTCCCAGCCTGGTGCAGGTCTACAATTTTGTTTCTGGTGTCCTTTGACAGTTCTCTGGTCTTGGCCATAGTGGAGTTTGGAGTGTGACTGTTTGAGGTTGTGGACAGGTGTCTTTTATACTGATAACAAGTTCAAACAGGTGCCATTAATACAGGTAATGAGTGGAGGACAGAGGAGCCTCTTAAAGAAGAAGTTACAGGTCTGTGAGAGCCAGAAATCTTGCTTGTTTGTAGGTGACCAAATACTTATTTTCCACCATAATTTGCAAATAAATTCATAAAAAATCCTAGTGTGATTTTCTGGATTTTTTTCCCCTCCATTTGTCTGTCATAGTTGACGTGTACCTATGATGAAAATTACAGGCCTCTCTCATCTTTTTAAGTGGGAGAACTTGCACAATTGGTGGCTGACTAAATACTTTTCCCCCCCACTGTAACTGTTAGATAACTAGGCCTTATCAAGTTCACCAGATACCATACAGTGGTGCTGGGAGATCCGCTGGGAGATAAAAGCGGCAGTTAATATTGAGTCGATAAGATGTTAAATATCTGTCCTAGGGATGGACATACTGTTATGTCTTGTGGTAATAGAGAGCAGACAGTGAGGCATTTTTGCATCCCCGAGCAGCTATTTAGACAAACACTCTTTGAAATCCACTACTTTGATTATCTTGGACACTAAGGTTTAATCTACAAAATAGACTACTCCTAAATTCCACATTCTCACACAGACAAAACAAATACACACGCAGAGACATAAGATCGCAAAGGAAAAATACAGACACACCCTTACTGATGGGAAAATACTACAGAGCAATAAACACACCTATAAACAATCCGCGAAACACACACACACACACAAACACACGTGTAATTATAAACCCACCTACACTATACTGGACACAGAGCAGTCTTCATGATTCCATCATCATTTGTTATACTGGTACCATCAGCCAACTCATAATAACTATTATAACAGTCCAATGACAGGGTGAAACTGTGTATAAAAGTGAGTCAAAGGAGACTGTCTCTCCCTCTCTTCTCTCTTCCACCTCCTCTCTTTTCCTCTGAGTCTTTCTCTCTTTTCCTCTCTGCCGTCCTCTCTCTTTCATCTCTTTTCCTCACAGTCTTTCTCTCTCTCTCTCTCTCTCTCTCTCTTTTATTTTCTGCCTCAAATTCTGTCAGGAGAGCGGTACTCTGAGCACGTTGTGCCACACACAGGAAACTGAGGGCAGTAAATGGTGTACAACTGATGTAAGTGTACTTACAAACATAAACACCATGGAGTGAGAGAGAGACACAAAGAGAGAGAGAGAAAGAGTGAAATCGATACTAAAAGAAAGATTGAGAGTAGGTGCGCACATGCTAGAGAGATAGTGAGGGAGAGAGGAGGAGCAGATAGTAAAAGGATAGGGTGAAGTAGGCTAGGGGCAAGGCTTCCACATTTTTGAGATACCCCTACCCGAGGTAGAACAAAACACAACCATGTTTTTTTTTACATCTTTAATGTCTCCCATTTATGAAATAGATGGTTGAGTACAAATATTTTACTGCAAAAGTTACAAAATTGATAGCTATTGTGACACACCCCCTAAACTCAAAAAGTGCAGAACAATGCCTGGTTGGAGGGGGGATGGGCCACAAACTCATGTAATCCAAAATTGCAAGCTCTGATATTGCTACAATGTGGAATACAAGTAGTCAGTGGTCTGCCCTACATACACAAATAAACAGCATTAGGATATCTTAATGCATCTTTGAAATATAGACCTGTAAACACAGAGATACAATAGGCAGAAATATCAACTATGAATATTTCTGATGAATGTAAGCTTTACTTTTTGGTAGCTGATTAATAGACAACTTTCCAAGTCAAATTCTCTCTCATTCAGAGCTGTATGTTCCTGCCTGACAAAAATACATACAGTTACACGTCCTTTGATGTTGTGGCTATTGTAATCGTCTCTAAGGAAAACAAGTGGGCTCAGACATCGTCAAATCATGTGTAAATATGAATTTTGTAGATGAGAGTTTTTTTTCTTCAGAATTGTGTACAACACTCATGCCCATAAAGACTGTTTTGGTGTAAATCAATTTTATTCTGAATCTAATATGGCCAACATAATTACACTGAAACCCCTTTTCCTGCATATAAATTGCCATGGTTTATTTTGTATTATAAACTGGGTGGTTCAAGCCCTGAATGCTGATTGGCTGACAGCCGTGGTATATCAGACCGTACACCACGGGAATGACAAAACATTTATTTGTACTGCTCTAATTACGTTGGTAACCAGTCTATAATAGCAATAAGGCACCTCAGGGGTTTGTGATATATGGCCAATATACCACGGCTAAGGGCTGTATCCAGGCACTCCGCATTGCGTCTTGCGTAAGAACAGCCCTTAGCTGTGGTATATTGGCCATATACCATACCTCCTCGGGCCTTATTGGTTAATTGTGTTATTCTGTCTTTAAAAGGGTGGCATACGGCTCTTGGTATAACTAGGACTATGAGTGGCACTGTCATGCCTCTGTTGTGTTTGAATAGCTGAAGCCAACTAGATGTTCAATGTGTTCACGTGGGCCCCGTGTAGCTCAGTTGGTAGAGCATGGCGCTTGCAATGACAGGGTTGTGGGTTCGTTTCCCACGGGGGGCCAGTATGAAAATGTATGCACTCACTAACTGTAAGTCGCTCTGGATAAGAGCGTCTGCTAAATGACTAAAATGTAAAATGTTCACAACACAAGCACATAGTAGTGTAACCAAGTTACATGAAAACAACCTGTGATACAACAGTCAGCCACTCTAGTAGTGTATATTTACAGATCTAACATTTCCCCTCTTTTCCCCACTGAAACTAAGTGTACAGGGTTGATTCAAAGTCTTTGAGGTGACCAAGACATGAGTGTGTCCTACCAGGGTGAGGAGACAAAGTAACCAGTAGTGGTTGTAGTTCTGGGGCCTGACCAGGTTACACAGCTATCTGGTCATTCTGGGCAAGCTGCAGCGACAAGGGCAGTATCCTTCCTGTATGACTGGCAGGGTATTCTGGGCTGTGTGGTGATTAGTTTCCATTTGTACGACAGTTGGGTGCAGCCACTCAGCAGATGCAGCTTTTATGCCAACAAGACCCATTGACTAACTGGAATGTTATCTCAGCCTGAATGATGAACCACCATTTAATGGTATTGTGGTAGCCATTTTGGATTTTAGACGTCATAATGGATTTGAAGTCAAATCTAGGGGGCCACTCTAACGTAATTGCAAGAGGCTGAACATATACAATCTATAGAGGAGCCTTTGACTGAAATGAAATGACAGTTTTCACTGTCTCAGCCGACTTGTCTTCCTTAGTGCCGATTAGATTACAATAGCCACAACATCAAAAAAACATGTGTCACTATATGTATTTTTGTCAGTCATGACCATACAGCACTAAATGACAGCAAATATTACTTGGAAAGTTGTCTATTAATCAGCTACCAAAAAGTAAAGCTAACATTCATCATAAATATTCATAATTGGTATTTCTGCCTATTGTATCTCTGTGTTTACAGGTCTATATTTCCAAGATGCGTTGATATCCTAATGCTGTTTATTTGTGTATGTAGGGCAGACCACTGACTACTTGTATTCCACATTTTAGCAATATTGTGCAATATTGGGTTACATGAGTTTATGTGGCCTCCATCCAGGTGTTATTCTGCACGTTTTGAGTTTGGGGGGGTGTCACAATGTCTATCAATTTAATCACTTTTGCAGTCAAATATTTTTTCACAACCATCCATTTAATAAATGGGAGACATTAGAGATGTGAAAAACATGGTTGTGTTTTGTTCTACCTCGGGTAGGGGTAAAAAAATAACTAAAGCCCTTTTGGAGGATTGGCCACTAGGCTAAGGGGTAAGAGATGGTGTGAGAGAGATAGAATTAGGACAGACAGGAAGACACACAAAGAAAAAAGGAGAGTAGAGGAGAAACATTGTAACTAAGAACACAGACAAATATAAACTACAACAAAACACATAAACTAAATGAAACAACAGATAAAACACATAAACCATGGAGATACATAGAAGAAAAAAATCAGGGAAAGGCTCAAACTCCAGAGCCAAACGTACAGTAGCTCTTCGCCTCCATGCCTAGCCCCATGCAGTAAACCGCAAAGCCTGTACCACTCTAGCCTATCTATTCATGGTGTGATAGACTGTATTCATGAAAGGCTCCACCACATACAAGCAAAGCAGAAAGGGAGAAGGGCTTAGGACACATTATTAGCCATATTACCAGGAACGATTAGATTAATCACATTACTGAACGTACACTCAGCAAAGCTCTGTTCTCCAATAAACACCTGGGGTGTGTCCCAAATGGCACCATATTCCCTATATAGTGCACTACTTTTGATGAGATCCCTATGGGCCCTAGTCAAAAGTAGTGCACTACATATGGAATAGGATGCCATTTGGGATGCATCCCTGTTTTACAGCAGGGCTATCAAACTGTTGGCTAATGCTGCTCTCTATGACGGAGATAAAAGATGGTTAGAGGGAGAGATATTAAAAGCAGTCTCTCTCTCTCTGTGTGTGTGTACTTCGGAGAAGGGATTGGCAGAAAGCTGTTCATCACTGGCAGGGCTCTATGCTGCCATTTTTTACAAGGAGCACACATTTATTTACATTTAAAAATGTAGGAGCACAAATACATTTCGGAGCACAATGAAAAATATTCAACGTATTAATGACAAGAATTGCAAGCAATTCCAAAATAAAGGGTTAAGATTGAGATGTAGCCTACATTGGGCCTATATGAATCCTCGCTTCTTTTGAAGCTCATCTCCTTTTCCCTTTCTTTTGGTTACACTAAATGTTATCTAGGGGCACTGGTGCTCCCAAATTAAAATCCCAGGTAGCACAGCAAAATATGTAGGAGAATATGCGACCAAAATGGTAGCACTGTAGAGCCTGGTCCCTGACTGGGTATTAATATGATAGCTCCTCCTCACAAGCACCAACCTTTTGGCCTAACATGAACCTATACTGACCATGCCGCCACACCACCACCACAAAAACAACAATAAACACAATGTGCTACTGTATATATATATAAACTTACGAGCACATATAATTTAAATACAGTGCTTGACTTGGACTGAAATAGGTACTGTATATAAACGCAACATGTAAAGTGTTGGTCCCGTGTTTCATGAGCTGAAATAAAAGATCCCAGAAATGTTCCAGACAAACAAAAAGCTTATTTCGCTCAAATGTTCTGCACAAATTTGTTTACATTCCTGTTAGTGAGCAATTCTCCTTTGCCAAGATAATTCATCAGGTGTGACATATCAAGAAGATGATTAAACAGCATGATCATTACACAGGTGCACCCTGTGCTGGGGACAATAAAGGGCCACTCTACAATGTGCAGTTTTGTCACACAACACAATGCCACAGATGTCAGAAGTTTTCAGGGAGTGTGCAATTGGCATGCTGACTGCAGGAATGTCCACCAGAGCTGTTGCCAGATAAGTTTATGTTCATTTCTCTACCATAAGCATCATCGTTTTAGAAAATTTGCCAGTATGTCCAACCGGCCTCACAACCACAGACCAAGTGTAACCACACCAGCCCAGGACCTCCACATCCTCTGTGACCAGCCACCCGGACAGCTGATTAAACTGAGGAGTATTTCTGTCTGTAATAAATCCCTTTTGTGGGGGGAAACCTCATTCTGATTGGCTGGGCCTGGTTCCCCAATGGTTGTGCCTGGCTTCCAAGTGTGTGGGCCTATGCCCTCCCAGGCCCACCCATGGCTGCGCCCCTGCCCAGTCATGTGAAATCCATAGATTAGGGCCTAATGAATTTATTTCAATTGATTGACTTCCTTATATGAACTGTAACTCAGTAAAACCATTGAAATTGTTGCAGGTTGCGTTTATATTTTTGTTCAGTATATAATGACATTTTACCCAGTGGAATAAAGTTTGAGGGGGACAGTTAGAGAGCGAGGGAGAGAGTTGGATAGAGAGAAGGGGAGAGAGGGGGAGAGTTGGAGAGGGGGGAGAGTTTTATAGAGAGAGGGGGAGAGAGGGGAAGAGTTAGAGAGAAGGGGGGAGGGAGGGGGATCGTTGGAGAGAAAGGTTGAGAGTTGGAGAGAGAGGGGGACAGTGAGAGCTGGAAAGAGAGGGGGAGAGTTAGAGACAGGGGGAGAGAGGGGGAGAGTTGGGGAGAGAGGGGGAGAGTTGGAAAGAGAGGGGGAGAGTGGGTGAGAGCCCTTCTGGCAAACATGTTTAGCTCTCTCATAAACATCTCATTTGATAATAAAAGATAAAGAGTTAACAGCAGGACTTTATAACCCCACCCCTTGTGCGCACCCACACACACGTAAACAGGCACACACACACACATATGCGCGCATGCATCTACACAAACACACACACAAAGCAGCCAGCACACACACAACACAGGCTGGCTGCTTTGACACTTCCAAGGACCACACACTGACTCACAGGCACACACATGGGACCCCAAGTCAGCCCTCTGAATAACACAGCCTGGGAACACACACACACACTGTGACGACAGTAGTCTCTCACACTGTAGCCTGAGGTCCTGTGTATCATGTGCTGTGTGGACTGCAGCGACAGGCCCACGCCATGGACACTAGATAAACTACACAGTAACAACCATGCTACCTACATCAACAGGACTGCTGCCTGGCACACACTACATGCCAAAGCTAACTCAACTCAGTCCCACCGCAGCGCAGCTCGCACCAGGCTCACACTACCACTCATCAGAATAGGAATGGTTGTGGCTCAGATACAGTTGATATAGTCAACGTCTCTGGTTTACATTATGACACCCAAATGCACTTGTATGTCCAGTGCTTTATTTATATATGCCATTTAGCAAATACTTTTATCTAATGTGACTTACAGTCATGAATGCATAAATGTTTTATATGGGAGGCCCCAGCGGGAGTCGAACCCACAATAATTTGCCTTGAGAAGTGGCAATTACTAAAGACTTGAAGTTACTTTTTCCCCATAGACCATCCCTGCTGATATCTAATCTGCTGTTTAATAGCATAGACACACCCACACTTGATATGTGAACACAGATAGCATGGGTTCACACAGGAAAAATAGACAGAGAAAGGAGAGAACAGAACAGGGGGAAGAGGGGAAGAGAACAGGATATCATAGAAAACGGGGATGAGAGGAGGAAAGCAGTCATTGTGAAACACATTTACAGGGCATGAAAGAAAGGATGGATTGGAACACAACAAAGACCAAGTTAAAAGGGCAAGAATCTGTGACAAACAAAATAATTGGAAATAATGGCTTCCTGCTGTTTATAAGTTAACCTTCATCAGTGCAGGGTGGAGTGAGGGGAGGGATGGCGCAAAAATGCAGCGGTGACAAGACTCGTTTATAGCATGCTGCTTTTGACTCAATCTTGACGCATTTGGTTATGTTGCTATTTCATCATGAATGAGTGACTCCTGTCCTGTGTATATGCCCAAAAAGTCCACATTCAGTATCCAATAGATTCGGATATGTTTCTGATATTTTAAAATTATTTAAATAAATGTAGACACTATATACCGTATTTCTGGAGTGAGAAAGTTAAGCAGAAATCATTTTGCTGAAGTTGCTCTGACTTCAAATGTTCAAATTTGGAAGATGCGCTTTGATGATGATGCGCTTATGATAAGCTAACTGAAGACAGTTGGCATTTGGGTAGACACACGTAGGGTATAATAATTCAGGGTCAATGAAAGTTAAAAATTATTTTCATGAATTGACACACATTACAGTTATGAATTCACATAACTCGAGGGCGAAATACGAGTAATGGTTGGCGAAAACGCACTGCGAAAAGTCACGGCTTTCCATCTATTGTATTTCATCTATTCCTTCTGTTATGATACGCATTTGCGCGCGCTATATGGTCAATTCCTTCCAATGCCGAGAAAATATGAGCGCTGTGCCAAAAACGCAACTTCTAGGCTAACTTTAAACAGAACGAGATCTGGTGTGAATGACAGAAGTCTCCAACTTAAGAGCTGAAACGAATTCATTTTTCTTTGGGCTTGGCACAGAACTTTGTTGGACTGCTCCGGGGCTCTGTGTACTCAAACACATAAGACAGACGGGAAAATGGTCGATGATGACATGTGTAAGAAAATAATGCTTCCAGCCCACTTACTGGTGGCAACTGGCAACAATAAAACTAACATTCCTGATTCCTCTCTCTACTGTACTAGAATTGGCCTACACGCCTTTGCCAGAGCTACTCCCCAAAATGAAATAAAATGAAATGTAGCCTACTTGAGTAAACTGAAGTGGGCCTTACCAGGCCGAGCACAGTCAATCTCTGTGTAACTTAATATTGGGAGCTGATCACTGTGTTTTGACTCTACGTATTTACTTGAGAGTTTGGAACCTAATAAGAGTAGCTTTTAGTACCATTTAAAACTATTGCCACAACTATTGTTTTTGACATAGTGGGAGCGACAGTTTCCCATTTAGACTAAAACGCATTACTTCAATCCCTGATCACATGTTGCCTGTATTGATTGCAGGAGAAAATGTAGACCTTAATTACGCAACGTTTGCGTTTAAGGGTCGCCTCCTGTCAGAATTGCCTGTTTGGCTGCCCGTGGCGTGGCCTGTTGACAATGTCTCACAAAAAAAAAAAAATCGTCTGTGCCCTTGACTTGACGGTGCAGAGACTTGAGTCAGAGGCCTTCTGTTTAGGATAGGATCAGATGACCTCCCTCTGTAAAAATGAGATTGGCTAGGCTATACGCTGTCACTGTTGCCAGTGGCATTCATAACTTTGTTGCATCACGAGCAAGCATTATAATAATAATATGCCATTTAGCAGACGCTTTTATCCAAAGCGACTTACAGTCCTGTGCGCATACATTTTTACGTATGGGTGGTCCCGGGGATCGAACCCACTACCCTGGCGTTACAAGCGCCATGCTCTACAAATTTAGCTACAGAGGACCAGAAATTATCAGTCTATATGCCCACGCTCTTCTCGTTAGTAGGCTATTGGTGGAGGTTGTGTTCGGGAAAAGCAAGCTATGCCTAATAGCCTACAGGAGATCGAAGTAGCTATGGAATATTAGACAGGTATAAAATATATATTTCCATATACCATTACGTGGTTATTACGCCACCAATCAATTCATACATTATAAGATTTAAATCTAACAAATAGCCTATTACGCATGCATTTTTCTTACAGCTTCTACAATGACCTACAGTTAGTTAGACAAGTTACGAAATCGTCTAATACTGCAGAGGAAACGATAGGTTTCTGCTGCTACCTCGCAGTCTAACCAAGGTGAGAGAAGCAAACTGGGTATGTGAAAATTATTCAGCCACCCTATGAGGATAGTGGCACATCAACTGAAAGTGCTTCTTTACTATTCAATAGTCTACACCAACGAATTTTGGCATATAGGTTTTATAAGGGTGCTTAGAAGACAAAGGTCGGATTATTAATAATCGTATTATTACATGTAGGACTAAACTATTACATTAATTAAAATTTGATTATATTTAATATAGGTTTCAAATAATATAGGTTAATATCCAACAAATTACAATACAATTAATTCGCGCTAACTGACTACATTATTTAATGAATGAATGAATGAATGAGTTAATATTTATATTTTCAGTAGGCTTAACTTCAGAAGTGGAAATTAACATAATTCTAAATTCAAACCTCGGCTGTAAATTTCTAACTTCAAAAAGTAATGGCTCAGTCATTATTTTAAAAGTTAGAGAGACGTGCAACAACAAAAAAATGCTTTTCATTACACAGTGTATTGTGTGATTTTCCTAAAACAACAGTTAAGTCCAAATCTTCAATAAGTTTAAATATTAATCTAATGTTAAAAGTAAAATACAACCTAAATTAACACAGACAGACACACAGACACATCACACACACACAGACAGACAGACAAACACACAAATATAAATAAATATGTTCCATATTGGGACAAACAACACGCACGTTGGCAAGAGCAGCATGTCTCCTATAGTCCATAGGTGAATTGATAGGTTATTCTCTCAAACAATTATCTTTTCTGGGGCAACACGATTCGTCATAGGAGTCACCGTAAAACTTTAAAACGTAATCTCAAAAGTAGGCCCAAAACATAACTCATGCTATGTTATACAAAACACAACATCCACTGGATATGCTGGAATAGCTCTCTATGCAGGAGAGTTAATTCATTATGTGTTTGGAAGCTTTTGCGTTACGAAGAAATAAAAAGGGTAAAGATAAACCTTCGTGTGACATAGGGTCAACTATTGATACATTCTTATAAACACTGAATACGTTTTTAGAAAAAAATAAGCAGCACAGAAATAAATCTGTGTCTACATAACCTATTTTTGATTGATAGGCCTACGATAACTATCACACTTTACATCCATGGAGTTATCAAAGTAACTGTTTTCATTTTATTACTCGACAATGAAGAAGTATGCCGTTTCATCAACTGAAAATGTGCACAATCATAAAGGTAAAAAGTAGTCAAATAATCTTTTTTTTTTTAAAGACTGCATGCATAGCTAGAAATGTTTTCCCCAAGATGTTTCCTTTGGCCTTTCTACTGCACCGGTCACATCAATCAGATGAAATAGAATGATAGGCCTAAATAACCCACATGTAGCCTATGTGAAAACATTATTATGGAAATTGAAGGATAATCATGAATTGTTATAGTTAGTAATTGTATTATTATTAATCAGTAGGCTAATGAAATAATAATTGTCTTCATTGTCATTATTACATTGGACTATTAATATAGGCCTAATAATAATAATAATACATTATGTAATAGATCGTTTAGTCTGGTGATGAAATCTGTGTCCAAATAGCCTACATTGTTACGGGGATTAAGTGACCGAAAAAATAGAATTGGAGATGCGATATGTTATAGATATCATTATAGGCCTATTAATAATTGGATTAAAGTTTGAAACCAATAGCCTATAGCCATTATAGCAGTCATCATTATTGTAAACGACATTGTTATTAGGCCTATGTTGTTGTTCTTTTCCATTAACATCTGGAGGTAAAATAATCAACTATAGCCCCAGATAGGCTATTTACCCCTAGGTGCAACACGTGATTTATCTTTCTCATCATCGATTGCATTACTGCATAACACCGCTGCTGCTGAAGTGTTGTGTTGTCAGAAGATATACAGCATTATGGCTTATTACAATGAATGTGAAATCGATGGAAACGGTGAGGTTTTGTGACTAGGGTACACCTCTGACTTGTACTCACTGTTTATGGCGTGTCTGTACCTCTGCTGGCCGTTGAGGAGGCTCTGTCCATTGATTAAAATGATTGAATCCAGGGCTGGGCTGAGTTGGCGCCACGACGGGCGGAGATCGGCTGGAGTCTGTGCTGCTGGACACAACTTCGTGCCCCAAGCACTGGATGTGAGCGAGTCCGAGAGAAAGGAGAGAGATGGGAGACAAAGGTAGACAATGTGCGTTGGTTTATTGTCTGTGAGAGTGGTGTTTGCCTCAAGAGAGAGAGAGAGAGAGAGAGAGAGAGTCTCTTTCGCTCGAGACCAGTGCGTCGAGGTTTGCTTGCTGAGTGCGCGGGGATCCTGCTGGAGCTCGAGCCGCTGCTTCTCTCCGCGCAGAGAAACTTGTCAACCCGCCAGCTGGAGTCGTTTGATCGCACGTTGTGTCGGTCGTCCTGGGTTAGGCACGGTCGAGGCACAAATCGGTCCTCTTCTGAACTCGTGGCTTCTTCACCCGCGGAAACAAGGAAAACGCAAAACGCATCATAAGGAAAATGTCCACGTGAACAACAGGCAAAACAACCAAGTTGCTCAAGCAAAAGAAAAACGGGCCGAAATCACAATGTCTGCGACACAGAGGTGTTAACTGAAGAAATCTCGATATAACAGTCACAGTTTCGCGCAAAACAATGTGTGTGTCACTTTCAATCTTTCCCGTGCCAACGGGCGCGCTAACTGACAGCGGGTTCAGAAAAGAGGGAGGCGAGAGGCAGAGAGGGGTGGGGAGAGAAGAAAGCAAGCGCGGGGGGAGAGGGGAGGGGGCGTCAAAAGTAATTTGGCCTATTCCTCAGCATGAGCATTTCGTGTCTCGCTGGAAATCCTAATATTCTGCACTGACTTGGTTTTTCCCTTTTAAATATTAGATTTGGATGTGAGACTGTGCGCCATCGCCATTCCCATATATTTGATTTCGGATACAATGTGTGCCTATGTCAGTAGGTTAACTTTTCTATGAAGAGTTTTTTAAATACATTTTACTATTTAAATCAGGACATATGCTGTTGTGCCAGATACAAGTTGCTATTATTGATAATAGCCTATTCAATAAATAAATAGTTAGCCTATCATCAGAGTTAGACAGGAAGGCAGATGATACAAAAAGGCCTAGGTCTATAGGTTTAAGTCCATGCTCAACAAAAACATCAGTAGTCTAATAAACGTGCATAAATTGTAGCCGTCCCTGTCTCTGTCTGTCTTTGCCTGTCTGTTAGATGTCTTGTGTAAATACAGCAGGAGTGCACTGTCAGGTGAAATCAGTTAATAATAAACCACATTCTTGATAGACAGATGTCACCGGCTTTTAATAAATAATGAGGCCAAACGGTCCAAAGAATGAACGGCTCTCCCCAGGTCGTCGTGACTGCAGTACAACAATGAGAGGGCCACACAAAACTGTCTATCCTAAATATTTGATGAGCTCGGTTGTGGCCTAAGGTCATTTTCGATAGCACGTGGTGTGATGATGAGTGAAAACGGAAGCATGTCAGTTTATGGTTGGCACGGTGGCAATATGGAAGTGCTCACTTTGCTGTGCCTTTACCTTCGATCTCATTGCAAGACTCCAATCCTTCAGATTAAATTGGATATTAGGCCTATAAATATATATATTTTTTAAAGAATGATGTAATGTGTAGGCTATAGGAGCATGCATGCACAATAGAAATAGGAGATACAGTGGCGCATGCAGCAATATTTAATGCATGTACCTAACGCTACTTTGGTCATCCTATTCCTTTTTGCAGTGCTTTGTAATGCATGAAATAACAATTGGCATTTTGATTTAATGAATCGATTAGACAGTCCCTGGAGATTAGAAATATTGTGAAAACGCTTGGGTCACATTGTTTTTTTAAGTGGCGGCCCATTGACATCAAAACATAGTGATGTAAAGATCAGACAAAACGGATCCAATTATCCTCTCGGAATGAACGCAAGACTGATCAGCAGCAGCCGACGTGAGACTATGAGAGCTGATAGAGACTGATAGCTGGGCTAGAAAATGATTTAAAATGCCAGAGATGGCAACTTGGAATCATGTCGTTTGAGCCTACAGTGTTCTCTTTGCCAACTCACATTGTCAACTACATCCTTTGCCAAACCCTCTCCCTAAGTCACATCCATAAAACTCTAAATTTCCCAATTCTATATAATTACCAGTAAGCTGGATATGAGCGCGTCCGCAGAACCTTACCTTGTTTGGAGCACTCTAATGAAGGTTCATTAACAGCTCGAGAACGTCTACAGTAGGCAGTTCTGGAACCGTTCTGCTGATCGCAGTGTTCTGGGTGCAGAATACACGAGATGCGCGCTGGGGTGCGTGGAGGGACAGTGGTGAAACACCGGACGATGCGCGTAGCTCATTCGTCAATAATATTAAATATGTTAATGATGATGATGTAGCAGTGCGTGGGCGAGAGAACAGTGTCTGGTCTGTGCGTAAATGTTCCTCAAATCGCTTCTGGGAACTAATAACATTTGAATGTATAACTTTTGTCCAGACAATAGCCTACTTAATCATTGATTTTTAAAAGTGTTATAGACCAATTCATGGGGGCAGGCATATGAACACATTCCATCTCCATCTCCTTATCCCGTGTGTGTGTGTGTGTGTGTGTGTGTGTGTGTGTGTGTGTTAACGAGTTGGGGGCTGCAAGTGGTAAGGGGATGGTATAATTAAAATATTTAACACGTGCGTTAAACTCCTGCTCCATTTTCTGAAAGGATCTTTGGGGGCAGGCATATGAACACATGCCATCTCCATCTCCTTATCCCGTGTGTGTGTGTGTGTTAACGAGTTGGGGGCTGCAAGTGGTAAGGGGATGGTATAATTAAAATATTTAACACGTGCGTTAAACCCGTGCTCCATTTTCTGAAATGATCTTTAAAATCGTTTTTTCTGCAGTGAGAACATTTTGGGGCGTGAAATGCCCGACCTCAGTTTATATAAAGAACCAGTGGAGTTCTAGAGGTCCTAAAGCTAGACTGTGGCCGACGTGACCTCGGCAAATATGTAATTTGTTAGACCAATGGTTTTAACTTAACCTAAAAATGTCCCCCTTTCAAATAGAAAATTAGAGGTAATCTTCATTTATATGTCAAAACGAATGTTTGTGTCTCCTGGCAAAAAAGCGAAGGCTTGGCACGACATATCACTTTTACGCAGCAATCTGTGTGTATTTTATCACAAGGAGAAATATTATTTACGCACCACTAAACTATAGAGACATGTCATTTAAAATGTATCTGGAAGAACAAGCAATAAAAATGGCAATGTCCTTACAAGTGAAATAAGTGTTATCGAAAATACTTGGGATGAAGTTTGAAATGAAGGGGTAGCCTATAGAATGTGATCTTTAATGATCATCATCAAATATTATTATTGATATAGAGCCTATGTCATTTATAGCCTACTATTCTTATGAATGTAATTCCTATTTTTGTCGGACACGCAATATGACTTATAATTTACTTAAGAACATATTTAAATATTACTAAAACGGAATTAGGCTGCCTATGTAAAGTGCTTGCCATGAAACTTAGCTAAGATGTAGGCAACGCAAAGGTGATTACCCGAATTTATCCCAAGGGTTCACCTAAAGTCAGATGAAATGAAATAACTCAATATTTTATAACTGCTGAATACCTACAGCTTGAATTGTTTCGCAGACGCTTTTCAAGAAAGAAGAAAACAATATAGAATGCCCTGCATTTGGGCACAGGTGAAACAATTCGAGGCACAAGCGAGGATTGGGATTTTGCATTTTAACAATGAAACTATATTTATTTCAATAATCTCACATGTCTCATCATAGAAATAAAAATAAATAGGCCTATACAGAAGAATTTGACTGAGCAGGGAACTGTATGAGTATATCATTATTATGTCATTAATGATTAAATCCCTAATTTTCATAGCCATTTGAAAAATAATATGGATAACATATTCAACCTGTGGATAATAAAATGCTCTAACACATTTCGTTTCAGTACTAGGCCTATGTGAGGAGAGAAGAAGTGAAGAAATAGGATCTATGTGTGAAAATTCTTCCGTGTATTTATTCAACGAAATGTTTTGCTAACTGATGTGCATTTCACCTCATGCAAAGCAGCCATTCCTTAGCTGTTCGGGTTCTTCTAAATAATTTAACACTGATTGGAGACTCCCTTGCCTTTGCATCTCTCCTGCACTCACTCCACTCTATTTATTTTCAATTTCTTGGGAAACTGGGAATCTAAAATTATAAGACTGCTCAGAGGCAGGGAGGCAGTAGCAGCAGTGAGCTCAAACTAGCGTGAAACTTCAGAATGCCGTGAAACAATGAAAAATGTATCTCGACAATAGCCCCAATAGAAAACAACCAGAAATAAGCATTTCAATAATTTACAAGACGAAAGCTTTTGTAAAATACAATAGTAAATATGAAGCAGTTAGGACAATTGAGCACACAGCATCCCAAGGTAAATTGAACCAGACTTATGGGGCGGGGGGGGCTAGACAAATAGACCCACATTGGGATGAGAGAGGAGCGGCCTTGCTGTGAGGTCTGCATGCACAGAAGGACCAGGCTCCAATGAGCCTCTTGGACGGGCTGACTGAGACGGAGGAGTCACTGGATGTCATCTGATTCTAAGCCCCTCTGAGGCCACTGCGTCACTCAAGCCTCCAAATAACAATAACAGTCTTTTATTTATTTCCCATCGAAGTCCATGCTGGGATTTGATAAGAAATTATCCGGTGATTTGACGCAGACCTCCGGCACAAAGCTAATTTAAATTCAAGAAGTCAGCAGAATAACTTAAAGAAGAATGCATCTGGAATATGTCAGCCTGATGCCGAATTAGTACCACCGTTATGACTGTAGTTTATGTGTGTGTTGTGTGTGCAATAGGACAACAATAGTGCTGTAATGAACCGAAATGGCAATTAAGATAATGTATGCTCCTATCAAATAGCCTGCTACCGGTTCCTATGTTTTTCATTGGTCATCTCATTTGCTCAGTGTATGGTGACAGCGAGACACCAATATAGTTAAACCTGTCACTTCATGTAGAAATAGCACGACTGTGTGGAGGTTTATGGAATAGCAAGAGAATGGATTGCACAAGTGCTTGAACTATAAAGGGCGCATGGAAATAATTTTTGCATTGAAGATAAATATGATATTGCCTATTCCCTATTCTGAAACCAATACCTGATATTGCAATTTCCTGGGGGTGGAAGAATAAACAGGCCTACTGATAGTCATGTTTCTGTCTAACATACAAACTAATATAATAAAATTTTTGTTGTTGTGATATTTATTAATTATTATATATAACATGTGGCTATTTACAGTGTATATATGTACAGGTTACTTCATACAGTTATAACCAATAAACGAAGACAACATCTGGCTTAGTCCATGCCTGCACCGTGGACTCCCACAATTTTAACCAATAGGATAAACCTATAGTTTTAATGGGGTTTTTGAAGGATGAATAATTGAATGGACATAGACTGGCCAAAGTAGGCCATGGGGTGCCCATCGAGCTGTGCACAAAGCCACAGGCCAAGGAAGTCTGTGAAACATTTATTGGCGAATTAGAATCGGCAGGAGGGCCACTGCTCCCTGCGGTCACAAACACCAACATGGTGAATCGGCAGGAGGGCCACTGCTCCCTGCGGTCACAAACACCAACATGGTGAATCGGCAGGAGGGCCACTGCTCCCTGCGGTCACAAACACCAACATGGTGAATCGGCAGGAGGGCCACTGCTCCCTGCGGTCACAAACACCAACATGGTGAATCGGCAGGAGGGCCACTGCTCCCTGCGGTCACAAACACCAACATGGTCATTTTGTATAAACTACAACTGGGACCACACATTCCTGTAACATGGTGATATTTTATGGAGTATATTCTCAGTGCTGAGAGGTGATATGGAGAGCAAAGGGGTCCATTTCAATTCGAGCAAATAAGTTAATAATAATAATAATAATATAATTAACCTATAGATAATAACATCGACCACAACAAAATGACGTAGGCATAATAATAATAATAATAACAACAGCCTAATAATAATAATAATAATAATAATAATAATAATAATAATACAATACTTCCTCTGAATAGTTAATTTAATGCACACAAAATGTAGTCTAAGTATTCCGTACATAAATGGTCTAAGCATGGTTAACCTTCGCTTTAACGAAAATATAACTGCTCAATGAACCATGGCTTAAATCATCTATAATTGGAGACGAAGTAGACTAATGCAAAACGAATGGCTGACGTTACAACACAAAACAGACAATTAAACCAAATCTAACAAAAGCAAATACATATTTTGCAGAACACCAATTTCTTGACCCACGTGAATGGTGCAATGTAGGCTATCTTAATTCATAAGGATATCAATTATTAGGCCATGAACGATTCAAGTTGGGAGTAGGCAGGCACACATCTTTACACTATCATCTGTGGTCACTCAATTTTTGGCATCTATATTTGCATCACACGGTCCAATGATTGCACATGATTTGTCGACACATTAATTCATAACTCATAAACACGACCTTCAAATCCATTGCCAATCTTGTTCTACACCGACTTTGGCCCACCAAACACCATCCACATAAATAAATATTATAGACCAGTAGTAGTTGCCTATGTAGTCTTCCAACCAAAGTATATTTGGATACCTTTCTATCCAAAACTACCAAAATATAAAGGCCACAGCTGGACAATATCAAACCCAAGCAACCGTTTGCGGTTGGCGCATGAGGGGACATTACGGTACACCTGAATGAATCTGCTTCAAGTGATCCGCGACGTTCTCAGACTTTCTGAAAGTGAACTAGAGGCGTGTCTAATGGCTTGTTTTTAAAGGATGTATCTCATTGCCGGTTAGGATTAATTTATATTTTAAACGAGATTCTAATAGACGCAGTGGCAGTTGGAGCGTACCTTCAGCCGCAGTCCAAATTGCTTCCATACAGAGGTCATGACTCCGAGTCCATTATTGCTCCGAAGCACCATTTTTCACTAAGCGACTCCTGCGCTATAGCGCTGCTGTCAGGAGGATTACATTTGCTCCACGCGACTCATGACGGTATGCTAGAAAGATACAGTGGCTTACTTCACATGGTTAACATCCCTAACACTGTTTACTCAGCACATAGCCATATGTGGTATCTATGTGTTTAAATACTGAGCTGATTCTCAGCCTGCAGTGACAATGTCTCTAGATCCTTAATAGGCCTATCTGTTACAGATAGCATGATCAACCAAAGTAGCAGCAGTAGTAACTAGTAATAAAAGCTCCTGATTTCAAATATAATTGATTAACTGGAAAATATATGATTATTATTATTATTATTATTATTATTATTATTATTATTAATATTCTATATATCTATGGCCATATATATATATCCTAATAATAATGATAATAATCATAATCATCATCATCATAGCCTAGTTCCTGTGTGTTCCTGTGTTATCGTCAATAAACAAATCATTTTCTGAAAATCAGAAAACATTTTTTTTTTGTATTATTTTGTGAATATTCGATTGCTGAGGATTTCGTTTCGGTTTAGCAATTGTGCAGAAGGTTCCAGGACGGTAGGCTACATAAAGCCCATTATAACAGCCCTGTTTGGATAGGTTACAATAAAAACGTCAGCAGCAAAGGTAGGTTTATGCTTCTGATGGAATCAGTTTTACTTTAGCCTACAGTAGGCCTACAATGAAAATGATCTAATATGAACCCTGAGCAAACTTACGTTTTTACTTTTCATACAAATTGGTATATCAAGAATAACAGTAATCTTCTTATGCCTGTTTCGAAGTTCGTCCTATAATATGAAACAAAGAGGATTGTTTTCCTTTAGCTAAATGCCATGAACCTGGCAGCCTCTTTTCTCCGAATACGTTTTTACCTGAAATAAAATCTGTCTGACCTAAGACGCAGAGGAAGAAAAGTTGGAGAGGGAGAAAGAGAGTTGTTAGCGTCAGCACTCTGCACTATGTCATTGGGCAGAAGTATTTGACATTTGGAATTATCTGTAAATACTTCATTAAACTGTGTATGAGTTACCCCTTGTGCCTCACGGTCCACTTCTGGTAAGATTGACAAATGATAACATAAACACACCAAACAAGAAAATCAATTCGCGTTTGTAAGAGGAGGAGGGGAAGGAGAGGGGCTCGCGAGCTTTACGAATTTGATCGGGCCACTTAACAACAAAACCGCGGAGGTCGAGTAATGAGGGTTGGAACGCGCGCCCAATGTTTGGGCCAGGAATCATTTGGCCATATATGGATTGTCCTCCAAAAGAACAGCATGCCAGAGTTCCGTTATTGTCAATAATTGCACAACATTGTTCATATCACTTGCTTCCTATTGCATGGGATGTATCAAAAGCTCTTACTGCAAATTAAGAGGAGAAATCATAGAATATCAGTGTGCTCTATAGCCAGTGAGACAATAATTATCCTAATGGGCAACTGGGTGACTTGACCATCTTGATTTGATTTGCTCAATGAAGGACTCAACAGGTAGTTTACTGCATATATTATGGAATGGTGTTTTCTGGATATTTTATTTTCTGAAATAAGTTAGCAGTTGATAATGGGTAAGCCTACTAACAATAAGGGCAGGCACTAATGAGTGAGCGAGTGATCAGTAAAATGACAGGATTACTGGTTCTTGAGGGTATGGGGTGTTTGGGTTGGGATTGGGAACATAATGCAAGGCTGGAAGTCCATCTCCATCTCCATCCGGTTTCTTTAACCTACGGTTAAAGCACCAAGAGATTCCAACTTCCAACACCCTCTCCTTGTCACACATTTACCCCTGTCAGTCTGTCTGTCGCCAATGCTGCCTGCTATGTAAGCTCTGACCCCAACACCTGAAAGGAGACGTCAAGCTCAGGCATATGTTCAAAGCACATGGAAACAGATATCGTTGAAATCTATACCCCTATTTTCAACCTAGAGAGAGTGAGGCAGAGAGAGAGAGAGAGTGAGGCAGAGAGAGAGGAGGAGGAGAGAGAGAGAGTTAGAGTGAGGCAGAGAGAGGGAGACAGAGTGAGGCAGAGAGAGAGGAGAAGGAGAAAGAGAGAGAGAAAGAGTGAGGCAGAGAGAGAGGCAGAAAGAGAGAGAGGAGAAGGAGAGAGAGAGTGAAGCAGAGAGAGAGGCAGAGAGAGAGAGAGGAGAGGGAGAGAGAGAAAGAGGAGAGGAACCGAGAGATAAGGAAAGAGGGAGAGAGATCTTATCTGTTCATCAATGGAGGAGAGGCTGGGGGGTGTTTATAGCTACTGATGTTGTAGCCATTTGAGTCTTCAAAGGCAAACTAATAGGGATCAAAGTCCACTTTATGTCCAGGAGACAGAACAACAAACACATTTCTAACTAATGAACAACACACAGGTCCAACATCAAACACATACACTGATGTACGAATGCACGTCCCACATCCATGCACACACACACACACACACACACACACACACACACACACACACACACACACACACACACACACACACACACACACACACACACACACACACACACACACACACACACACACACACACACACACACACACACACACACACACACACACACACACACACACACACACACACACACACACACACACACACACACACACACACACACACACACACACACAACAATGAATGAGCACTCAAGAATAATGTGGCTGTGTGGTGGTGTGATACTGATCTATCCCTTGGTGAGGAGAGGCCAGGGTCAGAGGTCAGAGAAGTGCTGTAACCTCCTGTTTGTTATTGTTATGCTGCCCTTGGACAGGTTAACACAGCACTACACACACACACACACACACCGTCGCCGCACCCCTCCGTCACTGTGCACACAGGAGGAGAGTGAGGACAGGAGGAGGGGGAGGAGGGGAGGAGGGGGCTGGAGGGTCACTTACAAATGTGTTGAAGGGACCCGGGGCAGCTAATCTAAACTGCTGAAATATTATCCCACTAAAAGGGAGGAAAGGAGCCTAAATACTCCCCACACGCTGCTCCTTTTATCCTAGAATATGGAGGGGAAAGAGACCCTGAGAATATTGGATGGAAATTATGCCATGGTATACTTACTTATCCTCTTTAGCCCCATTGGGACATAAGGCCATGGGGTGACAAACAGTCAATAAGAGGACATCCTTCAATAACATTGATGTACACTATATAAGGGATGGTGGTAACATCCTGCTTCCTAACATACTTGCAGTAGGCTATAGAACAGCTGTCAGGCGTATGACACCATATCATGCCAACCCAGCTGAGGTATGCTGATTGCTACAGTCAGAGGATAAGTCTATAAGTCTATGTGCGTCAGAAGTATCCATTCCTTCTAGGGCGGAGTGGGGTGGGGGCTGCTTTGAGTCTGATGGTTTGGTAGTACCACTCCACCCATCCATCCATCCTTCAAAAGCCCACCGTGGTCCAGCTAATATGGAACACATTGAGGTCCATGTAGTGCCCAGGCCAGGCAGAAGCATTCTGCATCCCAAATGGCACCCTATTCCCTACATAGTGCACTACTTTTGACCAAAGCACATAGGTTTCTGGTCAAAAGTAGTGCACTACGTGGGAAACAGGGTGCAATGTGGGATGCACTCGCAGATTGGGCTAAGAGACCCGGTGCAGCGCAGCGCAGCCACTTAATCAGACATTATTTATGAGCCTGGGAGGTTTAAATCAACACGAGCAGGAAGTGGGGCCAGGCCTTATGGCTTTATAACTGCTGTCATAATAATCACATACATATATATTCATCAGAGCTCAGCCCCTCACCACCACCACATCCGCTCCAATCCCTCCTCTACATCGCTCTTTCTTCTCACTCCTCCCCTCTCCTATAGCACCCATTTATTGCATCTCTCACCCCTCTAGCACCCATTTATTGCATCTCTCACCCCTATAGCAACCATTTATCGGTTGCAAGCTTTATCGTCCATCCCCACTTTTGAGCATCTTCTAATTCCTCTGTCATCCTCATTATTTCCCTACTCTCTCCTCCGCTCCTATCCTCCTCACCTCCCTCCAGTAGAAGGTAGAACCTAGACAAATTTTTAGCTTCACCAGGCTTCAAGTGTACAGAGAGTGATGTCATCACTCACATTGCTCAGGATGGAGTGATGGGGAAAAAGAGATATGTGTGTGTGCGTGAGACTGAGGAGAATGACTGCCCCCTTACATTGAGGATTTCAAGTTGAAGAAAACAGGATCCCCCATTATAGTGAATGGGGAAATTACATTTACATTTTAGTCATTTAGCAGAGGCTCTTATCCAGAGCGACTTACAGGAGCAATTAGGGTTAAGTGCCTTTCTTAAGGGCACATCTACAGATTTTTCACCTAGTCGGCTCGGGGATTAGAACCAGCGACCTTTCGGGTTACTGGCACAGCGCTCTTACCCACTAAGCTACCTGCCGCCTTTAATGGTGATTTTCGTGGTCAATACTCGTGGATATACATGTGTTTTTCAGAACACAATCATGGAACCAATAATTGTTTCTATTTCACCCGATGTATGTCTTGGAAACAATTATTTTAAAATCACACACTGCCAAAGTTATAGGGATAATTTAGTTGCTAATGACAGCCTGCAGTACCTCATTTGCCTTCAACTTGATACAGTGAGGGAAAAAAGTATTTGATCCCTGCTGATTTTGTACGTTTGCCCACTGACAAAGAAATTATCAGTCTATAATTTTAATGGTAGGCTTATTTGAACAGTGAGAGACAGAATAACAACAAAAAAATCCAGAAAAACACATGTAAAAAATGTTATAAATTGATTTGCATTTTAATGAGGGAAATAAGTATTTGACCCCCTCTCAATCAGAAAGATTTCTGGCTCCCAGGTGTCTTTTATAAGGGTAACGAGCTGAGATTAGGAGCACACTCTTAAAGGGAGTGCTCCTAATCTCAGTTTGTTACCTGTATAAAAGACACCTGTCCACAGAAGCAATCAATCAATCAGATTCCAAACTCTCCACCATAGCCAAGACCAAAGAGCTCTCCAAGGATGTCAGGGACAAGATTGTAGACCTACACAAGGCTGGAATGGGCTACAAGACCATCGCCAAGCAGCTTGGTGAGAAGGTGACAACAGTTGGTGCAATTATTCACAAATGGAAGAAACACAAATGAACTGTCAATCTCCCTCGGCATGGGGCTCCATGCAAGATCTCACCTCGTGCAGTTGCAATGATCATGAGAACGGTGAGGAATCAGCCCAGAACTACATGGGAGGATCTTGTCAATGATCTCAAGGCAGCTGGGACCATAGTCACCAAGAAAACAATTGGTAACACACTACGCCGTGAAGGACTGAAATCCTGCAGCGCCCGCAAGGTCCCCCTGCTCAAGAAAGCACATATACAGGCCCGTCTGAAGTTTGCCAATGAACATCTGAATGATTCAGAGGAGAACTGGGTGAAAATGTTGTGGTCAGTTGAGACCAAAATCGAGCTCTTTGGCATCAACTCAACTCGCCGTGTTTGGAGGAGGAGGAATGCTGCCTATGACCCCAAGAACACCATCCCCACCGTCAAACATGGAGGTGGAAACATTATGCTTTAGGGGTGTTTTTCTGCTGAGGGGGCAGGACAACTTCACCGCTTCAAAGGGACGATGGATGGGGCCATGTACCGTCAAATCTTGGGTGAGAACCTCCTTCCCTCAGCCAGGGCATTGAAAATGGGTTGTGGATGGGTATTCCAGCATGACAATGACCCAAAACACATGGCCAAGGCAACAAAGGAGTGGCTCAAGAAGAAGCACATTAAGGTCCTGGAGTGGCCTAGCCAGCTTCCAGACCTTAATCCCATAGAAAATCTGTGGAGGGAGCTGAAGGTTTGAGTTGCCAAACGTCAGCCTCGAAACCTTAATGACTTGGAGAAGATCTGCAAAAAGGAGTGGAACAAAATCCCTCCTGAGATGTGTGCAAACCTGGTGGCCAACTACAAGAAACGTCTGACCTCTGTGATTGCCAACAAGGGTTTTGCCACCAAGTACTAAGTTATGTTTTGCAGAGGGGTCAAAAACTTATTTCCCTCATTAAAATGAAAATCAATTTATAACATTTTTGACATGCATTTCTCTGGATTTTTTTGTTGTTATTCTGTCTCTCACTGTTCAAATAAACCTACCATTAAAATTATAGACTGATCATGTCTTTGTCAGTGGGCAAACGTACAAAATCAGCAGGGGATCAAATACTTTTTTCCCTCACTGTATACTCCACGAGAGGGGGTAGCACTGAGCTAGCCTGCAACATCACTTCCTAGAGTAGCTCAAACTGCACATGCAATGTTCCCAAAAACTCTGCCATGTAGCAAGATAGAGACACGCTGAAATGACACTTCCTGATCATCAAATGCGCCACTGAGCATTCTCATAGGAAACAATCGGGTGATGTCATCAATGGCTTCGTCTATGGTGTGTGAGAGAGAGAGAGCGAGAGAGAGAGTGTAAGAGTGTCAGAGAGAGAGAAAGATAAAACGTGAATGAAAGAAAGAGAGAATGAAAATAAGAGAGAGACCGAAAATGTGTGAAGGAGAGAGAGGAAGAAAGAGGGGGGGGCAGAATGGAATGGGAGAGAGACAGAGACAGAGAGACAGGCAGAAGGAGAGAGAAGGGGGGCAAAATAGGTTTGTGAAATTAAAACAAATGAGAATCCTGACTGAGTAATACATGAGCAATGGAGCACCTCGGAAAGCAACAGAAGCATTAGTGTCTGGTTTGGCAGGGAATGGACGGAAGAGCGGATGGAGGGCAGAGAGGAAAGCCCTCACTACGCAAATGATGGGATAGAAATTGGTGAGGCGGATCGGAACGTGCTAAACTTCCCATGTGTCATTGATTTACTAAGTATCGTTGAAGTGATTTAGAGATGACAAAGCGTCACATATGGAGGTGGGCGGCCTATTCTTAACGCATACATGCAGATGAATGGTCGGTTAAATCCTGATTTATCAATTCAGATTTTAAGTACAAAGATGATTTATTTTACAGTCCTGTTTCAGTCAATACTGTTATTTACAAAATAATTTGGTAACAATGGAATACTTTATATTACTTTCCTCAGAGAATTCAACTGATTTGCTGAGCAATGATTTCCATTTTAGTGAATGAAACTAATGAGTAATTCATTATTATGCTATTACCAATTTACCCAGAAATTACAATGTATAAAGCAGATAAGTCTACCGTTAAGAAAAGCGTAACCTTAATTTCCCACTGGGCACAGACATCAATTCAGCGCCTATTCAAATTGGTTCAACGTAATTTCATTGAAATCACATGGAAACAACGTTGATTCAACCAGTGTGTGCCCAGTGGTTTGTTACCAACACAGTACAGTCTCCAAAAAAGTTCAGTTGAAGTCAAGGGGCAATCCTTTTGATTACACAAAACAATATCCCCTCTCTTGTTTAACTACAGACTTGAAAAAAAAATGAAAATGAGTCTGTAGACAATCACCAGTACATCTGCTTCCCAACGAAATGAACCACACTCCACATTTGTTTGCCTTCTTCTTGTCTGACCCACAGCCTCTCCAGAGAGGATCAAGAACCTAACCCCACTCAGTCAAATAGAGGGAGGCTTTGGGGTGAGACAATGGGTGTCTGAGTCAGAGAGAGAGAGAGCGCGAGAGAGAGAGAAAGGGGGGAGGGGGAGGAAAAGGAGAGGTAAGAGGAGTGGGAAACGATAGCCCAAAGGTAAGAGAAAGAGAGCAGCCAAACACTTTTTTCTAAACCGATGTGGCACCTGGTTTCTCTCTGTGTGACTGTGTTCTGTGAGAGAGTGCATGCAGGGGAGAGACGGGGGGAGGCAGCAGGGAAAGCGGGGGGGAGAGAAGGTCTTGTCAAGGACAAGGCCAAACCAGTTTTGTTTTGTGTGGTGGGCTGCGGCAGGGGAGGTGGATTGGGGCTATGACTACAGTCAGGGTGGTTTGTGGCTGCTGGCTTGGGGGTCTGCCTGAAAGCCCCGGTCTGAGGCTAACTGATTAGCCCTTAATCTGAGGGGAGCCTAAGGGAGGAGCCCCCTTCACCCATGCCCCTAGAAGGCTGCAATAGGAGCCCCTTGAGGGAGCCATTCACCCAGAGCCCCTGGGAGGCTGCAATAGGAGCCACAATACCCTGATCGTCTCCCTTACAGCGAGGGAGCCGGGCAGGCGGGCTGGCAGGCACACACACACAGGGTGTAGGTGAGGGGGGACTGGTGTGGAAATGAAAGCTAAGCAGACGTGGGGATTGAGAGCAGGAAGTGACGATGTAAACAGAGTGCCAGAGACGCCAAGAGCACTGAACTATCAGGCCAGGTCTTTCACCAGGTCAAACCACTATATCAATAAGATACGTGTGCGTTTAAGGGAGAAGGTAAGCCTTGCGTCATCCCACTTACCGGCCACGTCTACCATCCACTTAGTGTCTGGTTGGTTTGCTGCTACGGTACCTATACGTCAGCGGATAAAGGCACTAATTGAGTTTTAATTTCAGATACATTTTTATTATCATGTACAGTGGGGAAAAAAAGTATTTAGTCAGCCACCAATTGTGCAAGTTCTCCCACTTAAAAAGATGAGAGAGGCCTGTAATTTTCATCATAGGTACACGTCAACTATGACAGACAAAATGAGAAAAAAAAATCCAGAAAATCACATTGTAGGATTTTTAATGAATTTATTTGCAAATTATGGTGGAAAATAAGTATTTGGTCAATAACAAAAGTTTCTCAATACTTTGTTATATACCCTTTGTTGGCAATGACACAGGTCAAACGTTTTCTGTAAGTCTTCACAAGGTTTTCACACACTGTTGCTGGTATTTTGGCCCATTCCTCCATGCAGATATCCTCTAGAGCAGTGATGTTTTGGGGCTGTCGCTGGGCAACACAGACTTTCAACTCCCTCCAAAGATTTTCTATGGGTTGAGATCTGGAGACTGGCTAGGCCACTCCAGGACCTTGAAATGCTTCTTACGAAGCCACTCCTTCGTTGCCCGGGCGGTGTGTTTGGGATCATTGTCATGCTGAAAGACCCAGCCACGTTTCATCTTCAATGTCCTTGCTGATGGAAGGAGGTTTTCACTCAAAATCTCACGATACATGGCCCCATTCATTCTTTCCTTTACACGGATCAGTCGTCCTGGTCCCTTTGCAGAAAAACAGCCCCAAAGCATGATGTTTCCACCCCCATGCTTCACAGTAGGTATGGTGTTCTTTGGATGCAACTCAGCATTCTTTGTCCTCCAAACACGACGAGTTGAGTTTTTACCAAAAAGTTCTATTTTGGTTTCATCTGACCATATGACATTCTCCAAATCCTCTTCTGGATCATCCAAATGCACTCTAGCAAACTTCAGACGGGCCTGGACATGTACTGGCTTAAGCAGGGGAACACGTCTTGCACTGCAGGATTTGAGTCCCTGGCGGCGTAGTGTGTTACTGATGGTAGGCTTTGTTACTTTGGTCCCAGCTCTCTGCAGGTCATTCACTAGGTCCCCCTGTGTGGTTCTGGGATTTTTGCTCACCGTTCTTGTGATCATTTTGACCCCACGGGGTGTGATCTTGCGTGGAGCCCCAGATCGAGGGAGATTATCAGTGGTCTTATATGTCTTCCATTTCCTAATAATTGCTCCCACAGTTGATTTCTTCAAACCAAGCTGCTTACCTATTGCATATTCAGTCTTCCCAGCCTGGTGCAGGTCTACAATTTTGTTTCTGGTGTCCTTTGACAGCTCTTTGGTCTTGGCCATAGTGGAGTTTGGAGTGTGACTGTTTGAGGTTGTGGACAGGTGTCTTTTATACTGATAACAAGTTCAAACAGGTGCCATTAATACAGGTAACGAGTGGAGGACAGAGGAGCCTCTTAAAGAAGAAGTTACAGGTCTGTGAGAGCCAGAAATCTTGCTTGTTTGTAGGTGACCAAATACTAATTTTCCACCATAATTTGCAAATAAATTCATAAAAATCCTACAATGTGATTTTCTGGATTTTTTTTCTCAATTTGTCTGTCATAGTTGACGTGTACCTATGATGAAAATTACAGGCCTCTCTCATCTTTTTAAGTGGGAGAACTTGCACAATTGGTGGCTGACTAAATACTTTTTTCCCCACTGTATATTCAAAAACCGGCTGTACCTCACACACGATGAAGATAAGAGATTCACTTGCAGTTCATTATTCATAGATGTACAGTAATTGACATAATGGAGCATCACCATTTGCAGGTCAAGTTGTGCTTCTCTTCTCATCTTCATTTGGAATCAGAGATAGGTAGATTTATCTTCAGGGCGAAATCCTTAAGACTAACAGAGCTTTCTGTTCCCTCCACTGAATCATGTCTAATGTGAGTGGTTGGGTGGACACTTAAGCACCATAACTGTTTCAGCCCATCAATATCAGACCTTAATTGACCCACTGCAGAGCAGGCAGGAGCTATAATTAGCTGTTATCTGCTCCTTTCTCATAAAGCATCATGCATGTACTCTGGAAGAAGATGATTTCAAAGGACCGCTTGGTCCAATGAAGAAAGGTCTCATCTTGGGAGTGGGTTTTATTTCCAGTTAAACAGGACAGGCAGTGATGGAAGAATCTGCATGTTCCGCTGATGACTCAAAGTCCACGTCATCCCTGTTTACTCAGTCATAATATTCCTCCCTAATAGCATCTGATCTAATGCCAGATTGCAGGTTAGTCATTGTTGACAAGAGTGACTAAAGTGCTATGGCAATGAAAGGGCTGTGGAAACAACAGGGCACAACACAGGCCCGCTATTCAATCAATCACAGATTTTTTTTTAACTGCATTGCAGGTTCATTCAGAATGTTTAGGCAACATTAAATGTGTTAAATGTGTAATGGTATTTTTAATGAATAGGAAATTATAGCCAGGCCAAAATGGATAGCCAGGCCAAACAATATACAGCCACAGCCAACAGTCCACAAACAAATTCAACCACTCCAACACACACACCGTTACATATATGAAAGATCCATTCGCATAGGTCTCTCCATCTCCATTTTTTGACCAGCGTTTCTTTACCTCTGTCCCACCCCAGGCCAGGTTGCTCTCTCTGCTCTCTGGTCCCATGCCTGGGTGCTCCTGCCTGCAGCCACAGGCCAGGCAGAGGAGAGGCTCTGTTCGAGGCCCCTGCCTGTCCAATGTCAGGCTAAGTGCCTCTGACAGCCCACCGCACAGTTATTAACTGTGATCCGCCACCACAGGGCCGGGCACCGCCGAGCCGAGGGCCCAGAGAGAGGCTCCCTCCACTAGCTAGCTCCCAAACAAAGACTGCTTTGACCCAGCGCCCTCATAGCCCACACTAATATATATTTACAGCATTTCATATGCACATACAGTATATATTTTAAATCAAAAATCGAATATGGCCCCATTCATATGGACCGGGCCCCCAGTCCTGCCTGATGTTTAGAAGTGTCCTGTAGGGAATCTGAATCCACAAAGCCTTCAAACCCTTGATAGTGTTGGGTAAAGGTTGAGGGAAGAAGAAAGACTATGTATTGGCTGAGTGCAAAACCGTACAGTCAAATTCATTCAGTTTGATCATTTATGAGTGATTATGCCTAAGGACATCCCTATCCCATTGAAGTTTAAATGTAAAATGGTTAAGGTAAGGGTTAAGGTTAGGTAAGGGTTATGGTTAGGGTAGAGGTTAAGGTTAGCGACGTCCCAAGGAACCCGAATAGCACTAACAATGCCCTTTCATCAAGATAGGTGGTCCATACCACTGTTTATCATCTACAGGCCCTAGAGAGACTGCCTCCTCTCCTCTGCCTTGCTAGTTGCTATGCTTTCCTGAGGATGTGGGGAGACTGGGAGAGAGACCCAGCAACGGTCCCTTCAAAGGACATAATGGGTCATTAGACTACAAAATTGGGACAGAAATAAATACATGTTTGAGGGGGGAATAGGAAGGATAGACAAAGTTACAGTACTTGACTGAAAAAGGTTCCTCTACTCATTTTGGGTGCCTTTACTGTTTATATTTAGGTGCAGGAGCTCCGCAATACATTTGAGCTAATATTCTATAAGAGGAACAGGAGCTGAAGCAGTAAAACATTTGAGGTGCCAATACTCAGTTCCGGTGAGCTCCTGCCCAAGTCAAGCACTGCAAAGATACTGTACATAATGACAGCTGACTATGTTTAGCCCAGAGCATTTCGATAAACAGCAGCTCTTCCTTCAGTATCAGAAGTGCTTAGTCGCTGAATGTAAAAAAAACTAAAACCACTTTTCCTGCCCGCATTTCCCATAATTACATCCCCACAGTTCACTGTTGAATAGTTGAGGCTTTTCCCTTTGAGGTGACTGGCTTTTATATAGCAACACGACAAACACAGTGAAGCTACGGCCGTCCCCAGCCGTGTTCAAAGCTACAGTGGGAAGAGCAGAGGACATGGCTGACATGCATTATTCCTTACAAAAGCTGCCTTTTGTTTGCTTTATGCTCAGATCCCACAAATTGTAGGCTTTGTCAGTCACCATTTTCTTTTTCTTCGGGTGCCCTTTTCTCTTCTTCGTTCCCCCCTTCCGAGACAGATGTTGGTGCTGCATTGATATCCACACAGATGAAACAGATGACATGTCTGTTGTTGAACTCATCCCTGCTATTGCTCTGTGTGTAGGTGGGGTTGGGGGAAGAGGGTGCTTCTTTTTCAGGCATAATAACTCATCAATATTCCCTGTGACAATTGATTCCATATAAGTAAGACAGACGGCCAGATGTTGTAAATGTTTGCACCAGTACAACTTTTGCACTTGTTATTTTAAGAAGGGAATAAATATACAAAAACAAGGCCATGTAAAACACTAAAAGTGTTACTTATTTTGTTTCTATTCCCTCTGAAATAAAGACTAGTAAATCTGTCCCAGGGTGTTCAAAATTAAATTAAAAGAGGAATTCAAAAAAGTTATCATAACTCAGAGAGTTTTAGTACATGTCATCATTACTGTTTTTTGGTTACTACTTCTCCCACTGCTACCATACTGAGCCAATATCCTCCAAACTCTTAAATCCCAGCCCCATGCACACACACACACACACACACACCCTCCCTCCTAAACCCCAGTCCCCCACAGACTGTAAGTCGCTTTGGATAAAAGCGTCTGCTAAATGGCATATTATTATTATTATTATTATTATTATTATTATAGGATCAGGCTCCATTAGCTGAGCACACTGCCAAGTCAGTACAGTTCAACACAGCCACTGGCGCTGCCTCTGCTCGCCGCTTCCCCTGCCACTTCCCTGGCTCGTGGATTGTGCAGTTAGACATCACAACATGTACTCCTCTTAACCCCAGGGCTACACTTAGAGACTCATTACTCTCAGAGTCAAGTATGATCGCTGCGCTTATCTACACATTTATATAGCAGAGGCTCTTATCCAGAGCGATTTACAGTTAAGTGAGTGCATACATTTTTTCATACTGGCCCCCCGTGGGAAACGAACCCACAACCCTGGCGTTGCAAGCGCCATGCTCTACCAACTGAGCTACACCAACTCTCTACTCGCGTCCCCACAGAGCTCTGTACTGTGGTTAGACTGGCTGAGGTCCAGAGGAGGTACGTCAGCCCATCGAGGCAATGCTCCCCTCTTGTGCCTCAGAGGGGTAGTTCACCATTCCAAAATCAATGTTTGTCAATTCATATTCCTAAATGAATAGAAAAGATAGTTACCATCTAAAATGATGAACGTAGACAGTGCCATTCATCTGGGTTGCAGGCATATATATGTATTTAGCTGGATCTATTGTGGGACTTACGCTTGTCTCACCAAGACTACATGAAACTTGAAACTTTGAGGCTCGGCAAAATGTGATTTTGGAGTGAATTATCACTTTAATGGCCGTAACAATAGGTGAAGATGTATAAACTCTGTTGGGTCTCTTCCTATATGGCTCTGTATGTAGCATGAGAGCGCTGTATGTTGTGCTAATGAGAGGTAAAACACAGAGCCTTTATACACCCTAATCACCAACCACCCCTGCTTGTTGGGTCTCATCCAGAGTGATAATGACTAAGGGATGTGTGGTGGGATATGGAGGAAACTCCCAATACCACAGCCCTGCTATCTCTGTGGGAGTTCATTATACATACAGACTGCACACAGATACAGTTTTGCACAGTTTGGACACCAAGCCATCATTGTAAGACAGGATAAATAAATAAAAAAGCTATATCTGCATGATAAACCTGATTTACTATACCTGATAGAGATATATTGGGTAATCAGTTTGGGGGAAGCTGTGGGGAATGCACCTCCACACACACACACACACACACACACAGGAGGACCTCCCATGTATTCACACACACACAAACTTGTATGCTGGTGGACAGACGCGCATATCACCACACTATAAAAATCACCATACTGAAATGATTTGAGCGGACATCCCCTGCCGCACCCTAGCAGACACCCTGACAACCCTCCCCCCACAGAGGTGAAGTAGTGGGTAAGAAAGGCAGAGGGGAGGGATAGGGAGGCAGGTCTGGTATGGAGACAAAGTGACGCGGTTGAGATGGACTCTACATCCCAAATTGCACCCTATATGTAGTGTACTACTTTTGACCAGAGCCCTATGGACCCTGATCAAAAGTAGTGCACTATATAGGGAATAGGGTGCCATTTGGGATGTAGCCTGAGTCAGTCGGCCCCTGGAGTTTAGGAGAGCAGCGACAGACAGTCAGAGTAAGTGGAACCAGCTCGGTCACAGAGGTCAGATTAAGATACAGAGTGGAGAAGTGAGTGAGGGGTTAACAGTGACGAACGGACCACACACACACAACATTTCTCACAACACTACAGCCCTGTAATGTCACCAATTAAGTCAGACAATCACAGCAGTAAAACCATAATTAATGCTAGAGGGAAGGAATAGCCCATCAATAGCCAAACAACCATCCACTGATCACTCACAATACTTCATCCTTAAAGCCAATGCCATAATAATAATGTTATTGCAGTCACATAACCAAGGTGTCTGAGGTGTTGAGGGCTGGCCTGGAGAGAGCGAGATCTATATAGAAAGCGAGAGCGTGTGGCCCAGCTGAGGTTACAGCCCTGTGGTCCTCTGTAGCTCAGCTGGTAGAGCACGGCGCTTGTTACGCCAAGGTAGTGGGTTCGATCCCCGGGACCACCCATACACAAAAAAATGTATGCACGCATGACTGTAAGTCGCTTTGGATAAAAGCGTCTGCTAAATGGCATATTATTATTTATTATTATCAAAGTGGTGACAGCAGACACCCTTTGCTGCCATGCTTTACACTTGCTGCCCTCTACTGGTAATATATTGAGACTACAGTTACTCCCCTTTACTGATGTGCACGATAGAGATGTCAATTTGATGACAATGAGGTGGACAGTGATGCTCCAGACAGGCAAGACAGCGCAGGTACACACGCACACAGTATAAAATATCTTACACCCTTGACAATTGACCACTGAAAATGCACTCCATCAATTTTGTTTAAAGCATAAAGTAACCTGTATGTAAGGTTATTTGACCAAGTCATTATTTATTATAAACTTCATTGAAAAGTACATTTTCCCGTCTGTACTGTAGCACACTGGAACACGTCCCGTTATTTACAGTAGTCTCTTTCTGTCAGGCAGAGCAGTCCAGAGAACATAGGGCTGTGTCTGAAATGGCACCCTACTCCCTTTAAAGTGCACAACTTCTGACCAGAACCCTATGGGCCCTGGTCAAAAAGTAACACACTGTATAGGGAAAAGTGTGCCATTTCAGACACACCCATAGTCTGAGAGGAGAGGCAGAGCAAGAGGTGTGGATGGTGGTGGGAGGCAGGGCAGGCTGGAGATGGGGTCTCCAGACCAGGATGATATCCTTGCCACCCTGACGCTGATGAGGCAGCTCCAGAAGCACACTCTCAAAGTGGCCTTTCTTTCAGCAGACAGAATGCTAACTCAAGACCTTGCACCACAAAGAATACATCTAAACATACGATCCAATTCAACGAAAGCAAAACAACTAAAATGTTGTTTGTTCTTTCCTATTTACAAGTGTTTTAAGACATTACTGAACAGGAATACAAAGGAAACTGGGTTAAATTACAGAATCGTTTGAAGTGTCGGAGGGGTCAAAATCACTTGAGGTTAAATTAAATGGCCTAGTACAGTACTACATTCATAAAACTGTTAGGGGAATAGTATTCCAGTCTTGCTGATGTCCATGAGAAGTTGTTGACTTTGATTCCAGTCCAGCTCCTCTTCTAGAGCTCAGTCAGGTGTGATGGGTTTAACATTGGAAATGTGACTTTTAATGATCCAAGATGTCTGTGATAGTGGATGACAATAGCTGACATTAAAAGATCCAAACTCTCCAAATTGATGCAAAGAAGTAATTTGTAATTTGAGGGGGAATTATGGTGGAAGTAAAATCAAAACAAATTGGGCAAGGGCAAGCAAATTAAAAGGATAAATACGCTGTTGTTTCGACCCATTGATGTTAAATATAACAAGGACTTCTTTAAAAGAAACTGAACAACATCAAGCCACCTTCAGAATGTAGAATATTACAAAACAAAATCAACCCATCCTGAGAACAATCAAAAAATAAATACACCCCTATGCTTGCTCCTTTGTGTGTGTGTGTCACAGAACTCAGTCCAGACTGTCTGTTGGTGTGTTAGTATCCCTGTAGTCCATTGTAAACCTTCTGTACTGACGATTGCTTCAGAATCCCCCTCACTCCTGAGAACAACAAAAGCAAGGCCCAATTTAAAGTACTAAGCATTATGATCATAATTATGACATGTTTCAGAACCATTCATAGCTGACAAGTTAATCAGTACTTTCATTGTCTTCTTGTCAGTGGCATAAAGTCTAAGGCTCGAAGACAATTTATTGTGATGTATTTGTCGCCTATGGTTTGTACATTTGTTATTTGAAATATTGGGGTGTGAGCCAAGGACCCTAGAACTCTGAGGCCGCCCCCGCCTTGCAGGAGCATGTCCTGCGCCTCTGAGTCTTGTGTACATTGTTAATATGCATAATCTTTATGGAAGAACAAGGTCTTTACCTGATATGCAACATGCAGTTTACCTTTTACTGATACCATCAATGGCAACTCAACCTCATCCTCAAGTCTAATAGATCATTACAAAACCCTTTCCCCATGTTTATCAACTTCCTCCTTACCCTCTTTCTGATTGTCATCCAGCTGTGTCTGTGGGAACTCGATGTCAAAAGAGACAATGAGAGATCCACGGATGTTGTTGTTGTCAAAATTGGGCAGGCCTTCTCCCTTCTTCCACAGCCGAGCACCAGGCTTGGTGATCTTGTCCCTCACAATGTGAACCTGTCAAAGGGGCAGTCACAAGTCAATGAGGTTGTTATTGATTCAAAGATGGGTCAATTTTGGATCAATCATTCATTCCAAACCCAGATTAAGCCTACTCTGGACAAAAAGCATGCTCAATGGAGAATATCCATTAAAAGTTATTTTTAGTCCAGGAATAACTTCATTTGGGTCGGGGAAATTGGCCATTACATTTGATTACATGTTGGAAAAACAGTTCATGTTTATTTCTTGGTCTCCACTGGGAATCTTGTTTTTGGTCCTGATTAAACATGTAGAATCGGCCACAGACAGTTGGCCTGAGTTGGGGGGAAAACGACCCAACGCATCATTGCTAGTTAGTAGGCTGTAGCTGGATAGATGTGTAGGAGCCTTTACACACCTTATGTCCATCGAGGTGTGTGATGTCTATCTCAAAGCCAACCAGAGCCTCTACCAGGGAGATGGTGACATTAGTGTACAGGTCATCTCCTCGACGCTCAAACACTGGATGTCTGGAAGTACACACACACACACACACACATTAATAATAATTATTTAATAAAACAGCTTCCACTGACAACATATTACTGTACAATAGAAACAGGCTAACTAACAGAGTGAGAATGCATTTGCATAAAGCAAGCATACAAATAGATAAACAGAAGGGCCAAGACATAGACAACGCAAGTAGAGTACATTCCCAAAATCTTTACATAACAGAAATGTATTCACTTGACAGTTTGAGCTGTACTGAAAAAGGTATTAGACTCAGAAGGATAGATCAGCCTAGTCAGAATCATTATATAATATCTGAAATAAGGAAATGCATGCTGCTCTTACTTCATAACTTTGATGCGGAAGCGTAGATCCCCTGGCTCTCCGTCGATGTGAGGTTCACCTGTAAAATATATTATATTATTTATATACAATGATTTTACCCTTGTTACCCATGTTATCCTGACGGTTGAGTAAGTAGCTTACCTTCTCCAATGAAAGGGTACTCCATCTCATCTCTCACTCCCTGTTCAATCTCCACCTCCAAAGTTCTCTCCTCATTCACCAGCCTGGGATCATTGAGAGAGTCAAATCATAACCATTATTATGAAACTATTATCTTTATTACTGAGCATGTAAAGAAAGAGACCACTGTCTCCTGTGTTATCAGTCTCAGCCAATAGGACAGTGACTCACTTTATATTGGGGCACTCGTCACACACTACTTCCTGGGTCATCTGGAAGCGTCCAGGTCCGAGCTGCGTCGTCCTCATTTCCTGTCTGCAGTTGCATTTCCTTTTCCCAGGGGCCTCTTTGGCTACAGGCTTGTTGCGTACAACCTGGGAGGTACATATAGGTGATATGATGAGAGTGGTAGGTATGTGTTGGACTAGGGTAGGACTGGTGAAGCACACCAATCGTATACAATATATCACAGACCACCATCAGTGATTAATAGTACCTCTACAAAGTTCCCAGAGTGCACTTCTTCGAGTGTGACCTCCAGGTCTAGTACAATGTCATTTCCTCTGGGAATGTTCCTGTCCTGTTGTCCTTGCCGGTTTCCTCCGAACATGAAGCCAAAGTCCCCAAAGAAACTGTAAGAGGTGATGGGTTGTGAGAGAACAGTGATGCCGAAGGCATTCTTTGATTCTTAAACCTCACATGCTTAGGCCTACAATTGCATATAGGGTATGGCTTGTAACTGGAATACAGACATCATTATTTTACAACACTAGTGCCTAGTAGTATAAATTAATGGAACGCTCATTAGGTATTGTTAAGCACAGGTATATGTATGAATGTGTGACTCCATCATATACAGTATTTATGGTAATTAGGTAAACCTACTATTAGGTCAACCTACCTGGAGAAGATATCATTGTGAGAACCATGGTGACCCTCTTTCAGACCATCCTCTCCGTATGCATCATACTGCTTCCTCTTCTCATCATCTGAGAGCACCTACAAACAGCACAACATCAGGGACTAACTAATTAAAGTAACAAAATAAATGGTTTCGTTGCATAAGTGAATTTGCAACATTGTATAAACTTTACTTGCAAACACTTAACATCAAAAAATTTTTTTACGAATAGCTCATCATCATGCAATTGTCCAAATTTGATCTCTTTCGATTTTGTTATGGGATTAGTTGTCACTCATGATGCCATTGGTATGAAAAATGTATGCACTCACTAACTGTAAATCGCTCTGGATAAGAGCGTCTGCTAAATGACTAAAATATAAAAATATATATAAAATATTGGTGCACATCATAGAAACTGTCACTGAGCCGGTCCGCGTTCTACACGTCATGTTTTCATGAGAGCAAGCAGACCACAATATGAGCCAATCAGAGGCAGCCACACGGTCTTCTTGGCCAATCAAAAGGCTTATGTCGTTGCCAACGACACTCCGCGGTTTTCAGGGATACAGTATTTTCAACCTAACTTCCTTTACCCCTGAAAAACAAATGTAGGGACTCCGCTCAGGCGTCTTTTTACGCCTGCTACGTTAGGTTACCAACAACAACCAAATAGGTTGCATCAGTTTCCTACAAAATACTTTTGTATCGGTGCCTCGAGCGCGTCCGCAAATGAAATAGAACGAAAACCCTAATATACACCCTTGCTAAATTAGAATTATAAAAAGGTTATTGGGAGAGAAAGCAATAAAGAGCTAGCGTTCTCTCTTAAAACGCAACTCAGTTTCCGTTCAGATCTTTTAAATATCTTAATGACATGAGCATTGTTTCTGATGCCACAAATCAGACATCATTATTTATTGGTAAAACAAAAAGGGCCATTCAAAGCATTGGCAGAAAAGTTATATAAGATACAGGGAAATACAGTGGGTAATTTCCTACCTCATAGGCTGACCCCAGGTCTGCGAATTTGTCAGCAGCAGTAGGGTCATCGGGGTTTCTGTCAGGGTGAAGCTGGAGAGCCAGCTTTCTGTAAGCCTTCTTGATGTCCCTCACAGATGCCGACTTGCTCACCCCCAAGATCTTGTAGAAATCTCGCCTGTAGAGAAAGGTGAAAATGCGAGGGGGAATCTAGCTACAGGGACTCTTGTAGATACAGTATTTTCCATTCATGATAGGGACAGGTGGAGTAGGGTTCACAAAAGTGTAGTTTGTCTGTAATAATTTTTGCTTGTGTATTGTATTTATGAAGTAAAACATTCTAAATGAGAATCACCCAGAATGATTCAGATTGATATCAACTGCTCTCTTTTGAGAGTACAAAGCCAGCGGGCAAGCTAGCCCACTCTTCCCTGAGATGGCATTAATTCCCTTGACTAATATGACACAACCTACACACGATTCACGATACTGGAAACAAATAATCAGGCAAGGGTGATGTTGACTACCCTATCGGACAATACATTTATTTATAGTGTTGTTGAGATTGCTTATTTTCCTCCTCCAGCTAGTAGCTAACTAGCCCTTTTACACATGGAGAATGGGGTTCAGAAGCGTAGACCAATCACAATGAAACATGTGTAACAGCTAGCGACACTGCGTTCGACCGTTGCAGAATCGGTGTGTTCGGGTAATATAGAAACATGTACTTACCCTGCAAGCACTGCCGCAACAAAATACAGGACAAGACAGCAAACACTGCACAGATTCATCCCTTTAACGGCCATAGATCCCAGTTTCTTCAAGAAACCAACAGAACAACCCGGCTTTTGATATTGGCTTCCTTTCTGTCACTTGCCCTCTTCCTTCTGTCTAATCAGAACCGCCCACTTGCTACCCGGAAGTCCCGCCTCTCGTCCGAGCCCGCCCGCCTACGGTTAAAGGGGATACATGGTCAATGAGCTGTCTGCATTGGCCATGCAGCGTTTACGGTGATTCCGCCTCTGGGCATTCATACTGTACTTCTTGCACTTCGTGGAGCAGCGCAGAGCTGTTGTGAAGGAAGTTGTCAAGGAAGTGAGTTGCTGTTTATACAGGACCTCCCGCCCCCACCTACCGTCAACCAATCATGACAATGCGGAGCTATACCGCGCTATATGGAGCCCTCCACATTGTTACAACATTTGGGAGGCGCACAGCTATGCGGTACAGAGCTCAATTTGGCCTCTGCATGCCTTCCAGACGCTCCACAATTCCGTCACACCCTCCATACAGTCTGACCACATTTTCTGATCAAGCATAAATTGGCTTTTAGCTACAGCAACAAAAGCCGGTGTAAACTTTTGCTATATCTTTGCAATATCTTTTTTAGTGGATAAATGTAGGATGTGCATCGGATTTCAGCAATATCTCCAATAATCTATTAATATTCTCCCTTTCTGTCTGATTGAGAAGGGTGCAATTGCGGCCCGCAATTCCTGTATGTGGTCCTCTGTAGCTCAATTGGTAGAGCATGGCGCTTGTAACGCCAGGGTAGTGGGTTCGATCCCCGGGACTACCCATATGTAAAAATGTATGCACACATGATTGTAAATCGCTTTGGATAAAAGCGTCTGCTAAATGGCATATTATATTATTATATGTGGGCATCACAGAAGGTTGGTGGCACCTTAATTGGGGAGAACGGCTCATGGTAATGACTGGAGCAGAATCTGTGGAATGGTATCAAATGGCTGGAGCGGAATCTGTGGAATGGTATCAAATACATGGTTTCCAGGTGTTTGATACCATTCCATTTGCGCCGTTCCAGCCATTTTATTACGAGCCGTTCTCGTAATAAATGACGGCGATCGGCAGGCGGGAGCGAAGGGCACTGTGTACTAGCTTAGCCAGCTAGTCCTAAACTAAGGAGGACTCCGGTACACCGCAGGCGGGAGGCGAGGGCGACACCGTGTGCTAGCTAACTAGTAAGCTAGCACACAGTGTCGCTAACTAGCAAGTTAACTAGTTAGCTAGCACACGGTGTCGCCCTAGCCTCCCGTCTGCTGTGCTAGTGGGAGGCTGGGATGACCGGTAGACAGTGTCCTCCGCCTGTTGGGCACAGTTTTCTCCGGTACACAGCATGCGGGAGCGACACCGTGTGCTAACTAGTTAACTAACACACGGTGTCGCTAACTAGCAAGTTAGCTAGCACACGGTGTCGCCCCAGCCTTCTGCCTGCTGTTCTAGGATTTCGGGCACTGTTTTCCCACAGTTCTGTTAACGATGGTGAGGGCAGGCGGGAGCCTGCATACTGGTAACGCTCCCGCTAGCTAGGAAGGAGGACTGCAGTAGGCAGGGGCAAAAAAACTCAGATAATACTTTTATAGTCCGCCATAGTGGACGCATCATTATACCCATAAAAACCTGGCGGTCAAACACGGAAATGGTTCCAATAGTTTTTCCACCATTCATTTTTCACATAGTGAATTTGACAGAGACTTCCAATTAATTATGTGTTTGGTATAGGATTACCTCGGCGTGACGTTTTGATAACCGTGTAATTCTCTCGCGGACAAGGTGAGTTTTATCAATATATTTGCCTCAATTTACTGAAAAAAATTGAAACGCTAATTAGCAACAGAGAAGACCTCAGCAAGACTACAAATTCCTGCACGAAGCTCCTGCACATCATCTATACGTCTGGCCATTTGGAGAAGTGCAGCTATAGTGAGGGGCAATTTACCAGTTTGGTCAGGGTCAGCATGAGGGATAACGTTTATCCTGTGTCAGTGAGTGTAGCTATTAAGTTAAGTTTGAACATCTTAGCAATACAATGTGTTCTATACAGCTGTCAACATTCTACAAGGAAAGAGCCACTTAATCAATTATATAATCATTAACCAGATTACCCCGGATACCAGACTTAGATGAGTGATACATCAGTTCTAGGATGTTGTCATTGATGAGAATGAATCTAAAAATCTATTGACATTCAGAATTGACTTTGTTTAGACATCCAACCTGTATTGTAGTTTCATGGGTAGAGACAAATCTTCAAAGACATAGTATTTATTTATTCGGAGTGGTACATGCATCCTTCCCACTATATGATTGATATGTTGTCACACCAGCCTTCGCTTTTGCTCCCCCTCCTGTCCAGCTCAGGTGTTCAGCGTCGCCGGCCTTCTAGCTGCTGCCGAACCTACTGCTGGCAAACGCCCTTCACTTATCAACCCTGGACTTGTCTCGTCATCATTACACACACCTGGTTCCAATCCCCACTCTATCACTGTATATATACTCCCTCTGCCATTTGTCTTTGTCGGTCATTGTAAATGTTACTTGTTTTCCTGAGAGGAATCTCTCCTACTATTTCCTGAGTACTTTTGATTTTGCACTTTGGGTTCACCCTGTGCCTTTTTGTTTATGAAGATGTATTTTGAGCACAACAGCATTTGGGTTTCGTCCCACTTTGATCTATGCTGCTTAAATAAATTATGTAGTTCTAAACCTGCGACTGCCTACTCCTCTCTACACCAGTGACAGAATGAACAACCCAAGAAAACAGGAAGCAGAAGGACATTCCTACCTCTCCGCTGTAGGAACGAAGCTCCTCCACCACGACTATTGCCTGGAGCGCCTGGGACTGCCATGGATGAGGTGCTCCGGGCCATACGCCAACTGCAGGCTACACCACCACCTTCCCAGCTCCCCGCGGTCATTCCAGCCACCCCACCACCATCTACATCAACCGGTCCGATCAGCAACATCCACCTGCCCCTCCCGGAGCGGTTTGACGGCACCCCAGCTCACTGTAGGGGGTTTCTCCTACAGTGTGACCTCCACCTTGCCCGTCATGCCGGGACGGCCTCTGAGAGGGACAAGGTGGCCTTGGTGATCTCAGTGCCGACAGGCCGGGCTCTGGAGTGGGCGTACGCCGTCTGTGAGAGGGACGGTCCAGAAGTGCAGTCCTATGAGCGCTTCGCCCAACTTTTCCGTGCCGTCTTCAACCACCCAACAGAGGGCCGAGAGGGAGGTGAGCGTCTCCTCCGTCTGCGCCAGGGGTCCAGGACAGCGTTGGAGTACCATCTGGTTTTCCGCAGCGGGCTACAGGCGGACGTCCAGACCGAGCTGGCCTGTCGCGATGAGGACCTCACGCTGGACCAGCTCATCGCCATGGCCATCCGCCTGGATAATCTCCTGGGTGCCCGTTGTCGCCCATCCAGGGGGTTCGGGTCTTTCCCAGGAACCTCCAGCGAGACTGAGCCCATGGAGGTGGGCACGACGCACATTCCCCCAGCGGAATGTCAACGCCGCCGTCAATAGGGTCTCTGCTCCTACTGCGGGGAGTCGGACCACCCCTGGAACACCTGTCCCAGAAGGAGAACCAGGCGAGGAAGCGACAGGCCGAGGAGCGCTCCTGCACCTTCCCAGGTGGATGTGCCTTGCTCCTCTCTGTCCACCCAGTCCGTCCTCCTCCCTGTTACCTTCCCTGACTATCCTGGTCCCCCACTGAGTCCTGCCCTAGTTGACTCAGGTGCTGCAGGCAATTTCCTAGACCGGTCAATGGCCTTATCATTACACATTCCTCTAGTCCCTTTACAACCCCCTATCCCAGTCCATGCCCTAGACAACCGTCCCCTAGGAACAGGACTGGTGCGCCAGACCACGATTCCCATTTGCCTCACAGTTAATCACAACCACCATGAACGCATCACATTCCTTATCTTAGACTCTCCTGCACACCCCGTAGTTTTAGGTTTCCCCTGGCTACAGTTGCATAACCCCAGTATATTGTGGACAGAGAGGAGGTTGTTGGGTTGGTCGCAGGAGTGTCAGGGGAGGTGTCTCTCTGTGTCAATCTGTGCCACCTCCGTGGAAAGTCCGGACCAGGCCACCCACGTCCCTATCCCGGAGGAATACTGGGACCTACAGGTGGCCTTTTCTAAGACTCGTGCCACGTGCCTGACCCCTCATCGCCCATGGGACTGCACTATCAACCTACTGCCTTGTTCTACCCTCCCGCAGGGGCACATCTAGCCTCTCTCGCATGTAGAGACCAAAGCTATGGAGGGCTACGTCCAGGAGGCGCTGGCCCAAGGATTCATCAGTCTGTCCACCTCTCCGGCCTCCTCCAGCTTCTTTTTCGTGAAGAAGAAGGACACAGGTCTCAGCCCCTGTATCGGTTACCGGACACTGAATAAGGCTACTGTTAAATTCAGTTATCACCTGCCTCTCATACCCACTGTGATCGAACAGATGCACGGTGCTAAGTATTTTACTAAATTGGATTTACGCAGTGCCTACAACCTGGTGCACATCAGAGAAGGTGATGAATGGAAGACCGCCTTCAGCACCAGCACCGGGCACTACGAATACAGGGTAATGCCCTATGGTCTGACAAATGCACCCTCTGTGTTTCAATCATTAATTAACAAGGTGTTTAGAGACATGTTGGGTCGCTGTGTAGTGGTGTACATAGACGACATCTTGGTGTACTCCACTACACGCGAGCAACATGTCAGGTCCGTTTTGGAGAGGCTGATAGGGCATCACCTGTACGCCAAGGCGGAGGAGTGCCTTTTCTTTCAGCAGGCGGTCTCCTTCCTGGGCTATCGGATATCCACCGCGGGAGTGGAGCTAAAAGAGCAGAGGGTCAGTGCAGTACGGTCGTGGCCTGTTCCATCCAACATCAAGGCGGTGCAGCGCTTCCTTGGTTTTGCCAACTATTTCAGGCGCTTCATTAGGGGTTTCAGCACAGTGGTGGCCCCTCTCACCTCCCTCCTGAAGGGAGGTCCTCGACAGCTGCGCTGGACTGGGGAGGCCAACGAAGCCTTCCGTGCACTCAAGGAACATTTTACTAACGCACCTGTTCTGGCTCACCCTGACCCGTCTCTGCCCTTCATCGTGGAGATGGACGCCTCCAAGGTTGGAGTAGGGGCTGTTCTCTCCCAACGCACTGGATCTCCGCCTAAACGCCATCCATGTGCCTTCTACTCATGGAAGCTGTCTCCCGCGGAGCGGAATTATGACGTGGGGGATCGTGAGTTGTTGGCCGTGAAAGCATGGCGGCACTGGCTGGAAGGTGCTAAACACCCATTCCTTGTCTGGACGGACCACCGGAACTCGGAGTACATTCGAGCAGTGAAGAGGCTGAACCCGAGTCAGGCCAGGTGGGCCCTATTCTTTGCCAGGTTTGACTTTACCCGGGATCAAAGAACGTTAAGGCCGATGCGTTGTCCCAGGTGCATGTCACAGAGGATCGGAGGGAGAAAGTGACACCCATTATTCCCCTGTCCCGCATTGTGGCTCCTGTCGTGTGGAATGTGGACGCGGACATCCGTCGAGCCCTGCGACAGGAGCCCTCACCTGCCCACTGTCCCGAGGGACGTATCTACAGTTGAAGTCGGAAGTTTACATACACTTAGGTTGGAGTCATTAAAACTCGTTTTTCAACCACTCCACAAATTTATTTTTAACAAACTATAGTTTTAGCAAGTCGGTTAGGACATCTACTTTGTGCATGACAAGTCATTTTTCAAACAATTGTTTACAGACAGAAAGGAGACGCGTTCTGTCTCCTAGAAATGAACGTACTTTGGTGCGAAAAGTGCAAATCAATCCCAGAACAACAGCAAAGGACCTTGTGAAGATGCTGGAGGAAACAGGTGCAAAAGTATCTACAGTATCTCACAAAAGTGAGTACACCCCTCACATTTTTGTAAATATGAGTATATCTTTTCATGTGACACCGAAGAAATTACACTTTGCTACAATGTAAAGTAGAGAGTGTACAGCTTGTATAACAGTGTACATTTGCTGTCCCCTCAAAATAACACAACACACAGCCATTAATGTCTAAACCGCTGGCAACAAAAGTGAGTACACCCCTAAGTGAAAATGTCCAAATTGTGGCCAAAGTGTCAATATTTTGTGTGGCCACCATCATTTTCCAGCACTGCCTTAACCCTCTTGGGCATGGAGTTCATCAGAGCTTCACAGGTTGCCACTGGAGTCCTCTTCCACTCCTCCATGACAACATCACAGAACTGGTGGATGTTAGAGACCTTGCACTCCTCCACCTTCCGTTTGAGGATGCCCCACAGATGCTCAATAGGGTTTAGGTCTGGAGACATGCTTGGCCAGTCCATCACCTTTACCCTCAGCTTCTTTAGCAAGGCAGTGGTCGTCTTGGAGGTGTGTTTGGGGTCGTTATCATGTTGGAATATTGCCCTGCGGCCCAGTCTCCGAAGGGAGGGGATCATGCTCTGCTTCAGTATGTCACAGTACATGTTGGCATTCATGGTTCCCTCAATGAACTGTTGCTCCCCAGTGCGGGCAGCAGTCATGCAGCCCCAGACCATGACACTCCCACCACCATGCTTGACTGTAGGCAAGACACACTTGTCTTTGTACTCCTCACCTGGTTGCCGCCACACACGCTTGACACCATCTGAACCAAATACGTTTATCTTGGTCTCATCAGACCACAGGACATGGTTCCAGTAATCCATATCCTTAGTCTGCTTGTCTTCAGCAAACTGTTTGCGGGCTTTCTTGTGCATCATCTTTAGAAGAGGCTTCCTTCTGGGACGACAGCCATGTAGACCAATTTGATGCAGTGTGCGGCGCATGGTCTGAGCACTGACAGGCTGACCCCCCCACCCCTTCAACCTCTGCAGCAATGCTGGCAGCACTCATACGTCTATTTCCCAAAGACAACCTCTGGATATGACGCTGAGCACGTGCACTCAACTTCTTTGGTCGACCATGGCGAGGCCTGTTCTGAATGGAACCTGTCCTGTTAAACCGCTGTATGGTCTTGGCCACCGTGCTGCAGCTCAGTTTCAGGGTCTTGGCAATCTTCTTATAGCCCAGGCCATCTTTATGTAGAGCAACAATTCTTTTTTTCAGATCCTCAGAGAGTTCTTTGCCATGAGGTGCCATGTTGATCTTCCAGTGACCAGTATGAGGGAGTGTGAGAGCGATGACACCAAATGTAACACACCTGCTCCCCATTCACACCTGAGACCTTGTAACACTAACGAGTCACATGACACCGGGGAGGGAAAATGGCTAATTGGGCCCAATTTGGACATTTTCACTTAGGGGTGTACTCACTTTTGTTGCCAGCGGTTTAGACATTAATGGCTGTGTGTTGAGTTATTTTGAGGAGACAGCAAATTTACACTGTTATACAAGCTGGACACTCACTACTTTACATTGTAGCAAAGTGTCATTTCTTCAGTGTTGTCACATGAAAAGATATACTCAAATATTTACAAAAATGTGAGGGGTGTACTCACTTTTGTGAAATACTGTATATCCACAGTAAAACAAGTCCTATATCGACATAACCTGAAAGGCGTTTCAGCAAGGAAGAAGCCACTGCTCCAAAACCGCCATAAAAAAGCCAGACTATGGTTTGCAACTGCACATGGGGACAAAGATCGTACTTTTTTGAGAAGGAGGAATGGGCCAAAATTCACCCAACTTATTGTGGGAAGCTTGTGGAAGGCTACCCGAAACGTTTGACCCAAGTTAAACAATTTAAAGGCAATGCTACCAAATACTAATTGAGTGTATGTAAACTTCTGACCCACTGGGAATGTGATGAAAGAAATAAAAGCTGAAATAAATTATTTTCTCTACTATTATTCTGACATTTCACATTCTTAAAATAAAGTGGTGATCCTAACTGACCTAAAACAGGGCATTTTTACTAGGATTAAATGTCAGGAATTGTGAAAAACAGAGTTTAAATGTATTTGGCTAAGGTGTATGTAAACTTCTGACTTCAACTGTACGTGCCCTCTGATGTGCGGGACCGTCTCCTCGCCTGGGCACACACCGCATGTGTCGGGGCACCCGTGTATAGCCCGTACTATCGACTATCTCTCCGCCAAGTACTGGTGGCCCACCTTGGCCTGGGATGTCCAGGTTTACATCTCTTCCTGCTCCACCTGTGCACAGAGCAAGACACCTAGACTCCTCCCCTATGGCAAACTCCACCGCTTCCGGTTCCACAACGACCCTGGTACCATCTCTCCGTGGACTTTGTCACAGACCTTCCCCCCTCGGAGGGTCACACCACCATCCTGGTCGTTGTGGACCGGTTTTCCAAAGCCTGTCGTTTGATTCCTCTGCCTGGTCTCCCTATGGCCCTGCAGACCGTGGAGTCTGGCACTACGGGATCCCGGAGGACATCGTGTCTGACCGTGGTCCTCAGCTCACCTCACGTGTCTTGAAGGCCTTCTGGAACAACTGGTGGTCACGGTCAGCCTCACCTCCGGGTACCGTCCCCAATCTAATGGGCAGGTGGAAAGGGTAAATCAGGAACTGGGTAGGTACCTTCATAGTTACTGTCTGGACCGGCCTGGGGGAGTGGGCTGCGTTTCTGCCTTCGGTAGAATACGAACAAAACTCCCGCCGTCACTCCTCCACTAACCTCACATCCTTTCAGTGTGTTCTAGGCTATCAGCCGGCCCTGGCACCCATACACTGGAGTCAGATCGATGCTCCTGCGGCGGACGATTGGTTCCGGCACGCCGAGGAGTTATGGAACACAGCAAACACCCGTCTCCAGCACGTCGTCCTCTGCCAGAAGGCGCAGGCCGATCGTCACCGCAGTGTGGCCCCGGTCTTTCACCCCGGTGACAGGGTCTGGCTTTCTACAAAGGACCTGCCCCTCCGCCTGCCCTGCCGGAAGCTGAGCCCGCGGTTTGTGGGGCTGTTCAAAGTCCTGAGGAGAGTCAATGAGGTGACGTACAGATTACAGCTCCCCGTCAATTACCGTATCTCACCCTCATTTCATGTATTTCTCCCAAGTTATCAATTAAAAGTTTATGGAAACACTTCACTTGTCCTCGTGAAAATACAGTTTATTAAATATTCTACAGCTGTAATGTCATCAATCAAATCAAACTTTATTTATATAGCACATTTCTTACAACAAATGCATTGAAAGGCATGTGGCACTTAACATCCTTCCTCTTGGCAGGTCTCTATAGGTGACCAGGGGATTCTCTCTACCACATGTGAATGCCTCCGTGGAGCTCATAAGTGTAGCCATCCAGCCTATTTTGGCGGTTCACAAAATCGCCGTATGGATGTGGAATGCGAGTGGAGTTAAGTCAGCCGTGCCCAACCATGTGCAGTCAGTGGAGGACCTATACCCGGCCGAAGACTACACCCATCTGTCTTGAGAGCCCACAGAGGAGAACTTCAGTGGCTAAGGAACCGTCTCCGGGTCAGGTTCAGTGGAATGGCATGTTTCCTTGAACCTGAGCCAGAACAACCGCTACCCTCCCTGTCTGTACTGAACATTGTTAAAAAACGAGGGCACCTGGGGCATGCAAAATTCGAGTAATGTAAAAATACTAAGGATGTTAAGTGCCACATGCATTTGAATGCATTTGTTGTAAGAAATGTCAAAAGCAACTTGAAAAATGCTTTAAAAAATAATACACACGAGAAATACACAATATCAATTATTCACACGATAAACTAAAAAGGCTATAATGTTTACTTGCTAGGTTATTTGCTACTTGTCGATGAGAGTTTGCATGGAGAAATGTGGAGGTTTTTCCTACCCTGCGCTTTGAGTGATGACGTCAAAGCTTGCGACAGGATGTGTAGTTCTGTATGATAACCACATTAGCGGCTAATTAACATTTCATTTTTGGGGGGTAATTACAGGCAAATATATTGATAAAAGTTACCTTGTCCGGGGGAGATTTGCGCAGTTATCAATTCGTCACGCCAGGGTAAGCCTACACGAAACACAGACCTTATATGAAGTAGTTCTAAAATCCCCAATGGAAAAATTAATGGTGGAAAAACGATTGGAACCATTTCCGGGTTTTACTGCTAGGTTATATGGGTATTATGACTCATACTGTGGTACTCAATTTCCCTTTTGACCCAAGGGAGGGGGTGGGGGCTCGAAGGGTGGGCGTTCCTGCAGGAATGCCCACATTCATGAACGCCTCGAGTTGCGGGCTGCAGTGTTGCACACTATTGGCCTGATTTGATGTGCCACAGTAAGTGCATTTTGCGTGCAATCCTCACTCTGTCTAGTCGGGCACAACAGATGAGAACAGCAGAGCCAAACAACAACAAACATTTGCATTTGAGCAAGAGGCAGTGAAATAAATGTTTTTACAACAGCTAGTTAGTTACGATACGAGTTTAATCTAATACTGTAATATTGAAAAGCAGACCAGAAGCCACCAATGAATAGGTGAACTCTTGTTTAAAACATTTTGGCAAACTCCAAGCAGGCTGTCATGTGCTTTCGTCTGGCCACTACCATAAAGGCCTGAATGGTGGAGTGCTGCAGAGATGGTTGTCCTTCTGGAAGGTTCTCCCATCTCCACAGAGGAACTCCGGAGCTCTGTCAGTGACCATCAGGTTCTTGGTCACCTCCCTGACCAAGGTCCTTCTCCCCCGATTGCTCAGTTTGGCCAGTTCCAGAGTCTTGGTGGTTCCAGACTACTTCCATTTTAAGAATGATAGAGGCCACTGTGTTCTTGGGGACCTTCAATGCTGCAGACATTTTTTGGTACCCTTCCCCAGATCTGTGTCTCCACACAATCCTGTCTTAGAGCTCTACGGACAATTCCATCGACCTCATGGCTTGGTTTTTGCTCTGACATGCACTGTCAACTGTGGGACCTTATATAGACAGGTGTGTGCCTTTCCAAATCATGTCCAATCAATTGAATTTACCACAGGTGGACTCCAATCAATTTGTAGAACCATCTCAAGGATGATCAATGGAAACAGGATGGACCTGAGCTCAATTTCGAGTCTCATAGCAAAGGGTCTGAATACTTATGTAAATAAGGTATTTCTAAAAAACAGTTTTCGCTTTGTCATTATGGGGTATGGTGTGTAGATTGATGAGGGGGAAAAAAACAATTTAATCAATTTTAGAATAAGGCTGTAACGTAACAAAATGCGGAAAAAGTTGAGGGGTCTGAATACTTTCCGAGTGCACTACTTTTGACCAGAGCGATATGGGCCCTGTAGTGGTGCACTATATAAGGAAAAGGGTGCCATTCGGGATACACTCATCTTCAACTATATCTTCTTGCCTAAAACAGTGAAAGGGTCCATAACACCCATGTTTTCGTATCGTTTTTACAACAAATTGTTTTCCTTTTCAGTAAACAACAGTACCTTCTGCTCAACTTTACAACCTCTGAATGTGTATGTGTCTTTCGGAGGGGTTGAAATAAAGCAGAAGCCAAGTACAGTGCCTTGCAAAAGTATTCATCCCCCTTGGCGTTTGTCCTATTTTGTTGCATTACAACCTGTAATTTAAAATTATTTTTATTTGGATTTCATGTAATGGACATACACAAAATAGTCCAAATTGGTGAAGTGGAATGAAAAAAATAACTTGTTTCAATAAATTCTACAAAATAAATAAAGGAAAAGTGGTGAGTGCATATGTATTCACCCCCTTTGCTATGAAGCCCCTAAATAAGATCTGGTGCAACCAGTTACCTTCAGAAGTCACATAATTAGTTAAATAAAGTCCACCTGTGTGCAATCTAAATGTCACATGATCTGTCACATGATCTCAGTATATATACACCTGTTCTGAAAGGCCCCAGAGTCTGCAACACCACTAAGCAAGGGGCACCACCAAGCAAGAGGCACCACGGAGACCAAGGAGCTCTCCAAATAGGTCAGGGACAAAGTTGTGGAGTACAAATCAAGGTTGGGTTATAAAAAAATATCAGAAACTTTGAACATCCCACGGAGCACCATTAAATCCATTATAAAAAAATTGAAAGAATATGGCACCACAACAAACCTGCCAAGAGAGGGCTGCCCACCAAAACTCACGGACCAGGCAAGGAGGGCATTAATCAGAGAGGCAACAAAGACACCAAAGATAACCCTGAAGGAGCTGCAAAGCTCCACAGCGGAGATTGGAGTATCTGTCCATAGGACCACTTTAAGCCGTACACTCCGCAGAGCTGGGCTTTACGGAAGAGTGGCCAGAAAAAAGCCATTGCTTGAAGAAAAAAAGAATCAAACACGTTTGGTGTTTGCCAAAAGCCATGTGGGAGACTCCCCAAACATATGGAAGAAGGTACTCTGGTCAGATGAGACTAAAATTGAACTTTTTGGCCATCAAGGAAAACGCTATGTCTGGCGCAAACCCAACACCTCTCATCACCCCAAGAACACCATCCCCACAGCGAAGCATGGTGGTAGCAGCATCATGCTGTGGGGATGTTTTTCATCAGCAGGGACTGGGAAACTGGTCAGATTTGAAGGAAGGATAGATGGCGCTAAATACAGGGAAATTCTTGAGGGAAACCTGTTTCAGTCTTCCAGAGATTTGAGACTGGGACGGAGATTCACCTTCCAGCAGGAAAATGACCTTAAGCATACTGCTAAAGCAACACTCGATTGGTTTAAGGGGAAACATTGAAATGTCTTGGAATGGCCTAGTCAAAGCCCAGACCTCAATCCAATTGAGAATATGTGGTATTACATTTACATTTTAGTCATTTAGCAGACGCTCTTATCCAGAGCGACTTACAGTTAGTGAGTGCATACATTTTCATACTGGCTCCTCGTGGGAAACGAACCACAACCCTGGCGTTGCAAGCGCCATGCTCTACCAACTGAGCTACAGGGGACTTTCGGATGGGTTCCGCTGCACACAAGCGGAACCCATCCAACTTGAAGGGGCTAGAGCAGTTTCACAATAAAACATATTTTGCATCTTCAAAGTGGTAGGCATGTTGTGTAAATCAAATGATACAAACCCCAAAAAAATCAGGTTGTAAGGCAACAAAATAAGCAGAACGCCAAGGAGGGTGAATACTTTCGCAAGCCACTGTATCTGTTAGACATCCGTGTACATTGGATGATAAAGTCATTTCTTTCTTTTTTCTTCTTCTTTGCAGGGCCTCAGCCTGCTGCTGGAGGACTCGGTGTACCCCGGCCAGGCCGTCCATCCCATCCACAAGCTGCTCTCCAGAGCCCCTCTCCATGCCCAGGCAGCATACTCCAAACTCACCTGCTCCTTCTCCCTGCACCCCCTGCTGGCGTGGCTCAGACAGGCCCTGGTCCTCAACCCCTTTGGGATATCAGCCTGCCTGAGGTCTGGGAAGAAGCTGGTCTGGGCTCAGCAAGGTAGGTTACTACCACCTAAAGTAAACCCTTATGTGGATCATTAATTTAGATGTTACTGTCAAAGAAGGCGTGTTAGTATGTCTATAGAGGTTAGTGAGTTATCTTGTGACTGTTTTATAGCACCTTTTTTTGTGGGAAAAGTAGAGAGCTATCAGGATTGAGGCATGGCTGTGTGTCTGTGTCTGTGTGACTGACTGTGTTTCTGTTCGCCCGGAACAACCGAGTCAAGGGCTCTGTTCTGCCAGGAAGCCTTGATAATTCCTTAGGGGCGAGCGATCAAGATTGATTGTCACCCTGGGAGACAGAAGGCCAGAAGCCTCTCAGCCGGCCTTTGTTTGTTTCATGGTGTTAGTTAACCTCTTCAGTTGGGCATGCCTTTTTGTAGTTTTCCTTTTTGTACATATTTATGTTTCATCCTCATCTGAACAAATAATAATCCGCTTGGACTGGCCGACCAATAGGTCAAGAAGGAGCTGGCCCTGGACCTAAGGTAAGGTGGCTGTCACTTAGTCGCACACGCTTACTTCCCACATTTATGCACACATCAAATCAGGTTACAGACCATTTAGCTGGGCCTAAGTCCCCTAGACATAACAATGGCAGCAAAATCAGTACGCTAGTTATTGGTTTCGTAACAGTTCCTTTAATATTGCTATACTGTAACAATGTCCATTAGCTCAGATGAGATTACATTCCCTGTGGTGTGTGTGTTTCAGGTCAGTGAGCCTGGACAAGTGTCGTAACAGCACGGCAGTCCTGGCTCCCATCAAGACCAGTATCCACATCCAGAGCTGTGAGAATGTCAGGGTGGTGTGTGTGGCTGGCCGCCTGGCCATAGGGTCCTCCTCCTACTGCACCATCCACGGCCTCAACCCCACCCGGACCCTACTCCTCCCTGGGAACACTGCTCTCACCTCGGGCCCCTTCCATACACTACCCCTCCCTGGAGGATCACATGGCGAGTGTGGGTTTAGCTGTGGTGCCAAACGCTTGGGACCAGCCATTACTGCTGGGTGTGAAGGGCACCACCCCAGACCCTGGCTCTTACCGCCTGCTGCCGCCTGATGTGTTCTGCCTCCTGGTGGTGCCCTTTTAGAATGGAGGGGGACATGTGTGAAGTGCCAGGCAGACTGCCATCGATGTACCAGAAGGCCCATGAGGAGAGGGAGAAGAGCGTACAGGACTGGCAGAAGACGGTGAAGGATGCCCACCTGAACAGACAAACAGACACTACCGGTCAGCCATTCTACCGCTTAGATTTATCAGTAGTGGAAATTTGACCAGCGCTCAGAGAATGGAAATATGAAGTGCTTCCCAGTTTCCAGGATCAATGTGAATATGAAGCAGCCACTCGAAATGTCTGATGTTACTGTACTGTGTGGTTTACTTTACATAACAAGTGACCCCAGTTGTGTGCACTAATATGATTGAAAAATAAATACAGCGATTTAATGAGGAGCTAAAGGAGGGGCCCAAGTGCACATAACTCTGGCTGTCTGTTACTCTTGTTCCTATAGTAAGTGGTCTGTTTTCAGGGAGCAGCGGTGTCAGTTCCAGGCCCTGGTGGAGCAGAAGTTCCATGAGTGGCTGTTGGAGTCGGGACACAGGCAGGAGCTGGACAGACTTATCCCCCTTTGCGTCATATCCCAGGACCCCTCAGACAGCGACAGCCTGGAGGCCAGGCCAAATGACACCAGGCAGGAAGAGACATCTTGACGGACAGTGGGGAGGACGCCCTTTGCCTTGCTGACTTTTGGGGTTCTTGTTGATAGAGAGCCCCATACAAAGAAGCTTTTGCCTCACAGTCAGCTGTTTGCCTCACAGCCACTGGTAGCTCTAAGCCCTTTGTTTGCATGCTGTCCACAGTTCCAGGCAGGCCTGGATTTCATCTGAGGATCACTAGACTGCAGGAGGATGGCCTGGTATAGACCTCTGGCTCTGTTCTAGTCCACTGTATGCTGTATAGCCCTCCCACTGCTGCATTCCTTCATCTAGTTGAGATTGTGGTGCGTCCAGATTCTCTTCCCTTGCAGACTCACTCTCATGGATTTAACAGTGGTGGGGATGGTAGAGAATCAGGACTAAGCCAGTGGTCCTAGAGTACTTGGGGTACGATTACAGGGTACCTATTGTTAGCCACTCAGGTTAGATCTGACTAGAGTCTGGTTCTTCTGTAGTGTGTACTGTACCAATGAAATAAGAGGGAATAATTGAACTCTCTGTTAAATTCAGAGATTGACCTTGTCCAGTATAGGGGAATGATTTATTCATGTATACATGTAATATGATATTAAGTTAATATGTATTTTCTGGTAGCATAGGAGAGAGGGTGTGATGAATTTAAAGGTATGTGCCAAATTCCAAGAAATGTAATACCTTTAGCACCTGAGTGCCAATCTGTTTGTGCTATCATGTCAACTCCTTATCACTCATTGTCATGACAAACTGTTTAGAAATGTTTGGCTTGACAATGAGCAATGGCAAGAGCACAAACCGATCTGGGACCAGGCTAGTACCTCCCTCGGATGGGTACTGTTGTCTGTAGACTATAATAGCCACCTCTAAGAAGATGGCAGAACACATTAGTGTTATGAGAAGAGGGAGCAGTTATATTCTGTTACATGGGCCAAGGGACAGTGGACCTAAAGCAAAGATCTGTGTACTATTAAAATAAGCATGCTCCAGAGAATGCTGACGTTGCTAGGTAACCAGGTATTTCCCTTCCTTGTTAGTCCTTTGCTTTGCTTCTTAGGGCAGTGTGGATGGATGAGATTGTATTATTGTTATTATGCCTTACTGTTATTATTGTTATTATAATGCCTTATGCCTTACTGCTGTGGCTTAGTTCTCAGTGACTTGCCTTTCAATTAAATTGCACTATGTCGGCCTACCTACACGTTACAATGGAAATTATTTTCAATGTTTTCTAAGAGCATAATTTAGTTTAGTTTTCTTTTTTCTTTAGACATGAATAAACAATTTGTTTTTTGCCTTGACGTGCCTTTTATGTTTTATTGTTGAATAGCATACTTTCCTAGAGACCCTGTATAGTGGGGGAAAAAAGTATTTAGTCAGCCACCAATTGTGCAAGTTCTCCCACTTAAAAAGATGAGAGAGGCCTGTAATTTTCATCATAGGTACACGTCAACTATGACGGACAAATTGAGGAAAAAAAATCCAGAAAATCACATTGTAGGATTTTTAATGAATTTATTTGCAAATTATGGTGGAAAATAAGTATTTGGTCACCTACAAACAAGCAAGATTTCTGGCTCTCACAGACCTGTAACTTCTTCTTTAAGAGGCTCCTCTGTCCTCCACTCGTTACCTGTATTAATGGCACCTGTTTGAACTTGTTATCAGTATAAAAGACACCTGTCCACAACCTCAAACAGTCACACTCCAAACTCCACTATGGCCAAGACCAAAGAGCTGTCAAAGGACACCAGAAACAAAATTGTAGACCTGCACCAGGCTGGGAAGACTGAATCTGCAATAGGTAAGCAGCTTGGTTTGAAGAAATCAACTGTGGGAGCAATTATTAGGAAATGGAAGACATACAAGACCACTGATAATCTCCCTCGATCTGGGGCTCCACGCAAGATCTCACCCCGTGGGGTCAAAATGATCACAAGAACGGTGAGCAAAAATCCCAGAACCACACGGGGGGACCTAGTGAATGACCTGCAGAGAGCTAGGACCAAAGTAACAAAGTCTACCATCAGTAACACACTACGCCGCCAGGGACTCAAATCCTGCAGTGCCAGACGTGTCCCCCTGCTTAAGCCAGTACATGTCCAGGCCCGTCTGAAGTTTGCTAGAGTGCATTTGGATGATCCAGAAGAGGATTGGGAGAATGTCATATGGTCAGATGAAACCAAAATATAACTTTTTGGTAAAAACTCAACTCGTCGTGTTTGGAGGACAAAGAATGCTGAGTTGCATCCAAAGAACACCATACCTACTGTGAAGCATGGGGGTGGAAACATCATGCTTTGGGGCTGTTTTTTCTGCAAAGGGACCAGGACGACTGATCCGTGTAAAGGAAAGAATGAATGGGGCCATGTATCGTGAGATTTTGAGTGAAAACCTCCTTCCATCAGCAAGGGCATTGAAGATGAAACGTGGCTGGGTCTTTCAGCATGACAATGATCCCAAACACACCGCCCGGGCAACGAAGGAGTGGCTTCGTAAGAAGCATTTCAAGGTCCTGGAGTGGCCTAGCCAGTCTCCAGATCTCAACCCCATAGAAAATCTTTGGAGGGAGTTGAAAGTCCGTGTTGCCCAGCGACAGCCCCAAAACATCACTGCTCTAGAGGAGATCTGCATGGAGGAATGGGCCAAAATACCAGCAACAGTGTGTGAAAACCTTGTGAAGACTTACAGAAAACGTTTGACCTGTGTCATTGCCAACAAAGGGTATATAACAAAGTATTGAGAAACTTTTGTTATTGACCAAATACTTATTTTCCACCATAATTTGCAAATAAATTCATTAAAAATCCTACAATGTGATTTTCTGGAATTTTTTTTCTCATTTTGTCTGTCATAGTTGACGTGTACTTATGATGAAAATTACAGGCCTCTCTCATCTTTTTAAGTGGGAGAACTTGCACAATTGGTGGCTGACTAAATACTTTTTTCCCCCACTGTATATCGCCTCAGCTAATGTTTAGTTATACTGTTGGACTAATCACAAACCATTACAATTAGCTGTAGCACAGTCAAAATGTATAGAGATAAACTATTTTTGGCTAAGACTGGGGGGGAGCAGATGTTGCACAAATCACCTCCGAATCCCTCCCTTTGTCTCTTTTGTTCATTCATTGGCCCTCGAGGAGGAAGGGAAGAGTGATTGGCCTGCACACTTGACAGATTTTCATGCTTCTTGGTTGTCTTCTAGTGTAATGGACCTTGCATATTTCAAATGTCTAATGAATGCCTCCAAGTTCACCCACATACCTATTTCCCCATTTGTGATTAGTTGAAGACATGAATACGCCTGGAGATAACTTGTGACACTTTAATCAATGGGAGCACAATATATCTCTGCATCTATGCAGAATTTGGCACATTTGGTAAACTCTTGGCATGAGGTGGTAGGCACATTGGGCATAGGCTGGAGGTGGGGGTGAGAGGAGCAAGCTGGCAGGGTGGCATGTAGGGAGGGTGTGTTGTGGTGGATATGGGGGGCGAGGTGAGTTGGGGGGCATTTCAGCAAGCCAGCAGAGAGGGGGTCAATGGGCACTCTCACCATGCTGTCATTATGCCGTAATCCCGCTTCACTTTTCTGGAAAAACTGAATAGCACTAGAATCACTGACTCAATTTTTGGATCTCATTTTCATGACAAAGCGATTGTTCCACTCACTGTTTAAAAAACTGGGAGGCTGGGTATATAAAAGGGATTGGGTGGCAGGACCAGAGGCATCCAGCATCCAGACTTTTAGGAGACCAGCAGACCACCGCTATCTATCAAGCCTAGCCCACATACAATGTCCAAAATGGGCAGGGTGAGTAACAGGGATATGGCCACTTGGCTCTGGGCTGTCACTGGCTCCATCAGAACATGCCCTAATAATATAGTGGACAGGATAGTGATTGTATGGTGGCAGTAGCATAGCAGTGATTTTCTGTGGTGTGTTTGGTTTAGTTATGGGATGGCCCATTTTGATATTTTCTGTCAAACTTGGCTGATTTATCCTGCTGGCCATTGCCATAGTAATAATAACGTAATAGTATAATTGTAATGTATGTGTAATAATACCAGTGTAATAGTATTTTGTGTGATGCCTGACATACAAGTGGAGGGCACTATTGCCAGACAGCACAGCTCAATCCCATCTGTGAAATGGAATGCTGGTAAAAGCTTGTCAGCACTGGTGTCCTGCAAAAACGGACATAATCTCTGCCTGGACTAAATACACATTTTATTAGAAATACAGTCTTCGATTTGGCGTTTAAGTGCCATCAAAAATATTTACATTGGAGTTATTCTGTGATGGAAAGACTAACTCAAATGGATGAGCTTACCCACATCTATGGCTTATAGAAATAGCCCTAGCTGCAAAGAAAGGCATCAGGAATGTGCTGAGTGGATTGACATGTTCTTTGGTAGGTTGGGAAAAGCCATTAATTGTGTAAAAAGGTACCTACAGGTGTCCTACAGTGCAGTCCAGAGCTTTTATCAAGCATATGAACCTAAGTTCAACCCACTCACTCCACTCTGATCTGTTTTGTTCTCGTCCAGATTGTCTTTTACGAGGATAAGAACTTCCAGGGCCGTCGTTATGAGTGTGACAGTGACTGCACCGACTTCCATTCCTACCTGAGCCGCTGTAACTCCATCCGTGTGGAGAGTGGAGCCTGGGTGGTGTACGAGAGGCCCAACTACATGGGCTACCAGTATGTTCTGACCAGGGGAGAGTACCCTGAATACCTGCGCTGGATGGGCCTCAACGACCGCCTCAGCTCCTGCAAGATGATCCACTTTGTAAGTCAGCCAGTGCCTCAGTCCTAGAACATTATAGTGAACGCAAAGAGATATCATTATGCTTCTTCCATAACAGTATCTAGATGGGGTATGTCTGTAAGGTCTATGCTGAACTGTCTGAATGGGGTATACCGTATGTTGTATTATAAACCGGGTAGTTTGGGTCCTGGATGCTGATTGGCTGAAACAGCATTTCAGCCGTGTCTACATCAGACAATATACCACGGGTATGACACAAAAATACTTGTTTACTGTTCTATTTATGTTGGTAACCAGTTTATAATAGCAATAAGGCACCCCTTGGGTGTGTGGTATATGGCCTTTTGCTTAATTAGAACACAGAACACTGTACACTTCACTTCAATGCACGGGGTAGGGTATACAGTGGGGAAAAAAAGTATTTAGTCAGCCACCAATTGTGCAAGTTCTCCCACTTAAAAAGATGAGAGAGGCCTGTAATTTTCATCATAGGTACACGTCAACTATGACAGACAAAATGAGAAAAAGAAATCCAGAAAATCACATTGTAGGATTTGTAATGAATTTATTTGCAAATTATGGTGGAAAATAAGTATTTGGTCAATAATAAAAGTTTCTCAATACTTTGTTATATACCCTTTGTTGGCAATGACACAGGTCAAACGTTTTCTGTAAGTCTTCACAAGGTTTTCACACACTGTTGCTGGTATTTTGGCCCATTCCTCCATGCAGATCTCCTCGAGAGCAGTGATGTTTTGGGGCTGTCGCTGGGCAACACAGACTTTCAACTCCCTCCAAAGATTTTCTATGGGGTTGAGATCTGGAGACTGGCTAGGCCACTCCAGGACCTTGAAATGCTTCTTACGAAGCCACTCCTTCGTTGCCCGGGCGGTTTGTTTGGGATCATTGTCATGCTGAAAGACCCAGCCATGTTTCATCTTCAATGCCCTTGCTGATGGAAGGAGGTTTTCACTCAAAAATCTCATGATACACGGTCCCATTCATTCTTTCCTTTACACGGATCAGTCGTCCTGGTCCCTTTGCAGAAAAAACAGCCCCAAAGCATGATGTTTCCACCCCCCATGCTTCACAGTAGGTATGGTGTTCTTTGGATGCAACTCAGCATTCTTTGTCCTCCAAACACGACGAGTTGAGTTTTTACCAAAAAGTTATATTTTGGTTTCATCTGACCATATGACATTCTCCCAATCCTCTTCTGGATCATCCAAATGCACTCTAGCAAACTTCAGACGGGCCTGGACATGTACTGGCTTAAGCAGGGGGACACGTCTGGCACTGCAGGATTTGAGTCCCTGGCGGCGTAGTGTGTTACTGATGGTAGGCTTTGTTACTTTGGTCCCAGCTCTCTGCAGGTAATTCACTAGGTCCCCCCGTGTGGTTCTGGGATTTTTGCTCACCCTTCTTGTGATCATTTTGACCCTACGGGGTGAGATCTTGCGTGGAGCCCCAGATCGAGGGAGATTATCAGTGGTCTTGTATGTCTTCCATTTCCTAATAATTGCTCCCACAGTTGATTTCTTCAAACCAAGCTGCTTACCTATTGCAGATTCAGTCTTCCCAGCCTGGTGCAGGTCTACAATTTTGTTTCTGGTGTCCTTTGACAGCTCTTTGGTCTTGGCCATAGTGGAGTTTGGAGTGTGACTGTTTGAGGTTGTGGACACGTGTCTTTTATACTGATAACAAGTTCAAACAGGTGCCATTAATACAGGTAACGAGTGGAGGACAGAGGAGCCTCTTAAAGAAGAAGTTACAGGTCTGTGAGAGCCAGAAATCTTGCTTGTTTGTAGGTGACCAAATACTTATTTTCCACCATAATTTGCAAATAAATTCATTAAAAATCCTACAATGTGATTTTCTGAAAAAAAAAAATCTCAATTTGTCTGTCATAGTTGACGTGTACCTATGATGAAAATTACAGTTCTCTCTCATCTTTTTAAGTGGGAGAACTTGCACAATTGGTGGCTGACTAAATACTTTTTTTCCCCACTGTACATTGTAATAGTAATTTCATAGATCAACAGAAAAACCAAGAATAGCCACTATAGTGATAGCAAAAGTGGTATAGACAGGACATCTGACTGTTCGTCAGATGGGCGTATTAGACATCCCAATCCCAATGAGGCCAGGCACAGGACAGTGACGGTTCACCCAGGACCTAAGGGCTTTGCCAAAGGAGTTCAATACCAGCATATAGCACTGATCGTGGCACTGATCGCTATGGGCTGACCTAGAGCTGGCAGGCAGAATCAGACCTATACTTCTGCTGTAGAATCAATAAATGTTCCAACTATGGTGCAGAATATGGTGGTGGAAATATTCTCTGTAACGCAGGAAGCCATAAATGGTCCAAACAACAGAAGTGAAAAAAATACAGCAGGCAATGTTTAAAAAATATATGTTTATTTTCTCATGATGGTCCTTTCAGTTTCGGACCCAACTCAAGAGTATAAAAACATTGGATTGGTGATGGATTGGTAGACAAATGCATTTTGGGTCGACCAGAACATTGACAAACACACAACAATACTTTACAAACCTTGTGTGTTACTAACTATCCTTACATCCTAGCCCCCAAAATAAACCATAAGTTGCTGAGTAAGAATCTCATCTCCCTATATATCCCTCCTTCCCCCTTTCTCTTACCCCACATCCCCGCCCCTTTCTTTCCCAATCCCTTACACTAACCCCTCGCCTCCACAACGATCACTCATTCCCACCACCCCCACCCCTGTAGACCTGTGGGACCCAGTACAAGATGCAGCTGTATGAGAAGGACGACTTTGCGGGCCAGGCCTTCGAGGCCGCCGAGGACTGCCCCTCAGTCCTGGAGAAGTACCGTTGGAGGGAGGTGTACTCCTGCAAGGTCCTGGATGGCTGGTGGGTCTTCTACGAGCACCCCAACTACCGCGGACGCCAGTACTTCCTGGAGAAGGGAGAGTACAGGAAGCCTGGTGACTGGGGTGCAGTCAGCCCCACTGTCCAGTCCTTCAGACGCTTCACTGAGTGATCCTCCTGACCCCAACAACAACAACCTCAACACCAACCTCAACCTCATCTATTATCATACATAATATGGACTTTGAATAACCCTAATACTTCTTGATTTTGAATAACGCCTATCCTATTACTACGAGCCCTTTGATCGTGACTTTACTGAGGTCTCTCTCCTGAAATAAAAAGTTGTCTGGTAAGCAGATCTGAAAATGTTGGCCTTTCTGTGTGTCTGTGTCAGTGAATGTGTGGAGCCGGAAGGTAGCAGGTGCATTCTTTTGTCTAAAATGCATGACCCTGAACTGATACAGCCCAAAGGGAGATCAACTTCTACATATGCGCTCCAGTGCCAGAAGTTGACCCAGCTTTCCATTACTAAGTCGATACTTTACAAAAATGTCCTCACAAAGAATACTTCTAGCGACCATGTCTCATAGTCATAGAACAGGTTTCAGGTCTACAGTGATGGGGTGAGGGTTGTGATGAGTCCCAACTGAAAAGCAGTTTCCTCCACCACCAATCAGAGCCATTGTTGTTGACCGATCAGAGTCACCCAGGAGCTCTGAGCAGAAGGAGTGCAGCATAAGAGGCCAGGGTACAGCAGACTAGAAGGGGAGGGCAGAGAGAGATGGCAGTTGGCACTCAGTTAATCTATTTTGTGTATTTATTTTATGTATTCAATGTACAGTGTGTGTGTACATTGAATCCATTTTGTTTGTGTTGTCTGTGACCTTGTGTGCACTACAGTGAAAACATGGATGTAATATAACAGGTCAAAGCCTACTCAGTGTCCAGGCTGAACTCCACATTGCCCCCTGTGGTCAGGTCTGTAACAGAAACCCCTGGCACGCCCGAGTCCTGAAGCCAAACCCCTCCCACCAACATCAGCCGATCACTAATCACATGGGCACATTGGGAATATCTGGAAAGAATGGAGGATGGTGCCCGTGTTAAAACAACCCTTTGATTTAGCAGCACAATATCCTGGGCACATTTAGAGGATGACTACAGTGTCTGAAACAACTTCTCTATCCATGAACTCACTCAATGTTAAACAATATGCAAAACACAAAGTAACATGATACTGTTCAATCAGGAATCAGCCACTAGACTGTGTTTTTCTGTACCTGAGTTGTTGAAGCTCCACATCTGGGCACTATAGTGGGTTGGAGCTGTAGTCTCTCCCAACAGAAGCCTGTGGTGGTGGGCCTCAGTAGGACTGTATCCCCCAGTGGAACACTTCCTCTACCCAACCCTCCACAGATCACCACCCCTCCTTCATATGGACAGGCTGAATGGGAGAAGCGAGGCTCAGGTGCGGCGCCCTCTATAGGTTTCTGCAAAAACACAGTCAAAGTTCTGTGATATTGTATTTATTTGGTGTATGTTCCCCACAGCTGGGCAATGCAGGAGGTAATAATATAATGAACAGCAGAGTAAAAAAAACACCTCAGTCCAACGCTGGCCATCAAGACACAGGAAGTGGGCATCACCCAGTGCAGCCCCAGAGTATCCTGTGCTGTAGAGGATAAGTTCATTAGAGTTACCAGCCTCAGAAATTGCAGCCCAAATAAATGCTTCACAGAGTTCAAGTAACAGACACATCTCAACATCAACTGTTCAGAGGGGACAGTGTGAATCAGGCCTTTATGGTCGAATTGCTGCAAAGAAACCACTACTAAAGGACACCAATAAGAAGAAGAGACCTGCTTGGGCCAATAAACACGAGCAATGGACATTAGACTGGTGGAAATTTGTCCTTTGGTCTAGAGTTCAAATTTGAGATTTTTGGTTCCAACCGCCGTGTCTTTGTGAGACGCGGTGTGGGTGAACGGATGATCTCCGCATGTGTATTTCCAACCGTAAAGCATGGAGGAGGAGGTGTTATGGTGTGGGGGTGCTTTGCTGATGACACTGTCTGTGATTTATTTAGAATTCAAGGCACACTTAACCAGCATGGCTGCCACAGGATTCTACAGTGATATGCCATCCCATCTGGTTTGGGCTTAGTGGGACTATCATTTGTTTTTCAACAGGACAATGACACAACACACCTCCAGGCTGTGTAAGGGCTATTTGACCAAGAAGGAGAGTGTTGGAGTGCTGCATCAGATGACCTGGCCTCCACAATCCCCCGACCTCAACCCAATTGAGATGGTTTGGGATGAGTCGGACCGCAGAGTGAAGGAAAAGCAGCCAACAAGTGCTCAGCATATGTGGGAACTCCTTCAAGACTGTTGGAAAAGCATTCCAGGTGAAGCTGGTTGAGAGAATGCCAAGAGTGTGCAAAGCTGTCATCAAGGCAAAGGGCGGCTATTTGAAGAATCTCAAATATAACATATATTTTGATTTGTTTAACACTTTTTTGTTTACTACATGATTCCATATGGGTTATTTCATAGTTTTGATGTCTTCACTATTATTCTACAATGTAAAAAATTGTAAAAATAAAGAAAAACCCTTGAATGAGTAGGTCTGTCCAAACGTTTGACTTCTAGTGTATATTTCCACACAATGAGGGTAGAATAACACTGTGAATTTGTGAAAATGATGATACCAAGTGGGCACACACTGGTTGAATCAACGTTCTTTCCACGTCATTTCAATGAAATTACATTGAACCAATGTGGAATAGACGTTGACGTCTGTGCCCAGTGGGTAATGCCCTTTTAGTGTAAGAGCTGTTTGAAAATAGTTTGGGCCTGCCTGGTGACATCAGTTAATAGACCAATAAGAAAGAGAGTTCCAGACCTCTGCCAATAACCGCTAGTTTTCAGTTTTCCCCTCCCCACCAGGGGCGGTGTGTTCAATAGGGCGATATGGGCGACGCACTGCCAAACGGGAAAAGGAAGGGATTTTTTTTCTAATCAATTATATCACGGCAACAGTAGTTATCAGTGTTGTAATCTAGACGTCTGATCTGCCACAGTGCCACTAAATGTCCAATCAGGCTAAAGTCGTGCTTCAAATGGCCCCCCCCCCTTTTGGGGCGATTTCAGTCAGGTTGAAAATCGCCCAGAAGTCTGTCATAGACTCCCATGTAAAATCTATTTTTTTCAAATATCAGAGCTTTCAATACAATCTCTATGGGTTTCTGAGGGCTTGCACTTACGCGCTTTCGTCATACGTAACATAACCATGAACGTAACTAAGAAAAGAGCGGGTAGCCTCATCAATCAATTCACTACTACTGTGAAAATGGCTAGGCTTCAGTGCAACTCGATTGTGTCTTTGAAAGAAGTTCATTTTTGTCGGCGAACAAATGAAGATAAATTGGCAACTGAAACAATTAGGACCTCCCAGACCAAATTTAATAATTCAACAGGTTTCTACTAAAGGGGGAAGTCCTACACCCGAGGATTTTCCAAAAATTGGTACGAACGAAAAACCTGGCTAGCAGGCTGCGATGTAGCTAATGCAGTCTTCTGCTACCCCCTGCTTACTCTTTCACCCTGAAGGTGGCACGGCAGACAGCACCGCTTGGACAGCGACTGGTGTGTAACGGACATGCACCATCTTTCAGGAAAGATTAAGAAACATGAGCTGTCAAAGACCCACATGGATAGCTGTTTGAGATTGTCTGCTTTGGGGAGAGTGAACATTCCCACTCAACTGGATGAGGGATACAGGCTAGCTGTCCGCCCGCCACAACGATGAGGTTAGTGTTGATAATCACAAGTTTACTGGAGAACTGAAACTGACAAGGCTGACAAGATAGGACCCTTTTGTCCATTGTTATTGGATAGGAACAGAACTTATAACCAGCTCCTGACCTAAATAGATCTTAGCACAACATTTTACTCAACATATCATATTCCATATTCACTATAACAAATATATTTACTACGACATTAGCAAGAACCGCCACATCCTCAGCCGGCTAATCCAGTGTGTGAAGTTTTGCGGAGTGTTTGAGTTAGCTTTGCGAGGCAAAGATGAAACTGAGGGCTCCACCAACCCTGGTAAGCCAACACTTTTGAGATCAGTCAATAAATGCTTCTGGTATTGACTTATATGCTGCCCCTGTCTTCATGTTGTTGCTGGACATATCTTTTTTAAAATGTGTGTAGGTCACCTAAATCATCAGAAAAATTGCCCCCCCTGAGAATTTTTTCAGGAGCCGCCACTGCTCCCCACTCAGACCACTCCCAGACAGTCCTAGCAGAATTCTTGCTTGAGAAATTGGTCTTTGCTAAAAAACGATTTTTGTTTATTTTTGTCAATTTTAACTGAAAACAATCACAGTAAGGTTACCCAAATTATTTGATATTGAGATAAAAATGGCTGCATTGGACCATTAAGATCAGTGTTTAAGAGTACTCACCCATGGTCAGTGTGCCTCCATCTTGGTTGAGGCGGGTTGCCACTACAGTTCATCTCCTTCAAGGAGAGCCTCACTGAGGCCTGGTTGTCATGGGCAACGGGGTCAGGCAGGTCACATTGTCATAGGTCACTCTGAGGAGGGTTCTGATTGGGTTGAGTGGGGAGGAGCAGCCACTAAACACCACAGGTCCCCACCCAGGCACAGATGTTACTGTGTGATACAGTCGGATACCTGGGAGGAGAACAGAACCTGACCAGGAACAACTCCGATGGGTCCTGGCCTCTCGGGGCCCTAGGGATCCGGAGGGACGGGAGTGATATGCCGATCACTGGGATGACGGCCCAACTTGGGACGGGGAGGGGCTTTAGCGGGGGAATTAGTGGAGAACAATTGGAGGGATACTTAGTAGCAATGCAAATATCATGGTACAGCTATATGGACACTCAATCACTATGGTATTTTTTATTGGTCAATTTACAAACAGATAAATAGTTTTGAAACTTGTATCTCATTATGGTACATGGTGAAATAAGTATAGCCAGTTATAATTGTAATGGCTTAGCAGATAATAACAAAAGAATAACAATATTTACATGTCTCAAAGAGAAGGAATATAATATCTATTGTTTACAGGAAACTCATTCAACAATTCTAGATGAAGTTGCGTGGATAAAGGAATGGGGGGGCGAAATATACTTCTCCCATGGGCAAAGAAACTCAAAAGGGGTGATGATATTAATTAACAGTAATTTCGATCCGAATGTGCAAATTGTCCAAAAAGATACGCAAGGTAGATGGATTATTTTAAATATGTTATTGGACCATAAACAGATATGTCTCATTAACCTTTACGGACCAAATAATGATGATCCACACTTCTTTGACAATATATATATAATAAATTATCAACCCTGAAAGCTATTCAAGACTCTATTATTATGGTGGGAGATTATAATACCGTTTTAAATAGCTCAATGGACCGTAAAGGAAATCACACTACAAACAATCACCCTCATGCTCTTAGGGAAATCATGAATGTCATGGATACATTAGAACTAGTAGATATATGGAGGCTTAAATATCCTGATCTAGTGAGATATACATGGCGGAGACTCAATCAAGCTAGTCGTCTTGACTTCTTTCTTATGTCATTCTCGTTGGCACCAAAAGTTTAAAAAGTGTTGATAGGGGACAGAATGCGGTCGGACCATCATATAATTGGCATATACATTACTCTTACTGAATTTCCACGTGGGCGAGGATATTGGAAATTTAATCAAAGCCTATTGGATGATAACTTGTTTTTAACTAGGACAGAGGAATTTATAACTGATTTTTTCTGACATAACATAGGTACAGCAAATCCCCTTATTGCATGGGACACCTTTAAATGTGCCTTTAGAGGCCATGCAATTCAGTACTCATCTCGAAAACAAAAGCAATTTAGGTCAGAGTCCATACTAACAAAGGAAATAGAAGATCTAACAGAACAGATAGATAGCAATAAAAACTGTAACATAGAGGCTCAGAATAAATTAGAGGAAGAACAAAAAGAAATGGAGAAACTTATTCAAGAAAGATCAAGTGTAATATATTATAAAATAAAGCATATGGGGAAAAATGCACCAAATTATTTTTTAATCTTCAGCATAGGAATGCTACCAAAAAGAATTTACTGAAAACTGGTTACAAATGACGGAGTCACCCATGATTCACCAAATTATATTTTGAAGGAGGAAACAAAATACTTTAAGTATATGTTTTTGTTTCAGTTGTCTCCATCTCCTCTAACTGAAGCTAATTGTAGAGATTTTTTTCTATTGATAATGTAAAATTAACAGCCGTACAGAAAGACCCATGTGAAGGTGAAATTACAGAGGAGGAACTTCTGAATGCAATTAAAGACTTTAAGTCCAGGAAAATGCCAGGTTGGATGGCATACCAGTTGGATATACTCAGAGGACCGTTATTAGCATGTTTTAACCACTCCTATGTAAATGGTAGATTATCAGACACTCAAGAAGGTCTGATTTCATTATTACTGAAACAGGATACAAGTGGAAAATACAAAGATCCAGTCCATTAAAAAAATTGGAGGCCCCTTACACTTCAGTGTTGTGATGCAAAAATTCTTGCAAAATGTATAGCTCATAGAATTGAAAAGGTATTGTCGGACATTATTCATTCTAATCAGACAGGTTTTTTACATGGAAGATACATTGGAGATAATATAAGGCAAGTACTGGAAACAATAGAACACTATGAAAAATCTGAGAATCCAGGCCTGCTATTCATAGCAGACTTCGAAAAGGCATTTGATAAAGTACGACTGAGGTTTATATATAAATGCCTGGAGCATTTCCATTTTGGAGAATCTCTTATAAAATGGGTTTGTCACGGTTTACTAAGCCGGAACCCAGAAGCAGACCAGGACAAGGTGAGTTGAAACGAAGGTGAGTATTTATTTAACAGATTCAAAAAATGATGTAGAATAATCCAGGGGACAGAGCGGACGGCGGAGATGAGTTGGTGGAGGTGCAGTGGTAGATCCAAGAATGGCTCGGCAGCCGCCGACAACCAGGCAGGGGTTGGGTGAAGGTTCCGGGAGATTGATGTTCATGGCTAACGATCCGGCAGGGAATGGATGTCAGGTCAGGGCTTAAGAAGGGTGAAGATCAGGACCAGGTGTGCAGACCGCTGATGAGATGCAGGTGCGGTTAATCGGGAGATCTCCCGCCTAGCAACGTCGCCCGGCAACCAGGCCGGGAGCGTTCCACGAACCCTCAGGAAACTGGAGATTCCGAGCAGAAAAATGGCAACACAGGCAGGAACCGACTCAGGATGCAGGGTTCATGACAGTACCCCCCCTCCGACGAACGCCACCGGGCGGACTACCCGGAGCGCCAGGATGGAGGCGGTAGAAGTCACGAAGGAGGTTAGCATCAAGGATCTGTTGCCGAGGAATCCAACTCCTCTCTTCAGGACCATACCCCTCCCAGTCCACGAGATACTGGAAACCCCGGCCCCGCCGTCTGGAATCCATAATGCGGCGCACCGTGTAGGCAGGACCACCTCCGATCATCCGAGGGGGAGGAGGAGGAGGCGGAGGGGGTAACAGAGGACTGAGGAGAACAGGCTTGAGGCAGGAGACATGAAAGGTGGGATGGACTCTGAGCGTTCTAGGTAACTTGAGTCGAACCGCAACAGGATTGATCACCTTCTCCACCACAAACGGACCAATGAACTTCGGTGACAGTTTCTTAGACTCAGTCCGCAGAGGAAGATCCCGTGTGGCCAACCAGACCCTATCTCCGATGGTATAGGTGGGGGCGGGAATCCGGCGATGATTCGCCTGGAGCTGATACCGGTCAGAAACTCTAAGGAGGGCCTTTCTGGCCCGATGCCAGGTCCGGTGGCAATGACGAATGTGGGCCTGAACAGAGGGCACTGAGAGATCCTTCTCCTGAGAAGGAAACAAGGGAGGTTGGTAGCCATACAGGCACTGGAAGGGAGACATCCCAGTGGCAGATGTAGGGGAGAGTATTGTGGGCATACTCAACCCAAGGCAACTGAGAGACCCAGGAGGTGGGGTTGGAGGAGACAAGGCAGCGTAGCGTGGATTCCATCTTCTGGTTGGCTCTCTCCGCCTGACCATTAGATTGGGGGTGAAAACCAGATGTGAGACTGACTGTAGCTCCAATGGCCAAACAGAAAGACTTCCAGACAGCAGAGGTAAACTGAGGGCCACGGTCGGAAACTATGTCACTTGGCAACCCGTGGACCCTGAAAACCTCCCTAACCAGGATCTCGGACGTCTCAGAGGCCGAGGGAAGCTTGGAAATGGGCACAAAGTGGGTGAACTTGCTGAATCTGTCCACGATAGTCAGAATGACCGTGTTCCCCTCAGAAGAGGGCAACCCAGTGACAAAGTCCAGGGCCAGATGCGACCATGGTCGCCGGGGAATAGGGAGGGGGTGAAGTAGTCCAGAGCTGGGCCGGTTGGCACTCTTATTCTGCGCACACACTGGACAGGCAGCAACAAACCTCCGAGTATCTTCTCCCATGGCCGGCCACCAAAATCGTCTGCGAAGTAACGCCATCGTCCGGGCCACGCCAGGGTGACAAGCCATCTTGCTGGCGTGGGACCATTGGAGGACAGCAGAACGAACCGACTCAGGCACAAACAAATGACCGGGTGGACCGTTACCGGGACCGGGCTGCGTCCGAAGGGCCGCCATAACCTCCTCCTCAATCCTCCACATAACTGCTCCCACGACACAGTTCCGGGGAAGAATCGTCTCGGTCTTGGCCCCACTCTCCTCCGTCTTGGAGAACATCCGGGACAAGGCGTCCGCCTTGCCGTTCTTAGACACAGGTCGGAACGTCAGGGAAAAATTAAAGCGTCCGAAAAACAAAGCCCACCTGGCCTGACGGGAGTTGAGACGTCTAGCCGATTGCACGTAAGCAAGATTCTTGTGGTCGGTCCAGACAATAAACGGTTGCTCCGCCTCCCAACCAGTGGCGCCACTCCTCCAAGGCAAGCTTCACCGCGAGAAGGTCCCGGTTACCCACATCGTAGTTCCTCTCCGCAGACGAAAGACGACGAGAGTAGTAGGCGCAGGGATGGAGTTTCCCGTCAGTGGAGCATCGCTGGGACAGGATGGCGCCAACCCCCCACATCAGACGCATCCACTTCCACGACGAACTGACGGGCCGTGTCAGGTTGAGAGAGAATCGGTGCGTTGGTGAATCGCCTCGTCAAATCCAGGAACGCTCGGTCCGCCTCAGGGTTCCAACTGAAGGTCCTGGTACTGGAAGTCAGGGCAGTTAAAGGAGCGGCCACACGGCTGTAATCCCGGATGAATCTGCGATAGAAATTCGCAAACCCCAGAAACCTCTGGAGCTGCAATCTCGTACCGGGCTGGGCCCATTCCAGAACCGCCCTAACCTTCTCCTGGTCCATCCTAATCTCTCCCCTGGAGATGATGTACCCGAGGAAGGATGTAGTGTGGGCGTGAAATTCGCACTTCTCGGCCTTCACGAACAGGCGATTCTCCAACAATCGCTGCAGAACCTGCCTGACATGCTGGACTTGGCTGGAAGGTTCCTTCGAGAAGATAAGAATGTCATCCAGGTAAACAAACACAAAGAGACCGATCATATCTCTCAGGACGTCATTCACCATACTCTGGAACACTGCTGGAGCATTGGTCAGTCCAAACGGCATCACCTGATACTCGAAGTGACCCATCGGTGTATTGAAACCCGTCAGCCACTCGTCCCCCTCTCTGATCCGGACCAGGTGATACGCATTGCGTAGGTCTAGCTTGGTGAACACAGTAGCACCCTGTAAGGAGTCGAAGGCAGAGCTCATCAAGGGCAGGGGATACTTGTTCTTGACCGTGATATCATTCAACCCCCGATAATCAATACACGGTCGAAGAGAGCCATCCTTCTTACCCACAAAGAAGAATCCTGCCCCCAGGGGGTGATGATGAGGACGAATGAGACCAGCCGCTAGGGACTCCTTGATGTAGGTCTCCAAAGCCTCACGTTCAGGTCGGGAGATGCTGTATAACCGTCCCTTGGGATAGACAGCTCCAGGGAACAGGTTTATGGCACAGTCATATGGTTGGTGGGGAGGGAGTGACAGAGCCCTCTGCTTACTGAACACTTCCCCCAAATCGTGATATGTCTCGGGAACCAGGGACAAATCTGGGGGTCTAGCCTCAATCACCTGACTGGGAACAGAATGGGAACAGGCAGTCTTGAGGCAGTTAGCATGACACTCAAGGCTCCAACTAGTTACCTTGCCAGTCACCCAATCGAATGGGGGATTGTGTTCTTTCAGCCAGGGGTATCCAAGGACCAGAGGAACATGGGAAGAAGGCAGAATGAAGAATGAGATCACCTCAGAATGATTCCCTGACAACAGCATCTTAACCGGTTCAGTCCTCATCGTGATACGTGCCAGACTACTGCCGTTCAGAGTGGTAGCTTCAATGGCTTCCGGTAATCGCTCCTTGGAAAGCCCCAGCTGTTCCACCACTTCGGCATCAATAAAGCTTCCATCGGCACCTGAATCGACGAAAGCGTTAATCGCTAGACTCTGATTCCTGTTCATGAGGGTAGCCGGGAAACGGGGTCTGACAGAGGTATTGAGAGGTTGAAACTGGCTCGCTAAAAGTCCTCCCAACTTTAGCGAGCCGAGCAGTTTGACGACCGCCGGGAACAAGTGGACGGGCCCCATTGCTTCTCCCTCCAACTCGGTTATCCACCCGAATAGACAAGGCTACCAAGCTGTCCAGGTCACTAGGCTCCGGATAGGAGATCAACTCATCCTTGAGCTGCTCCGACAGCCCCTGGTAAAAGGCCGCTTGCAGAGACTCCTCATTCCACCCACTCTCCACAGCCAAAGTCCTGAACTCGATCACGAAGTCGGCAACGCTGCGAGTTCCTTGGCGAAGCAAAACAGGCGCTAGCTGCGTCCATACCTCGGACGGGATGGTCAAATAGCTTCCTCATCTCGGCCGTGAACTCCTGGTATGAGGCCATGCAGGTGTCCTGTTGTTCCCATACGGCTGAAGCCCACTCCAGAGCTCGACCACGCAGCAACTCAATGACAAAGGCTATCCTAGCCTTATCTGTGGCATAAGAGTGGGGCTGTAGATCGAACACTAATCCACACTGCATAAGGAAAGAACGGCATCTTCCCAACTCCCCCTCATATTTATCAGGCGTCGGAACCTTGGGCTCACGGAAGGGCACAGCTCCAGAAGCGGCAGGCGAGATGGGTGAAACCGGTCGTGGATTCTCCACCGGCAAACTGAGCTGAGCCTGGATCTTCATCAGACTGGTAGAAAAGTTCCGAACGGACAAAGCTATCTCCTGTAGCGCCGTGCTATGTTGTCCCAACATCTTCTCCTGATGGGTAATGGCATGGCGAACAGAGTCCAGGTCCGCTGGGTTCATTTCGGGCCGGATCGTTCTGTCACGGTTTACTAAGCCAGAACCCAGAAGCAGACCAGGACAAGGTGAGTTGAAACGAAGGTGAGTATTTATTTAACAGATTCAAAAAATGATGTAGAATAATCCAGGGGACAGAGCGGACGGCGGAGATGAGTTGGTGGAGGTGCAGTGGTAGATCCAAGAATGGCTCGGCAGCCGCCGACAACCAGGCAGGGGTTGGGTGAAGGTTCCGGGAGATTGATGTTCATGGCTAACGATCCGGCAGGGAATGGATGTCAGGTCAGGGCTTAAGAAGGGTGAAGATCAGGACCAGGTGACCAGCTGATGAGATGCATGTGCGGTTAATCGGGAGATCTCCCGCCTAGCAACGTCGCCCGGCAACCAGGCCGGGAGCGTTCACGAACCCTCAGGAAACTGGAGATTCCGAGCAGAAAAATGGCAACACAGGCAGGAACCGACTCAGGATGCAGGGTTCATGACAGGGTTAATATCATGTATAGTAACCCTAGGTGTAAAATAGTAAATAATGGCTATTTCTCAGAAAGTTTTAAACTGTCAAGAGGAGTGAAACAAGGTTGTCCACTATCGGCATATCTATTCATTATGGCCATCGAGATGTTAGCTATTAAAATCAGATCCAACAATAATATCAAAGGATTAGAAATCCAGGGCTTAAAAACAAAGGTGTCTTTGTACACTGATGATTCATGTTTTCTTTTAAATCCACAACGAATCCCACCACAGCCTCATAGAGGATCTAGATATATTTTCTAACCTCTCTGGATTACAACCAAATTATGATAAATGTACTATATTACGTATTGGATCACTAAAAAGTTTACCAATAAAATGGTCTGATGGTGATGTGGATATACTCTGAATACATATCCCAAATGAAATAAATGATCTCAAATTTTAATAGAAAGTTAGCAAAAATAGATAAGATTTTGCTACCATGGAAAGGTAAATACCTGTCAATTTGTGAAAAAATCACCTTGATTAACTCTTTAGTATTATCCCAGTTTACCTATTTGCTTATGGTCTTGCCTACGCCTAGCGAACAGTTTGGAACGGCAAGCCAGTCAAAATTAAACGGGCCTATTTATATAATGAATATGAATTAGGAGGACAGAAATTATTAAATATTAAAGCATTAGACCTATCACTAAAAGCTTCAGTCATACAAAAGTTATACTTAAATCCACACTGGTTCTCTAGCAAATTAGTAAGATTGGCTCACCCAATGTTCAAGAATGGCCTTTTTCCCTTTATTCAGATTACAACCTCACACTTTCAGTTATTTGAAAAAGAAATCATCTCCCAAATATCACTATTTCTAAAACAAGCCATAGAAAGTTGGTTGCAATTTCAATTGAATCCTCCAGAAACAACAGAACAAATAATGTAACAAATATTGTGGTTAAACTCAAATTGATAAAAAAACTCATTTTTTGGACAAAATATTTAAAAAAGGTATAATCTTCGTAAATGATATCATCGGTAGGACTGGTGGAGTTATGTCGCACATGCAGCTAACAAAAACATATGGAAATGTCTGCTCTACACAAAATTACAACCAAATAATTGCAGCATTACCGCAAAAATGGAAGAGGAAAGTGGAAGGGGGAAAATGTAAGGAACTTGTCTGTCGGCCTTGCATTAAAGAACATAATTGGTTAAAGAAAACTGTGATAAATAACAAAGTATACCAGTTTCATTTAAGGACCAAAGGATTGACAGCCGTCCCATATAGATTGCAAAATATTTGGGAAGAGATTTTTGACGTACCGAGCCCATGGCATAGTGTTTATGAACTGATATGCAATGTTATTTATATGGGGGATACAATCTTCCCAGCTCTGCAGATTTTGTTGCGAAGAGACAGAATCATTAGATCATTTGTTTTGGTACTGTCCATTTGTAGCTTGTTTTTGGACACAGGTCCAGGAATGGCTAAAGGATTGCAATATTTACCTGGAGCTAACCCTGCAGATAGCATTACTGGGTGATCTGAAAAGTCATAGTCAATCGATCAATAATATAATAATACTTTTAGCAAAAAAATATATTTTCAATTTACAATCTGTAAAAACAATGAGAATAGAAAGGTTCAGAACTTTTGTAAAACATCACAGTACAGTTGAAAAATATATGGCAAATAGAAATCCAATATGGATGGTGTTAAGAGATAGATGGGTGGTGTTGAATTGAGTTGAAGGATGGGACTAATAACAACTAACAACAACTAATAACAACAAGATAACTAATAATGTAAGCATACTGTGTCCATAATAAGTATATACGTTATAGGTTGAGAGATTTTGTGAAAGAGCACAGTTAGAAAGATATGGCATATAGAAGCAAACCGGATGGCCATCATGAAAATGATCGGAGAGGTTGAGGTTAGAGGAAGTTCAGGAGTAAAAACAAACAAAATAGAATTATTGTAAAATTGACTGTGTCCATAAAATTTATATAGTATGTATAAGCTTTTTAAAAAGGAAATGTATATGTATGTGTATATATGTATGTATGTGTATGTATGTGTATGTATGTGTATATATATATATTGTATATATATTTGCGAGAAAAGAAAAACATATGGGGGATTGGAAGTGATGCAGACAATTACATTGATGGAAGTTACAATCTATCTGCAATATTAAAGCTGATCTACCCCCATAATTTTTTATTTATTTTTTAATTACATTAAAATAAAATAAAAATTCCGGCCTCTATAGCCTATACCTAGAGCCCAGAATTTTTCATGGTCAGAATTTTTGTTTAGTTTTTTTGCTGTAAAACTCAGTGCCCTAATAGTACCATTGACCAAATCCATTGAGCCCTCTTACGCCAGTCAGTGGATGACTTCACCCAGGCACATCTCCAGCCACCCTTGACTCTGATGAGGACACTGGTTGTAGTAGCCTCTCTACCCCCAAGCCTGAATGCCCACTGAGCAGCACCAGCCCAGGACCCAGGGGCATAGAGTCCACCCCCCAAACCCTCCACACACAGCTCAACCACCCAGGGGTCTCACAGCCAGGGGAGGCGGCTCAGCACCAGCCTCAGGTGAGGGATGGGAGACACTATGGGGGGTAGACACAGGAGAGGACACGTCAGACATCCAGTATTCTCTGTGATGATACTGGCATTAGTGTTCAATAAATGAAAAGACAGAATGGAAGAATAAATGGTTACCGTTTACTTTAAGTGGCACTAAAATCTATGTATTACATAGATACTTTATTAATCCCTGAGGGGGAAATGAATGTCAAACAGTGGCGACCCGTCATTCAGGGCACGTGGGGCAGAGCCCCACCTGTTTTGAGCCCCACATTTTTTGCAAAAATAAAAGTTTTTTTTTTTTTTGGGGGGGGGCATTAATACGTGTCACATATCAGTTTGCAAACAATGTAAAAAATATATATATATAATTGAGTTAATAAAGCCGCATACAAACATGGTCTCTTTTTTGTTTTCTTGAGTAAGGCAGCTCCAAAATGTAGGTGTTTCAGCCTAGCTCAGTGCTTTCTGTGGTGGGGCAAGCCAGCAGAAAATACGGAGCGTTGCGCCGTGATTGGCTCAGTGTTCTGTCACTCATGGGGACACTACGTCACCGCCAAGTCTAAGGGTAGAGCTAGAAAATTCAAGCCCCTTGGGTGCTGCTATAGAGTTACATTAGAAGTGCCCATCCAAGAAGGCTCAAGGTCATTGGCCACAGATAAAAAGATGTCAAATCACGTTATATCTACAGTAGCTTTGACTGGACTGATCATGTCAACATCATACTTTCAAAATCTTAGCTAGCAGTCATCATCATGAATCAAGTCGACAATCTACTGGCAAATCCTTTTTAATCCTTGTCATTTGAAGAGAAATAATGAAGAGAAATTATAGATAAAACGTATCGCTGCTCATCGGCCATTGGACATAAACATTACACAACAAGTTGGAAATCGCAAATTCAACAATGAGTGGTTTGGAAGGAATCAGTGGCTAACTGCAAGCATGGCAAAGCAATCATTAGCCTGCTATTCAGTGGTGGCTGTGTGGTCCCAAGTCTAAGATTAAGGGTCTCTTTTCCTAGTTTAAAATTATAAACTTTCAACATTGGCTGTACTGTCACTGAAGCATGATTTATGCCGCGCTCAAAACAACTGTTAACTCGGAACTGCAAAATCGGACTTTAGTGAGTTCAAGACAACTGGGAACTCGGGAAAAACGAGCTACGACTGAGAAAATACGTTTTGAACTTTTATCCAATTGTAAGTCCGGAACTCGGGCCTCTTTCTAGAGCTACGACCTGAAAATCACTGACGTCATCATGATTCAACTTTTTTCTTCTTTCGAGTTCCCAGTAGTCTTGAAAGCACCATAAATCCAGAGAATGCCAGACTTTGATGACAAAGTTTGATGACAAAATTTGCTTCGAAGGACCGTCGCGCCACCTTCCTGTTCAAGTGAGCACAGCACAACAAGGTGAGTCCAAAAATGTCTTGTATGCTGCTGCATAAATGATGTAATATGCCAGGAAGATTTGTATACCGTAGCTAAGAAAGTAATACTAAGTGTATGTTGTGTAGTAAGCTGTTAGTAGCCCATGTGCCTCACCCTAATAATTTGGTATATTTTCACCTCTAATTTTCACCTACTGTTCTGACTGGGTGGTGCACATGTAGCCTATAACCTGTTTTGAGAAATATAATCATTGAATATTGTAAGAGCTTTCATTGTCTGCTTATATGCCCCCTTTTTTATCCTACGGTTCTGACTTGGTATACAGGGAGAACACTGTAAGAACGGCCCATGTTCTGAATTCTGTCGCTGTACATTTCAAAAGTGCTGAACAAATAGTTATATTGACTACATCCGTTCTAGCTCGCTCATTTATGTCTTAATCGAAATTACGGATTGCCTCTTATCTGCTTGTCGTCCCCTTATGCCATAGTTTGTACATCTCAATTGTCAGTAGAAACCACATTTGTTTAAGCAAGTCAGCCATATCAGCAATGTTTTTTTTAAAGGCAGTAAATGAGACTGAATGAACTGTTTCGCTGCCAGACAAGGCTCCGCTGATAGCCAGGTGTAGCAGCGGTAAGGTGTTGGGTCTGCTGTTGGGACTCTGCTGTTGGGACAGCTTTATTTAGGCCCTAACAGTTTGTGGGCACCGTTTGTCACCGTTATAGTGCAATTAATATATTGTTTAGTGTTGTGTTGTGTTGTGTAGTGGCTTTGCTGGCATGCATCCCACTTTTCTTTTTTTTGCCACAACAAGATTTACATGCTAAAATCGCCACTGATGTCAAACAGCAGCAGACAAAAGACTAGCCACACTGTATGAGACAAAAACATGATAGGTACATTGTAACTACAGTGTGGGTACCAACATACGTGTTGGGTGGCTGAGCAGAGCGAGGCTGGTTAGAGAGCCTCTAGAGGCAGAGAGGATGAAGTAATGAGAACACTTCTGGTGCCACTCCTGAAATACATAGAAACAGGGACATTGGAAAGATGGTCAAAATACTTTTTTTTGTGTGACAGTGTAGTGTATATCTTTGATGGGGAGGTTGATGGCTAGTGAGTTGAAACAAAAGTAGACTGCAGGACTACTTAGATTAGAGTAACTCAACTAAAACGCATCGAATGGTTCCAGGCTCTGCGTGTCTCCTTCTCTGTTATCAGACCCAGGTAGAACTCATTCATATCCAGACACACACACTGTTCCCAGCCCTGTAGACAACACACAGCCCACACACTTAATAACACTTCTAATACAGAGGTACGCTATTTTTATATGGCTGCTTTAGGAAGCAGCAGTAACCTTCAGTCAACCATACTTGCCCTGTCCAGGAACCTGTATGTCTGTGCAGTTGTGTCTGGGTAGTGTCTGAGCATGTGCAAGGTGGAGCTGAGCTTCAGGAAGTGGTCCTGCTGACTTGACTAAAGGGGTTGTGGGGGTGGATCTGTTCCTACATCAAACGATGACTGGGGGAGGAGCCTCGCAGCACAGCCAATAACAGCATCCGACCTGGGTCAAGAGAATAAGTACAATTACACTTAATTCTAACATGGATACCATGTATCCACCACCCTTACACACATGAACAAACAAACAAACAAAAGCATGCCTAGGCACTCACACACACACACACACACACACACACACACACACACACACACACACACACACACACACACACACACACACACACACACTCCACTCCATTCACACCATTGTGTCTCCATGTAGGTGAGCACCACTTCAGACAGTAGCAGGGTAGAGACACTCCAGATCAGCCCCACTTAAAGACTCTTCCACCTGGGGCTCCTCTCTCACACCCACCCCGAGCAGATGGTACTGACCACCATGGACACACACACAGCTGTTAGATGTATCAGAGGCCAGCACTAGGCATAGTGTTCACACTCTGCGTTTGTGTCTGCGAGTGCATGCATGCGTGCATGTGTTTATTTGTGTGTAGTGTAATATATACTGTAAGTGTGGGTCAGGATGAAAGGGTATCCAGCCCCTATTCAGCTGAGTGTTGTTATTGATAAGAGCAGCCTTGCGCCAGGCGACGTCTGGGAAATTCAACTCAAACACCACATTTACATTTACGTTTACATCATTTAGCAGACGCTCTTATCCAGAGCGACTTACAAATAGGTGCATTCACCTTATAGCCAGTGGGATAACCACTTTACACATTTTTTTTTGGGGGGTGGGTTGGAGTAAAGGGGGGTGGGTAGAAGGATTACTTTATCCTATCCCAGGTATTCCTTAAAGAGGTGGGGTTTCAAATGTCTCCGGAAGGTGGTGAGTGACTCCGCTGTCCTGGCGTCGTGAGGGAGCTTGTTCCACCATTGGGGTGCCAGAGCAGCGAACTGTTTTGACTGGGCTGGGCGGGAACTATGCTTCCGCAGAGGTAGGGAAGCCAGCAGGCCAGAGGTGGATGAACGCAGTGCCCTCGTTTGGGTGTAGGGACTGATCAGAGCCTGAAGGTACGGAGGTGCCGTTCCCCTCACAGCTCCGTAGGCAAGCACCATGGTCTTGTAGCAGATGCGAGCTTCAACTGGAAGCCAGTGGAGTGTGCGGAGGAGCGGGGTGACGTGAGAGAACTTGGGAAGGTTGAACACCAGACGGGCTGCGGCATTCTGGATGAGTTGTAGGGGTTTAATGGCACAGGCAGGGAGCCCAGCCAACAGCGAGTTGCAGTAATCCAGACGGGAGATGACAAGTGCCTGGATTAGGACCTGTGCCGCTTCCTGTGTAAGGCAGGGTCGTACTCTCCGAATGTTGTAGAGCATGAACCTACAGGATCGGGTCACCGCCTTGATGTTAGCGGAGAACGACAGGGTGTTGTCCAGGGTCACGCCAAGGCTCTTCGCACTCTGGGAGGAGGACACAACGGAGTTGTCAACCGTGATGGCGAGATCATGGAACGGGCAGTCCTTCCCCGGGAGGAAGAGCAGCTCCGTCTTGCCGAGGTTCAGCTTGAGGTGGTGATCCGTCATCCATACTGATATGTCTGCCAGACATGCAGAGATGCGATTCGCCACCTGGTTATCAGAAGGGGGAAAGGAGAAGATTAGTTGTGTGTCGTCAGTGTAGCAATGATAGGAGAGGCCATGTGAGGATATGACAGAGCCAAGTGACTTGGTGTATAGCGAGAATAGGAGAGGGCCTAGAACTGAGCCCTGGGGGACACCAGTGGTGAGAGCACGTGGTGCGGAGACAGCTTTTCGCCACGCCACGCCACTGGAGCGACCGGTCAGGTAGGACGCAATCCAAGAGTGAGCCGCGCCGGAGATGCCCAGCTCGGAGAGGGTGGAGAGGAGGATCTGCAGGGAGGAGAATGTGGCAAAGAGCTTCCTAGGGTTAGAGGCGGATGCTTGGAATTTAGAGTGGTAGAAAGTGGCCTTAGCAGCAGAAACAGATGAAGAAAATGTAGAGAGGAGGGAGTGAAAAGATGCCAGGTCTGCAGGGAGTCTAGTTTTCTTCCATTTCCGCTCAGCTGCCCGGAGCTCTGTTCTGTGAGCTCGCAATGAGTCATCAAGCCACGGAGCTGGAGGGGAGGACCGAGCCGGCCGGGAGGATAGGGGACATAGAGTCAAAGGATGCAGAAAGGGAGGAGAGGAGGGTTGAGGAGGCAGAATCAGGAGATTGGAGGGAGAAGGATTGAGCAGAGGGAAGAGATGATAGGATGGAAGAGGAGAGAGTAGCGGGAGAGAGAGAGCGAAGGTTGCGACGGCGCATTACCATCTGTGTAGGGGCAGAGTGAGTAGTGTTGGAGGAGAGGGAGAGAGAAAAGGATACAAAGTAGTGGTCGGAGACTTGGAGGGGAGTTGCAGTGAGATTAGTAGAAGAACAGCATCTAGTAAAGATGAGGTCAAGCGTATTGCCTGCCTTGTGAGTAGGGGGGGACGGTGAGAGGGTGAGGTCAAAAGACCTGCAGGCAGCACCACCATCCCCGCCAGAGGCAGGTAAGCGTTTTTATACATGAATCTTGTTCTGGAGGCAGATCTGCCCCCTAGGCAGAAATGATGTGATTGGTTGCCTCAATGGTGAGGGTGGAGCTTACATTTCAAACGGACTACATGCTCTGAGAGGACAATTGACTTGTGCTTCTCCCTACCCTAACCCTAACCCTGACCTTAACCATAACCCATAACTAACCCTAATCTTTACCCTTACTTTAACCGTTTTACATTTTAACTTCAATGGGGTGACTTCAGAGTTGGTCATCACTAGCTTCCACAGCCACAAAGTCATAATTAAAACATAGGCCTAATGATAAACAGATGCATTTGTCGTTGGTAATTAGATCTCATAGCAGCATGTTGCCTAATATATTTATTTTACTTTTATTATATAGGCCTAAATCATAATCATATTGCAGGGCATGTCTTTCCTTTTCAGACATGACTGGTTTATTCCCACTCCACGACAAATATTAGTCTACCATTTATGAATTGCTCATTCAATAGCCAACCATGTTCGAAAGTAAATAGACCGGTAGTGTCAAAAGAACCGATGTGGATGTGGTGGAGGAGTCAGGCGCAGGACACAGAGGATTTGTCCAAAAAAGACTTTACTAGTCCAGAGTGCAACAAAACAATACACGACCTCGAAAACAAACGGAGGCGAGGGAATTACGCAACATGCGTAAAACAATAAACAAAACTAACAGAGCGCAAACACGCAGCTCCGCACGACAGGCAAACAACAACACACAATCTAACTAATACAACACAGGGAACTTATAGGACACGTAATCAGAACACAAACAGACACAGGTGTACAAGACAGACTAAAGCAATCACACCACGAAACATACAACGGTGGCAGCTAGTACTCCGGGGACGGCGAACGCCGAAGCCTGCCCGAACCAGGAGGAGGAGCAGTCTCGGCCGAAACCGTGACAGGTAGCCTATGACAGTATAGCCTATTTAATCTTAGAGCCTATACTAAGGCAGGAGATAGAAACGCAATCATGTATTGATAAACAAAATATTGAACAACAATTATTTTTTTTTGCATAGAAGTGTGGGCTGCAGGCAGCATTTACTTTTAAATTGTTCAATAAATTGGTACTCACTATAGGCGGCATGCATTTCATACAACAAGTGAGGGCGTTTCTTTGTTACCATAAAAGGTAAATGGAGGGCGTTTTCCAAGCCGGGTTGTAGCGCTAGTTCACGAGCGCACAAATATAATATGGCTCTGATATATCAAAGAAAACATGCCTATGTATTGCGTGCGACAGTTTGATAAATCCTAATATTTTGTGGCGCACACACATCCTAGAATCCCCACGTATGGCAGAATTTAGTAAGAAATGTACACACGGTTGATAAATGAGTGCACTGGAGATAGAGAAAGTTACTAAGACAGCATCTCTAAAGAGAGAGCGAGAGAGTGTTGTGTGTGAACATGATCTCAGCTATCCTCATCTTGAAACCTCACAATCTTAAAACATGATCTCTACCATTGATGTAAACTCTGCCATCCGTGGTGAATAAAGCAACTCTCCCTATACTTCAATGAATTTTTCCACTAAAGGTGGGTAAACCCTCTTACAAAATAAAAAAGGTGTGTAAACTGCGTTTACCCTCCACGACACCACTGATCTCCACTGAATATAAATACTGTATATATAAACACTAGTTATAAGCACTAACTATGACTAGTCAATTTTGAGATTTGTGGTGATGCAGGGAGCAGGAAAAATGCACTTACCTACCTGGCATGGTACATTATTAGCCCTCATGCACACAGACCTCTCCAGTGTCATCAGAAACAAACAACAAACACAATAATAAATAATGCATTTTATTTTAAGCGCTTTTCATGACACACTTGGTTTAACCCAGACCCCCCAAGCCAGAGGGTGTGCAAGCTTTGTAAGTTACATACTGTATCAACATTAACACACCTGATACAGCTTATCAATGTCTTGATGAGAGGTTGATATGTTGAATCAGGTGTGCTAGTGTAACAGTGTTCCTTCCGTCCCTCTCCTCGCCCCTACCTGGGCTTGAACCAGGGACCCTCTGCACACATCGACAACAGTCACCCTCGAAGCACCGTTACCCATCGCTCCACAAAAGCCGTGGCCCTTGCAGAGCAAGGGAAACAACTACTTCAAGGTCTCAGAGCGAGTGACGTCACCGATTGAAATGCTACTAGCGCGCACCGCTAACTAGCTAGCCATTTCACACCAGTTACACTAGTGCTGGGCTGGAACAAAAGCCTGCCCAATGCAATTCACCTCCCATTCACAGATAGATCCCTCAGTATGATGAGAATACACACCAACTCTGACATAAAACTACATATTATACGCTATGTAGTACATTGTGAATGAATCCCAGTGACATCACAGGATCAGAGGTAATGAACTGGTTTGGAATGCTGCTACAGACTGAACTCTGACCTACAGGGTCACGATCTCATCACCTATTGTGCGTTTTGAGAAATAATGAGAGAAGGGAATGAGAGTAGGAGAAGAGGAGAGGAGGAGTAGACTTTCCCGCATGGGTTGGTGTATCAAAGGGTCAGAGGGAATGTGTAGCTGATGGATTGTAGTTTGGTGTGTGTGTGTGTTTGTGTCTAGCTGACAGACTTTAGTTTGACCTCCATGTGCGGTTCGTTGGTGAATATGTGGTTGCAAAGCTCGTCCAATGGCGGCTCAGGGACAGAGATCGCAAACTGGGCCACATCCTTGATCACCTTCCTGATCTCTACATCTATATTCTGTAGGGAGGGAGGAAGGACGGAAGGAAGAAAAGAAAGAAGGAAAGGAAGAAAAAATATAACATTTATTGGAGTACTTGAACCACCTGTGTGTGTATGTGTTTGTGTGTGTGTGTGTGTGTGTGTGTGTGTGTGTGTGTGTGTGTGTGTGTGTGTGTGTGTGTGTGTGTGTGTGTGTGTGTGTGTGTGTGTGTGTGTGTGTGTGTGTGTGTGTGTGTGTGTGTGTGTGTGTGTGTGTGTGTGTGTGTGTGTGTGTTGGTGAAGGTATGTGTACCTTTATCTCCTCCACAGTAGCCATGTTGTTGGACAGCACTCGTTCCTTCAGCATAGTGATGGGGTCACTCTTACTGCGAACTTCCTGGATCTCCTCACTGGTACTGTAGCTACAGGAAGTTACATCATACACAGGAAGAGAGGGGTTAGACCTGATTAGCAGGGTTCAGCTCTAGCCCTTGAAGGTCAATGAGAGAGAGAGACACAGAGCCCTGGAAAGGAAGCGGTGCTAGAGTATTGGGATGCATCCCAAACCAACACAGCACTACACTGAGCAGTGTCTAGACAAGCTAAAATCGGGAGTGAGGGAGAGTGGCAACACAAAGCGGTGGGTAAGGTTCAAACAAAACAGAACAGCGAGAGAGAGAGGTGTGGGTGGGGAGTGAGGGGGAGGGGGAGGAGAGAGACCAGGGGTCAGGTGACGGTCACAGGGTCAGGGGTCAGAGATCACGTCTCACCTAACCCTGGGGTTGCTCATGCTGTGTCCATGGTGATGTTAGGTCTCCCAGCTCCATGACAATAGGACCCTGCCAGAGAGGTTTCCAAACCAAGACACTCAACAAGGTAGCCAATGCCACCATGACACTGCTGAATAGCCTGATCAGAGATTTCTATTGGAGCAGCAGTTTATCAGCGTCTTCCTGTATCTATGCCAGGAGTGGTTAAAGTCTCTTCCACAAATTGTCTCTGTGCTGGTCATGCGCTACAGATGGTTATATCCGTCTGCTAATACAGGACTAGTAAAGGCCCAGTGCACCTTTTTTTTTCAGGGTGTGCTTCAGCACCCCTACTTCCCGCGGCTATGCTAGAAATAATCTTATTTGGATGCCTCAGAATCAACAAATGTACATTGTTTAAAGCACATCTTTATACAAGTCTCAGTCACAAATGACAGCTCCAATAAGCCCGCAGTAGCAAATTGAGTTAGAAAACCATTATGCATCTGCAATAATCAACTATCATCTTGAAGAATAAGATGCCTAGTTTAAAATAAAATAAAATTCATCCCAAATTCTCATTACCGAAATGAGTCCAGATTAAATTTAAATTTAATAGAATTTTACTTTAGAAAACCCTAACTTATTTGAATAAAAAACAAAATATGTTGCTGAAGTAGAATCATGACTCTTTCGAGTTTTCAGTTCATCGTTCGCAGGTAGGGGGTCCTGCATGCTCTGGGTGTTACTGACTCAAACGAACGAAATGAGTCGAAAGATTAGTCAGTAAAGAGAGCCGAAGTTCCCATCACTAATGACGAGCGTCAATGGGTATTACTTGATATCAAGAAACGCCCATATCAGAAAACGCCTAGAATTGCGGTCTGCAATTACACCGTTCTCGAGCTGGTGGACTTCGCCCCCCAGGAGGCAAATCAAACGCTCTGCGCCTTATTGAGGCGTTTTATTGGTAACGACCTTTTGACATTTTAAATGGTTTTTTTTGGTGGCGGGAATGTGCTTCCATAGATGCGGTTTATGTAATGAAAAATATTTTACGAAATGAAATACTTTTTGGGAGAGTGGGGGACTGAAACGTGGAGGAATGCAGTTATCTATCCGTTTAAGAAAATCGAGAATGCGGCATTGACTGCGACTGCGCGAATTTGCAGGAAACGTTAACAGTCGTTTCACCAGCTGATAAATTGTCAACAGTCAAGACTGGGACCTTAGATCGTTTCAGATACAGCGCCGATACTGTCACTGGTATGTATTTATGTTTTTCCTACTCCCCGGGTGTAGGCTACATGGGACGTGGAGCAGCAAGGCTGCAAGAGACGGGCGTCGAACCAGAGCCGAATTGGCTCATCCGCAGCAAAATGACTGGGCTACAACGGAGTCCATTATATACGGAGATGCACCAGTTAACAGATACAACGGACAATACCTGCATAACTCTTATTCCCCGATGTATAATAAAATATACAGCTAAATGCGTCGCAGATAATTAACAATGGCAAAGCCACATACGTGGTTTGATCTCTGGTGGTGATGAAAGTAAAACACAGTCATTACCCTGATAGGACAATGGGTGTGTTCGAGCGGTAAGCCTAATGAAGCCGACTGTAGACGAAAGTCCGCGAGTGAAGTCGGGGGAGGTGCATCTGTGACAGCCGAAAGTCGGACACGGTAGTGGTTTAACAACAGCAAGGCTCTGATCAACATAGCAGTGTAAACATAGCTGCTATTGTTTATTAAAGTGTGTCTGTATAAATGTCTAAAGACACTTTTCTATACCCCCATATCACACACTCACAAACTGGAAATATAACGTACAATTCATTGGTTAGAGGGGCCTCAAATATCACTTTTCATTTGTACTCCTGTAGCTGTAGAATCCGTGCAAAGTTGGTTCCAGTTTCAGTCACATATTTAGCCACGTTTGCGTGGGTCAAACAAAAACACCCTAATGATTGGTTGACAAATAGTGCCTTCTACAATGCAGGTGATGCTGTATGGTGCAGTTGGTGAAAAGCAACTGTATGACCTTTTGTGCACATGATTTTTGTAAAGTTCATGCAGTTGACATGTAATCACAAGTCGGACATTTTTTATAACCATAACCATGCAACAAAGTTGGAAATTACAGAATTTGGATGCATGTGACAGTGGGGAGTAGGAGATCAACATATGCCCGTCGTTGGTGCAAAGGACAGACATTACCATTTTGTCCTATCAATTGGACCAATAGTTTAGACCGTGCAACGACTCCTATGGTGGTCTATAATGCTATTTACATAGCACTTTCGCAGGCTAGCACAAAGAGGGCGACACACAATTAAATATGACAGTCACACTTCGCTGTCAGGCAGCTCAAAACATCCTCTGTCTGTGTTTTTTGTCAGTCACCCTAGATTTGTGTGGATGGGCATTATTGCAGATCACGTAATAATCATGTCATACAGATGAAACAATTACCCACCTGTCCAGACTGAATGACACTTGCCGTCATGTGAGCCACTCTTTCCTTTTTCCATTACCAGCAATGCCTTACATAACAGTTCCCTCTATTGTCATTCTCTCTCATCTGTAGACAGAAAAAGAGGAGAGGAGAGGTAGAGAAAGACTTCACATCCCAGAGACCACTGGGAGGCCTCACCCTCCACCATCACCATGGCTACCAGAGGGAGTTGCCGGCCCAACAGCACGCTGCCCCAGACCAAGATATGCCAGTTTAAACTGGTCCTACTGGGAGACATGGCAGTGGGCAAGTCCAGCCTAGTTCTGCGCTTTGTCAAGGGACAGTTTGATGAGTTCCAGGAGACCACCATCGGAGGTGATGGGGGAGGGGAATAAGGGGAGAGGAGAGTTGACGGGCACACTGTTGGCCCCAGATCATGGTTGGGCAACTCTGCTCCTTGAGTACCGTAGCATAAACTTCTGTTAAAAACACTGTGAGAGATTTCCTGGATCAAGGAGGGAGAGTTGTCTGAGATGAAAGGACTGAGTTTTACATCATGAGTTTTACATCCTCTTTCTCTCCCTCTCTCAGCTGCGTTCCTGGCCCAGTCTGTGTGTCTAGACGACACTACGGTGAAGTTTGAGATCTGGGACACAGCGGGACAGGAGCGCTACCACAGTCTGGCTCCCATGTACTACCGCGGCGCACAGGCTGCCATCGTGGTCTTTGACATCACCAAGCCGGTACAGTCATCAGTGCATCACAAAGATGCATGCTCAAGGCTAACTTTAGGAGTAAACAATTTATGTATTGTACTGTATCGAATCTTTAGCCCTCTCTATCATGTTAACATAGCCATGTTATTTAAATGTTGCACTGTATCTGACTCTCCTCTTTCTCACCTCCTCTCCCCTCTCTGTCCCTCTCCTATGCTCTATTTTGCCCTCCTGTAGGAGACGTTTGAGCGCGCTAAAGCCTGGGTGAAGGAGCTACAGAGGCAGGCTAGCCCCAACATTGTCATCGCTCTGGCAGGGAACAAGGCGGACCTGGCTGAGAAGAGACTAGTGGAGTATGAGGTAGTGTACTTTGTAACATGTTATGGCCTTCACTATACAATGACTTAATGCTATACCACATTTAAATTCTAACTGGGGATTCCAAATACTGATGGATGGTTGCCTGATGGAGTCTTTCCATTATGTGTTGCCTGTCTGACAGGAGGCCCAGACCTATTCTGAAGACACTGGACTTCTCTTCATGGAGACCTCTGCCAAGACCGCCATGAATGTCAACGAACTTTTCCTGGCCATTGGTGAGCTTCCATCTTTTCCCAACAATCTATAGGGCAACTTATAGGGATAAACATTTCGATTCAAATTAACTATTGGCCTAATAACCCAAAACATTTTTCATGACCACATCACATGACCAGGAAAAACTCCCGGCCCTAGTTATAACTAGGTCAAAATAATAATAACAAACATTATAATTGGCCTCTAACAAAGTGTGTTCCACTGTCTCTGCAGCTAAAAAGATGCCCAAAACAGACACCCAGAATCCGACACATGCAGCGCGACACCGGGGAGTGAACCTACAGGATCCTGAAGCCCACAACACCCGATCCTGCTGTGGTGGAGGAGGAGGAGGAGGAGGAGGAGGAGGAGGGAACTAGGACCGCTTCACCGTCATCCTGCCATCCCTGCTCCCAACCACCCTCCCTCCCATCCACAGACAGACAGAGAAATAGAAAGAGGGCAAGAAAGAAAGAGGGAGTTTGAGTTGGACGGTTGTCTTTTGGGAGTGTTTCCCTCACCAACCAACGCCAGGGGGGTTTCGGACTAAGACAGAGAGAGAGGTCTGACAAAGACTGACAGACATGAAGAGGGGGAAAAAAGAGCGCGAGAGTCAACACTTTGTATAGTATTAAGCACTAATCGCGGATGTTGTTTTACGTTTTGTCTGTCTCGATTAATTTCAATCATGATTCCATATGATTATGCAATCGCTGCAGTGGCAGTTCTTGAGTGGCAGAGAGGGAAGAAAGGACAGATGGAGCGAGAGAGTCTGAAGGATGAGTATATTATACCCATTTGTGCTCCACACAGCAGGGCAGAGCTGTATGCCCTCTCATCACCCTCCTCTGCCATGAGCCCTAGGCAGCCTGGACAACCTTAACACAACTCTTGGCCTGAGCCATTCCAGATACTCCCCAGTCCCTACAGATAGAATAACCCATGTTAGATGGCACAGGTTACCCACAATCCCAAAAGATGGAGGGAGGATAACCACGGTTCATTGTCTCTTCTGATGCCCTTATTTATTTTTACTCCTAGGCTATATTATTATTATTACTCCTCAGAGCAGCGGTGTTGTGAAACATCATGCTGCCAGTGCCAGTCTGGTATCATCCAGGCCCCTCCTCCTCCTCATCTATCTTTCTTCCACCCACAGATGTAGATATACACTGAAGAACCCAGAGTGCAGTATTTATTTACTGTTGGGACTGAGTGAGTCTGCTCTATGCCATGTCTGTCTGGCTTTCACTGAAAACAGCCACTGTTTCTAACAATCAATCCACTGTCTAGTACACAATTAGTGATATCCATGGCCACAGTTTCTCCTGGTCAGGAGAAACTCCTTGCCCCTCGTAGTGATAACTTATAGTTGGTATTGATCTCAAACCCTAGCCTGGTCCCAGATCTGTCTCCCTATGCTCGACAATGACTATAGGAGTTGGCAAGACAGCACAAGCAGATCTGGGACCAGGCTACTCAAACCCCTCTAGGCTTGCAGTCCTGTAGGTAGGAAACCATTGCATCTGGTATCTGGCCTGTCATGTTGTGAATGTAAGGGCCATGATCTACATGATATGTTCTGCTGTTCCTAATTTGTCCTGTGTCTTACTGCTTAAGAGTTGATGTAATTGAAAACATTGTAAACAAACGCTTTTAACGTTGATGACTAATGAGCTGATGCTGTTCAAAGCACTGGAGATCGATTCAGAATTGACCCCTAACCCCTAGACATTTTATGTAGATCTGAAGATCAGATAGGTTAATGCATTATGATAGTTGTGTCACCTGGCCAAATGGGTGGATTCTTTTTGCCATATTACTTCCACCTTTCCAATTGTTTCAGATCTACAGGAGTGTCTGTGGTGTACAGGATAGGGATTTAGCATGTGTGTCCAAGGCTTAGCTAAGAAGAATAAGGGTGCTTACGAGGGGTTTAAAAAACAAAACAAGAAGTGCCTACTCCCATTTTTTCCCCTATGTTCTTTGTTTTGGGTTTGCTTTGGGTTTGCTTTGGGGTGTTCAATTGGCAGAAGGTGAAATGTTGTATTTATTTTATTTAACCGTTATTTTATCAGGGAGTCATACAGAGACCAAGGTCTCTTTTACCGATGCGCCCTGAATGACAGAAAATACACATATCAAAATATAAATACAAAATGGAAGCAGAAAGAAAGAACAACAGTAATACAAATTAAAAGAACTAGCTAGGTGAATAAGCGGCTAGTCTACATTATGATATTATGGATAAGAGCGAGAATAATTGTTTTTGTTAAACGGCAGTCAAGCGTCGATCATGTCACCAGAATAAGACCCTCGATATTTATTGGAAAGAAGCATCAAGATCACTGTGCACTTTCACCACCCTGTGAAGTTCATAATATATTATTTCATCTGTAGCCTAATAAACTGCATGATTTCCTAGTCATAGTGGGAGGACCACACACCATATCATCGCGTGACTACACGTTTACTTCGATATGGTTATTTTATCAATATTTAGGCATAAAAGTGTTTCCACCACCATTTCTTGCGTGATTAATTTTACAGACACAGAAAAGATCCCACCATGCCGAACGAACAAATTATCTGTCAGCATTTATAAAATTGTCCCGAAACTACCTGTTTCCATCACAGCTGTTGTGACTTTTTTTTATACGGTATGACAACTCTCATAAAAACTGTCGATGGAAACATGGTTATTCATCAGTAATAAGGTCCTCCATCAGCATTCTGATTTTCCCTAGATGCACCAAGACATCAAATTTAAGAACATTTTGAAGATTGTTCTACAAATAAAGTGCAAGAAAACTAAAAGCTGATTCACTTAACTCAGTAGACCAAAGGAATTTCCAGAGTTAGCCATCCCAGCTAAAAAGTCAAAGTAAAGCATTTCCCTGGACCTCAACATTAGCTTGTAACCATTAACTCTTACTGCACACTGTAATTCTGCTCTTTGTACGGTTGTAAGGAGCTGTTGTCAAATACACCGTATATTTTTTCACCTCATTTTATTGAAACGGTTTGTTGTTGATTTTACTAACTAGAGTACTTATATCATTACCCTGGAATGAATCGCTAGCTAAGGACACCAACCTATGCGACGAGCTCTACTTAATTCAAAAGCTAAATGTTTCATGGGCTGTCATCATGATTAATTGATAAATCAATGAGTCACTCATTCATTAACTCTTATTCTATGATCACAGGTTAGTGTCGTGTAATAATGATCATGAAGTCCTCATCTGTAAAGTGTTGTTCAATAAAGCTGTGCTATTGCGCCATGTGTGCAGTGAATTATAACTGAGGGCTTGTATCATAAATTGTTTAGTTCAGTGGTGCCACTTGTCTCTCCTCTGTCATGGGTTAGGCTTGAACAGGACAGTTTGGGAAACCCTGATTTAGTGTACAAACATATTCATGTTCTTTACACAGGTTAGCATTTTTTGTTATGAATCTTGTTCTGGAGGCAGTTCTGCAGAGTGGTCACTAGCTGGCAGAGGTGGGACAAAGTCATTGTTATGCAAGTCACAAGTAAGTCTCAAGTCTTTGCCCTCGAGTCCCGAGTCAAGTCGAGTCAAAGATGAGGCAAGTCCCAAGTCGAGTCAAAAGTCAAAGCCATCAAGTCTCAAGTCGAGTCCAAAGTCCTACCATTTTAGTTTCGAGTCATTTCAAGTCCTCTTACCACAGAAATAAAATGTATACAAATCATGTATGTCTGTAAGATTTGTATTTATTTAAACCTTTTTATACAATAACATTAATCAAATACAGCAAAAAAACATAACATTTAATTTTCACAAAAAAATGCTTGTATTTGAACAGCATATTGCACTAGAACAATGCAGAGAGAGAGAGAGAGAGAGAGAGAGAGAGAGAGAGAGAGAGAGAGAGAGAGAGAGAGAGAGAGAGAGAGAAAATGGTTTACGGGGAAGGACAAACACCAAAGCTCTGGAAGTAAAAACAGTGTGGGAACCTGCACTGCAAATGAACAGATCTTACTCCATGTGAAACTCCTACCACAGGAGAGAGAGAGCTGTGTGGACAGGTGATGAGCAGAGAGTGAGTGTGTGTGCGCGCATGCGTGCTGTGGACAGGTGGAGGGAGGCCCCTATACTGCATTGCATTTGCAAAAGATCAAATTGGCCAAAAGTCTGTCAGTCATTTGTGCACGATGGGGACGCAGAATGATGCCACCATGGCTGAAAACTCGCTCCACTGGAGCACTAGAAGCAGGCACTGCCAAGACTCGGATGGCTACTTGAAAGAGTGAAGGAAGAGTCTTACTGTTCAGTGCCCAGAACAAAAGGGCATTCTGTCCTTCTGCCATGTCAATGTAGTGACTTAGCTGTACTGCTGGTGGGGTCCCAACATCCCTTTTCTGCCTCTTATGGTATGCAGCAAACAGCCCTTCTCCTTCCATGTCCTCTAGTTCTTCTTCAGCAGGCACCGGCACAGGCTGCTCTGTCTCTGCAGCATCTTGCAGGATCAATTCTAAAAATAAAAATAAAAACGTGTCACAACAGCAGAAACAAAAGAGCCCTTATTTCTGATGTTGATGATACTGTTCAAGACTGAAATTTTTTATTATTGTTAAAGTCAGATTAATATCACATTAGATCCTATATCAGATTAAGATCAAATTATTGTACGTTGCATTTAAGTTGCATTGCAAGTCAATAATATTTACCTTTAACTCGTTGTGCCACCTCTGCCTTGATGTCACGGTTGACCAGCACATGGGGCTCAATCCACAGCAGACAAAAGGCTGGATCCAAGGCAGCTGCTTTCAGGTAGACTGTGTCTGAAAAGGGGGCAGTGATCCCTTCTTGAGACTGGGCCATTTTTACATTAATGAAGATCCCAAGAAATCTTTTTTTCAGGGATGCCTGCAGACCTCTGACCAGGCCACTCAGGAAACGAACTTGAGGCTTCAGCTTCTCAAGATGGTGATTGAGGGACAAGATGGATGGAACAACTGCACTGATTGTAATGACTTTCTCCCCCTGTGTCAAATCAGTTGCTTCTCCGAACGGTTTTAAGATGTCCACCAACTCCTTCAGCAGATTCCACTCTCGTGGTGTGAATGACAGTTCTTTATGCCCGGCCTTCTCAAGAACTGCGCAGAGCTTTTGCTGATCACAATGAAGGACTGCTTTTACCTGCCGCAGTGTGGAATTCCACCTCGTGCTCACTGCAGCAGGGATGCCTCTGTGCTCCCCAAATTCACCATCGAAGATGTCTTTAAACGTTGTGCTTGTGTGGAGCAGGGAGCTAAGTTTTGATAACTTGGAGAGAGAAGGACATGCCGCTTTTGTTTCTTTCAAACCGTCTCCCACAACCAGCTGCAATGTGTGTGCAAAACACTGCAGGCGCTGTTTCTTTGCCATAGCAGCATCGACGGTTTGCTGGTCTTCTTGGGTTAAGTCATGCCATAGCTCAGGATCATCAAGATTATCTCCAGCATCTTCATCTTCCTCCTGTTCGCTGGGGAAGCAGACTGTAAATGCCTTGTGCATGTTAGCAGCATTGTCACTAATTATATAGTCCAATTTAGCTTTGATGTTGTATTCATCACATATTGCCTCAAATTGGTCACAGATTCGCTCTGCTGTGTGAGAGCCTTTGAAGCGGTTGCAGGCCAAGAGATTAGTCTTTAGCTGTACCCTCTCTGCATCTCGCTCCATCCAGTGCACAGTGACACCAAGGAATCCCCTCATCTTTCGATCAGACCAAATGTCCACAGTGACTGAAACATGGTCAGTGTTGCTCAATTGAGTTTTTAACTTTGACCGTCTCTCCTCAGCAAGGCTCTCTGTTTTTGTGGTCAGCGTTCGGCGACATACTGGGGTATACTTGCTGTCCAGCACAGCCAGAAAGTGACGAAAGCTCTTATTTTCCACAATAGACAGAGGGAAATTGCAATCAATAATCAAGTCAGACAGTATCGCATTGGAGATGGCCTTCTGCTGTGGGTGGGTCAGGCTGTAACGCCCTACACGAGTGTCAAGGAATTGTGAGATTGAAGGCTGTTGTGGTTCATCTACGATGATTTTGTTCATCTGGTATTCTTCATACCTGTAACAGAGAAGAATATGAAACAGATGTCAGAAAATCCTTTACAGCCACACATGTTGTATTTGAAACTACTCTTTACTCATATCAATGTTGTTGTGTTAATATTCATTGCCTATTGTACACTACGGTTTACGATAATACATTTCAGTTTCAGTGTATGCAATATTAAGAATATTTTCACTGCTTCAAAATTCATAAGAAAGCCCTTTCCCTCAAGAAACTGAAGTCATATGCTTTATAGCAGTGGTTTTCAAAGTGGGGACGGGGACCCTTGGGTGCCGCGAGGGGTTCTAGGGGGCCATGGCAAGTTGGCATGAAAAGTATAGAAAAACAAAATAATTGAATAAATTAAATAACTAAAGTAAACCAAATTAAACCAAAAATAAGCTAAACAATATTCCCATTAGTTAAGAACTGCACTATAATAATCTATTGCATCTCTGAACATTACTACTATAATCGTTATTATTTTATTATATACTGTATATATCCCAGTGGTGCGCTGCCTCACAGACCTACTGTAGACTACGGTAGCACTCTGTCCATGCGCTGTCTGCTGTTTGGGCATGATATGAAAAGGGAAGGCTAATGGTGGATCTACTGTGACTGTGTTATCATTTTCCTCTTTACAATGTATACGTCTTACTATGTTTCCTGTTGTACTTGGATGGGTTTAGGGATGCACCAACTACATCCGAGTTGTGAAAGGGGGTGCATTCATTGTTTAATTGTGATATTTTGTCTTCAGCGACAGTTCTGCTTAGTTGTGATTAACCAAAATTACATAAACGACCTCAATGAGGCAGCACACCAGCAACTCTGAAACTGAATTCTAAAACGCTTAACGTGAAAAACGCTTAACGTTGCTTAATGCTTAATATACTAAGACAGTAATATTATAAGACCAAACTCTGCAAATATCATATTAATAAAGCATACTATGTACAAAACATCAGATGAGCCCAGAATATGAACGCAAACACGTTTAATAACACGTTGCGTTTTTCCTCCCATAGAAAACCATTATAAGAAAAGGCTTAACGTGTCTTATGTACTAAGACAGTGTTATTAAAAGACCAAACTAAGTAAATATCATATCAATAAAGTATACTATGTACAAAACATCAGATGAGCCCAGAATACATAGTAGCCTACATAAGACATGTTAAGCCTTTTCTTATAATGGTTTTCTATGGGAGGAAAACACTTAACGTGTTGTTAAACGTGTTTGCGTTCATATTCTGGCCTCATCTGATGTTTTGTACATTTAGTATACTTTATTAATATGATATTTATAGTTTGGTCTTTTAATATTACTGTCTCAGTATATTAAGACACGTTAAGCCTTTTCTTATAATAGTTTTCTATGGGAGGAAAACGCAACGTGTTATTAAACGTGTTTGCGTTCATATTCTGGGCTCATCTGATGTTTTGTACATAGTATACTTTATTAATATGATATTTACAGAGTTTGGTCTTTTAATAACACTGTCTTAGTACATTAAAGAACGTTAAGCGTTTTTTCACGAAAGCGTTTTAGAATGTCCATATAATAGCAGTTCAAAAATCCATATTTTTGTAAGCATGAACCAGCAAGGGAGACGTGCGTTTGTCTCGTTGATACAGTAAATATGCAGCAGCTAGCTAGTAAGTTACGGTACATCCGATAAGGTGCGTAGCATTCGTTCAAAACTTACCTTTCTTTGTGCAACTTCAGGTGTCGAACAAAGTTGGACGTTGTGGCAGCTCCGTCTGTAATCTTCGATCCGCATGTTTTGCAGATTGCAACTCGTTTTTTGTCGACTACCTCGTAATTTTTATAGCCAAACCAAACTATCTTCGGTATCATTTTGACAACTGGCGCGTTGTTGCTTGATGTGCTTCATTGGTTGTCTTGCAATGTGCCTGCTTAGATGCTGTCGAATCAAAACAACGTGGGACTACAGTGATTGGATAACGTGCAGGCAGCGCGCGCTCTCTGTATGCATACAGGTGGATGGTGCACATTTTTTTCACAGATAAACGGAGAGCGGCGCGGCCGTGTGAAATTTTTTTTGCCCAGTTTTCATGGGAAGTAGCAAGTCTTCTCGAGTCATAAGGCGCAAGTCCAAGTGAAGTCACGAGTCATTGATGTTAAAGTCCAAGTCGAGTTGCAAGTCTTTGTACATTTTGTCGAGTCTGAAGTCATCAAATTCATGACTCGAGTCTGACTCGAGTCCAAGTCACATGACTCGAGTCCACACCTCTGCTAGCTGGCACCACCACAAAGTCAAAATCTGATTTTAACCCTAACCACACTGCAAACCCTAATGCCTAACCTTAAATTAAGACCAAAAAAAAAGTTTTTGTTATCATGAATTTGTACAACATAGACAATTTTGACTTTGCAGCTGGCCCTTCTAGCGGAAATCGCTCAGTTCTGCCTCCAGGGCAAGATTCATGAAAATAAATGTCAACCTGCGTTCTTTACACGACATACTTTTTTATTTGTTTACAACAGCCCTTTTGCACTTGACCCACACTACAACACTACTCAGTAAAATGTGTCTGAAATCCAACTAGTTTTTTGTTAGTAAAAAAAACAAAAACGTTTGTCCATAATTTCATTATTTACAAAAACAGAAATTAGACTACTTAAAAACAGAAATTTCCATCATGGGATTCTCCGCTCTCCCTTTCCTAACAAAACAGCTCTCTGTTGGTTTGCAATCAAGAAGGACAATAGGTTCCCATTAACAGACAATATCAATAAAGAAAGAAGATCATGAGAATCTTGTATATTTCACAACAGTTCCCACCAAAACCTGGGTCAAGTTCGAGCCCTAGTCCTCACTCTCCTTGTCGTCGACTGCTGTGTAGATGACCTGGTTCCTGCGTTTGATCCTGGGGTTGCTGCCTGTACTGCTGGGGTCCCCCTTCTCCCCACTGGTGCGCTTGGGGATCCGAAAATGGGGCTCCTCCCCCTCCTTTTCCCCTTCCAGGGGTGAGGAGTGAGAGGGGGTAGGCAGGTTGAGGGACAGGCATGAGGGAGAAGCGGGATTTGGGCTCCGGCATGGACAGGACCATGCGACTGGGGGGTAGCTCTCTAGAGAGGCTCCCTGAGTTCCGTCTCCCTCCTGCGTTCCCTGTCTCCCCCTCAGGCACCACTGCATCAGGGCTCTCCCCCTTACCATTTTTCTCTCCTCCCTCCTCCCCCTCTTCTTCATCCCACTCTTCCTCTATGGTGATCTCATCAGGGTTGGAGCTGGACAGACCTGAGGTGTCACTAGGGTACTCACTGGGTTCATCCCCACTCTGGACATCATCATCCTCCAGCTCTGGGGCTCCTGTGTCCATCTGTCCCCCGACCTGGGCATAGATGTCTGTGAGGCCCAGGGTGGCACAGAGCTTGGTGGTCTGGGGGTTGGTGCTGTAGCTGGGGTGGGCATTGGGCTGGGGCCAGGCAGGGTCGTAGGCTGGCACGGTCAGGCTGAAGTTGTCTGGGATGGACAGCTCACCTCCCAGTTCACCCACAGCCTCCATCATGGCTGCCTCAGACGCACTGAAGTCCCACCTGGACAACATACAGAAGTAGTTAGACACAGAGATCATGACCAGCACATTACACCAGTTGGTGTGGGTGCGTAAGTGAGGGGTGGTCTGTAAGTATACATATGCAAATACAGTGGGGAGAACAAGTATTTGATACACTGCCGATTTTGCAGGTTTTCCTACTTACAAAGCATGTAGAGGTCTGTAATTTTTATCATAGGTACACTTCAACTGTGAGAGACGGAATCCAGAAAATCACATTGTATGATTTCTAAGTAATTAATTTGCATTTTATTGCATGACATAAGTATTTGATACATCAGAAAAGCAGAACTTAATATTTGGTACAGAAACCTTTGTTTGCAATTACAGAGATCATACGTTTCCTGTAGGACCTGACCAGGTTTGCACACACTGCAGCAGGGATTTTGGCCCACTCCTCCATACAGACCTTCTCCAGATCCTTCAGGTTTCGGGGCTGTCGCTGGGCAATACGGACTTTCAGCTCCCTCCAAAGATTTTCTATTGGGTTCAGGTCTGGAGACTGGCTAGGCCACTCCAGGACCTTGAGATGCTTCTTACGGAGCCACTCCTTAGTTGCCCTGGCTGTGTGTTTCGGGTCGTTGTCATGCTGGAAGACCCAGCCACGACCCATCTTCAATGCTCTTACTGAGGGAAGGAGGTTGTTGGCCAAGATCTCGCAATACATGGCCCCATCCATCCTCCCCTCAATACGGTGCAGTCGTCCTGTCCCCTTTGCAGAAAAGCATCCCCAAAGAATGATGTTTCCACCTCCATGCTTCACGGTTGGGATGGTGTTCTTGGGGTTGTACTCATCCTTCTTCTTCCTCCAAACACGGCGAGTGGAGTTTAGACCAAAAAGCTCTATTTTTGTCTCATCAGACCACATGACCTTCTCCCATTCCTCCTCTGGATCATCCAGATGGTCATTGGCAAACTTCAGACGGGCCTGGACATGCGCTGGCTTGAGCAGGGGGACCTTGCGTGCGCTGCAGGATTTTAATCCATGACGGCGTAGTGTGTTACTAATGGTTTTCTTTGAGACTGTGTTCCCAGCTCTCTTCAGGTCATTGACCAGGTCCTGCCGTGTAGTTCTGGGCTGATCCCTCACCTTCCTCATGATCATTGGTGCCCCACGAGGTGAGATCTTGCATGGAACCCCAGACGGAGGGTGATTGACTGTCATCTTGAACTTCTTCCATTTTCTAATAATTGCGCCAACAGTTGTTGCCTTCTCACCAAGCTGCTTGCCTATTGTCCTGTAGCCCATCCCAGCCCTGTGCAGGTCTACAATTTTATCCCTGATGTCCTTACACAGCTCTCTGGTCTTGGCCATTGTGGAGAGGTTGGAGTCTGTTTGATTGAGTGTGTGGACAGGCGTCTTTTATACAGGTAACGAGTTCAAACAGGTGCAGTTAATACAGGTAATGAGTGGAGAACAGGAGGGCTTCTTAAAGAAAAACAAACAGGTCTGTGAGAGCCGGAATTCTTACTGGTTGGTAGGTGATCAAATACTTATGTCATGCAATAAAATGCAAATTAATTACTTAAAAATCATACAATGTGATTTTCTGGATTTTTGTTTTAGATTCCGTCTCTCACAGTTGAAGTGTACCTATGATAAAAATTACAGACCTCTAAATCATTTGTAAGTAGGAAAACCTGCAAAATCGGCAGTGTATCAAATACTTGTTCTCCCCACTGTATGTATGCATGTGTGTGAGAGAGAAGTGTATAAGTGAGATAGCAGGGTGTGTAGTGGGTGTCGAATGTATGAGAGAGAGAGAGAGAGAGACAGAGAGAGAGAAGAATAGAGACAGAGTGAGTATCTGACCTTGTGTGCAGGCCGTTGTTCTGTGGAGGGTTCCAGTAGTTAGGGCTGACAGTCAGCAGGCTGTCTGTAGCCTTCAGGATGGCCAGCCACTCTGGATCATACTCCAGACCCTGGGACGATCCTGGCCTGTCTGCTACCTCTACGATCTGAAACACACACCCTACAAGTCAGCATTAACTCAGACATGCACCATAGAGAACACACCTATAGCCCTTACTAGCACAAAACAGGACTTTCAAGCAAGCTGTTTCACAGACCAAGATGAACAGATTCTCCATAAATTCAGGAGAAAGTTTAATCTGAATCTATGAAACTAGACCATAATCACTTGCCATCCATGCCACGTGTCATCATCTTCTCTCTCTCTCTCACCTGTAGGAAGTCCCTGTAGGGGAGGCACTTATCCAGAGAGGAATTTGGTAGTGCGGGCGGCAGCATCATCTTTGGCCTGTAGGGAAAAACAGAGCAGCAATATAACCAGTGCTGCATAGGAAATATCAGTTCCGTGACCTAGCAACACAACAATGACAATCAGGATAAATAATCGTAATTCTGATTAAACAGAAAGAATCACATCTCTGAATATCCACAGCAGTCTCTACATAACCATAGTCAGTTCAGCTTACCGGGTGCTGCATAAGGGCAGCAAACTTGACATGGAGGTGTGCAGAGAACCAGTAGTTAGGCTGCAGATGGGCCAGGAGCTCTGCAGCTGCAGGACTACCCAGTGTGTTGGACTCCACCTCCTGTCTCAGGAACTTCTTCTTCCTCAGCAGCTCCCCCGTGCTGCCATAATGGTAGATCCCACGAGGCCAGTCATGGGTCAGGAAGACATCCACAGTCATCTGGATCTAGTGGCAAAATAGGGGAAGCATGATGACATATATGATATAATGGGGGGGGACATAATGATATATTAACCTTGTAAGTGGTAGTCACCTGTTTGAGTTTGAAGACATCGATGTTCCTGATGTGGTAAACACTGCGTAGAGTGTCTGGGTTATATGGAGGGAACTCGTAATGCCCTTTAAGGAAGGACATTGATTCAATGTTAAAGATGGTTGGGCTGCAATGCATTTGCAGGGACAGGAGGATATATCTACTAGTGCTTTTTGACCTCACCTTTCCTGTAATCATGCCCTTTGAAGATTCCAGACAAGCCGCCAATCCTTACTCCTTTGTAGCACACAATGCCAGCATAACCTGATGGAACACCACATACACTGTTATTATTAGATGAACAATAACATTTTCAAGCAAGTGAAAACTGCTCCTGAATTTCCTGATGGGCAGGTGGCCTTGAGATGTCAATCTGTGGAACTTGTAATATGCGTGTTAACTTTGTATCCAGAGTTACCCATGTAGTAAATGTTGGGAGCCACCCATCCCCCGTACGGTAGCTCCTGGAGGTGGTTGGAGGCCTCATGATTCCCCCCGATGAAGATGGTCAGGACCGGAGCCTTCTTCTCTCCAGAGTAGTACCTGCAACAACCAAGACACAAACATCAGAAATACAACAGACTGTCCCTTAAACTAAAGGAACCATAAGTAGTATTGACAGGGTTGTGTTTAACCCACATGGCTGTTGATTCCTATGGCGTCTAAAGCCATAGAGGTCAACAGCCATCTCTCAGGGTAAGGTAGGTTCCAGAGTTTATCCAGGATCAGTTCATGTGTGGGTCAGGAAAAACTCCTGGACCTACATAGGAGAGACAGAGAGGGAGCAGAGATGAGGTGATAGGAAGGAACTAACTTGTAGAAGGTCTGCATCTGCCTGTACTTTTGCAGCACAGCCATGCACTTCATGTCCCCCTCGTTCCTCACAGCCTGGAAGTCTCCACAACACAGCAGCAGGTCTACCTTCACCCCTTCCTTCTGCTCCAGATAGCCTATTGTCTCATAGATCTTATCCAGCTCGCCATGGCAACACCCTTCCACAGCTATCTTCATGGCTGATGATTGGCTGTAGACTCCCCTAAGGGGCTTATTTTTGTTCGCTGAGCTGTGTTAGCTAGCCACTCCAGATTACAGAAGCTGCCCTTCTATGTACCTTCTGATATACTGTAGCTACAGTAGTAGTTTGGTTTGCAGAACGAGCTACAGTGAGGGAAAAAAGTATTTGATCCCCTGCTGATTTTGTACATTTGCCCACTGACAAAGAAATGATCAGTCTATAATTTTAATGGTAGGTTTATCTGAACAGTGAGAGACAGAATAACAACAACAAAAATCCAGAAAAACGCATGTCAAAAATGTTATAAATTGATTTTGCATTTTAATGAGGGAAATAAGTATTTGACCCCTCTGCAAAATATGACTTAGTACTTGGTGGCAAAACCCTTGTTGGCAATCACAGAGGTCAGACGTTTCTTGTAGTTGGCCACCAGGTTTGCACACATCTCAGGAGGGATTTTGTTCCACTCCTCTTTGCAGATCTTCTCCAAGTCATTAAGGTTTCAAGGCTGACGTTTGGCAAGACTGGCTAGGCCACTCCAGGACCTTAATGTGCTTCTTCTTGAGCCACTCCTTTGTTGCCTTGGCTGTGTGTTTTGGGTCATTGTCATGCTGGAATACCCATCCACGACCCATTTTCAATGCCCTGGCTGAGGGAAGGAGGTTCTCACCCAAGATTTGACGGTACATGGCCCCGTCCATCGTCCCTTTGATGCGGTGAAGTTGTCCTGTCCCCTTAGCAGAAAAACACCCCCAAAGCATAATGTTTCCACCTCCATGTTTGACGGTGGGGATGTGTTCTTGGGGTCATAGGCAGCATTCCTCCTCCTCCAAACACAGCGAGTTGAGTAGATGCCAAAGAGCTTGATTTTGGTCTCATCTGACCACAACACTTTCACGCAGTTCTCCTCTGAATCATTCAGATGTTCATTGGCAAACTTCAGACGGCCCTGTATATGTGCTTTCTTGAGCAGGGGGACCTTGCGGGTGCTGCAGGATTTCAGTCCTTCACGGCGTAGTGTGTTACCAATTGTTTTCTTGGTGACTATGGTCCCAGCTGCCTTGAGACCATTGACAAGATCCTCCCTTGTAGTTCTGGGCTGATTCCTCACCGTTCCCATGATCATTGCAACTCCACGAGGTGAGACCTTGCATGGAGCCCCAGGCCGAGGGAGATTGACAGTTATTTTGTGTTTCTTCCATTTGCGAATAATCGCACCCACTGTTGTCACCTTCTCACCAAGCTGTTTGGCGATGGTCTTGTAGCCCATTCCAGCCTTGTGTAGGTCTACAATCTTGTCCCTGACATCCTTGGAGAGCTCTTTGGTCTTGGCCATGTTGGACAGTTTGGAATCGGATTGATTGATTGCTTCTGTGAACAGGTGTCTTTTATACAGGTAACAAACTGAGATTAGGAGCACTCCCTTTAAGAGTATGCTCCTAATCTCAGCTCGTTACCTGTATAAAAGACACCTGGGAGCCAGAAATCTTTCTGATTGAGAGGGGGTCAAATACTGATTTCCCTCATTAAAATGCAAATCAATTAATAACATTTTTGACATGCGTTTTTCAGGATTTTTTTGTTTGTTATTCTGTCTCTCACTGTTCAAATAAACCTACCATTAAAATTATAAACTGATCATTTCTTTGTCAGTGGGCAAACGTACAAAATCAGCAGGGGATCAAATACTTTTTTCCCTCACTGTAGGTCGAGGGAGATACATTAATTATATGATGAGGAAGACAACTATAGAATACTATATAATAAAAGTTAGCATATTAGCTCAATCATTTGTGTTGGTTGTTTGTTGCTAGCTCTAGAGATCTGCTGTTAACTCTCTCTGGGGTTGTAGACAGGTTGTAGCCTTGTCCTGGCTAAGAGACATGCAATCACTGGTCAAATCAAACGTGTTACATTTTTTCTCACCTTTTGCAATTTTCATTTACGAGGTAACGTGATTACGATTATGTTGGTTTGTTCTGTTCATCTCAACTAAAATGTATGAATCGATCGTGTTTTCCCACCTCAGCCTAGTTTGACCAGAGCGCATGCGCACACCACATCCACCAAAGTAAATCGAGTGATGGAGTCATAGGTTGCACTTTCCACAATCAAAATAATTTACTAAAAATAGTCAAACATCCGTACATTATCCCGAACCGTTGTAATTCTGACTACCACCACTTTTTTGTATATGCACTTGTCCATGCATTTGTATATGCACATACATGCTCATAATAATCATATTTTTGTCGAATCACTCAAACTTCAATTTCAAATTATCTACGCGTTTAGAACCAAAATGTACTTGATTGACTTGATTCACAAATTGACATTCGAGCAATGTAGCCAGTGTGCAACTATAAACAATAGTTTCATTATCACAGGAAACGTTATCTGTGGCTTAAACAGACCAAATACACCCGACTAACTCCACCTAACCCATGAAATACTAAGTGCTTCTAAAGTGTTGCGTGATTTAGCTATATTTACTTTTTAATCTGAGCAGCTGGTCTGGAGGGCAGAGTGTTTGGAAAGTGCTGCTCCGATTGGGGCGCTCGACAGGGGGAAGAGAGATGGCGTGCTTGTTGGAGGCCCCTCTCCGCATCAGCGTGCTATCTGTGAGTCTCTCTTATACTATGAAATAAAGACTGACTTTTTGCTATGCACTACATTCTTCCTAACTGTATTGGATAGTGAAACGCTTTTTATGTGTTGCATCAAGCTATTAATGTGGGTTGAGGGCATGCACTGAAGTTGCTAGCTAGCTATGCTAACTCAGGCTTTGCAACATTTAGCTAGCTAACGCTAGCTACTGTAGTAACAAGGGCGGTCTCCCGACGTTCACCCGGAATGTCTTAGCTAGCTAACTAGTAACCGTAATACATTTACGTGAATCCAATTATAATGAAAACCCGCAAACATTTAACAACTTTATTGCACAGTGACGGTGCAATCAAATACGGTTATGCTAGCTGGAACCAACCGCGAATTAGCTACCTAGCTGTCTATAACCTTACTTACTCTGTTAGTTAGGTAGCATGATATACAGTAACTAGTTAGTTCGCAGGGTAGTTATCTCTGAGTCAGTTTTGGGCAGACTGCTAGTTAGCTATGTCAAGATCGAAAATCGAATTTCAAGTTTTTAAGACCGTAACGTTATAATTTTTACTTATGTTTCAACAGTTAGCTATAAAGCTAACGTTAGCAAGATAGCTTCAAATACAGTTTCAAGTTATCATACTGGAAACGCCCCCATATGCTGCTGTCAGTGTCATTGACCATATCACGGGGTTTTGGAGGAAATACATAAAGGTGCCATGAATACATGGCAAGCTATACAGCTCTTCAACAGAATGTGTTCATTTGCCACCTGTTAGTCTGTCAACAGATACGTTTTTCTTATTTTACAGGACCTGTAAGGAAATGGCCAAAGCCAGAGCTAGGTTAAACTAAATTTACCAAATGTGTCATCATATTGTCTAAAGTTTACAGTTCACCCACCTGAAATGTGATGATGCACCCATAACTGCACCTGGACTACTGTATTTGTAATCTACTTTAATTGTTAAAGAACTTTGTTTCAGATCACTTACTGACTCATGACGGATTTGGTATGATTCACATGGAATACACGTCACTGCAAATCCCCTTTAGAGAGAGCTATAGTAGAGCAGTGCCTCTTTGCTCATCAGTGACCTATTACATAGTGAGTAGTGGGGAAAGTTCTGGACGGTCCCTCAATGATAAACAAAGTTATCAAGTGACATACGACCATCTCGTGCCCTGGATGAGTTTACAGCTTGACAGAGTAGCCTACTGCCTGTTGACCAGTCATATAGTTAGGAGGGGCTTTTCTGGGATGGAGTATCTGTCTGGCCCAGGCCAGTGTCTGTCTGCTGAGTGTGTGGTTGGTGTCAGCAGTGGGATGATGCGCGAGGCCTGCGCTGACTCATTGTTGTTCTGTCTCTTGTCACCATGCAGGAGGTCACGGCCACCAGTCGCCATTATGTTGACAGGCTTTTTGACCCCGACCCGCAGAAAGTGCTGCAGGGAGTCATGTAAGTACATTATAAGTACATTACCTTGTGTTGTAGTAGCCTATGACTTTCTATAGGAAAATATATATTTTACCTGTCTGTCCATCTTTGTTTCTGTCCCAAATGGCACCCTATCCCCTAAATGGTGCACTACTTTTAACCAGAGCCTTATGGGAAATAGGGTGCCATTTAGGCCTCTGTCTGTCCTTGTGTGAGTCTGGTATCTGTATGCCTGTGGAGCAGGCAGTTCTTGGTGCTCTGGAGGGAGCTGTCTGTCAGTGATTGATTTGTTTGAGGTGCGATGTGAGCATGCTCAGTGTGAGCTGCTTGGACCACTTTGTTTACATGTGTCAGTGGTGTGTGTGTTTATCTGATCAGTCAGTGTGATTCATGCTGTGTGGTATGCCAGGTCTCTGCTGGTGTGTGTGTGACTGAGGGAGAGTGTGTTTCACTGGGCAGTGTGAGTGAGAGCCTCAGCGAGGCTTGGACTCAGGCATCTTTTCATCTTTATTTTTAACTCTGAGGCCCAGCTCTGGTTACGGTTTTAGATGGCTAGCCGAGTCACTTCTTACCTGACTGTTGCAGCTGTACTTTTCCACTGGCCTCTGCCTGCTACTTGTATCTTTATGTCGCATGCATTACATCTAAGCAGTTGGCCAACCACAGTTAGAATTCTGTACTCTGGATAACTTTATATATGTTATTATTGGCTTATATATGTTGTGTGTGATGTTCAGAATTCTATCCTCTCAAAGCAACAAGTTAACAAGCTTGAACAGCACTGATGTTTCTCAGTTGAGCCTGTGGCTGTTAGCATTAGTGTTTAGACTTGTGTGGTGATACAGTGGGGAGAACAAGTATTTGATACACTGCCGATTTTGCAGGTTTTCCTACTTACAAAGCATGTAGAGGTCTGTAATTTTTATCATAGGTACACTTCAACTGTGAGAGACGGAAAAATCCAGAAAATCACATTGTATGATTTTTAAGTAATTAATTTGCATTTTATTGCATGACATAAGTATTTGATACATCAGAAAAGCAGAACTTAATATTTGGTACAGAAACCTTTGTTTGCAATTACAGAGATCATACGTTTCCTGTAGGTCTTGACCAGGTTTGCACACACTGCAGCAGGGATTTTGGCCCACTCCTCCATACAGACCTTCTCCAGATCCTTCAGGTTTCGGGGCTGTCGCTGGGCAATACGGACTTTCAGCTCCCTCCAAAGATTTTCTATTGGGTTCAGGTCTGGAGACTGGCTAGGCCACTCCAGGACCTTGAGATGCTTCTTACGGAGCCACTCCTTAGTTGCCCTGGCTGTGTGTTTCGGGTCATTGTCTGCTGGAAGACCCAGCCACGACCCGTCTTCAATGCTCTTACTGAGGGAAGGAGGTTGTTGGCCAAGATCTCGCAATACATGGCCCCATCCATCCTCCCCTCAATACGGTGCAGTCGTCCTGTCCCCTTTGCAGAAAAGCATCCCCAAAGAATGATGTTTCCACCTCCATGCTTCACGGTTGGGATGGTGTTCTTGGGGTTGTACTCATCCTTCTTCTTCCTCCAAACACGGCGAGTGGAGTTTAGACCAAAAGCTCTATTTTTGTCTCATCAGACCACATGACCTTCTCCCATTCCTCCTCTGGATCATCCAGATGGTCATTGGCAAACTTCAGACGGGCCTGGACATGCGCTGGCTTGAGCAGGGGGACCTTGCTTGCGCTGCAGGATTTTAATCCATGACGGCGTAGTGTGTTACTAATGGTTTTCTTTGAGACTGTGGTCCCAGCTCTCTTCAGGTCATTGACCAGGTCCTGCCATGTAGTTCTGGGCTGATCCCTCACCTTCCTCATGATCATTGATGCCCCATGAGGTGAGATCTTGCATGGAGCCCCAGACCGAGGGTGATTGACCGTCATCTTGAACTTCTTCCATTTTCTAATAATTGCGCCAACAGTTGTTGCCTTCTCACCAAGCTGCTTGCCTATTGTCCTGTAGCCCATCCCAGCCTTGTACAGGTCTACAATTGTATCCCTGATGTCCTTACACAGCTCTCTGGTCTTGGCCATTGTGGAGAGGTTGGAGTCTGTTTGATTGAGTGTGTGGACAGATGTCTTTTATACAGTTAACGAGTTCAAACAGGTGCAGTTAATACAGGTAATGAGTGGAGAACAGGAGTGCTTCTTAAAGAAAAACTAACAGGTCTGTGAGAGCCGGAATTCTTACTGGTTGGTAGGTGATCAAATACTTATGTCATGCAATAAAATGCAAATTAATTACTTAAAAATCATACAATGTGATTTTCTGGAGTTTTGTTTTAGATTCCATCTCTCACAGTTGAAGTGTACCTATGATAAAAATTACAGACCTCTACATGCTTTGTAAGTAGGAAAACCTGCAAAATCGACAGTGTATCAAATACTTGTTCTCCCCACTGTAGGTAGCGTAGGTGATATGATTGAGACTGTAGTTGAACTCCTGTCAAGTGTTGTTGTTATGGTGGCTGTTGGGAACATGCTGAGGGAGCTCCACACATCTGACTCTGACCCTGTGTGTGTGTTCACAGTGACATGAAGAATGCTGTCATCGGAAACAACAAACAGAAAGCCAACCTGATTGTCCTGGGAGCTGTGCCCAGGTGTCTCTCTCCCTCTCACCTCTTTCCCATCTTCCCTTTTCCCTCTTTTCCTTTTCCCCACTTGCTCTCGCTCCCCTCTCTCCCTCTCTCCCCTACCCTCAACCCAATCTCCAAGCCCAATTGTACGGCAGCAGTGACTGTGTGTCTCTCCCCCCAGGTTACTGTATCTGCTCCAGCAGGGCTCGTCCAGCTCAGAGCTGAGGGCAGAGTGTGCGGTGGTGCTGGGCAGTCTGGCCATGGGCACTGAGAACAACATCAAGTCCCTGGTGGATTGTCACATCATCCCTGCCCTACTACAAGGTATATATATGCATAACACAGACAGACAGATACATACACAATCACTCACTCAGTCACACTAAGAGTGACGCACTGAGCAGTGTTACAATCTTTCAGTCATACTCACTGACAGAACCAACACTCTGACTGATGAAACACATACTCATTCTCTCTCATAACAAGTGTGTGTGCCTGCAGGTCTCCTATGTTCAGATCTGATCTTCATCGAGGCTTGTCTACGCTGCCTCAGGACAGTCTTCATCAGTCCAGTCACCCCAGTGCAGTTGCTCTACACTGTAAGTCTCTCTCTCTCTTCTGTCTTTCTCTCTCTTCGCCGCCCCCCATACACGCATACCATCGATATGGTGTAACATGCTATCACTATTCTTAGTGATGTGTTGTCTAACTGGGGTGTGTTTCTGTGAGTGTGTACAGTAACATTGTGTGTGTTACACCCTATCAGGACCCAACTGTGATCCCCCACCTCATGTCCCTGCTGAGTCGGTCACAGCGGACACAGGAGTACATCACCCAGATCTTCTCCCACTGCTGCAAGGTCAGTACATCAGCACACATTTAAAACACTTCACATTACAGAAAGAGTCACAGTATTGTAATAGAAGACCAAAGACACTACAGGTTAAAGGTCAATCATCAGATAAACTATCATTTAAAAAAAGTCTGTCTGAGGAATTACTCAGGAGTGTGTGTGTGTGTTCTGTAGACTCCAGAGCACCAGACGGTTCTGTTTAACCACGGGGCCATCCAGAACATCGCTCCCATGCTCATCTCTCCCTCCTATAAGGTACTGTTTGAAACTATTACTCACCCATATCTCAGTTCTACCATCTCTCAGACCTCTGTATTACCATGTCTTACCATCTCTCTCACTCTCTCTCCCCCCCCCCCTCTTCTCTCACTCTTTTCTTTCTTTCTTTTTCTCTCTCATCCCATACAGGTACGGATGCAGGCATTAAAATGCTTCTCGGTCCTGGCCTACGAGAACACTCAGGTCTCCATGACACTGGTGAATGGTGAGGGGCTTTTTCCCTCTTCTATTTATGTCTCTCTCTCTCATCCTCCCTCTCTTTGCCTGTGTCTGACTCTTTCACTCGCTCGCTATCTCTCTCGCTGCTGCTCTGGGACCTGACTGGGACAGTTTCCAGCTATATTCTTTAGTCTGTTTCAGAGGCATTCTATTCTTGCCATTATATTGTTATCGTCATGGTAGCAAAAGGTTGTCAGATGGTGATAACATTGTATTATGAAGCTACTATGAAAATCAATGTTCTCCTCTCTGTTCTGCTCTCAGTGCTGGTGGATGAGGAGCTGCTCTCTCAGGTATTTGTCAGAATGATGCAAAGGGATCAGCCCATTGACATGCAGCTCACAGCAGCCAAGTGGTGAGTGAGTGTTTCCTTCACTTGACTATTAAAATAAGTGCGCTTCCATTGACAGTGTTGAAGTAACTGCTGTCAAAGTATATGTTTTTCCGCGGACTATTAAAGTAATAATCTCAAGTGTTTTAGTTTCGGAAGATGAAATCTTTCTTTCCCCCTCTCGCGCTCACTCTCTTTTCCTCCCTCTCCCTCCTTCTCTCCCCCCCAGTCTAACATACATGTGTCGAGCGGGAGCCATCAGGACAGATGATAGCTGCATTGTTTTAAAGGTGATTATACTATTTTGCGTGTCTTTTGCACTCATCTTACGACTTGTCTGCTACTGTTATGTGTGTGTTGAGTCTAGCCTGCTGTTGTGTGTAGGGTCTTCCCTGCCTCTCTGTGTGTGTGTGTGTGTATAATTCTTGTTCCATCCCTGTGTAGACCCTGCCGTGCCTGGTGAGGATGTGCAGTAAGGAGCGTCTGTTGGAGGAGCGTGTGGAGGGGGCAGAGACCCTGGCCTACCTGATGGAGCCTGATGTGGAGCTGCAGAGGATCGCCAGTGTAACCGACCACCTAGTGGCCATGCTGGCTGACTACTTCAAATACCCCAGCTCTGTCAGCGCCATCACTGACATCAAGAGGGTGAGAGACTGGACTATACTCATTGAATCTAGCCAGGCAGTCTTAAAAGGCAGAGAAAACAGTTACCATCAGGAAAACCCTGACACTGTGGTGAGAAAAGAACACCACAGTCCTTACTTTGGACAAAAACCTCTAACTCTCTTACCTCTCACCAAATATTGAATTGTCTTTTTCTGCAGTTGGATCACGACCTGAAGCATGCTCATGAGCTGAGACAAGCTGCCTTCAAGCTGTACGCCTCACTGGGCTCCAACGACGAAGATATCCGCAAGAAGGTGGCTTTCACTCAACAGTACACACACACACTCCTTCCCCGCCACGTTTAGAAGTGTGTTGTGATTATTTTTTGCATGATGCTTTAGGACTAAATATTAGCTGTCAGGTTGTTAACCTGTAATTTAGCATGACCAGTGGGAGTAAGTGCATGTGTTTCCGTGTCCTCCTCCTAACAGCCCCCCGCTGTCTCTCTCCTCCTCAGATCACAGAGACAGAGAACATGATGGACAGGATAGTGAGTGGCTTGTCAGAATCCAGCGTCAAGGTGCGGCTAGCTGCAGTCAGGTACGGATAACATCCCTACCTCTCCACTCTGCTCTCCACTGAGGGTGCTGTGACATGCTGAGTGTCCTGTCATATTCTGTTCCCTTCTTAGCCTAAGAAGATTTCCTTGCACCTAAGATATCTTACTCTCAAATGGTAGCAGTGTGTGCCTGTTGTGATATTGACTCTTCCTCTGTGTCCAGGTGTCTTCACAGTCTGTCCCGGTCAGTCCAGCAGTTGAGGACTAGTTTTCATGACCACGCAGTATGGAAGCCCCTTATGAAGGTCTGTACCATGGGGTCTCTTTCTCACATACAATATTACTTACCATACATGTTGTCTACTGATGAAAAGTACATGGCCTTCATAATGAGACTGTATGTCTCTTCTCTGCTGTGTATAGTTGTTACAGAACGCTCCAGACGAGGTGTTGGTCATGGCCTCTTCTACACTATGCAACCTGCTACTGGAGTTTTCCCCCAGCAAAGAGGTGAGACCAGCAGACAGCAATGCACTACTACTACTGCTACCTAGCTAGCAATTCAACACTACTACTGCTACCTAGCTAGCAATACAACACTACTACTGCTACCTAGCTAGCAATTCAACACTACTACTGCTACCTAGCTAGCAATACAACACTACTACTGCTACCTAGCTAGCAATACAACACTACTACTGCTACCTAGCTAGCAATACAACACTACTACTGCTACCTAGCTAGCAATACAACACTACTACTGCTACCTAGCTAGCAATACAACACTACTACTGCTACCTAGCTAGCAATACAACACTACTACTGCTACCTAGCAAGCAATACAACACTACTACTGCTACCTAGCTAGCAATACAACACTACTACTGCTACCTAGCTAGCAATACAACACTACTACTGCTACCTAGCTAGCAATACAACACTACTACTGCTACCTAGCAAGCAATACAACACTACTACTGCTACCTAGCTAACAATACAACACTACTAGTGCTACCTAGCTAGCAATACAACACTACTACTGCTACCTAGCTAGCAATACAACACTACTACTGCTACCTAGCTAGCAATACAACACTACTACTGCTACCTAGCTAGCAATACAACACTACTAGTGCTACCTAGCTAGCAATACAACACTACTACCTAGCTAGCAATACAACACTACTACTGCTACTTAGCGAACTTCATGATTGGTAGACAAACACAGCTCAGTAAAGTTGTGATAATTTTTTGCATGATGTTTTAGGACTAAATATTAGCTGTCAGATTGTTAACCTGCAATTTAGCATGACCAGTGGGAGTAAGTGCATGTGTTTTGTGTATGTGTGCAGCCCATCCTGGAGTCAGGGGTGATAGAGTTACTATGCAGTCTGACCCAGAGTGACAGTCCAGCCCTGAGGGTCAACGGCATCTGGGCTCTCATGGTGAGTCACCACTTTACTGATTTGCTCTGCTCTCTCTACCTCTAGAATAGGGTTGCAAAACCGAAGTTCCCAGGTTTTTCTGAAATTCTGGTTAGAGGATTCTCAATCAGTGGAGCGTTATCAGGGAGGCAACCCTTCAACTGAGAATCTTCCAACTGAAACTTTGGTAAAGTTTCTGTAATTTTCAACCCTACCTGGAAGGTGTCTGTCTAACCTACACCATCTTGATTGTGTGTGTAGAACATGGCGTTCCAGGCGGACCAGAAGGTGAAGGGGGAGATTGTGAGAGCGTTGGGGACGGAGCAGCTCTTCCGTCTGCTTTCTGACCCTGACTCTAACGTCCTGATGAAGACCCTGGGCCTGCTACGGAACCTGCTCTCCACACGACCCGTAAGACTGGCACAGAGACAGACACACACACTTAAGGTAGACTTTGTGTGACAAGTCGAATCCTTGACCCACATCGTCTGTTGCAGACAGGGCATGTAAAGTCTCCGATTGGGGGTCCAGGTGCATTCCTGGCTTCATGTCTCTTGAGACACTTTTTTTCTCTGTAGCCCGTTCCTGTCCTTCTCAAGCTTCTGCACTTCTTGCTGGTAGAGATGGCACCAGATGGAGTGTTCAGCGGTAGTGTCCTCCAGCTGGGTAGAGTTAAGGCTGCACTTTTCCATTGTGGTCTACAGTTGGTCTTTGTAGTGCCTCTCCTGACCCCTGCAGAGCTGGCCATACAGGGCACCCGGTCACGCAAGCTTATCCACAGGGTGCACTAGAGGCACCTGATGTGAAAGGCCTCCAGCATTCTGATGTGGCGAGTGTAGATGGTCCATGTCTTGCAGCTGTAGAGGAGAGTTGTAATGACTACTGCCTGGTAAACAGATATTTTTGTGTGAAGGTTGAGGTCTTTGTTCTGGAAGACCCTTCTCCTGAGCCTACCAAAGGAGGCAGAGGCTTGTTTGATCAGGTTTTGTATTTCACTTTCGATACTGCAGTCGTCAGAGAGACAGACACACTGCTTTTCAATAATCTCACTCACACACACATTATCTCGCCTTTTCATACTCTCTCCCTCTCTATCTGTCTCTTTCTCTGACCACCTCCTCTCCCTTCTGTCTCCCAGCACATAGACCAGGTCATGAGTTCCCATGGGAAGCAGATCATGCAGGCGGTCACTCTGATCCTGGAGGGAGAACACAGCATCGAGGTCAAGGAACAGGTATGAAAAAAGTATGAAAGATGTATGCACTCACTAACTGTAAGTCGCTCTGGATAAGAGCGTCTGCTAAATGATGAAAATGTAAAATGTATGACCCCCTAGCTTACTATTCCATTAACACTTTGACGTAGGGTTGCAATATTCCATACACTTAACCCCAAATTCCCAGGTTTTCCAGTTAGAGTAGTCCCTCCTTGCTTATTTCTGGATTCTGGAAAACCTAGGAATTTCTGAACAGTTAGCAGTTTTGCAACCCTACTTTGTCATGAGGAACAGTTCAGGATAGAGCTGCTCTCTTTGTTTCAGACACTCTGTATCCTAGCCAACATCGCTGACGGAAACACAGCCAAGGAACTCATCATGACCAATGATGACATCCTCCAGAAAATCAAATATTACATGGTAGTCTCTTCCCTCCATGAGCCACTGTAGCTATACTTAATTATTGATTACTGATCAGGCTAAAAAGAGGTTCAATTAACTCTCTGTTGTCAACCTTCATATTTGCCTATATCCATGTGTGATCATGTTTATTTAGAACAAGTTTGACTGTCTCTTTGCATATATTGTTGACACATCTTAAGCAAATATTGAGGACGTTTCTCTGCGATGTCCTCTCAGGCTCACTCTAATGTCAAGCTCCAGCTGGCGGCCACCTTCTGTATCTCCAACCTGATCTGGAACGAGGAGGACGGTGAGGCCAACGCCATGACAGGTTGTCACATGCTGGGGGGGACTGCGGGGAAGGGTGGAAACTGGGAACAGATGTACAAACTGTTAGTGTTAGCTAGGGCTAGTGGTAGTTTCATGGATGTAGTGGTATAATGTTTGGATAAAATTAATCAAATTCTGCAACGTTATCCTTTACGGCAACGTAATCCGTTTATGCTCCACTACATCAATGGTTTTCATCTGTGATTTGAGTCAACACTGTTGGACTTGGTCTCTGCTCCAACATCATCCTCGTTAACCTTCCTACGTCGGTGTCTCTCTCTGTTCTCAGGTTCCCAGGAGCGTCAGGACAAGCTGAGGGAGTTGGGATTTGTAGACATCCTGCACAAACTCACCCAGGCCTCAGACCCCAACCTCTGTGACAGGTGAGACACAGACACACACGCTTTCCTTCAGTTTCTCTCCATCAGACAGACGTGCATTGTTGTAGGATACTGACTCTCTCTCTTTCTCTCAGGGCGAAGACGGCGATGCAGCAGTATCTGGCGTGACCCCACGGGAGCAGTCTCAGACGTCGTTGCCCCTAATAACACAACTAACAATCCAATGGCCTGCCAGGAGGAAACCTGCCTGCCTGCTGCCATTGTTTTGTTTTCTTCTCCTTCCGTTTAATCTTCAGTTTTAGTTTTGTTCCACCCCGACCCCCATCCCACCCAGAGACAAGGTTGGACGGGAAACCGGGAAACTAGCGATTTCTGCATAGCAACGGTTACTGGAGGGGAGGGGGGGGTTCATTCAAAGGTTTTTGCCTTTTTTTTTTTTACGCAAAGATAGATGAAGATTTTTATTTTGTTTCTGGGACTTGATGTGAATGAAGAAGGATTAGTTGCGTGCAGTACAGTAGCCAGCCAGTGCAGCACAGTGCCACCATGTGGCCAGGAGGCTTTGGTGCTTTTGGACTCCCTAACGAGGAGACTGAACATAAAGACGTCTCAGAGTGGGACGGAGAGCTGGACTAAAGGCTCTGACGAAGAGGGCAGGGTTGTGGGAGCATCGCTTCCTCCTGGATTTATTTAGCTAATTAATTATTCATTATTGATATTACTATTATTATTATTGTTATTTTAAAGAGGGCTTTATGTCACGAGAGAGGATGCGTTTGGAAAAAGACTGCTCAATTTGTACTTTTTTGTGTTTTCTTTTTTTTGTGGATACATACCTCGTAAATATATATAAATATAAACATATAAATATATTTTTTAGATTATAATTTCCCCCTCTGTTTTTTTTCTTCTGTGTCTGATCCCTGGTTCCTTGTACAGTAGGGTGTGAACATAATATCAATGGGAGGATTCTGTGGTCAATAGAACAAAGTTAGAAGGTTGACTAAAAATATGGGCTGATTTCACGGACCCAGATTAAGTTTAGTCCTTGGACTAAAAACACTTTCAATGGAGAATCTCCATTGAGCATAATTTTAAAATCTAGTACTAGATTTAGGGCTCTATTCAATCTGTATCATGAAAGTTCAGTGTTATAGCGTGATTGAAATGTCAAGGCAATGTTCCCACGTTAGCAGAGCCTGCATTCACAGTAAACGCTGCATGTGTCGGCTCAACCGGAAATTACCTTTACATTTCAATAGCGCAATCTGTAACACTTCAGCGATACAGATTTGAATAGGGCCCTTAATCTGTATCTGGTAAACCGGCCCATAGCGGGTCACTATGTATGACTGACACTCTCTAGTCTGTTACCTTTCAGGAGGCACTAAGATGGATCTACAAAATAGGATAAAATGCTAAATGTCCTTTACCTTTAGCCATTTGGTTCCCCACAGAATCTTCTAGATCTTTCCTCTCCCTGACATTTCCATTCTTACAGAAGCTCTGATAAAATGAATGCTACCATTTGAAATATATGCAGACCTGAAAGATGGACTTGGTCATTGAGTACTGTCTTTTTTTTTTATATCCATGGGCACCGGGGGGAGGGAAGTGGAGCACACTTAATTGTCAGTGTGAGGCATGTGAACAGGTGAAAGAAACTGGTCACAAGTGTAATATAACTGAATACATGCATCAATTAAAGGTCCACCGGTTATAAGTGCGTTTCCATGGTTGTTCAACATATTAAAATGGCTTAGGAAGTGATCCCACTGGCACTGGACGTCACATCATCCCAGACAATGATTCGGATCCAAAGCATCACAGAAGCCTGGATCTTATAAAACAACACTTTGTTTATTCTTGTATCATGTATTTCTGGTAAAGTTGGTGACATTTAATAATAAAATACATCTGAAGCCTGCCCTAGCCTCTGGCAGCACAATAAGCCCACCTTCCTCTCCCTTAGTTCTGAAGCAGGCACATTCCTCATGCAGATAGCTGTGACATGCATTTAACACCCCCACCCCAAAACCCTCCCCTTGGGTCCCCCCTCCTCTCACACACCTCCATGCAGCCGCATCCAAGTCCTCACCCTGTTACAGAAAATAGAAACCAGTATCTGAATCTGTCTATATTTCGAATAGTGCGCCCCCCAAACAACTCTGGTGCACACAAGTACACAGAGCATCAGACAACGCTAGTAAAATTAGTCCTCTGACCAATTTAGCAGTATCTGAGCGTTGTAGGATAAGTCTGTGTCATCCAGAGGTTGACAATTATCCATGGGTTGCAGATGATGCTGGGGACATGGCAATAGTGTGTGTTGGTGCATGTGGGCTTTGATATGAAGCTGTTGAACTGAAGCGGAGATGTGTCTGGTTGAACCACTAGTGATGGATGGAAAAGGGCCAGAACACTCCTCTGCATTTTCAACAGAAGATATTGCACAGAATATATAATTTACCAACACAAATAAATACATAAATAACTTACTTTTCAAAATAAAAGTGCAGTGTTCATAATTGAATAGTCAATGGCTTGTAAATCACAACCGCTCCCCATCTGTATGAAATAATGGATATGTGGTATATGATATGTACGGCTAGCAGTGTGTGTTCGAAGGAGAAGGCACGAATGGCTGGATGGCTAAAGCTTGGGTTGATGTGGGAACTCTCTTCTCTGTACAATCTGGCAGTCTGCTTTTCCACCACAGACCTATATTCCCCTCATCCCCCACTATGCATAGCCTCCAAAACCTAAACCTAGCCTGTCTTTGGCACACTGGTGCGCTCCCTTATATCTCACTTTTAAAGGGCAATTCCGCCACTTTTCAACCTCATATTCATAATCTCCAGCAACAAACCACCCACTGGGCAAAAACTGGTTGTTTCCACATCATAAAAAAAACAAAAAAACATCAATCTGATGATGTTGAATCAATGTGGAAACTGATTGGATTTACAAAAAGTCATCAACAGAAGGGAATTTAGATTTTTTTTCTTCTTTTAACCTGACATCTCAACCAAATGTAAATAAAAACTCTTTTTTAAATGATGTCTGTGCCCAGTGGGAAGTGTCTACATATGTGAAAACAGCAAATTTCTGTGGTTAAAAGAAAAAAGGGCCTTTAAAAAATGCTTCTCTGTGACATCACAGGGTAGGATTAAAAGTAAAAAACTGATATTCAAAACCTGCAATGAATTTCTAGCCCAAGGGAGGGTATTTTCTTGCTCCCCACATCACCGCATTTTTCATAGTGTTTGAAAATCACAGTTTTAAAAATGTTTTAACTTTTGACGATGTTATCGGGGGTCCTGGCTACCCAGACTCCTTGCTCCAACCATATGCCACACCCACGGACGTTAGTTTCTTCTACGCAATAAGTCTGTCTCTGAGTACCTTCCCGACCCTTAACCGATTGTAAACACATTCGGAGCTGTCTGATTGGTCAAGAAACCAATGGGTTGGACCAGAGCCAGAACACACGTGGGTAAAGCAGCTTTGCTACTCTGATTGGTTAGAGGCGATCCAATCAGTGATTACTTTGTTTTGTACAACACCCCTCGTGCCCCTCATCACCACCAACAACTTCAATGATGGCAGTCTCAGACTAAAGTATGTAGCGAACGACAGAGCAGCGGAATAATTTAGTGTGAGTCGTCAGGCTAGTCATCGGGTAGAACTTTTTAACTTCATATTTTTTTCTACAAAACCTTTTCACATATGTTGACACTGGTATTGTGCTGGAGATAATGAAAATGATGTTGAAAAGTGGCGGAGTTGCCCTTTAATATCTACTCTACAGTAGCGTTGTCTTCATGTTTTGGTGGGTTCCATGTGTCTTGTAAGCTCACTGATTGTCTTGAATTGTTGAATATTGTTGGAGGGAGAGAAACAATGGTGTGTAGGCTTTACTATGAATGCTGGATCGACACTGAGGGTGTCATATTATATTTAAGACCACAGTGCAAGTGTGTGTGTACTTTGTGGATATAGTCTAAGGGTGGCATCCAAATGTAACAAATCACCCTCCATATAACAAGTAGCAGAGAAACATGTCCCAATGTATTTAAAGAGAAACTCTGAAGGAATATTAAATAGTAATATGAAGTAAATAAACTCCATATTTGAATCAGCCATGCTGATATCCAAGCAATATATGTTAGTATGATGTTGAATCTACATGACAGAGACTGAATAAGAGTTTACATTTCCAGTCCTATGTCATGTCATGAAGGGGTGGTAGGTTGGGAAAATCTGGCAAGGGCAACATGCACTCTATGGAATCAGGAGAGGAGTAGGGATAGGGATGCACATTTAACTTATGACATCGCAACGTCCACAGATAGAGAAGGATGTGTAGCTTTAACATGACCAGAACATGACCAGAACATGGCCAGATCGCCTGATCAGACTACCGTTAGATTATGTGTCATGCTACTGTCCTGGTGGGGTCTTTTTCAGTGATGCCATTGGTTTCCACCCACAGTTAGTATTAGCCCATGACCATCTCACTGTTTGTGTGTTCAACTGTTTATCTGTTCATTTGTCTATATGTCTGTCTGTGTGCATATCACAGGTTCAACGTTGCTCTCTGGACCAGCAGGCTACATTTTCTCCTCTCTTCTCCTTTTCATTCACTCTTCTGCTGTTTCTTCTTGTATGTGATTTGCCTCTCTGTCACAGAGCTGACCCTTCCTCGTCGATGTAGCTGATGTGTTCCATCATCTGGGAGCATCCCTCGCCCCTCTCCCCTCCCCACTCCTGCATCTCAAGCTCCAGGTGTCCTGCCTCGAGCCTGGAACCCCCCTGCGTCTCCCCCCTCAGAGAGTCCAGGGTGAACGGCCCCGGGAAGAAGGGCGAGGGGTTAAGACAGGACGTGGGCGGGATGAGGGTAGTGGAGGAGGAAAAGGAGGGGCTGACCCCCCTCAGCCTATGGTCTCCAGGTGAGGAGGTGAGTGACGGGGGAGCAGAGCAATGGGAGGAAGGCAGGGGCGGGGTGTCCTGGGAGGGGGGGGGGGAATAGGCCCCTGCTGTGGCTACTGTGGCTGCCGGGTCGAGAGTGGTGGGGTCCCTGGCAGGGAGAGCAGGAGGGTGAGGAGGCAAGAGACAGTGAGAAGGAGAGGTTGGGGGACGGGGTGCGGGAGGCAAGGGGAGGACAGTCCTGGACAGGGAAGAACCCGTTGCTAGAGACCAAGAGGTTGGAGTGGTTAGAACCGTTGGAGAGGTGGATGGACCCCTCTGTGTCTCCTGTACCAGGGGAAGGGGGGTTGGAGTTGAGTAAGTCCTTGGAACATCTCCCTGGGGAGATTGGAGACTGGGCCTGGGCCTGGGCTGGAGGCCTCTGTGGAGGCGGGGTGGGGAGGAGGCAACCTGGCAGGTCCACCCTTCCTGTGTCAGTACTGTCCACGTCCAATAGTGAGCAGGACTGCGGTCGCTGGGGGTGGGGTTGTGGGAAGCAAGGCGGGGCTGGAGGTGGGACCACCAGAGGTGTCCTGGAGGACGGTTGGCTGGCACTGCTGGGGGGTGGAGTCAAGATGGGCGTCATGGCCGTCAGGATTGGCTGAGGCGCCACGAGGAGGAGGGGTCGGAGCAGGCGGGTCATTTCCTGTAGTTCCTGGCTGAGCTGAGAGACTTGCTGGGAGAGACTGCTCATCTGTGGACACAGACGAGAGATACGTGAGTGTGACTGACACTGGAATATTAGTGTTTTTACGTATTATGTTACTATATATTATGTTTTAAGATTCATGGCAAGTAATTTTTATGTTTTTATGGATCTAGGACTCCCTGAAAACAGTGATGGTTCTTGACCAACTAGAACCACTCACCTCGTCACTCAGCTTAGAGACACTCTGCTTGATCTCTGACTGCTCCTGGATCCCTACACGCGTGTGCGCGCACACACACACACAGAGAGGTAAGTACATGTTGGAGAGAGAGCAGCAACAGACTGATGGAGAGAAGATTGTATTACCTAGTCCTGGGGATGGTGGACCACTGTGTAGAAGACTGGAGCTAAACTCAAACTTCTGGGTTGAGTTCACATTTCTCTCTGTCTCAATATCATCCACAAACCTAGAGGGAGAGAAAGAGAGAGAGGGGGAGAGACAGAGGGGGAGAGAGTGAGGGGCGAGATAAAGAAAGAGGGGAATAAAGATGAATAAAACACAAAGAAAGAGGGGGAAAACAGCTGTCAGAGAGGAGTGGAGGATTTCAGCCTATGTTCAGCCCTGTCTTCCTCATCCCTTCTCCTGTCCTATTTCCATTTCTCCCCCTCTCTACTCTAGGAGGTCTCTTCTCTCTCCCTCTGGCACCAGATGTTGTGTTCAAACAGCAACACAGCTGCCACCCCACCGAGCACGTCGGGGTTGGGCTTCTCACGCAGGGCTGGCAGGCGGGCTGCGCAGTGTGCTGAACACACACACAAACACACACACACACACACACACACACACACACACACTGCAGCCAGGTCACTCAAGATCCAAAGTAATATTCGACATCCTTCGGGGTCGGGAATCGCCTTCAATACCGGCCACTAGGGGCAACGGTGAGAGCTATTACCATCAAGTAGGCTCTGGTTAAGGTAAGGGTTAAGGTTTGGGATAGGCTTAAAACAAAAAAACTAAAAATGAGTGCCTAGCACTGGGATTGAACCCGCTAGCCTCGGTTTCGGAGCGCTCTCCGACGTTTATCCCTGTAAAATGTTTTGACAAACACTGGATTCTGAAGTCAATTTCACAATTTCGTGAGATCTTGTTGCATACTGAGCCTGCTGCCTGGTGTGGAGGGAAATCCACACTCCCTCTGCTGGGACCCAATAGCACCGTCTGTTAGTTGCCATGGCAGCCTGACAGGCACTGGAGGATCGAGGCTTGAGTGTTAATTGTGTACTCTTCAGTTCCAGTTCCTCTACCAGACACCATGAAATAGACAAGTCTAATGTATTACAGCAATTAAATCCTCTGCCTGAGATTAAACCAGTTTGTTAAAACTGTGTACAAACTGTGGCGTATGATTTGTGTGTGTCTATGTGTGTGTGTGTGTGGGAGTGAGTCTGTGTGTGTTTCTCCTACCTGGGACTAAGCTCCGGCGGTGCGCTGCTGAAGCTGACCACAGGTATCTGCAGGGTGGCGGGGCGGGTGTGTTCTGAGGGGGGGCGGAAGGGCTGAGGGGGCAGCAGTGGGGAGCGCAGGGGCGAGTTAAGAACCCTGGTCAGACGTAAAGGGGAACGGGGGGCACACGACACAGAGCTCTGCTCTTCATCACCCTCCTCATCCTCCTTAATGGAAGAGAGCTTCTTCACCAGGCCTCCATTACTCTCCCAGTCCACCTAGAGAGAGAGAGAGAGAGATGAAAATGGTATATCTGATAACAGGTAATCCTATACAGATGGGTACAGGTAACTGCCAAAATAATGGAAACACTTAAGTAAATCAGGGATACAAAGTTTATTGAAAGCAGGTGCTTCCACACAGGTGTGGTTCCTGAGTTAATTAAGCACTTAACATCCCATCATGCTTAGGGTCATGTATAAAAATGCTGGGCAGGCCATTATTTTGGCTACCATGGCAATGCCCCCATAGATGACAATGCCCCCATCCACAGGGCACGAGTGGTCACTGAATGGTTTGATGAGAAAATTATGTAAACCATATGCCATGGCGGTCTCAGTCACCAGATCTCAACCCAATTGAACAATTGAAGATTCTGGAACGGTGCCTGAGACAGCGTTTTCAACCAACATCAACAAAACACAATTTCTCAAGGAAGAATGGTGTCACATCCCTCCAATAGAATTCCAGACACATAGAATATGTGCCAAGGTGCATTGAAGCTGTTCTCGCTCGTGGTGGCCCAACGCCCTATTAAGACACTTTATGTTGGTGTTTCCTTTATTTTGGCAGTTACATGTAGTATATCCAGTTCCTTCAGATCTGCAAAATATGAAATGGTATTATTGTTAATGTTCTCTGACCAGTCTAGTGGAAGGAGAAGAGAGTGATCCATTCCACAAGAAGACCAGCCAGTACAGTAGGTGCAGTAACAACAGAGTACCAGTGGGAGGAAGACTTGTACAACTCTACTCCTAGCTTCTCTCTATGAGTTTGTGTATGATGGATCCATTCCTCACACACTTTTGTCCCTCCCTGCCCCCTGTCACCTTCTCCTAGAGCTGGCCGTGGGGCCACACTGAGCAATTGGGGGAGAAGGGCCTTGGTCAGGGAGGTGGACAAGAACCCGATTGTCACTTTGACAGAGCTCTAGAGTTCCTCTGTGGAGATTGGAGAACCTTCCAGAAGGACAACCATCTCTGCAGCACTCCATCAATCAGGCCTTTATGGTAGAGTGGCCAGACGGAAGCCACTCCTCAGTAAAAGGCACATGACAGCCCGCTTGGAGTTTGCTAAAAGGCACCTAAAGACTCTCAGACCATGAGAAACAAGATTCTCTGGTCTAATGAAACCAAGATTGAATTCTTTGGCCGGAATGCCAAGCGTCACGTCTGGAGGAAACCTGGCACCATCCCTACGGTGAAGCATGGTGGTGGCAGCATCATGCTGTGGGGATGTTTTTCAGCGGCAGGGACTGGGAGACTAGTCAGGATCGAGGGAAAGATGAAGGGAGCAAAGTACAGAGAGATCCTTGATGAAAACCTGCTCCAGATCACTCAGGATCTTAGACTGGGGTGAAGGTTCACTTTCCAACAGGACAACGACCCTAAGTTTGAGAGAACAGCGCCGGAGAAGATGGCTGCTGTTTTACAGCCCTCTAACCAATTGTACTATTATGTGTGTTTTTCCGCGTTATTTGTAATTTATTTTGTACATAATGTTTCTGCCATCGTTTCTTATAACCAAAAAGAGCTTCTGGATATCAGGACAGCGATTACTCACCTCGTATTGGACGAAGATTTTTTCTTCAACGAGGCGGCCGCTGAAGGATATCATACAGACACCCGACAGTGGCCCAAATCCCCGTCATTCGCATGAGGAAGAGACGGAGATATCGTGGACGTAGGTCGGGGTGCCTTGTAAGATCCGACGGCGAGCGAGTAAACTGCCGCTCCCATCAATCCTATTAGCCAATCTTCAATCATTGGAGAACAAATTGGATGACCTAAGATTACGGTTATCCTACCAACGGGACATTAAAAACTGTAATATATTATGTTTCACCGAGTCGTGGCGAGCAGGACATGGATAACATACAGCTAGCGGGCTATACGCTACATCGGCAGGATAGAACGGCTGACTCCGGTAAGACAAGGAGTGGCGGTCTGTGTATATTTGTAAACAACAGCTGGTGCACAAAATCAAATACTAAGGAAGTCTCGAGGTTTTGCTCGCCTGAGGTAGAGTATCTTATGATAAGCTGTAGACCACACTATTTACCAAGAGAGTTTTTCATCTATATTTTTCATAGCTGTCTATTTACCACCACAAACCAATGCTGGCATTAAGATTGCACTGAATGAGTTGTATAAGGCCATAAATCAACAGGAAAACGCTCATCCAGATGCAGCGCTCCTAGTGGCCGGGACTTTAATGCAGGGAAACTTAAATCCGTTCTACCTAATTTCTACCAGCATGTTAAATGTGCAACCAGAGGAAAAAAAACTCTGGACCACCTTTACTCCACACACAGAGACGCATACAAAGCTCTCCCTCGCCCTCCATTTGGCAAATCTGACCATTACTCTATCCTCCTGATTCCTGCTTATAAGCAAAAACTAAAGCAGGAAGCACCAGTGACTCGGTTAATAAAAAAGTGGTCAGATGACGCAGATGCTAAGCTACAGGACTGTTTTGCTAGCACAGACTGGAACATGTTCCGGGGATTCTTCAGACAGCATTGAGGAGTACACCACATCAGTCACTGGCTTCATCAATAAGTGCATCGATGATGTCGTCCCACAGTGACCGTATGTACATACCCCAACCAGAAGCCATGGATTACAGGAAACATCCGCACTGAGCTAAAGGGTAGAGCTGCCGCTTTCAAGGAGCGGGACTCTAACCCGGACGCTATAAGAAATCCCGCTATGCCCTCCGACGAACCATCAAACAGGCAAAGAGTCAATACAGGACTAAGATTGAATCGTACTACACTGGCTCTGACGCTCGTCGGATGTGGCAGGGCTTGAAAACTATTACAGACTACAAAGGGAAGCACAGCCGCGAGCTGCCCAGTGACACAAGCCTACCAGACGAGCTAAACCACTTCTATGCTCGCTTCGAGGCAAGCAACACTGAAGCATGCATGAGAGCACCAGCTGTTCTGGATGACTATGTGATCACGCTCTCCGTAGCCGATGTGAGTAAGACTTTTAAGCAGGTCAACATTCACAAGGCCGCAGAGCCAGACGGATTACTAGGACGTGTACTCCGAGCATGTGCTGACCAACTGGCAAGTGTCTTCACTGACATTTTCAACATGTCCCTGACTGAGTCTGTAATACCAACATGTTTCAAGCAGACCACCATAGTCCCCGTGCCCAAGGACTCTAAGATAACCTGCCTAAATGACTACCGACCCGTAGCACTGACGTCTGTAGCCATGAAGTGCTTTGAAAGGCTGGTCATGGCTCACATCAACAGCATTATCCCAGAAACCCTAGATCCACTCCAATTTGCATACTGCCCCAACAGATTCACAGATGATGCAATCTCTATTGCACTCCACACTGCCCTTTCCCACCTGGACAAGAGGAACACCTACGTGAGAATGCTATTCATTGACTACAGCTCAGCATTCAACACCATAGTGCCCTCTAAGCTCATCACTAAGCTAAGGATCCTGGGACTAAACACCTTCCTCTGCAACTGGATCCTGGACTTCCTGACGGGCCGCCCCAGGTGGTAAGGGTAGGTAACAACACATCTGCCACACTGATCCTCAACACGGGGGCCCCTCAGGGGTGCGTGCTCAGTCCCCTCCTGTACTCCCTGTTCACCCATGACTGCATGGCCAGGCACGACTCCAACACCATCATTAAGTTTGCAGACGACACAACAGTGGTAGGCCTGATCACCGACAACGATGAGACAGCCTATAGGGAGGAGGTCAGAGACCTGGCCGTGTGGTGCCAGGACAACAACCTCTCCCTCAACGTGACCAAGACAAAGGAGATGATTGTGGACTACAGGAAAAAAAAAAGAGGACTGAGTACGCCCCCATTCTCATCGACAGGGCTGTAGTGGAACAGGTTGAGAGCTTCAAGTTCCTTGGTGTCCACATCACCAACAAACTATCATGATCCAAACACACCAAGACAGTCGTGAAGAGGGCACGACAAAGCCTATTCCCCCTCAGGAGACTGAAAAAGATTTGGCATGGGTCCTCAGATCCTCAAAAATTCTACAGCTGCACCATCGAGAGCATCCTGACTGGTTGCATCACCGCCTGGTATGGCAACTGCTTGGCCTCCGACCGCAAGGCACTACAGAGGAGAGGTAGTGCGTACGGCCCAGTACATCACTGGGGCCAAGCTTCCCTGCCATCCAGGACCTCTATACCAGGCGGTGTCAGAGGAAGGCCCTCAAAATTGTCAAAGACTCCAGCCACCACTGTTCTCTCTGCTACCGCACGGCAAGCGGTACCGGAGTGCCAAGTCTAGGTCCAAAAGACTTCTCAACAGCTTCTACCCCCAAGCCATAAGACTCCTGAACAGCTAATCATGGCTACCCGGACTATTTGCACTGCCCCCCCACCCCATCATTTTACGCTGCTGCTAATTATTTATGCATAGTCACTTTAACTCTACCCACATGTACATATTACTTCAACTACCTCAACTAGCCGGTGCCACCGCACATTGACTCTGCACCGGTACCCCCCCTGTATATATAGCCTCCCTACTGTTATTTTATTTTACTTCTGCTCTTTTTTTCTCAACACTTTTTTTGTTGTTGTTTTATTTTTTTGTTAAAAAGAAATGCACTGTTGGTTAAGGGCTGTAAGTAAGCATTTCACTGTAATGTCTGCACCTGTTGTATTCGGCGCATGTGGCCAATAAAATTTTATTTTATTTTATTTGAAGCACACAGCCAAGACAATGCAGGAGTGGCTTCGGGACAAGTCTCTGAATGTCCTTGAGTGGCCCAGCCAGAGCCCAGACTTGAACCCGATCTAACATTTCTGGAGAGACCTGAAAATAGCGGTGCAGTGATGCTCCCTATCCAACCTGACAGAGCTTGAGAGGATCTGCAGAGAAGAATGGGAGAAACTCCCCAAATACAGGTGTGCCAAGCTTGTAGTGTCATACCCAAGAAGACCCGAGGCTGTAATCGTTGCCAAAGGTGCTTCAACAAAGTAAAGGGTCTGAATACTTATGCATATTTCAATTTCTAAAAACCTGTTTTTGCTTTGTCATTATGGAGTATTGTATGTAGATTGATGAGGGAAAAAAACAATTTAATCAATTTTAGAATAAGGCTGTAACCTAACAAAATGTGGAAAAAGTCAAGGGGTCTGAATACTTTCTGAAGGCACTGTAGATCTCATCCACTATCTAAACATAGAGCTTGTACCTGAATCCATATCCATAGGCCTATTCAGTAAATGTGGTAATGAATGGGTGTGATATTTCAGGCAAGCCAACGTCCGTCTTTTCTGTTGTCTTCTCTTCTCTTCTTTCTGATTTCACTTTGATCAAAGACATTCTTTCCTTCCTCACTCTCTCTCTCTCCTTTCTTCTACTGTCATCCCCCACTCCCCTCATATCAGTTCGCCCTTCACAGCAGCGTGTCTATTTTTAACTCCCACTTTCTAATCTTAGCTCACAGCCCCGAAGGCAAGCAGGGGCTGCTTTACTGTGCGGGGGTGGGTGTGTATCCGTGCCTGTGTTCCTTCACATTCACATTATGTGTTTAATGTATGCATACTGTGTGCAGACATCCATGGCCACAAGCATGCTGGAATGCAAGCAAGCGTGTAAGTGTGTGTTTAGTCAGAATGTTTAAGAATGAGTATTCATCTGCAGCCTTACTAGACTGTGAGCATGTGTGCACGTTTGTTAAACAAACGTTTGCGTATGATGCAGTGTGTGTGTGCGCATGAAAGCAAGAGCGCGCTCGTGTGTGTGAACCCCAGTAGGTTGTAAGAAAGTAGCGGGAGCGAGCCTGTTTCTGTAGTGTGAGGCAGCTTGATGTACCAGTACACCCCCTGGACAGGACACTAGTCTATCACAGGGCCTTACCCCAAATCTATCTCCTTAATGCTGAGTGCCAAGCAGAGATGCATCAGGTCCCATTTTTACAGTCTTTGTTATGACTCGGCCAGGGATTGAACTCACAACCTTCCAATCTCAGGGCGGACATTAACCACAAGGCCACTGAGTTAGTATCAAGGAAGTTGGTGGTACCTTAATTGGGGAGGACGGGTTCGTGGTAATGGCTGGAGCGGAATTAATTCAGCAGCCTCCGGTGGTGTGAATGTGTGTGTGTGTGGTTACTGCATGTGTGTGTAAGTGTGCCTATGCGCACACTACAGTGTGCACAGAACCGACTTGTGTACCCAGTACATTGTGTTCCCTCCAGTTCCTAAGTGAATCAGCAGAGACAGTGGAGAGGGAATACATTCATTGCTGCTTTCACAAAGTGCCCTTTTCCCAAACCCAAACCCTCCTCCCTCCAGCACTACCCTAAATAAACAGGGGCAAAGTGCACATCGTATTCTGGTAGACTATCAGTATTCAGACTGTGGGGTGGTGTTTCTGCAGTAATTGTTTGTTGACAATAAGAAGAGCATCCCTGATGAAGGCTGTTGTTGTTCCTGGTTTGTCTTGGCATTCTCCTCTCTCTCTCTCTCTCTCTCTCTCTCTCTCTCTCTCTCTCTCTCTCTCTCTCTCTCTCTCTCTCTCTCGCTCTCTCTCTCTTTCTTCTCCTCTTCTTTGCTGGGTTTTACATATACAACATAAACTGTAAAATCTGCAGCTAAGAAGGAAATGTGGACTGCAGTGCACACTCCTGGCTGCATAATAAGCTCTTTGGATGCTATATGAGAGACATAAACACGCATGCATACTGTACATGTCCACACACACACACACACACACACACACACACACACACACACACACACACACACACACACACACACACACACACACACACACACACACACACACACACACACACACACACACACACACACAAACAAACACAGCCTTTGGGGCTGTAAGCTAAGATTAGAAAGTGGGAGTTCCAAATAGACATGCTATACTGTGAAGGGGGGAGGCAAACCTTTCGTGTGTGTTTGAAGGAAGTGGTGGAGAACAGGAGAAAAAAAAGAAGAAAGAGCACTGAGCCCTTCCTCCTTCTCCTCCCTCCTCCTCCTCCCTCTCTCCTCCACTGCCTGGGCTATTTGTATCAGGCAGGATCCAATCTTAGCAGTACCTGCAGGGGACACAGCCAGTCAGCGAGAGCCCCTGACTTCCCCCGCGCTATTCTTAGCTCCAGCACACACTCCAAACCACTGAACGCTGCTATTCCTGTCTCGTTGAGTTTGACTCCGCTGCACATGGCCAGCCAGATCTGTGCGTAAGGAGGGGTGTGTGTGTGATAGAGTGTGTGTGTTCGTGTATTTTAAGGAAGGAGAGGGGAGGGGGAGTAGTGATTATGCATACAATGCATGATGTGCCCTGTGAAGGTCAATGTCCCCTCAGGCAAGTCCCTCAGAGTTTTATAATGCAGCACTAGCAGATAACACAGAGAGAAGAGAGGGACTCCATTTTGTTACTAGTCTCACCACTGTCACACAGAGAGACAGACACACACACATGCACGCAGACATGTGTGATGGAAAATGTTATGTTTGTGCTTTTCTAATAACCCATTTCTGTGTTCTATGTTTGTGCTTGTCTAATAACCCATTTCTGTGTTCATGCAAGTGACTGATTGAACGTGCCTGGGAGGAATCCTCACTATCAGTAGAGCAATCACACAGACAAACCCATACCTCCTCACTCAATATTCTCTGTTGATCAAACAAACCGGGTACAGCTGCAGGCTGTACGCCTAACAATGTACTAGTGTTTGTGAGTGTGCGTGTGTGTGTGAGAGAGTGTGTGTGTGTGTTTCTGCGTGTTTGTGTGTGATATTGTACATGTGTATGTGCATGTTTTTACTGCATGGGTTTGTTTATTAGTGTATGCCTGCATGCGTTGCGGTTCTACTCACGTCAGCTCCGTGGCCCTCTCTGAGATTGTATGTGAGGTCGTGTTGTATCTCGGAGATGAACTTCTGTGCGTACTCTGGGTAGAGCCTCAGCACCTCCCTCAGCCCCTTCAGACTGATGTACTGCAGGTCACAGTAGGTCAGGGCCTTCACGTTGGCATTGGTCTTAATCACCTGCTCCTTAGTCAGAGAATCACTGCCGATCAAGTCCCCTTTACCTGGGGGTATGAAGGAAAAAACACACACAGGCAGGCACACACACACACCTGTTAGTCTCTTTGAAACCATCACATGCAGTCTGTGCTTTTGATTGAGCTTTTCCAATTATTCCAACATCAGAAAGACATATTTTATATAAGGCTATTTGTGTCATATCATGAAAGGGTTGGCAGTGGACACGGTGTGTATGAGTGTAATTTGTGTGTGTATGTTTGATGCACTCATTAAAAAGCCCTGTTTAATTATGAAAGTATATTGAATACATGTATACAGTATGGATGATGATTATTAATAGTAGTGCCCCAAGGTCATTAAGCATACCGGTATGTAATTGGGTGCTCTTTGTTTCATTGCACTAAATAAAGGATGAAAATGTGTGTGTGTGTGTGTGTGTGTCTCCATGCGTGTCTGTGTGTCCATGTGTGTGTGTGTGTTTGAGGTAATGTGGTTGGGTGATGGACAAAGCCGACTGCAGCACAACAGCACAAAGGAAGCCTCTACATCTCCTCCCTCGGAGGAGGGAGGGAGGGAGGGAGGGAGGGAGGGAGGGAGGGAGGGAGGGAGAGAGCCCCAGAACAGCAACACAATTAGACCCAACCAAATCATGAGAAAACAAAAAGATAATTACTTGACACATTGGAAAGAATTAACAAAAAAACTGAGCAAACTAGAATGCTATTTGGCCCTAAACAGACAGTACACAGTGGCAGAATACCTGACCACTATGACTGACCCAAACTTAAGGAAAGCTTTGACTATGTACAGACTCAGTGAGCATAGCCTTGCTATTGAGAAAGGTCACCGTAGGCAGACCTGGCTCTCAAGAGAAGACAGGCTATGTGCACTGGCCACAAAATGAGCTGGAAACTGAGCTGCACTTCCTACCCTCCTGCCAAATGTATGACCATATTAGAGACACATATTTCCCTCAGATTACACAGACCCACAAAGAATTCAAAAACAAATCCGATTTTGATAAACTCCCATATCTACTAGGTGAAAAACCACAGTGTGCCATCATAGCAGCAAGATTTGTGACCTGTTGCCACAAGAAAAGGGCAACCAGTGAAGAACAAACACCATTGTAAATACAACCCATATTTATGTTTATTTATTTTCCCATTTGTACATTGTTACAACACTGTATATAGACATAATATGACATTTGAAATGTATTTTTTCTTTTGGAACTTCTGAGTGTAATGTTTACTGCTAATATTTATTGTTTATTTCACATTTGTTTACTATCTACTTCACTTGCTTTGGCAATGTTAACATACGTTTCCCATGCCAATAAAGCCCTTAAATTGAATTGAATTGAATTGAAATTGAATTGAGAGAGAGAGAGAGAAAGGGAAAGAGCAAGAACGAGGCGTGAGAGAGAGTGACAGCATAGTCGTCAGACTGCTTAGTCCTCTTTTGTTATAACCCACCTCGCAAAATGGCTTAAGGACAACAAAGTCAAGGTATTGGAGTGGCCATCACAAAGCCCTGACCTCAATCCTATAGAGAATTTGTGGGCAGAACTGAAAAAGCGTGTGCGAGCAAGGAGGCCTACAAACCTGACTCAGTTACACCAGCTCTGTCAGGAGGAATGGGCCAAAATTCACCCAACTTATTGTGGGAAGCTTGTGGAAGGCTACCCGAAACGTTTGACCCAAGTTAAACAATTTAAAGGCAATGCTAATTGAGCTAAATTTAAAGGCAAAATACTAATTGAGTTTATGTAAACTTCTGACCCACTGGGAATGTGATGAAAGAAATAAAAGCTGAAATAAATCATTCTCTCTACTATTATTCTGACATTTCACATTCTTAAAATAAAGTGGTGATCATAGCTGACCTAAGACAGGGAATTATTACTAGGATTAAATGTCAGGAATTGTGAAAAACTGAGTTTAAATGTATTTGGCTAATGTCTATGTAAACTTCCGACTTCAACTGTATATGTTATATATGCAAGGCAGCCCCCCTCCCCTCAGTCCCCTGTGTCTGTGTTAACCCGTTGTCTCCCCTGACTCCCAGGCACCTCTGTGTTTGAAGGTAGACCTGGCTAGATGTACTCTATGGGCAGTGCTCCACTGCTCCCCGCTTGGTTTAATAATCCAAGTGTTTTAATAATTTAATACCCGTCCATTAATAATCTCAGAGCTGCCATGTGGCTCACCTGCCTGCCTTCTCATTGATGTGTGTGCCATGATTAGAGATATAGGCTGGGAGCTTGGCGTTTGGAGATACAGTGGGGAGAACAAGTATTTGATACACTGCCGATTTTGCAGGTTTTCCTACTTACAAAGCATGTAGAGGTCTGTCATTTTTATCATAGGTACACTTCAACTGTGAGAGACGGAATCTAAAACAAAAATCCAGCAAATTACATTGTATGATTTTTAAGTAATTAATTTGCATTTTATTGCATGACATAAGTATTTGATCACCTACCAACCAGTAAGAATTCCGGCTCTCACAGACCTGTTAGTTTTTCTTTAAGAAGCCCTCCTGTTCTCCACTCATTACCTGTATTAACTACACCTGTTTGAACTCGTTACCTGTATAAAAGACACCTGTCCACACACTCAATCAAACAGACTCCAACCTCTCCACAATGGCCAAGACCAGAGAGCTGTGTAAGGACATCAGGGATAACATTGTAGACCTGCACAAGGCTGGGATGGGCTACAGGACAATAGGCAAGCTGCTTGGTGAGAAGGCAACAACTGTTGGCGCAATTATTAGAAAATGGAAGAAGTTCAAGATGACAGTCAATCACCCTCGGTCTGGGGCTCCATGCAAGATCTAACCTCGTGGGGCATCAATAATCATGAGGAAGGTGAGAGATCAGCCCAGAACTACACGGCAGGACCTGGTCAATGACCTGAAGAGAGTTGGGACCACAGTCTCAAAGAAAACCATTAGTAACACACTACGCCGTCATGGATTAAAATCCTGCAGCGCACGCAAGGTCCCCCTGCTCAAGCCAGCGCATGTCCAGGCCCGTCTGAAGTTTGCCAATGACCATCTGGATGATCCAGAGGAGGAATGGGAGAAGGTCATGTGGTCTGATGAGACAAAAATAGAGCTTTTTGGTCTAAACTCCACTCGCCGTGTTTGGAGGAAGAAGAAGGATGAGTACAACCCCAAGAACACCATTCCAACCGTGAAGCATGGAGGTGGGAAACATCATTCTTTGGGGATGCTTTTCTGCAAAGGGGACAGGACGACTGCACCGTATTGAGGGGAGGATGAATGGGGCCATGTATCGCGAGATCTTGGCCAACAACCTCCTTCCCTCAGTAAGAGCATTGAAGATGAGTCGTGGCTGGATTCTTCCAGCATGACAACGACCCGAAACACACAGCCAGGGCAACTAAGGAGTGGCTCTGTAAGAAGCATCTCAAGGTCCTGGAGTGGCCTAGCCAGTCTCCAGACCTGAACCCAATAGAAAATCTTTGGAGGGAGCTGAAAGTCCGTATTGCCCAGCGACAGCCCCGAAATCTGGAAGGATCTGGAGAAGGTCTGTATCGAGGAGTGGGCCAAAATCCCTGCTGCAGTGTGTGTCAAACCTGGTCAAGACCTACAGGAAACGTATGATCTCTGTAATTGCAAACAAAGGTTTCTGTACCA